>NC_064930.1:14035962-15239462 GCF_023897955.1 Schistocerca gregaria | reverse complement strand
AAATTATTGTCTTTTGCACTCCTTTTCGAATATTTCCATGACTTTGCCACACACATCACTTTTTTCATTACACTTTCACTTATTTTGGGCTGAGTTGTTCTTGACACTTCCGGTGATTAGTGGTTGCTGATATTGATGGTCAGTTGTAGACTCTGCTGTTGCTGAAGATCATTGACATCTAAAGTTCTGAGAGGTTGATTACGACTGCTATTACATGATCAGTTCGTCCAAAGCACTGCCATGAGATAATGACTTAGGTGTCCTTGTTCCTTTTTGGTGAAGTTGCCACAGAGAATGTTGAGTGTAACTTCTTGACAATAGTTGCAGGTTGATTTATGAAGTCCCCAATATGTGCTCTGCTAGAAGGTTTGACCACCTGTATTTGTTGAATAAATTAATTGTTAAAGTTTGTTGACTATTACTTATAGTTGATTTGCGACATCCATACTGGTTTTAAAGTAAAAACGAATCTTCTGTCTTCTGCCCTCATCTTGGGAGCGTCTCTTCTCTTCGTTTCTAGGTGTATCTTCATGTTTTCTTTCTTGACACTTGCGTTTCTCGGGCATAGGGGTAGGATTTGTTGTTCAGTAAATTATTTGAAAGAATTACCAATTATGTTTGTTATGAGATACAAAGTTGAAACAGATCATAGAAGTGATAAATCTACCTTCAGATATACACTTGTCCATTAGGTAACTAAGAGGAATGTCCAATGTTTATTTTTCCCAGGTGGTCGTGATGATAATGTGAGCTTAGCTTGTTTCCTGTCGCTATTGTTGTCGCTAATGTTTACTTGCCTTCCTTATAAGTGTGCGTCCCAGGTGTCCTAATTGCTGTCTTACCCCATTCGGCAAATGGGGCTAGACACATTGTTGAACATCCACCTGGCTTGTTATCCACCTTCATGTAAGGCGTGAGACAGTGAATTCTTTCCTTCAGTCGGTGGTTTGTTGCTAACGCCATGTTGCACAGTCGGTTACTCTCACTCAGACCCGTAGCTTCCTGTCAACTTTGCGTTTTTAACACCAGCTTTGCTGCTCCTTCCTTACCCAGACGCTGGTAATGACGTGACTCTGCGTGCTTTTCACCTCTTGACCAGTACTTACAATTTTCTTTACATGAATTTTACAATAAAGTTTACATCAATTAATTACATAGATTACACAACAGTATGAACTTTACACCGAATAATTATATAGACTTTTACAGAAATATTTGCATAAATGAACATGTAAATGAATAACACAATAAATATTTAAATGTTGAATATTTAAATAAGATTTTATTAGTTACTTTACATAAATTTATCATTTGTATGCCTTTACATTACTTTATTTTGGTTTTATGGTTCCTTCAGTTCATGTATGGGTATGAATTGGTAATATGTAGATTAGTTCGTTAGTTTGTCATGCTGTTAGGTTTCCTTTATTAATCATTTTTGATTTACTATACCAATTTAATTGATTAGTATTATGAGACTTAAACTTTGAATGATTACTTGTTTTGTAGCTCTTCTTGTCGGCATCTGGATTTCTGCTGCGACATGTAACATATCTGTCTTTACTGTATACTATCCATGATCTATTTGTTTGTGTTTTAATGGGTAATTGTCATATGACTAGTGTAAAATTATTTTCCAATTTACTGTAGATTGGCACGCCATTCTTCAACAAATAGCAATGCAGAATGTTTACCAGTTTCTTTTCTTTCCATTTATGTTTGACTCTTACCACTTCGGGATCTTTGTTCTTCTCGTATAAGTGATAGTCATTGTTGTCACTATTAAATAACTGCTCTGATGTTGCCGTTAACTCACGCCCACTATCTGTATTTGAGTTAACGCCAGTACCCTTTACTGTTACATGGAGTATCGGACATATCAGCGAAATACTCTTGTTTTTGACTTCCTTCATTAATACGCTTTCAATTATTTCTTTGTTTAATCGATGTATTTCTATTTGTTCGATAGTTTGGGGAGAAGAATTTGCCTTTTGTAAATTGCAAAATTTGTGTAGGAATCGTCATTTCTACCGGAAAATCAGCGTTGACCCTACAAAGAAGGTGGAGAACAAGACGAGGGTTCTTCTCAAGGACGCAGATTTACCGGAGGGTGACGCTAAGAAATTGTTACCCCAAGGTCCGGTACCGCCTAGACTATATGGACTCCCGAAGGTTCACAAAGAGGGGGTACCATTACGCCCCATTGTCAGCAACATCAGAGCACCTACATATTTGTTGGCCAAATACCTGACGGGAATATTAAGTGCTTACGTGGGTAAATGCCCTCATCACATCCGTAATTCCGTGGATTTTGTTAAACGCCTTGATAGCTTCAGGTTGGATGAGTCAGATATCATGGTGAGTTTTGACGTCGTTTCCTTGTTTACGAGGGTACCTCTGCGAGAGTCGCTAGAATTGATTAGTCAGAAGTTTGACGAGAACACCACTGAACTTTTTAGGTATGACTTCCACGTATTTTCTTTTTAATGGAGAATACTACGAACAAACGGAGGCAGTCGCCATGGGTAGCCCACTCTCACCGGTGGTAGCGAATTTGTACATGGAGAACTTCGAGGAGGAAGCCCTGTCGTCATCCGAATGGAAACCTACTTGCTTTTTCCGTTACGTGGACGACACGTTCGTCATCTGGCCACATTTATGGATAAACTCCTTGACTTCCTTACACATCTAAACTCCATACACCCCAACATCAAATTCACTATGGAGACTGAAACGGAGGATGAGTTACCTTCCCTTGACGTCTCGGTCAAGAGAAGGGCTGACGGAACCCTAGGTCATGGGGTGTATCGGAAGGCAACGCACACTGATCTGTAGTTGCATGCAGACAGCTGCCACCACCCTTCACAGAGGAATGGGGTACTTAAAACTCTAGTACATAGGGCACGCACTATCTCTGACGCAGAGAGTCTACCCCAGGAATTGGAACATCTGAGAACTGTATTTAGAAAATTCGGTACTCAGAGTGGCAGATTCAAAGTGCTCTCCCCCAACCACTGGAGCACAACCTGTTGAGATGGATGAAGTCTCGAGGGAGGAGGTAGGCACTGCGTTTATTCCATACACAGGCGCACTCTCGGGGAAATTCTGGTACAGACGTAGAGATACTGGGACAGCGTTGTTAGAGAGGCCATCGAAATTCGCACCAATGACGACCTCATAAACCGTGACTGCGACTTTAATCTTAGCAAAGCTTGGTAACCAGCGATTGGGTTAATCAAAGAGTAAATCGAGAAAACGTAAAGTTGTGACGACCACGGCGGAGAGAGCCATTATACCGACGTCAGTTCAGACGCCGTTGCAATCTGTTCCACCGCGCGAACGTGGCGCGGGGCGCGGACGGCGGAGGGTGCGCGCCGCGGTCGGAGGGTATTTATATCGGCCGCCACCGCGACCGAACCCAGTTCCCCCTGAGCAGCCATAGAGTACGGATCTCCATGCCGGCACGTTCACAGAAGCTCAGTCCGTCAGTTCACCTGATGATGGCGACATGTTTGATCGCCGAAATATTGTGCCCGTTGGACACTATAGACCGGCAGTACACCCGTGGATATTTTGTATTCTTACTGCTTTTAGATGAGCTTCTAGCTTAACCAGTCCAGATTTTAAAACATTTTTTTGACACCTTGCTCTCTCTTTTAACCTTGTCTCCTCATCACACATCCACGTGATCGTATTTAATTTGTACTTTAAAACACGACAACTATTTTTTAAGTGTGGTAGTACATCACTTTTAGATTATGGGGATTCGTTAAATTCTACATTAGGTGTGTCGGTATTCACACCATGATTCTACACTTCGTTTTCTTCTTTGTTATCTGTCACTGAAGGTTGCAAATTCACATTTTCAGCAATGTCATTATTTATTTCGACGCTGGTTTCTGTATCTAGCTTGGTGATTACCTAGTCTCGGTGAGCCATGCTGGACCATCTTATGCGTTGGTTTAAACCTTAACTGCATTTTATTTTCTGCCGTTATTGCGGTTATGCCATGGTTCTTCCTCTTCTTTGTGTGGCACCAGCGGTGTGTATCGATATACGCACCTTGTACCATCTTTGGTCTGGTGCTGACAGTTTCCAGCTAGCCGGTGTGGCAGTCGGTGGGTGGGTGTGGATCAGCCAGGAAGTCTCAGCACGGTGAAGCGGGCCGGGCCGCTGGTGATCTCTACGCATTGTCTGAGTGTGTGGGCAAGTGTTCCACTTGCTATGGGGTTCGTGGCTCACCGACCCAGGACATCAAAGTTGAGTGGTGATTTAACTACCGAAGCCAGTCTGTGCTGTTGGTTATCATGGTTGACTGCTGGAGGTATTCCCGTGAGCAGCATCGAGTGTTCGAGTTGGCGAAAGTTAGGCCTTTCGTCCAGTGGCGTTTAACTGTATTTTGGTTTTTTGAAGTTCAAGTGCACCAGTGGAATTTTCTGCCTTGTGGCAATTAGTGTTCTGGTTACCTGCCCTGGCCGCTGACGTAAAATTTAGGCAACGTCCTTTCCTCACCGTTTTCTCACTGTCCAACACGTGTGTAGTTTGACAGTTTATGCATACTTGGTTGTGGGCGGCTACGCCTTTTACGTTTTGGCTTTGGAGTTCTTTTCGCACTGGTCGGGTGGAAAGCAGGTCGTGTTGTCGGTGGGTCCGTTGAGTGTCTCTCGGTTGGGTTGCCGGCGGATCGGATATGGTTGGGCCGACTACCTGCCTCCCCCAAGCAAACATTGACATTTCAGGTGCAGACCGACCCCCAGAAACATCTGAGTGCCGCTGGCTGCATTGCATTTTCTTATTGGTGTTTAATTGTGTACTTTAATGGCATATAGCTGATGGTTTGAATTTTCATGCTTTTAGTTGGGTTTTGAATAATGGGCCTTCAGCCACTTTAAAATTGAAAGCCCCTAACTTGTCTAGTCTTGCATTGTTTTGGCCTTCAGCCTCATTAAAAATTATTTTGGATAATGCTTTAGGCCTTCTGACTTTTGAAAATTTATTGTAGTTGTATATTTCAATAACTGGCATTCAGCCATTTTAAAATTTAAATTCCTTACCTGTTAAATATCATTTAAAGTTAAAGGTTTTTGCCTTCTGCCTACTAAAAATGTTTTTGGGTTGTTTTAAGTAATCGGCCTTCAGCCATTTTTAAATTTTAGTTCTTGTCTTTCAAGTATCTGTATGGGGCCTTCAGCGTAATTGGAGATAAGGCCTTCTGCCTTGTGTTGTTTTTTTTTCAAATTAATTTTACCTACAGTCTTAAATCATGGTCCTTCAGCCATCTTTAAATTACTCTTGTTTGAAGTGATAGATTTGTTGGGTCTTCAGTCAAGTTATAGAACTTACTTACGTGAGGCGTTCTACCTTCTAAGTATTCTGTTTTGAGTCTGAATTTTAAGTTAATGGCGTTCAGCCGTTCTTAAATTTAAGTGGTTGTACCCTTAAGGCGTAAGATAAAAATTTTTGCTGTATTGTTTGGAGAACTAAATAACGTTATATGTCTTTGAGGGTAACTGACAGCCCCTTTCCACAGTTCCAACAATCTGTTCTGTCCTGCCGCAATTATATACCCCTGAATCTGATTTATTGGTCTGTTCAAATACTTTACTGTTTGTTTCGTTTTTCGGCCTTGGCGAAATATTTGCCCTATCATTGGCCTTTCTATGATCTGCCTGTTCTTCCCTATTCTTGTCGATTTCCTGTATCCATAACGACTCCGACGCTTTCTGTTTTTCTTACAAGGTTTAATGGAGGGATTTTAACAAGTCTTGCAGGATATCGAACTTTTGATTATGTGTACTCTTTCGTACTTTCCTTTTTTCTTTCTGACCTACAGTAGCTGTATTTTGTGGGTTACTTTTATCGTCTTGATGAATTGTAACGTGATTAATTGCATTGGGATATATATTATCCTGTTGACAATCGTCTTTCGTCTGTGCAGAATCAAACCTGCGCCATCTACATCAATGCTTCCGCATTATTACTTGGCTCATGACTAGGTGAAGCTAGGCGATCTTCCTCATCATCTGTATCTGTCCAATCTCTCTCGTTCCAAAATTTTAGTTGTGACTTCCTTCCTGTCTGAAGTATTGGTCCTGATACTTTTGTGACCTTTCTCTCATTACTGTTTCCAATTTTGATTTGTGTCCATCATATTTTAACCTGTTTATCAATACTGTTACTTCGTTACTCTTTTCTGCAGAAAGTGTATTATCTGCTTGAACCCTTGCAATACCTGACGTCTGTCACCCTGTACGCTTCTCTGCAATTGATGGCCGTAACTCAACCTCCCTCTGCGATTCATTTCTCCTGTAATTACCTGACGTACTTGGCTTTGGTTGCGGTCTTGCACCATCTCCTTTCTCTCCATTGACCTGGCGATCGCTGATTAAAATCAATCTCTCGGTTTTCCTCAAGTCTCCAATTGAGTTCATATTCTCGTCCCTATCCGTCCTGTTCCAGTTATTATTATTAAATCCATACCCACTACGTTGTGGTCCCGTATTCCCACTGTTCCTACATACGCAAGTATTTCCATTCAATCCCATTGCCGACACACACTTACTACCATTACTAGTCTATTACTCGTCCTTTCAAAGCTGTTCTGTCCTGACTCAAGACGTCTTTGTGCGTCATTTTCGTGCATGAACTCAACTTCTCACTAAATACCTTTGAAAGTTTCAACATTATCGCCCCCGCGTCCTATCACTGTGTGTTGATATTTCATCGGTAGTTTAGTTTTACATATCGGCATCGATTCTCCATCACTATATGGGCTGTCTAAACATTGATTTATTTTCGCCATATTCTCAAAGAATTTGACCGCGGTTTTCTCTCGCGAGTTTTCAAATGAGTCATTTTGCAATAGGCCGTACTTTATTCTCATTTGCGCCTCAGGTGACCAATATCTAGCTATAAAGGCTGCTCAAATAGCAAGTTCCCACTATTTTCCTTCCATGTGTCCACAAATGAAATCTAGTTTATGTTTCACAGGCCAATGTGTTGGTATTCCTACTTTGAACTGATCAATAAATGTGCGTTTCAGCAGTGACATGTCTCACATTCATCAATGCTCTGGTGGAAAAAGCTTCGACCTGTTGTTGAACTTTTTTGACACTTCGCTGCGTATCTTCACATAACGTATTCAGATCTGCTTGGACGGTGTCAATGTCTGTTCTCACTTGTGTGTGGTCTGTGACGAGCGTTTGAAGCGTAATTCGTGATTTTTCAGCTTCAGTTCGGATTTTATCTAATTGAACTTGAATATCATCATGCGTTTTTTATATTTGTTAGTTTCTCTGAGCCCCAGTGCTATGAGCCCTTCTAATTATTTTTGCCCTTCAGTTATGAGCCCTTCTAAACGCCCTGATAATTCTTGTGATTGTTGTAAATAAAGGTTTGTCTGATTCCTGAGATTGTTGTAATAACCGCTGCAACATACCAAATACCTTAGCGTTTTCTACACCTAGCCGGCCGCTGTGGCCGAGGGGCTCTAGGCCCTTCAGTCTGTAACCGCGCGACCGCTACGGTCCCGGGTTCAAATCCTGCCTCGGGCGAGGATGTGTATGATGTCCTTAGGTTAGCTAGGTTAAAGTATTTCTAAGTTCTAGGGGACTGATGACCTCAGTTCCATAGTGGTCAGAGCCATTTGAAGAACTTTTTCTACTCCTACATCATTTTCGCCTGTTGCCATTTGATGTAACCGTTTCCTCACGCGTTTTTGGGTGAACTAATTCCTTCTGTTCTGAACACAGTGTAGGTTCTCTAACACTCGTTCTTTCATGTAATTGCAAACCTGTCTGATTCAATATGATCACATTTGGTTCTACATACTGTCAATTACTGTCAACGGATTCTACATCTGAATCATGTGCAATTCTGTTCTCATGTCCATTCCTATGACCAGATTGAACACCATGTGTTACAATTTCGGTCTCATTCGGTATTTCTACGTCCTCTGTTTCCTGTTGTTCCCGCTCATCTAGCTGTTGCGTGCCCAACTCAATCCTATCAATATATGCCATGACTTCTCTCTGTCTTGACATATTGGTTTCTGTCATTTTTGATCGTTCCTCTAAGCGTTACTGTTCGTGAATTTTTCGAACCTGAATACGCTTTAACATCAAATTATAAGACTTGGCTCTGCCCCAAAATATCATTCACACAGTCTTATATTCAATCCGTTTCCTCATCTTTCCTTTAACCTTTTTTTGTTACTGCACAACCCAACACAACCCAACAAAAGAATAATTTTCCGCCAGCAAGTAAAACATACACAAATTCACTTCTGTCTACACTTTACTTATTTACTTAACTTATTTACTACTACACAGTTGAGACATTTAAATGAAAATTATTTTTCTCCAATTTGTCTCAGCTTCTTGTTTACCCTCAGTCAACTATCAGAACGCTGTTAATTCAGAATCCTGTATTTTCTATCTGAGCATAATGCTGTTTATTCAGTATCCTGGCAAGGTAAGGCATTTGTAAATGGGCAATGTATCATTTGTAAATGAGCAATGTATCTTTATGCTAGTGAATAATATATCTTACGCGCCAATTGATAATGTATCTTAACTGTCATCTCAAGCCCAGGGTGGTGAACAGGCATTCCACATAGCTATAAATTATGGCCCTGTCTCAAAATTAATTCATATGATCTTGTTACATTACAAGAGTAACAAATTAATATTAATGACAAGTTAGGGATTTATCCTAAAATGATAACACAACCTCTCCCTTTCTTATTCTACATTTTAATTTATCAAACCTTTCAAGGTTCAAGTCATAAACAACAAAAGGGTTAAATTACTTTCAAATCTTAACAAATTAATCGACGTTTAGATATTGAATATGTTATTGTTAAAACTTTATCTCCATATATCAAGGAATTATTACTAATGAAATAATTAAACCATCATTAATTATATTCACAACTACGTTGTTGTAGCTGAGCATTGGGCAAAATTGATGGAGACTAGACTTTATCTTCTGAACTAATCAAAACTCTCATGTACTCAATGTAGGGCATGTCAGAAATTAACTCTTGAATTTGTACATTCAAAGCGTACGCTGTTTGGAATAAACAAATTCTCGATTCAACATTCAATCTCGCCCACCACACAACGCCGCATTACCGATAGGGAACTGGCGACGTTGTCTCCCTGCTGGATCTGAAACGCTAGTTCCCTGTTCTGGCGTTGACTGAGATTAATCAAAGTTTCCTGCATGCCATAGACCGTCAAATTGTCCCTAGACGATAATAATGGCAATTGCACGCACGCTATCGCTTGGAGCGATGTGCCTAAATCTCTGCCTACAAAAATTCCCGCAGGAATATGAACTACCGCCTTACGTTTGTGGCCACAATAGGTGAACCACTCCACCCTCACTCCGCAAACGATAAGTTTGAATGTGAACGTCTTCACTAATTTTACCACACGCATGTGTGTGGCCCACCATGATACAAGAGTGCTATATATGTTAATTTAAGTCTCAAAATGAATTTATATGACGTTGCTCTCCTCACCACGATTATACTATGTCACATGGTATGGATTCGGCCAACTGCTTCCTCGTTATAGGTCATTTCTTATTTTTCTTGCCCTGTTCGACGCTAGCCTTGTTAATGTAGTATCGCCATTTACCCACAGCGTGAGCTGCGTTTCTTCCAGTAGGTATCATAATGTACTGACCTTATTTCTTTCTGCACTGCTGTTGGGCCTCGTTTTGTGAATGTTAACTGGGATTTCCCAATGCCATTAGTCACATGGGCTGGTCTCCAAGCTTTGTTCACTTTATCTCATTTACGCATGCTCCTGTCGTTATAAGGGTGGATAATGTTTTGTTATTCGGTGCATGAGATTGACATAATTACTTTCTGTTAACAGTATATTTTCTGAGGATTTTATTCTATGCATGAACCTATACAAGGTCCAAAAAATTTGGGCACCTTACAAATGAGGTTGTTTACGAAAGTTCATATTTGCTTTGCTTGCATCTCTTGTTTATTTCAGTATGTCAGGGAAGCTCAACTGGCAGTGGTAGGGAACAAAGTCCCTGCAGTTCCTGCAGTTTCACCGAGTACGATACATGAGGACTGAAAATCTCTGAGTATTCGAGAGTTGGAAAAAATATCACAACTACACCTTTAAGTAATGGTGCCTTAAAGTGTTGCAAACTTTTGAAATTGTGGGCTGTGCTAAAAGTAAGACTAAAAAGATTCCCCAGTCGCAAGGAAATGTAATATTACGACTGGACTGCAATGTAGCAGGCCGTTTACCGCTATTTTATTCGTGATGTAGACTGGTATGGTTAGAAAACGTGTAAACATGTGGTTTAATTCTTACTTTCGGGAATGTGAAACTGACTGTGTCACACTTGTTAATTCCATTTTCTGTCATAGACAGCAGCTTCTCGAAAGTGGCCAAGTCCATCCTCACCAAGTTCCGAAATTGTTGCGGATCTTTGAGTCTCAGTTCTTTCACAAGCAGTGAACACAATCCCTTGCGTCCGTCGTTTCTTTTCAGTCAGAGTCGAACTCAGCAACGTCAGGATTTTCGTTTTCGTCGTCATTCTGCCCTGACCTGAAGATTTACTGCCATTGCCAGGGCAATAGCTATAAAAAGATGTGGATCCTCCGTGTGCAATATGTTGTATTAAGACACATACCTGTGTAACCTAGTGCCGTAATATGGATATAACTGTAGAGTCTCATTCAGATCAGTAGTAACCTACATATGGGAATAAGAATTACTTAATAAATAATTATGAAAACCATATCTTATTAAATAGTAACCTCGAGCTCACATGAATAATTTGGACGAATGACGATCCAATATGTCACACGGTCCCCCTTGAGTTTCGCGCGGAAGAACGAATGACTACAAGATATCAGGCAGTTCCATTTGCGTTTCGAGCATTAACACCGTCTACTGCACATGCGCGCCAGATATATCCAGCGTGGATGGTGGATGTGAAGTAGCCTGTACTTACAAATATGCACACTTGGGGCGCTGGTGCATAGGTGTACGGTCTACGAGCATCGTGTAGTAGGGGCTGAAGTACGTTTCTAGACTAAGGTGATACCTAGACAGAGCAATCGACATGTGACACATCACACGCTGAGAGAGATGTTAAATGGCGACACACGAGGAGCGGGCTTCGTCGCAGCTTGTGGAGCGCAAGCGGCGTGCCGGTGCTGGCGAGACCTCTCCACCACCTGCGGTTGCTGCACGCAGCTACTAACTTCCTCCCCACAGGGGTCCCAGCCACCATGCTGTTGTTGCTCGATGTATTCAGCCTCCGCGCAGTACTATACTCCGCTCATCATAACAATAAACCTGGTAACTCAACCGCGATGATTGGGCAGCAGTACAGGATGACACAGGAAAACGGGAACATTTCTACAACCCAATAAAACTGGAACTGATAAAGGAAAGAAATTGCATTATAGAAATTGAAACCTTACAACTTTGCAATTTAATGTTTTGGAAATTTGTGGTAAGTCGTATGGGACCAAAGTGCTGAGGTTGTAAGACAGCAAGAACTATGCCCCTTACATGAAGTCATTAAAGATCACCTAACTCACGTTGAGCGAACAGTAGGCCTGAACAAAATGACTGACAAGGCACAATGCATCCTGTAGATGGTATAGTATGGACGTATTGGAATAATTAATGTCAGGTGATGGTTTTAAAGTAATTCATACGACATGAAAACTTTGTGGAAACGCATCGATTTACTGGAGGCTAGTTTATCCCAGGGAAGTATTTGAGTGATCGTGGCTGGTGGGGTAGTGGCGAAGGGAAGCGACAATAGGCAGCTTAGGGCGGCTCGAGCTCTGAGAAAGTGGTAACGGGGCGCGACCTCCAGCTGCCTTAAGATGAGTGACAATGAGTGGGTGGTTGACCCCTTGCTGGTGTACCGGAAAGCAGACGGAGAACTTGAATGTCTATTGATAAATATCCGTCATCCCGTTTTCGGTGAAACATGTGAGAAAGCCGTGCAAAGCTACGGTGGAGTGGTCAACAGAGGCCAAAATATGGGAGTTCATGGCTACAGCAAATTCACCTTGAATTCAAGGTCCGTAGAGTCTGATACAAATCAGGTGAAGAGCGACAGAATGAAATACAGCGGCCTACGATGGAAACATAGGACCAAGGAATTTGAAATACTCTTCTGGGACTCAGAATTCCGGAAAACCTGGTTTGGTGGCCTGGGAGGAGCTAAATAGCAGAAGTTGAGAGGAAGGGAAATGTTGTGGGAATTTGTTCTTCCCAGAGCAGGCATTGGTCGGCGCTGGGAAGCGAGGCATAATTAACGCGACTTGCGCTGCAATTGGCGTAAGTAATTTTGCTGGAGGGGTAACCGAGGCGAAGAGCGGACTGGGAGAAGTCTCCATAGTGGTCTTCTGTTCCCAGCTTGCCTAGAGTGCGGATGTGGAGTTCTTTGCTCAGCTTGCCTGAGAGAGAGTGAGCACTCTGCAGTTTAGGACTTAGCAAATGGAACGATTGAGCTTGGAGATAGGAAGTTTTGGTTCAGCTGTGTACTGAGCAAGATAGCTAGCAGTGAATAGACGAGTGCAGCCTTGCAGCACCACGAAGTTGGCCGACGTCACACAACGCGGCCGCTCTGTCACGCTGATACTGCGTCCGCTCCGAGCACTGATTAATTTGTTGGATCCCGTCAGCAAAGTTTCCACGAGGGTTTCATGGGCTGTGTATTGTAGAATTCTTCTCGCACTTCGCATTACGCCTGGGTCAGTCGATAGAAATTACTTTTGAGTCATCGTGCTTTACTCCACGCAAACTCAATTTATTTCCAGTCTCTGTTAGGAGAGTCTTGTAATGCGATGAGTGAAGGTCGGGAGTTAAAATAAATTTGTGCTAATCGACTGCATCTGTTTTCAATCAAGTAGTTGAAATCCCAACTCACTTTCTTAATTAATTTTATGTTCAACATTTGCATCTGGTATTCAATAGCTGAATATCACGACAATGAGCACCCTCTTTTTAATTGAAAGTGATCAATTCTGAATCAAATAATGTCAACACTACCACCGCAGTTCAATCAGTAGTCACAGGCCCTTATTACTTTTTTTGCGTTATCTGACATTGCGACAGTTTTGCACTCTGTTGATCTGTTAGTCAATTAGCTGGGACGAACACACGCCAAAACCAGATAAGTGACGGCTGGGGTGTTACAAGGACATCGGTCCCTAAGCTTACGCACTACTTAATGTAACTAAGAGTAACTTACGTTTAGGACAACACTCACACACGCCCAAGGGAGGACAAAAACCTCCGACGGGAGGAGCCACGCGAACCGTGACAAGGCGCCCAAGACCACACGGCCTCATCGCGCGGATTTTGCAATTTACTAAACATTGATAGTATTTTTTATTTTTTTTTTTAAAAATCACGTCTTTTAGATGGCGTCCTCCTGTACGAATACATTCTTCAAATCTGCTGTCGAGATTCCTCATTCACCGCTGCAACATCTCAGCTGGGATACCTGTCAATTGCATCGCGAATTCTCTGTTTTAATTCATCCAGAGTTCTTGGTCGAGTTGTGTAGACTTTGATAATGAGGTAGCCCCACAAGACAAAAATCGCTAACGGATAAAACTGGCGATCTATGGGGCAAGGGAGTGGCCCAAAATGGCTCTGAGCGCTATTAAACTTAATGTCCCCTATAACTTTTAACTACTTAAACCTAACTAAAGCTATCACACACATCCATGCCCGAGGCAGGATTCGAACATGGGACCATAGCAGTCGCGCCGTTCCGGCCTGAAGCGCCTAGAACCGGTCGGTCACCGCGGCCGCCTGGCAAGGGAATGTTACTGAATCGTGAGATCACACATTGCAAAACAGTTCTCGCAGATATGCCATCGACTGCCGTGCAATGTGTGATGTCACTCCGTCCTGTTGAAACCAGACTTCTCGAACGTTAGTAAAGTTGTTCAATACAGGTGTAACGAAACTTCGTAACATGTTCACCTAACCATCAACATTGACGGTTATTGTGTTTCCCTGTAGATTTCCGAGAAAATACAGCCCAATAATCCCTTGTGATTGTACAGCATACCATATTGTCACATTACTAATGTGTAAAGGGCGCTCATGAAGGCCATTACGATTTCTGAAATGTTCAAATGTGTGTCAAATCTACTAAGGTCATCAGTCCCTACGCTTACACACTACTTAGCCTAAATTATACTAGGGACAAACACACGCACCCATCTGTAGTTTGTGCGGATGAAATTTTACATCAGGATGAAGAACTCTACGAACATCTCCCGGGACATTCCAACCACTGCTGCTAGCTTACGAATTGATCGCCGTTGGCTCCATAGGACGGACTCACGTACAACATCACTGTTCGCTGGAGAACGCACACTTCTTGCTCGTCCTGTTGCTCTCTTCTTGACGGCACATTCACTCTCTTCAAAGTTATTAATCCATCATTTTATCGCGTGTTTCGACAGAACGGCATCATGACCTCCTAAGTTATAAAAATGTCGAAACCCCCTATGTTTCGCTACCAAACTATCATTGTTTTTATAAAACATTTTTATGGCTAACACATACTGTTGTCCGTTCCACTGATCCACGATTACTGAAATGGCGGACTGTTTGCTCCCTAACTGCGACGAACCCGCAGTGCCAATGGCTGCCACTGCTCATTTCAAACGTTCCCGCTATTCTGGGATACCCTGCAGACTGGAGTTGTTCCGCTCTTGCGAGTAGGTCGAAATTATGTATTACCAGGTGTATAAGTACAAAACCTGAATTTCCGTATAGACGGTGCTAGCCGTCAGGGTTGAGCCCGTGAGACCGCGTCTGGAGCGCCATCTGCTTGCTGTAACGGCAGACGACGAATGTCAACACACCAAGCTCCACACATCGGTGTCTGTTTGAGACCCGTAGACGTGTCGAGGTTTGTGCCTACGAACTACGATTTCCGAAGAACATTCGTTTTCTGTTATCGTTTGAAGAAAACTGCCGCAGAATCGCATCGAAGCCTTCAGCAAACATGCTCTCGGGAAAACACAGTGCTTCGCGTGGCTCAAAAAATTCGGAAGTGGTGATTCTGACGTGAGAAACGACGAGCACAAGAAACCACTGAAAACGTGCGAAGAGAACGAACTGCAGGCCTTACTGGATGAAGATGAAACTCAAACTCGACAGGAACTCGCGGAGCAATTGAATGTGACGCAGTAAGGCGTTCCTCTTTTGTTGAAAGCTATGGGAAAGATGCAGAAAGTGCGAGAATGGGTTCCGCACGAACTGAATGAAAGACAGCAAGTAAATCGAAGGACGACTTGACAAATCATGCTAGTCAGATTTAAAAGAAAGCAATTTCCCCATCGAATAGTGACAGACGATTCAAAACGGGGATATGTTGAGAATCCTATGCGTCGAAAATCGTGGGTAAATCCAGTTAAGCCATCAACATCCATTGCAAGACGAAACCGCTTTAGAAAGAAGACAGTGCTCCGTGTCTGGGGCGATAAGAAGGGTGTCATCTGTTATGGGCTCCTGGAACCTGGTGAAACCGTTAACGCTGATCGCTACCAACAGTAAATGTTGGATTTAAATCGAGGATTACGTAAAAATCTCCGGGATATGGAAAAATGTAACAGAGGGTCATATTACTCCATGATAACGCCCCATTACACACAGCAAAACGGGTCAGTGTAGCGATCGAGGCGTTCAGTTGGGCAATACTAGGTCATACCGCTTATTCTCCAGACTTGTCTACATCTGATTACCCTTTATTTGCATCACTGCGACAAACTCTCACTGAACAACGCTTCAGTGCGTATTAAAATATACGAAAATGGCTCCGTGACCGCTTCGCTTCAAAAGAATTACTGTTTTTTGGCACGGAACTCATAGCCTGCCAGTGGCGTGGGATAAATGTATAAACAGCAATGGAGATTATTTTGGATGAAATATTGTTTATATATTATTGCAGCCTCCCCCCATGAACCACGGACCTTATCGTTGGTGGGGAGCCTTGCGTGCCTCAGCGATACAGATAGCCGTACCGTAAGTGCAACCACAACGGAGGGGTATCTGTTGAGAGGCCAGACAAACGTGTGGTTCCTGAAGAGGGGCAGCAGCCTTTTCAGTAGTTGCAGGGGCAACAGTCTGGATGATTGTCTGATCTGGCCTTGTAGCAATAACCAAAATGGCCTTGCTGTACTGGTACTGCGAACGGCTGAAAGCAAGGGGAAACTACGGCCGTAATTTTTCCCGAGGGCATGCAGCTTTACTGTATGATTAAATGATGATGGTATCCTCTTGGGTAAAATATTCCGGAGGTAAAATGGTCCCCCATTCGGATCTCTGGGTGGGGACTACTCAAGAGGATGTCGTTATCAGCAGAAAGAAAACTGGCGTTCTACGGATCGGAGCGTGGAATGTCAGATCCCTTAATCGGGCAGGTAGGTTAGAAAATTTAAAAAGGGAAATGGATAGATTAAAGTTAGATATAGTGGGAATTAGTGAAGTTCGGTGGCAGGAGGAACAAGACCTCTGGTCAGGTGACTACAGGGTTATAAGCACAAAATCAAATAGGGGTAATGCAGGAGTAGGTTTAATAATGAATAGGAAAATAGGAATGCGGGTAAGCTACTACAAACAGTATAGTGAACGCATTATTGTGGCCAAGATAGATACGAAGCCCACACCTACTACAGTAGTACAACTTTATATGCCAACTAGCTCTGCAGATGACGAATGGATAGCTTTGAGGGATGAAGTAGTGAAGGAAGCAGAGGATAAAGTAGGTAAAAAGACGAGGGCTAGTAGAAATCCTTGGGTAACAGAAGAAATATTGAATGAAACGTAGGATGAAATAAAAGAAATTATTCAGATAGTGAAGGGTGATGAAAATTTAATAGTCATGGGTGACTGTTATTCGGCAGTAGGAAAAGGGAGAGAAGGAAACGTAGTAGATGAATATGGATTTGGGCTAAGAAATGAAAGAGGAACCCGCCTGGTAGAATTTTGCACAGAGCACAACTTAATCATAGCTAATACTTGGTTTAAGAATCATGAAAGAAGGTTGTATACATGGAAGAATCCTGGAGATACTAAAAGGTATCATATAGATTATATAATGGTAAGGCAGAGATTTAGGAACCATGTTTTAAATTGTAAGACATTCCCAGGGGCAGATGTGGACTCTGATCACAATCTATTGGTTATGACCTCTAGTTTAAATCTGAAGAAACAGCAAAAAGGTGGAAATTTATGGAGATGGCACCTGGATAAACTGAAAGAACCAGAGGTTGTACAGAGTTTCAGGGAGAGCATAAGGGAAAAATTGACAGGAATGGGGGAGAGAAATACAGTAGAAGAAGAATGGATAGCTTTGAGGGATGAAGTAGTGAAGGAAGCAGAGGATAAAGTAGGTAAAAAGACGAGGGCTAGTAGAAATCCTTGGGTAACAGAAGAAATATTGAATTTAATTAATGAAAGGTGAAAATATAAAAATGCAGTAAATGAAGCAGGCAAAAAGGAATACAAACGTCTCAAAAATGAGATCGACAGGAAGTGCAAAATGGCTAAGCAGGGAAGGCTAGAGGACAAATGTAAGGATGTAGAGGCTTATCTCACTAGTGGTAAGATAGATACTGCCTACAGGAAAATTAAAGAGACCTTTGGAGATAAGAGAATCAATTGTATGAACATCAAGAGCTCAGATGGAAACCCAGTTCTAAGCAAAGAAGGGAAAGCAGAAAGGTGGAAGGAGTATATAGAGGGTCTGTACAAGGGCGATGTACTTGAGGACAATATGACGGAAATGGAAGAGGATGTGGATGAAGATGAAATGGGAGATACGATACTGCGTCAAGAGTTTGACAGAGCACTGAAAGACCTGAGTCGAAACAAGGCCCTCGGAGTAGACAACATTCCATTGGAACTACTGACGGTCTGGGAGAGCCAGTCCTGACAAAACTCTACCATCTGGTGAACAAGATGTATGAGACAGGCGAAATACCCTCAGACTTCCAGAAGAATATAATAATTCCAATCCCAAAGAAAGCATGTGTTTATAGATGTGAAAATTAGCGAACAATCAGTTTAATAAGGCTCAGCTGCAAAATACTTACACGAATTCTTTACAGACGAATGGAAAAACTAGTAGAAGCCGACCTCGGGGAAGATCAGTTTGGATTCCGTAGAAACACTGGAACACGTGAGACAATACTGACCTTACGACTTATCTTAGAAGAAATATTAAGGAAAGGCAAACCTACATTTCTAGCATCGTAGACTTAGAGAAAGCTTTTGACAATGTTGACTGGAATACTCTCTTTCAAATTCTAAAGGTGGCAGGGTTTAAAATACAGGGAGCGAAAGGCTATTTACAATTTGTACAGAAACCAGATGGCAGTTATAAGAGTCGAGGGACATGAAAGGGAAGCAGTTTTTGGGAAGGGAGTAAGACGGGGTTGTAGCCTCTCCCCGATGTTATTCAATCTGTATATTGAGCAAGCATTAAAGGAAACAAAAGAAAATTTCGGGGTAGGTATTAAAATCCATGGAGAAGAAATAAAAATTTTGAGGTTCGCCGACGACATCGTAATTCTGTCAGAGACAGCAAAATGACTTGGAATAGCATTTGAATGGAATGGATAGTGTCTTGAAAGGAGTATATAAGATGAACATCAACAAAAGCAAAACGAGAATAATGGAATGTAGTCGAATTAAGTCGGATGCTGCTGAGGCAATTAGATTAGGAAATGAGACACTTAAAGCAGTATAGGAGTTTTGCTATTTGGGGAGCCAAATAACTGATGATGGTCGAAGTAGAGAGGATATAAAATCTAGACTGGCAATGGGAAGGAAAGCGTTTCTTAAGAAGAGAAATTTGTTAACATCGAGTATAGATTTAAGTGTCAGGAAGTCATTTCTGTAGGTACTTCTGTGGAGTGTAGCCATGTATGGAAGTGAAACATGGACGATAAATAGTTTGGACAAGAAGAGAATAGAAGCTTTCGAAATGTGGTGCTACAGCAGAAGAATGCTGAAGATTAGACGGGTAGATCACATAACTAATGAGGAGGTATTGAATAGAATTGGGGAGAAGTTTGTGGCACAACATGACCAGAAGAAGGGGGGACCACTTGGTAGGACATGTTATGAGGCATGAAGGGATCACCAATTTAGTATTGGAGGGCAATGTGGAGGATAAAAATCGTAGAGGGAGACCAAGAGATGAATACACTAAGCAGATTCAGAAGGATGTAGGTTGCAGTAGGTACTGGGAGATGAAGAAGCTTGCACAGGATAGGGTAGCATGGAGAGCTGCATCAAACCAGTCTCAGGACTGAAGACCACAACAACAACAACATATTATTGCAGCCAAATTCCACTTTCGAACTTCTACTCCCGGTAAGTGAGGGAGGAGACTAAGGTAGTGTGAGAGAAAGGAACAGGTATGCACAGCAGTAACGAGAGAGAGGAGCTGACTCGCCTAGCACACGCCGGTCTGGGTCGGGCGACGGCTTTTGCCGCACTAGGAAGGCCTACAGAGAGAGAGAGTGGGTGATAGGATTTAGCATGCTGTGAGTCAGATACTGAGCACATGATCATTCGATGAAGCAGTTGGAATGGGCATTCAGACAGCTGCTCCCGGACCTTTCTGTCAAGGTCTTGTAAAGAGGAACACATTTGCCTCTTTTGTGCTCCGACATGGGTGTTTTTCGATTGGCGTTACATTTACTCAAATGTTCACGGGAGAGGAAACTGCGGTTTGAAGTGGCGACACGCTGCCCGTGCGGGCACCTCGGGCGCTTTAGGCCGCGTCACAGGCGGCCGGCTGCGGGCGGTGCCTGGATACGACGCACACTGGCACCGAGCAGCGGCATCGACTGCGATGGTGTGCCGCGACAAGCGCCGGGCGGCTGTTCCTATAAAACGCCACTCATAAGTCGCAGGACATTGTAGCTCGAGGGGAAGGCGACGAAATTCGCTTAGGAAAATGAGCTGGTAATAGAGCGCTGTGCACAACATTTACCTAGGGAAGAATATTCATCGAGACTTTCGTAATTTACATCAACTAGGAAGATCACCAGACAAGTTCTTCGCCTGTCCATCGATGAGCCGGGGGACGTTCGGACGTTCGACCAGTTGATCAATAAATCAAAGACCAATGCTTACATGATTAGGAACTTTCAACAAGCGGAAAGAGCAGATGAACAACTTACAACCGTCCTGCAAGCTCAACCCATAGTACATCGTTTCGCTTCGATCGCCTACCGGGAATGTTCTTGTTTATTTCACTTGCCGAATCTTGGCTTGTGTGAAGTTCTCCTCGTTAGTGTTGTTCTGTCTGCCGAGTGAGTTGTAGCCCCTCCACTCCGCCTTACTACACTACTGGCCATTAAAATTGCTACACCAAAAAGAAATGCAGATCATAAACGGGTATTCATTGGACAAATGTATTATACTAGAACTGACATGTGAATACGTTTTCACCCAATTTCAGTGCATAGATCCTGACAAATCAGGACCAAGAACAATCACCTCTGACCGTAATAACGGCCTTGATGCACCTGGGCATTGAGTCAAACAGAGCTTGGATGGCGTGTAGAGGTACAGCTGCCCATGCAGCTTCAACACGATAACACAGTTCATCAATAGTAGTGACTGGCGTACTGTAACGATCAAGTTGCTCGGCCACCATTGACAAGACGTTTTCAATTGGTGAGAGATCTCGAGAATGTGCTGGCCAGGGCAGCAGTCGAACATTTTCTGTATCCAGAAAGTCCCGTACACGTTCTGCAACCTGCGGTCGCCCATTATCCTGCTGAAATGTAGGGTTTCGCAGGGATCGAATGAAGAGTAGAGCTACGGGTCGTAACACATCTGAAATCTAACGCCCACTGTTCAAAGTGCCGTCAATGTGAACAAGAGGTGACCGACACGTGTAACCAATTCCACGGCATACCATCACGCCCTGTGATACGCCAGTATGACCAGACACGGATCCGACCATCGTGATGCTGTAAACATAACCTGGATTCATCCGGAAAAAATTACGTTTAGCCATTCGTGCAGCCAGGTTCGTCTTTGAGTACACCATCACAGGCGATCCTGTCTGTGATACAGCGTCAGGGGTAACCACAGCCATGGTCTCCTAGCTGATAGTCTGTGCTGCTGTAAACGTCGTCGAACTGTTCGTGCAGACGGTTGTTGTCTTGCAAACGTCCCCATCTGCTGACTCAGGGATCGAGACGTGGCTGCACGCTCCATTACAGCTATTCGGATAAGATGCCTGTCATCTTGACTGCTAGTGATTCGAGGCAGTTGGGATCGAGCACGGCGTTCCGTATTACGCTCCTGAACCCACCGATTCCATATTCTGCTAACAGTCATTGGATCTCGACCAACGCGAGAAGCAAAGTCGCGATACGATAAACCGCAATCGCGATAGGCTACAATCCGTCTTTTATCAAAGTCGCAAACGTGATGGTACGCATTTCTCCTCCTTACACGAGGCATCACAACAACGTTTCACCAGGCAACGCCGGTCAACTGCTGTTTGTGTATGAGAAATCGGTTGGAAGCTTTCCTCATGTCAGCACGTTGTAGGTGTCGCCACCGGCACCAACCTTGCGTGAATGCTCTGCAAAGCTAATCATTTGCATATCGCATCATCTTCTTCCCGTCGGTTACATATGAAGTCTGTAGCACGTCGTCTTCGCGGTGTAGTAATTTTAATGGTGTAGTCTGTTTGCGTTCGTCTAAGTGCAGCGGCAACCGCGGTTTCCACGTGTGTTCCACGAAAAGTTACTGTGAGCTTCAATTTCGATAAAACAACGCGACACGTGCAACCCGGGTCTCCAGAAATCCACGATTCGCTTGTGATACAATTCACATGAACTTTGGTCAGGAGTAGTATGGAGTCACTCGGAGATGCCGAAATCGACTATACCAATGTACGAGTGCTCAATCCCCCGCCGGAATTTGATGACAACTTTCTAAAGGACATACTGATCTCTTACGGTAACGTGGAAAACGTCCGTCGTAAACGCTGGTCTACTCAACACGAACTACAGCTCTTAAATTAAATTTTCCTTAGACACTTAAGTCTCTAATTTATCTACGATAACGTTGGAAGGCGACATAACGAATTAAAATTTGTGCTGCGGCCAGGATACGAATACAGGTCTTCTTGTTTAATAGGCAGATATTGTGACCATTACACCACAACAGCATTATCGTCAACAGAGCTACACGAACGACCGAATGATATTTGACTCGGGTAGTTCGTGCAGCTATGTTGACCATAATGCTGTAATAAGTAAACGGATCAACGAACAACCCGAACAGATTCCACGAACAATACAGAACAAAATGAGATCAACTAAAAAGATAAAAAAATGGTCAGCATATCTGCCTGGTGAGCAAGAAGACCAAGGTTCGATTCCCGGCCGCAGCGCAAATTTTAATTCACTTCGTCAGGATTGCAACGTTATGGTAGACAAGTTACAGGCTTACAGTGGATTTCGTTGGGTGGAAATGATTGTCAAACGCAGTATTGCATCACGTTTACGAGTTTGTGGTTACCGCGTGCATGTAATGTATAGTGGTCAAGAGGGCACCTGCTTTCTATGTAACGAAAGTGGACATGTTCGATCTGATTGCCCGCGGAAGGTTTTTGTATTAAAGCCGTCATTATTGTAGCGTTGCAAATTGACGGTTGCTGTTCTTATTCCTTGCACTCCCGCCGTCGGACCTACTTCTGCTTCGCATCATAATGAACCAACAGTCGATTCTGATAATTGGGTCATTGAATTTCCGCCTTTACCTCGGCGACAGGTTCAGAAACCTGTTGCCCCAGGACAGAATCCCCAACCGTGACAAACAAGCTACGTCGCACTCAATATGGTGAGGATTTCGCTGTGTCTTCTGCGCCAACCTCCTCCGCGTCGATTGTGTCAACTGTTCCTCTCGATGCTGCGATTGGCTTCGCTGCGTCAGTTCATTTATGATTAATGTACAGACATAGTCTTGTTACTGAAGGTGTTATATAGGCATTTCTCCTTAGCTTATTTTCGTGTGATCTTATATGTAGCACCCGAATATTCTACGGAGACCGCCTTATTCTTTCGTGAAGGCATTCCTATTGCTTAGGTGGAAATATTGGATTCTGGCAGTGGCATAGATTGTCAGCTTTTTCATCTTACCTCGGTTCTTTTGTGTGCTCCTTTTGGCACTGGTCACGCAGTGGATCGTTCGCGTTTTTACAAAGACGATGTTGTTTATCTGTTGCGCGAGAGTCCTCCGGGTATTCTGTTGCGTGGTGATTTTAACTGTGTGATGCGTCCTGCACATCAATCTCCAAATTTTAATTTCTGTAGCGAATTACATGAATTGGTGAGTTCCTTACGCTTTCAAGACGTCTGGGTATGCAAATACCCGACGTTAGATAACTTTACTCACTGCACTGTGACTTCTACTAGCAGGTTAGATAGGTTTTATTCGTACTCATCAGGCTGCCTGCGCGATTGCATACTTAATGTTGAAGTCATTCCAGCTCCCTTTACGGATCACCGTGCTGTGGGCACAACCCTCAATCTAGAACGGCAACCAGTCAAATTGTTTCGCACTCCGTGGATGTTAAACGTCGCCCGCCTACCTGACGCATCCCTCGATGACGCGACCCGAGCCGTGTGGGAGCGCACTCTGCGGTGCACTGGGAAAAACTGGTGGACACAACTAGCAAAACCGTGACTCAGGCAAACTTTGATAATTTTTTGTGCTGCTAAAGCCTGAGACTTTCGGAGAACTTACGGATATTACTATTCCATCCTGCGTGAACTTTTAGCTGCGAGCCGGCCAGAGTGGCCGAGCGGTTCTAGGCGCTACAGTCTGGAACCGCGCGACCGCCACGGTCGCAGGATCGAATCCTGCCTCGGGCATGGATGTGTGTAATGTCCTTAGGTTAGTTACGTTTAAGTAGTTCTAAGTTCTAGGGGACTGATGACCTCAGAAGTGATGTCCCATAGTGCTCAGAGCCATTTGAATCATTTTTAAGCTGAGTCGGATCAGGCCCCTCTGCCAATTGCGGACATTAGACGGGTAAAAGCGAAAGTGTTGACCTTGAAGAGAATACAAATGGAAGGATTGAAAATGCGATCCAAACCACGATCATTGGTGACGGAAGAACTGCCTTTCTTTCATCATTTTGTTCATCATCAGACCCATCGCTCGTGTTCATTCTCTCACGACAAATGATGGACGTACCGTAATGGCGTAAGCTGATATAGTGCGTATCTTACACCAGTACTGTGTAGATATCTATGACATCGATGAGTCCAATCCACTTGTCAGGATCTTGGATACGACAATTAAAGCTGAACATAGTGCAATGCTCTTAGCTGCCTCTCAGCTTGAGGAAGTTTACAAACTTATTGTGGGATCGCCTTCTGAAGTCCCGGGTCTATATGGACTTTTTAAGGAATTTTACGTGTCCTTTTGGTCATTGTTGGATGCTACCTTTACCTCCTTTTTGAATGAAGTGTTACAGGATAGAGTAGTGCCGACTTCGTTCAAAGTGGGAAAAATTGTGTTAATCCTGAAACGCCCTGTACCGGCATCCCCTGATAGCTTTCGTACAATTACTTTGTTAAACTTTGATTATAAGACCCTGACGAGGCTATTTAATAATAGGATGTCGGAACTGATGGAGATGATTGTTACCAAACATCACAGCTGCGTACCTGGTCGTACCATTCTTACTCCTATAGTGGAGTGTCGTAAGGTGGTATCGGTTGCTGCTGTAACATCCGTCCCTTGTGCCCTTGCTTTCCTAGACTTTGATAAGGCATTTTATCGTGTTAATCACGATGTTTTCCTTCGGACTCTGGTTCAAGTGGTTCAAATGGCTCTGAGCACTATGGGACTTAACTTCTGAGGTCATCAGTCCCCTAGAACTTAGAACTACTTAAACCTAACTAACCTAAGGACATTACACACATCCATGCCCAAGGCAGGATTCGGACCTGCGACCGTAGCGGTCGAGCGGTTCCAGACTGTAGCGTCTAGAACCGCTCGGTCAGTCCGGCCGGCTCGAATTCTGGAGGCAGTTGGTTTTACTGCTGACACACGGCGAAAGATCTCAGACCTGTTCACGGGTATTTCAGCTTCGGTGGCCTACTGACGGCTCATCATTCGTCGGGGAGTGCTTCAAGGAAGCCCGCTGCCAGTGACTTTGTTTGTCTTGTCTCTCGAGCCCCTAATTCGGTTGCCAGCATCCCAGCTTTCCCGAGGGACTATAACTGTTCATTCATACAGAAATGCCGTGATGTCTCTACTCCACAATTCTGCCGAGATACCTCCACTGAAGTCTGTAATCAATGATTATTATCAGAGTTCAGGTGATGAAGTTAATGATCGTAAATGTAGGCTTCTTACTTTCCGAGGTTTTGATTACTCAGTTGTTCCCTGAGGTACTCCGGTGGATCGGTATACGTCTCTCGTTATCATCATTGATTGTTGTCCACCCAAAATGTCGGCGCTCATCTGGAAGTCTGTTATGGAAAAAAATCAGGGCGTGATATTAGAATATGAAAGGCTCTCTCTTACTCTGCTTCAAAAAGTCCGAATACTGGATAAATATGTTTCATGGAAAGCTTATTACGTGGCCAAAGTTTATCCGCTTCCCTCGATAATGGCGAAGAAACTACACCAACTGTCTGGTCGTTTCTTACGGAAAACACATATCTTTCGCTTACGGTATGAGGTGGTCACGAAGCAACGGTCCTTTGGATGGGTTGGGCTTCATTGACATACAAAGGAAGACGCGGATGCTGTATGTACGACGTACTCTTTTGATGTTAACTGAAGAAACTCACAGATTACATACCGTTTATTTCGCTGTGTCCGTCGTTCTAGCCTTCAACCCCCTATTGATGTTGACCGCAAAATTATAAGTTGAAACACATTCGTCAGTACTGTCTTGCGGTGAGCTATTTAGGGTCTGACATTTTATGCAGAGCCGTCCTAATTAACAAATTCCTAAACACTCTTTGGAAAGCAGTTACTTGTTTCTTGCCCAAACCTCGTTGGAAGAAGATCTCCGCAAACAACCTGGACGACAGTTTGGTGTAATATCAGTCTTCCGATTTAGCCGATGCACGTCGCGTCCTCTTGATATAAGAGAGTAAATAATTTGATTCCAACTAACGAGCGACTTTTCCGTATTGGGCTTAGCGACTCGTATTTATGTAGTCGTTGTAAGTCGCCCGACACGATATGACTCTGCTGTACTTGTGGAAGTCATATGACAAACTGGTCTTGGATTAGGACACAATTGGATTCCCTCGCTGTAGCTTCTGAGATTTTATACAATACCGACATCATATTGCGACCGGATTCATCCTTCTTTCCACGGCCAAAAACCAATACCGTTATGTGGTCACGGAGACACTTCTTTCATTATGTTGTAAAAGGGGAGGGGGGAAGATCACATGAACTTCATGCAATACATGGTCACTGCCTATTTGACATGCTTGCGAATGTCTCGGTATCGACACTCCTTCGCCAGTATGTTGAATATTGTGAACGTAAATGTGTGCTTTCCCGGCGTATACAGCTGGTGAAGAGTTTTCTGGCTTCCAACCGGTTGGCGATGTCTTCAATGTTGAATACTTTTTTTGGTCAGTAAGGTGCTGGTTAATTTCATTTTTCTGAAGATATGTGTTTTCCTTATTACGTATGTTTCTGTTGTGTACATAGTTCCGCATATTCAGCACATACACAATTTTCCCACTAGAGCGCGCCCCACTAAGCACAACAGTGCAGGCGCAGCACTGGTCTGTCTCCGCACTACGAGATGGCGCTGCCTTAGAGACAGACCAAATTCTGCTTCCTCCGATCCGCGTATTAATATGTAACGCAGCCAATCAGACTGCTGCTAATGTAGAACTTTTTCTCCACGCAGATTACACTCGCACAGTGATACATGAACGCATGAGGTATTATAACGAGTGTACAGACCTCCGATTAGTCAGTCTGCATTAATCTGCACCAGTCTGCATTATTCTGTACCAGTCTATAGTGAAGTTTCAGTCTGCGCCTAATAAGATTATTATATTGCTGTACATAGCCATGAAGATAAATGAATAGACACTTTGTCAAATATCAGAGATATCTGAGAATAAGATTAACGTACCATGACCACAGGAACTTCAGATTGTAATTTGTAAACAGCATCCAGAGTCAAGTTACGTAATGTCCATGCTTTTTATTATTTTAATAAATGTGTGTGAAAATTAATCAAGTACTGTTTCAAGTTGGTCACCGTCAATTTGCTACTTTAAGTGTGTAAGTGGCATTTCTTTAGTCTGACCTAATGGTAGAAGATAAACACGCCACGATAAGACCAGGAGACATACTGCTGACACTCGCCTACTTCGTTAGAGCGACAAGTCAAATAATCTGATGGTGTGGGTACCGAAGGTCTTACATTACGAAAACCAAAGTTTCCCATTTGATTTGCTTCGGTTTCTTCTCTCCTAGTTTACCTGCTCGTTTTGTTTAGCGTTTTAACTCAGTATAGCTCCAGTTCTATTGAAAAATGTGTATAGATGAAGTATATATACACATCAGTATATACAGTCTTTGGAATGATGTTGGAATATTTACTTACTTTGCTATTCACAATATAATCTGATTCTTTGTCCTTCTGCTTTTAGATCATATTACGTAAGTTTCGTGTTAGCATCATGTATCTCTGACAATAAAGAATAGTGCAATTACAGCGGCTGAGGATATTAATGACGGTCATCTCGTGGTCCCAGGTCCGATCCTTGGTTCAGATGACTGAGCACTACGGGACTTAACATCTGGCGTCATTAGTACCCTAGAACGTACAAATACTTAAACCTAACTGACCTAAGAACATCACACACATCCATGTCCGAGGCAGGATTTCAACCTGCGACCGTATATTTCAAGTCAGGCGAGTAAAGTCCTGTCTCCAATTCTGTGAACTAAGATTTATCTGTACTGTTTACACCGCATTTCTAAGTATGTGGTCTCGCCAAAGTACTTGATCTACTTCTATACTGAGCTATCCCAGGATATCACACACATGACATCCTCAATAAAACAACGAGCCACAATGAAATGTCGCTGATGTTCCAGTGTTGAGGATGTAGTTCATCAGCTGCCAGTCTTAAGGCAGAGTGTTTCGGTTAGTCTAAATCATCTGCGTAACTAAAAGAAACAAAATTTTTGAAAAGAATGTCAAACAATTTGTGATACGATTCCTCTAACATTAAGAAACACAACTTATTAGAGAAACATTTGATGCATCTCATTTCCTGTACATGATTTCGAGCATCGTTTACGTGAAATGATTCGCTGATTTATTTCACAGAAATCACTTTACAAAATACTTGACCAGATTCCTCCATTTTTTATTTGCAAGTTTTATTCAGAAGGTATGCTCTTATTTACACCTCATTTGCCTTCCAAGCGTCTTCTGTTGACGAAATTGTTAAAATTAGTACGTTAGTCTAAGGAAGCCCTCTTGAGAGTTAAATATCTCACCAATGTATCTTTTTATGCGGAAGACAGCTTGGCACTGAACACAAAAACTTCATGACCCTTCATTCACATAGCTAGCAGCAGCAGTTCGTGAAATATTTTAGTTCCTCCTCAAATCAGTAATTAAGTTTTCCTTAATAGCCTGATCAATTTCAGGCTATCGAATATTTTCTTACAAAAATAGACCTCACGCTGGTTACTTTGATATCCCCTTCGCCCATTTCTCATACTTTGTTTGCCTATGAAAATTCCGAAAATTAATCACTGTAAAATTTATAGGGAGTCAAACATTTGACCAAAACACAGTGACTGTTAATGATACGACAAAGTACACCCTTTTTGAGTGCTGTCATTTCCAAAAAAGCTCGTTTCGATTACTTGAAGCGTTTATGAAATACGAAGATTTTTACGAGTGCTAGAGATATCATTCCGTTCTCAACATTAAATAAAATTTAAAAAATTCTGGCTACGTTTCATGACTTACAACCTAAAATGAATAATACATAAAGTCTACACAGTGCGATATTACCTGTTCAAACTCTTGGGAAATTTCGTGCAGTCATTTACTCAGTTTCGTGCTGCACAGTAACTATGGCAAATAGCCCATATAAGAATATCAAGCAGCAAGACGACCTAGAATCAAATTTTTTCACCAAATACGCATTCTAAAAATCGCAAGATATGTATTTTATGGCAGCTGACGCGTTTACTTTGCTGTTTTACTAAGAAAGCTCGAAGTTCTCGCTGTCATTGTTTCACTTGCTACAGCGACATAGGAGGAAGGAAGGCAGGAAGGAGGAGAGGAAGGAGGGAGGGAAGGAAGGAGGGAAAGAGGGATGACTTGGTCTGAGGTTGTGTCGACATCGAGGTCATTAGGGACGGAGCGCGATCTGAGAGTGTTCAACGATGGCGATGGAAGTCGCCCGCACCCAGGAACCATCCCTGCATTTGCCTGGAGCGGTTTAGGGAAATCACGGAAAAACTAAATCAGGATGGCCGGACGCGGGTTTGAACCCTGGTCCTCCCGAATGCGAGTCCAGTGTGCTAACCGCCGCACTACCTCGCTCGGTTGTGCTGCGTCAACGATACTACACTACTGGGCATTAAAATTGCTACACCAAGGAGAAATGCAGATGATAAACGGGTATTCATTGGACAAATATATTGTACAAGAACTGACATGTAATTACATTTTCACGCATTTTGGGTGCATAGATCCTTAGAAATCAGAACCTAGAACAATCACCACTGGCGATAATTACGGCCACGATACGCCTGGGCATTGAGTCAAACAGTGCTTCGATGGCGTGTAAGGTACAGCTGCCCATGCAGCTTCAACTCGATGCCACAGTTCATCATGAGTAGTGACAGGCGTATTGTGAGGAGTCACTTGCTCGGCCACCATTGACCAGACTTGGTGAGAGGTCTGGAGAATGTGCTGGCCAGGGCAGTAGTCAAACATTTTCTATATCTAGAAAGGCCCGTAAAGGACCTGCAACATGCGGTCGTACATTATCCTGCTGAAGTGTAGGGTTTCGCAGGGATCGAATGAAGGGTAGAGCTACGGGTCGTAACACGTCTGAAATGTCACGTCCACTGTTCAAAGTGCCCTCAATGCGAACAAGAGGTGACGGAGACGTGTAACCAATGGCACCTCATACCATCACGCCGGGTGATACGCCACTATGGCGATGACGAATACATGCTTCCAAAGTACGCTAACCTCGATGTCTCCAAACACGGATGCGACCATCACGAAGCTGTAAACAGAACAAGGATTCATCCGAAAAAATGACGTTTTGCCATTCGTGCACCCAGGTTCGTCGTCGAGTACATCATCGCAGGCGCTACTGTCTGTGATGCAGCGTCAAAGGTAACCGCAGCCATTGTCTCCGAGCTGATAGTCCATGCTGCTGCAAAACGTCGTCGAACTGTTCGTGCAGATGGTTGTTGTCTGGCAAACGTCCCCATCTGTTGACTCAGCAATCGAGACGTGGCTCCACGATCAGTTACAGACATTCAGATAAGATGCCTGTCATCTCGACTGCTAGTGATACGAGGTCGTTGGGATCCAGAATGGCGTTCCGTATTACCCTCATGAACGCACCAATTCCATATTCTGCTAACAGTCATTGGATCTCGACCAACACGAGGAACAATGTCGCGATACGATAAACGGCAATTGCGATAGGCTGCAATCCGAACTTTATCTAAGTCGGAAACGTGATGGTACGCTGTTTTCCTCCTCACACGCGGCATCACAACAACGTTTCACCAGGCAATGCCGGTCAACTGCTGTTTGTGTATGAGATATCGGTTGTAAAGTTTCCTCGTGCCAGCACGTTGTAGGTGTTAGCACCGGCGCCAGCCTTGTGTGAATGCTACGAAAAGCTAATCATTTGCATATGACAGCATCTCCTTCCTGTCGGTTAAATTTCGCGTCAGTAGGACGTCATCTCCGTGGTGTAGCAACTTTAATGGCCAGTAGTGTAGAACACTTTTGAATTGAGAGGTGCGGACCCGGCCGCCTGCCGCTGCTGCTGCCGTAGCTCTCGCTGAGCCAGAGGGGCGGGCGCCATCGGCTTTGTCGGCGAGGGCCAATTACGCGGGTTGCGGAGCGCGCCTTCCAGCGTGTTCTCCAATTAGCGGCCCTCCCGGGTAGTTCTGTGACCAGCGGCCGATAACAGAGCTGCCTCACGTAAAGTGTGAACCAGACGGAAGACGGTGCCTTCGTCTACATCGACGTGTGCATCTACATATACATCCTGTAAATAATTTTGCACTGCATGGCCAACGGTACTTCCCATTAGAGCTACTATTAGGGCTTCCACGCGTCCGGTTCCAGTATTTAGCTCAGGAACAATGATAGCTTCAACCCTACGTCTTTGGATTAGTTGACCGGTTGCTATCATGAGTCGCTGGCATAGTTGTCATAGGATACTACATTTTTTTGTTTTGTTTCGTGAAGTGCGCAGTTTTACTATTTGCAGCTTTTAAAATAGCTTACAACACTTTGCAAACTCTGGCTGAATATTTTTCCGAAATTTCCAGACAGTATATCATTCTATACAACTGCGAATACTCTCTGGAAGGTCAAGAGGTGTAAAGAAGAGCATACCTTCTGAATAAAACTTGCAAATAAAAAATGGAAGAATCTGGTCAAGTATTTTGTAAAGTAATTTGTGTAAAATAGATCAGCGAAACATTTCACGTAAACGATGCTCAAAATCATGTACGGAAAATGAGAAGCATCAGATGTATCTTTAATAAGTTGTGTTACTTAATGTTAGAAAAATCGTATCACAAACAGGAACAGCAAGGTTTCCAACACACTTACCTCATCTGCATCTATATCTATACACGGATACTCTGCAGATCACATTTAAGTGCCTGGTAGACGATACATATAACCACCTTCACGATTCTCTGTTATTGCAATATCGTATAGTGCGCCGAAAAAGCGTACAGCTGTATGTTTCTGTGTGAACTCTGATTTCCCCAAATTTTACTATCGTGATCGTTTGTCCCTACATAGGTCGGCGTTAACAATATATTTTCGCATTCGGAGGACAAAGTTGGTGTCTGAAATTCCGTGAGGAGAATCCTCCGCAACGAAATACGGCTCTGTTTTAATGACGTCCACCTCAAATGCTGTGTCATTTCACTGACGATTCTCTCCTGTTTCGCGATAATGCAGAACGTACTGCCCTTCTTTGAACTTTTTCGGTTGGTGTGGCCGAACGGTTCTAGGCCCTTCAGTCTGAAACCACGCTACCGCTACGGTCGCAGGTTCGAATCCTGCCTCGGGCATGGATATGTGTGATGTACTTAGGTTAGTCAGGTTTAAGTAGTTGTAATTTCTAGGGGACTTATGACCTCAGATGTTAAGTCCCATAGTGCTCAGAGCCATTTGATCCATATTTTTAAAAACTTTTTCGATGTACTCCGTTAATCCTATCTGGTAAGGATACCACACCGCGCAGCAATATTCTTAAAGAGGACGGACAAGAGCACTGTAGGCAGTCTCCTTGGTAGGTCTGTTACATTTTCTAAGTGTCCTGCTAATAAAACGCAGTCTTTGGTTAGCCTACTCCACAGCATTTTCTATGTGTTCTTTCCAATTTAAGTTGTCCGTCATTGTAATTCCCAGGTATTTAGTTGAAATTGACTGAATTATTGTCTAATCAAAGTTTAACGGGTTCCGTTTAGCACTTCCGCTACTTAGGGTCAGTTGCCAATTTTCGCTCCATACAGATACCTCACGTATCTTTTCTAAATCTTTTGTATTAGTCTTCTCATGACTTTACTTGTCGATAAGCGACAGCGTCATCTGGAAACATCTTAAGACGGCTGCTCAGATTATCTTCCAAATCCTTTACATTGATAAGGAAGAGCAGAGGGCCGGTAACACTACCGTGTGCCAGAGTCCGCCACCACAGACAATGCCGGCCATCCAGGGATGAGTGCAGTTCAGACGTTATCAACATGACCACTGCAAACACCTATTTTAAATCTTCTTTCAGGCAGCATCCGCTTGTCCGCTTCTGCCACACTCACGCAGCACACTAGTCACTTCACCTGCCATCACTGCCATCGGCAACATCAGACAAGTCACAAGCTGGGCTAATGAGTTGCTCCTGGTTACCGACTTCTCTCGACCGCCACTGCAGCCAGCTACAGTGCACTACAGAACAAGCAGCCGCAGCTTGGACACATACAGCAGTTCTAAACGATTCCAGTTAAATTATGCAGATGGGCTGTCTAAGACCACCCTGGAGCTATTCTGTATAGGGTCCTCAGCAGACAGGTTTGAAAAATGTGACTCGTTTGTAGGTATGAGACTGTCACGAATATGATTCACTAGCGGCTGTAATCATTAATTGACTTCGCCACAGGATCGAACGCAAATATGTGGCTGACCACATAAACTTAATTCCAGATGGCAGACGGTATAACTACCAGGAAGCTTGACACTATAGATCTGCAAAGCCAGTATTTCAGTCATAGGATTTTCTACATTTCTTTTGAATGCAATTAGCGCTGCATTTTTTAAGTGGCTACCCACATAGCACGCCATCTACTGAATGTGATCATTCTCAGTCACCTGTCATCCTCTCTCGCCTATAACCCAGTGGGTATATCACAGAACCCCTGTTCCATCCTCTCTCGCCTATAACCCAGTGGGTATATAACAGAACCTCCGTTCCATCCTCTCTCGCCTATAACCCAGTGGGTATATCACAGAAAATCCATTCCATCCTCCTCGCCTATAACCCAATGGGTATATCACAGAACCTCCGTTCCATCCTCTCTCGACAGAACCTCCGTTCCATCCTCTCTCGCTATAACCCAGTGGGTATATCACAGAACCTCCGTTCCATCCTCTCTCGCCTATAACCCAGTGGGTATATCACAGAACCTCCGTTCCACCCTCTCTCGCCTATAACCCAGTGAGTATATCACAGAACCTCTGTTCCATCCTCTCTCGCCTATAACTCAATGGGTATATCATAGATCCTCCGTTCCACTGCGCACATGGCACCGAATGCGTTCCAAATACTGTTTGATAACATGAGAAATATCTACCGGCGGCGTAAGGGAGTTACAAATATCGGATTAATACCATGTCCCTTAGACGAATCATGACGTGCATGCGCTTTTTGGTTTGTTAATACACACCAAAGCGGTCACTGTCTACAGCCAATGTCGCATTATTTGTGTGGAAGACCATTTGGAAGCACCACCATATTCTAGATTTATAAAGCCTGCATAGTGTTCAACATGGATATCGTTAGCAACACTTCCGTGTGCCTGTGGAACCAAGACCTCTTTTTATGCAGGGCGACAGCAGCATTGTGTTTGTGGTCGTGTTTTCACTATCCAGCCGCTTATACAACGACCAAGTGTCTCTTCCTAAGACACACTGTCAGTATGTGGGTGTTGCGTTGATGAGTTGCACAACGGATTTATCTGACAAGTACCCTTTGGCACTTGCAAGAAGCAATTTCCACCCCACACTACTACACAAGTCTGACAGACGTCCCTACGTAATAAAGAGAAATGTCTGAAAAATGTTCAGCAATAAATATCTTCTGGAGTCTTCCGCTGTAAGTGAAAGACACAAATAAATTCTATTTTCTTACATAACTAGTGGGATACTTGGGAAATGGAATATTGCTAGTTAGTTTCTGAAAATCATTAAACGAACGGAAAATATTATTCATTGCAAAACCTAAGAAAATCAAATGAAAGTTATATTTATAAACTGATTCACGAATTTCCGGTTTCTTTTTGGAATAGGAGGTTACCCCCTGTGGCCAGGAATCTTGTTAATGAAATTTATATACAAAGTGTCAGAAAGCTCTTTTATCCCTTTCCTTTAAAAATGTCATCTACTCGGCAGAATGGCTGAGAGCCGCACTTACTCAACTTGAATAATTATCAGATTGAATTTTATAAGTACGGTCGAGGCTGTGGAGTTAGAAATGTAATGGAGTAACGTGAATGAAGTATGTTATTTCTAATGGAGGACAGATGGGGCTCTCCTACGCTGTAGCGCACAATACCGTGAGCCGCGACCACTGCTGTCTGCGTCGCTCGCTGCCGACAAATAACACAACTGTCTCTTTCTATCTGGATTGACCTTCGCTAATCAAACTCTCACTACGTATCTGCTCCTAGTGTAACTATTGGCGCCGGCCAGTGTGGCCGAGCGGTTCTAGCCGCTTCAGTCTGGAACCGCGTGACCGTTAGGGTCGCAGGTTCGAATCCTACCTCGGGCGTGGATATGTGTAATGTCCTTAGGTTAGTTAGGTTTAAGTATCTCTAAGTTCTAGGGGACTGATGACCTCTGAAGTTAAGTCTCATAGTGCTCAGAGCCATGTGAACCATTTTGAACTATTGACGTGGTACACTGGTCAGACAACGAGTCGACTGCGATGCTACTCAATGTTCGCTCGCAGGCGCGCTAACTAGTACTCTGTCTGTGCTCACACCGCACATTAAGTGTCACGGCGAACACAGTGAACAAACGCTTAATAGTGAGCGACTCAATACTGAGTATGTCCAATTCACTAGCGACAGAAGTACTTTCTCAGTGCAGTACTGAGTAAAGATCTTGATCCTCGCTCTCTGCGTACACACTAGCTCCCGCTACATGTTCCTGCCTCAAGAGTTTCATCGGAACGAACTCTCTCCCATAAAAGGCACAAGGGTGTATCATCTGCTGTCTTTCTGTCACTTCTCTGGCTCGCTGCATCACAAGTAGTCTGTCAATCAGCGTTACTCTTACAAACGGGGCAATGGCTCTCCGTTTAAGCCAACCAATCCAGCAATATATAGCATCTGCGTTAGGCGTTTACTGTCCACCTGTGAGAACTCAGAAACTGCGAAGTCCATAAAAATGCGTATGCTGGAGCTCTCTCAAACAATACAGTGGGTTTTGCTTTTAAGGTGAACACGCAGGCCATTATTCCTTTTCTCTGGGAAAAACTGTTGGTCCTTGGGCGGTCCGCTAACCGGCGCAGCTGGGTGCTCACTCACCCTCCTACAGACTTTCCAACAGGCTGGTCCTCTCCACAGAACGAAAACTCCTGTGGCCATTGTGTCTTGAATAATTGTGTACGACAGCCTCGACTTTTTAATCTCAGTGCACACTTGCGATTTATTTATTAGATTTGATATCGACTACATGGAAATACGTAAAATTTACTCAACCCTATCGAGTTTGGGCTCGAATGAAATGTCTCGATATGCAGAATACGGTGGTGAGGTCGGAGTATGTAAGAGATGAAGGTCAGGAGACCACGCCATCTCACAACACTGGTAAAACTCAGTAGAGAAACGTAAGAGGCACATCCATCCAATGTGAGTTTCGCTAAAATTTTTTTGGTGACGACAGGATTCAGCTATTGCCGAAGTATTATAGTTAGTAGGGAGCCCGCTCTGATAGCAGAGTGATCTGCGTGACGGGTAGCCAACCTACGTGCCCGGTTTCGATTCACGGCTGGGTTGGGGATTTTCTCTGCTGAGGGACTGGGTGTTGTGTTGTCTTCGTCATCATTTCATCCCCATCCGGCGCAGAGGTCGCCCAATGTTGCGTAGAATGTTATGAGACCTGAAGCAAGACAGCCAGACCTGCCCCGTAAGGGGCCTCCCGGCCAATGATGCCAAATGCTCATTTCCATTACAGTAGTTATTAGGAGATGTATGATAGGTTCACTGTGATCAGAAGGCTTATAAAGTACGTGTTGTGGCGTAAAGGTACTGTGGCCAGTGTTCCATGCTCAAAGAAAATCGCTTTGTCCAGTCATAAGAGATGTATGTATTTGACTTGGAAAACTACGATTTCAGTGCATTGACAGGCGTAAGGAAGAAGATAATTTTACAAGGAAAATTATGTCCAGTCGTAGGAATGGTACAGATATTGATATTTCCAGAGCCACAGTCATCAGGAGGGGTATTTGCAGTACTTCGATCATTGTCGAATGCCGCCATATTAGTGCTGTGACCGTAATATTTAGTTGTAACTACACTGATGCAAATGAGGCTACTTTTCAACGCCCCAGGCATGCGGGTGCGTAGCGGAGGTAGCGAGTGAAAGGAACAAGTTGACCATTCCGGCCTGAGGTACGAGCCGTCGCAGAGCCGTGTGGAGTGGCCGGGCAAACGTGGGAATAGCGAACTAATACTCAGTGTGTGTTGGGCGGTCTTCGTGACCGTGGAATCTGATTCAGTGTGGACGAGTGTTTGCACTGAACAGTTGTTCTTACATGTTGGGCGGTCTTCGTTACCATGAAATCTGATTCAGTGTGGACGAGTGTTTGCGCTGAACAGCTGTTCCTTCCATGTTGGGCGGTCTTCGTGACCATGAAATCTGATTCAGTGTGGACGAGTGTTTGCGCTGAACAGCTGTTCCTTCCATGTTGGGCGGTATTCGTGACCGTGAAATCTGATTCAGTGTGGACAAGTGTTTGCGCTGAGCAATTGTTCCTTCCATGTGAGCTGGTTGGCTGGCTGCTTGTACTGCCGCTCTAGTTTGTTGAGAGAACATCGATTTTGATGTGATTTTTGTGCCGCTACATGGTGAAAAACAGATGGAAGAAGCGTTTTCTCGTTCTCTAGACATGAGAAACATATGCAATTTTTTGCTATTAAAACCTTAAGGGCAACTAAAATTTAGTCGTCATGGGTGACTGGAAAACGGAGGGAAGGAAACGTAGTAGGTGTGTATGGATTGGGGATAAGAAATGAAAGAGGAAGCTGCCTGCTAGAATTTTGCAGAGAGCATAACTTAATCACAGCTAAACTTGGTTCAGAAATCATGGAAGAAAGTTGTATACATGGAAGATACTAGAAGGTATCAGATAGATTATATAATGCTAAGACCGAGATTTAGGAACCAGGTTTTAAATCTTAAGACATATCCAGGACCAGATGTGGACTCTGACCACAATCTGAAATCCTTGGCTAACAGAAGAAATATTGAATTTAATTGATGAAAGGAGAAAATATAAAAATGGAGTAAATGAAGCAGGCGATAAGGAATACGAACGTCTCAAAAATGAGATCGACAGGAAGTGCCAAATAGCTAAGCAGGGATGGCTTGAGGACAAACGTAAGGATGTAGAGGCTTATCTCACTAGGGGTAAGACAGATACTTCCTACAGGAACATTAACGAGACCTCTGGAGAAAAGAGAACCACTTGCATGAATATCAAGAGCTCAGATGGAAACCCAGTTCTAAGCAAAGAAGGGAAAGCAGAAAGTTGGAAGGAGTATATAGAGCGTCTATTCTAGGGCGACATGCGTGAGGACAATATTCTGGAAATGGAAGAGAATGTAGATGTAGGCGAAATGGGAGATACAATACTGCGTGAAGAGTTTGATTGAACTCTGAAAGACCTGAGTCGAAGCAAGGCCCCTGGAGTAGGCAACATTCCATACCAAAATAAAAAAAAACTGGTTCAAATGGCTCTAGCACTATGTGACTTAACTTCTGAGGTCATCAGTCGCCTAGAACTTAGAACTAATTTAACCTAACTAACCTAAGGGCATCACAACCATCCATACCCTAGCGGGATTCAAATCTACGACCGTAGAGGTCGCTCGGCTCCAAACGGTAGCGCCTAGAACCGCACTGCCACTCCGACCGGCATTCCAGTACAATTACTGACAGCCTTGGGAGAGCCAGTCCTGCAAAACTCTACCATCTGGTGAGCAAGATGTATGAACAGGCGAAATACCCTCAGACTTCAAGAAGAACATAATAATTCCAATCGCAAAGAAATCAGGTGTTAACAGATGTGAAAGTTACCGAACTATCAGTTTAATAAGTAACAGTTGGAAAATACTAACGTGAATTCTTTACAGACGAATGGAAAAACTGGTAGAAGCCGACTTCGTGAAAGATCTGTTTGGATTCCTTAGAAATATTGGTACACGTGAGGCAATACTGACCCTACGACTTATCTTAGAAAATAGATTAAGCAAGGGCAAACCTACGTTTCTAGCATTTGTAAACTTCGACATTGTTGACTGGAATACTATCTTTCAAATTCTGAAGGTGGCAGGGGTCAAATACAGGGAGCGAAAGGCTATTTACAATTTGTACAGAAACCAGATGGCAGTTATAAGAGTCGAGGGACATGAAAGGGAAGCAGTGGTTGGGAAGGGAGTGAAACAGTGTTGTAGCCTCTCCCCAATGTTGTTCAATCTGTATATTGAGCAAGCAGTAAAGGAAACAAAAGGAAAATTCGGAGTAGGTATTAAAATCCATGGAGAAGAAATAAAAACTTTAAGGTTCGCCGATGACATTGTAATTCTGTCAGAGACAGCAAAGGACCTGGAAGAGCAGCTGAACGAAATGGATAGTGTCTTGAAAGAAGGATATAAGATGAACATCAACATAAGCAAAACTAGGATGATGGAATGTAGCAAAATTAAATTAGGTGATGGAGAGGGAATTAGATTAGTAAATGAGACACTTAAAGTAGTAAAGGAGTTTTGGTAGTTGGGGAGAAAAATAACTTATGACGGTTGAAGTGGAGAGGATATAAAATGTAGACTGGAAATGGCAAGGAAAGCGTTTCTGAAGAAGTCAAATTTGTTAACATCGAGTGTAGATTTAAGTGTCAGGACGTCGTTTCTGTAGGTACTTCTGTGGAGTGTAGCCATGTATGGAAATGAAACATGGACGATAAATAGTTTGGACAAGAAGAGAATAGAAGCTTTCGAAAAGTGGTGCTACAGCAGAAGAATGCTGAAGATTAGACGGGTAGATCACATAACTAATGAGGAGGTACTGAATGGAATTGGGGAGGAGTTTGTGGCACAACTTGACTAGAAGAAGGGATCAAGGGATCACAAATTTAGGAGGAGGAAATTAGTGTTTAACGTCCCGTCGACAACGAGGTCATTAGAGACGGAGCACACGCTCGGATTATGGAAGGGTTGGGAAGTTAATCGGCCGTGCCCTTTCAAAGGAACCATCCCGATATTTGCTTGAAACGACTTAGGGAAATCACGGAAAACCTAAATGAGGATGGCCGGAGACAGGTTTGAACCGTCGTCCTCCCGAATGCGAGTCGGAGGGTAAAAATCGTAGAGGAGACCAGTTGACTGACGAAACAATTCTGATCGACAGTGCTGAGAAAGTAAATGTTTTTGTGAAACCAGAGTCTGGAGATGGCCAAAACTCGTTGCAGAATCCAATCAAGCAAGCAGGCCAGATCGGAAACAGCGGACGCCTTTGTGCCAGGGGAACCAGCCCCAGCATTTATACACCAGTTCGGCGAGTGACCGCTGTCCTCAGAGGGCGCTCTGGTCGCACATCAGGCCAACTTGTGCGGGGATAGCTGCCTCGTCACCGTTGGCCGAGGTGGGTGACCGACAACCCTCGCGAGAAATGTTCAGTGCAGTGACTACATACAGTGAATGTTCTTATGTTCTTTGTGATCTGTCCATCTTGGCGGTGTCTGTACCAGTATCATGTGATCGACAGCTACATGTAGGATTCAGAAGAGATGATTTCGTACGGAGCTGGATGCGATTTGTGTTTACAACGGCGACATGGGCTGGTGGTACAATTGTTTGTGGTTGCTGATCGGTTTCACACCATTAAATTCAAGCTCTCCTCGACATCATCAAAGAAAGTGTCTTTGGCGATATTTTCCGTATTACATGCTCTGATGACCACTTTTGCAGGGTGCGATATGATTTGATTTGATTTTATCAGGGAAGCAGAAACAACATTGATCAAGCCCGCTGCTGCCCACACCGAATCAGGGTTTGTTGTGCGGTATCGTTCCCTGTGTCGCTGGTAAAGCCAACAAATGCCCTTGAACAGCGCAAGGACATCCTTTATCAGTGCTTTGGTAGACAAAATTTCTTCAGGTATGCTTGATCAAAATATTCTGTGTCTTTTAATCTCCAATGCCTCGCATCCGAAGATCAAATCTGATGCAGTTTCCTCGTCCACAACACATGTCTGCAGTCCTGTTTTATTATCCCCATTGTATGTACGTGTTCTTTGAAATTTCCATGGCCTGTTAATAATCCTGCCATGAGCTTCATTTTTCTCCTTTTCAACCCTATGATTGAAAGACTTCTCTTAGAACATGGCTTCGGCATCAATACTTTGCCATGTGTTTGCTTGTGGAATTGCAGGGTTTAACTATCAGTACAATAAGACTGCTGTATGTTTTTCTATCTGTGCAAAATAGTTTCCCATTGAAATTCTCGTAATTAAATAGTCTCTAGAAAGTGACGAAACAGTGACCTCACAGTGGAAGCAGCAATTTGGAGGGTGATTTCAGTAAGAACCAATCCAATGCTCCATTTACCGGAAGTTCTGCAACGTCTGAGAGTCACAAGGCATCCTTTGTGCGGCCTTGTAGAAACCTCTACAGACTGTTTCGAACAAGACAGGGGTAGCGTATTTACGGGAAGTTGACTGCTCGTCTGAGAGTCACGTGATTTCTTTGAAATGGTTCAAATGGCTCTGAGCACTATGCGACTTAACTTCTGAGGTCATCAGTCGCCTAGAACTTAGAACTAATTAAACCTAGCTAACCTAAGGACATCACACACATCCATGCCCGAGGCTGGATTCGAACCTGCGACCGCAGCGGTCGTTCGGTTCCAGACTGTAGTGCCTAGAACCGCACGGCCACTCTGGCCGGCTCGTGATTTCTTTGTTCGAGTGTTCCGAGACAACTGTAAGCAGGCGAGAATCCTCTGGTTCGGACAGGTGGAATGCTGTGGTTGTAAGAGCATCTCCAGAACAGTATTTGCAGCACGCGGAAAATTCACCGGAAATTCCAGCTGTTTCTCTCGTCTGTAGAACGGTGCTTCGAACTGTGTTTGTATTTCACGATCTGTTGTGGGCTTAGAAATATGTCATGAACTTTTAGCTATGTAATTGTCCTGATTTGCATGTCTGCGCTTAGACACCAGTGTGCTCCGAGAAGTGAGCAAAAAAAATAATAAGGATTTTAATGCCCCTCACTCCATCAAAAGATATAAACTTAATGTTTCAGAAAAGTTATTAACATCACAGCAGCTATAGGACTCAGAAATTTCTCTCTCTCTGGCAGTGCCTTCAAAGAAGCAGTGAAATCTCGATAACTGGTGGGTATACTACCTGTATATAGAGTTACACATATACTGGGCGATCAAACAGTCAGTATAAATTTGAAAACTTAATAAACCACGGAATAATGTAGACAGAGGTGTAAAAATTGACACACATGCTTGGAATGACATGAGGTTTTATTAGATCAAAAAAAAGTTCACAATGACTGACAGATGGCGCTGGACAGCAAAACGTCAGTGACTGTGCATGACAATCGTGTATAAAAGGAGCTGTAATGAGAGAGAGAATCAGATGTGCCAGCAGTCACAGGATGTTGACGTTACTTGAAAAGGCACTTTCAGTGAAGCTGTATTATCAGAATGGGAAATGTGCTAGTACAGCATTACGATCCTGTCGCCATAGGAAGGGGATTCGAACAGGTAAAGGTCCGTTGAGAAATGCAGCTGTGGCGAGAATGATATCCAAGTTCGAAGCCACGGGTTGTTTAGACGATAGATCCCGTAGTTGCCGACCGAGCACAAGACGTAATGCTGCTGAGACAGTTCAGGAAGAAATGGAGACTGTAGCGGGTTTGTCTACGCACGGGGAAGTCAGCGCTCGTGCAATCGCACGTCGCACCGGCATTCCATACACTACTGTTTGGTTGGCACGGAGGCGTACCCTCTGATGCTATCCGTACAAAATCCATCGGCGTCATGAACTGTTGCCTGGCGATTTAGTGCAGCGGAGGGCATTTGCGGTGTGGGCGTTTCAAAATACGGCGGAAGATGACGATTGGTTGAGTAACCTGTTGTGGACCGAGGAAGCGCATTTCACACTCCGAGGGTCTGTCAACGCCCACAACTGCAGAATTTGGGCTACCGAAAATCCTAGAACTGTCGTGGAAACTCGATTGCACTACGGGAAAGTGACGGTATGGGTTGGATTTACCATATCTACAGTTATCGGGCCTTCTTTTCCAGGAAATGCGTGAGCCTGGTTTTGTAACTGCTACCGTGACGGGTAAGAGGTACGCCGATATGTTACAGAATCGCATCATCCCCAGCCTGCCTGATAAAGACCCGCTGGAACGTACGATGTTTATGCAGGATTTGCGCTCCAACTCATATTACTTGACGCGCGAAAGATCTCTTGCGCGCGTCGTTTGGTGATGATCGTGTGCTCAGCCGCCACTTTCCTCATGCTTGACGTCCCAGGTCCCCAGACCTCTGTCCGTGCTATTATTGGCTTTGGGGTTACCTGAAGTCGCAAGTGTACCCTGATCGACCGACATCTCTAGGGATGCTGAAAGACGACATCTGACGCCAATGCCTCACCAGAACTTTGGACATGCTTTACAGTGCTGTTCAAAACATTATTCCTCGACTGTAGTTATTGTTGAGGAATGATGGTGGACATATTGAGCATTTCCTGTAAAGAACGCCATCTTTGCATTTTCTTAGTTTGTTGTGCTAATTATTGCTATTCTGATCAGTTGAAGCGCCATCTATCGGACATTTTCGAACTTTTGTATTTTTTCGGTTCCAATAAAGCCCCATGTCATTCCAAGCATGTGTGTCAATTTGTACCTCTCTATCTACATTACTCCGTGATTTATTCAGTTTTCAAATTTATACTGACTTTTTGATCACCAGGTATTTATTTCGATTCCCAGATGTAGTCGTTTTCGCTTGTAGAATCGGATATTGCAGCTGTTATCGGTTTAGGGATCGGTAAATTAACTCGCGATTGACGAATCATTTCTCACTGATGTATCTTAGAAAGCTAAGACTGGAGATGGTCGCAGCTCCAACTACAGCTCTCACAGTACTTTGGGTGTAAGTTTGTTTCATGCAGTAGTTTTGTAATGTACACTCAGTCTCTGAATTGATTAATTAATATTTACTGTGGCACATCTTCTGATGCAGTAGCATTTTCAGGATGGTCTGACATCTTCAGGATATGTGTGATAATATTCCACACATTGCTTCAACACCTGAAGGAGTTCGTGTTCGGCGACAAGGGAATCTTTGTGCCACAAGGGAAGTGTGTCAGGGAGGAGAAGAGAGGCCAGGTTCTTCGCTACGTGACAGGAAGTGCCTATTAGTGCAGCCCTGCAGGTGGTGTGTGTCGGGCCCTGGCTGGTGCTATGAGCCCGGCGCCCTTCAGTAGGCATAAATGGTGGACGGGCAGACGCGATCTCCAGATACGTTTAGTGCGATCTGTGACAATGTAGTTACGTGGTTCTTTTTGCTATTGGAATAAAAAAAGTGCTGCGTTTAACACCGTCTTAATTGCTTAAGTACCATGGCCAGTTCCGAGGAAATTTCCTCCCATTTGCAGAGGTGGGGTGGGTGGAGTATTGGTTGTGGAGGTAGCCCAATTTCTTACACCAAAATTTGAATTTCCTGCATTGAATTCAGTGCGACATTGCCACATATATGGCCGCCATCTTGGATCCTCCATCTCTAACAAATTTTGCAACTATGCAAAGTGGGATGTCAACCCCTTTGCCCTGCTACTGTCAACATGTTGCTCCAAGCTGCTCGATCACCAGATCTGACTCCAGTTGAGTAAATACGGGACAATGACAGAGAACAACTCCAGCATTTGTCTGCAGCTGGTCCTCTGGTGGTTAGCGTTTCTGTCTCTGGATCACAAAATCCAAGGTTCGATTCCTGGCTGGGTTGGGGATTTTCTGTGCCCAGCGACTGGGTGTTTGTGTTGTCTTCATCATTTCATCATTATCATTCGTGACAAGTGGCTAAATAGCACTGCGAAATAGAACTGGACTACTTAAAAATTAAGACTTTGTATGTACACCGATGACCGCGCTGTTGAGCGCCCCACAAACGAAACATCATCACATATCCAGTATCATCCACAAAGGGCGTTAGCCGTCACTGTACTGACCAACCAAGTGCCATAGTCCGAAACTCCGTCCCACTAATGGACATCCGGCGTAGGCACAACACAGTCGATGAGCGTTTCCCTGCTTGCATCCTAAATTAAGACGGTTACACCATGTACCAGCATTTCACATGTGCAGTGGCTTACTTTATATTTACGTTAACCTGTGATCATTTAAATACTCCACATTTATTTAAATACTCACATTAATTATTTTATATTGTTGTGATTCTTTCCGTCTAGATATACAGGGTGTTACAAAAAGGCACGGCCAAACTTTCAGGAAACGTTCCTCAGACGCAAATAAAGAAAAGATGTTATGTGGAAATGTGTCCGGAAACGCTTAATTTCCATGTTAGAGCTCATTTTCGTTTAGTCTACCTACGTTCAATGGAGCACGTTATCATGATTTCATACGGTATACTCTACCTGTGCTGCTAGAACATGTGCCTTTACAAGTCGGACACAACATGTGATTTGTGTACGATGGAGCTCCTGCACATTTCAGTCGAAGTGTTCGTACGCTTCTCAATAACAGATTCGGTGACCGATGGATTGGTAGAGGCGGACCAATTCCGTGGCCCCCACGCTCTCCTGACCTCAACCCTCTTGACTTTCATTTATGGGGGCATTTGAAAGCTCTTGTCTACGCAACCCCGGTACCAAATGTAGAGGCTCTTCGTGCTCGTATTGTGGACGGCTGTGATACAATACGCCATTCTCCAGGGCTGCATCAGCGCATCAGGGATTCTGTGCGATGGAGGGTGGATGCATGTATCCTCGCTAACGGAGGACATTTTGAACATTTCCTGTAACAAAGTGTTTGAAGTCACGCTGGTACGTTCTGTTGCTGTGTGTTTGCATTCCATGATTAATGTGATTTGAAGTAATAAAATGAGCTCTAACATGGAAAGTAAGCATTTCCGGACACATGTCCACATAACATATTTTCTTTCTTTGTGTGTGAGGAATGTTTCCTGAAAGTTTGGCCGTACCTTTTTGTAACACCCTGTATAAGGTGACGCCGACCGATAGCCGTGTCTTTCAGAGCGGGTGTACACCATGCATCAGGAACTGTGAGTAAGGGGTTTAGTGTGTAACAGGCTGGGAATTCGAGTGGAGTGAGAAACGTGCTGGGATGGGCAATTGTAAAATGCGTTTTAGACAGGTACGTGCCGAGTAAAACTGTGACAGAAAACAGAAAAACCCACCGTGGTTCAACAACAGAGGAAACTACTGCGAAAGCAAAGAGAGTTTCACTGCAGGTTTAAACGCAGCTAAAACGTCTGAGACAAACAGAAGCTAAACGATGTCAATGTTAGCGTGAGGAGGGCTATGCGTGAAGCGTTCAGTGAATTCGAAAGTAAAATTATACATACCGACTTGACAGAAAATCCTAGGAAGTTCTGGTCTTACGTTAAATCAGTAAGTTGATCGAAACAGCATATCCAGACACTCCAGGATGATGATGGCATTGAAAATGAGGATGACACGCGTAAAGCTGAAATACTAAACACCTTTTTCCAAAGCTGTTTCACAGAGGAAGACCGCACTGCAGTTCCTTCTTTAAATCCTCGCACAAACGAAAATATGTCTGACATCGAAATAAGTGCCCAAGGAAAAGGAAAGCAACTGGAATCACTCAACAGAGGAAAGTCCACTGGACCTGACGGGATACCAATTCGATTCTACACAGAGTACGCGAAAGAGCTTGCCCCCCCCCCCCCCCCCCTTTTAACAGCCGTGTACCGCAAGTCTCTAGAGGAACGGCAGGTTCCAAGTGATTGGAAAAGAGCACAGGTAGTCCCAGTCTTCAAGAAGGGTTGTCGAGCAGATGCGCAAAACTATAGTCCTATATCTCTGACGTCGATCTGTTGTAGAATTTTAGAACATGTTTTTTGCTCGACTATCATGTCGTTTTTGGAAACCCTGAATCTACTCTGTAGGAATCAACATGGATTCCGGAAACAGCGATCGTGTGAGACCGAACTTATGTGAGGGAGGAAGTGGTGCAGCCTACGTCCCTTACCACTTACGTCCCACTCACCTCGCCATGCATCGTCTCTATGGGCACACCGGTTGTTGTGTGTACCTTATCAAGTCTCCCCACCTTTAACCAGTACCTTGCAGCTCTGTATTTGATCGTGATATCTATGGGGCATATTCCGAGCACCACACACAGTGCATCCGCTGAGGTGGTACCGAAGGCTCCAGATAGCCTAAGTAGGTCACTTCTCTGCCCTCGTCTGACGGATGCTTTGTTGGCGACCACGTTCAGTCTATGTGCCCACGTGCTAGCTGCAAAGCTGAGTACTGATTCGAAGAGCGCACTGTGGTATGTAAGTATGACTGGTAGAGGTAGTCTGTACTGTTTTGAATTTAGCCTCACCAGTTTGTGGAGCATTTTTTATGCTTTGTCTGTTGTTAGCCTTAAATGTTCGTGGAAATTCAATTTTTCATCTATGTGTACCCCAAGATAGCGCTTAATGCCTCCTCGTTTGATGTTTGTGTCCCCAATTTTAACCGAAGGATTCCTTTGGAGTGATCATTTCAGTAAAGTGTATGTTGTTTTGTTTTCGGCTATCCTGAGATTGTTGTTGTGAAACCACTGAGTAATTGTTTTTACTAATCCACTGGCTTTCTCTTCTAACTGGGCTCTGTTTGCAGTGACTACAGATAATAGGTCATCTGCGTATGTGACAAATCCGTCTGACCTGCCATCCCCATCCAGAAGTTGTAGGAGGGGTTCGATCGTTATGTCCCAGAAGATGGGGTCGCAGATCGACCCTTGAGGACAGCCTTTGATAATTATTTTAATTACTTTCCGGCTGTCCATCTGCACTTCAACTACTCGGTCTTTACAGTAGTCCAGAAAACTGTTGTACAGTGATTGCGGTACCTCCAGATGTCTTAGCCTCTGAAACCGTGCTGGCCACCAAAGATTATCAAATGCTCCGGTAATGTAATCATTACTGCCATGGCGTATGTCTGTTTCGTGGTGTTAACTATGTGCAGGGCCTGGTTGATGGCATCATGTATTGATCTGCCAGATCTGAAGCTGAACTGGTGTTGGCTCATACACCTGAGAGCTCTGTGTGTTTGCAGGCGCTTACACAGTAGCTTCTCCTGAATCTTTGCTAAGGTGTTTATTAGGTATATTGGCCTGTAATTCTTTGGATCTGAGGGAGCCCTGTCCGCTGATTTCTTAATAATGACAGCTTTGGAGATTTTCCATACTGTATGTACCCTGCCCAGCCGTAAGGCATCGTTCATTAACGTTGTTAGGAACGGGGTGATCTGCGGTGCTAGTTTTTTCAGGGTTTCCATCTGGTCCAGGTGCTTTTTTGTTTTCAACCTCTGAAATTGCTAGCGCAACCTCTTCTTGCGCAAAAGGACAGGTGACAGTTGCAGTGTTTTATGGTGTGTGTAGGTTTTCTCTTAGTGTTGCATGATATTGTGTGTCTGTATCGACAGCGTCGTCTGGGAGGAGTTTATACAGCAGAAACTCCGCTGTATTCCCCCATCCCCTCGTCATCGTGCCGTCATCCTGCCTTAGCGTGCCCAGAAGTAGTGGGGTTTTTATCTTCTCTGTCAGTGTTTTGTGTGGTTCCCCCCACATATTTTGCTCTGTTTGTGTTGTTACAAATAGCTCTCATTGTTGTCTACGCGCGTTGAATAGCGTCTGTCTATATAAGTCTTGCGCATGCCTGTATGCTTCAAGTCTTATTCGTCTGTCCCTATCTGCTATCGCCCTTTACTGTAGTTTTCGTTTGTGTCTTGCGTCTTGTTTGAGTCTCGTAAGTTCGTTGGTCCATGGTACTGGTGAGAAATTTGTGTTCTTTGCTGCCGGTATTGATGTGTTTTGTGCATGTTGTATCACCTGTGTTAACTTGTGTGCTCTATAATCGATACTTCCATTGATGTTTTCTAGATCGTGTCGTTGGATAATTTCCGTTAATTTGTTCCAGTCTGCTTTGTGCAACAGCAAGCGTCTGGTGTGCGATTTGGTCATTGTGTTGTGAGTGTGAGTTAGTGTGTATGTTATGATCACTACTGGTTATGTTGTCGTGTACAGTCCAGTTTGTTACGTATGCCACTGCTGCATTATTTGCCAGCGTGAAGTAGATATTACTGCGCGTACCATCGAACCCTGCATATGTTGGTATGGGTGCTTCCGTATTCATTACATGTAATTGTTTCTTTTATTAGCTCGGTGATTATGCGTCTTCTGCCATCTGTTCTGTCTGAGTTCCAGAGGTGGATCTGGAATTAATGTCAGCACTTATCACTAATATTTTGTCTCTGGCATACATTACTAGGCCTGTATTTGATGGCTGTATTGGACGTACATGGATTGGGCGTACATGGATGTAATAACCCATCTGACGTTCGCATTAGTTATCTCTATGGTGACCAAGTGCTGATTGCATAACTGTGTTACCTTAACTATGTTATAAGTTCTGTATAGAATTACTATTGCAGTCTTACAGTCATTGCTGCCTGTTATTGTGGTAGCATGTTTTGGCAGACATATCAGTTGCCCGTTGTGCTATTTTAGGGATTTCCGCGCTGACTGTCGTACTGTTTTTGTATTATGTTGTAAGATATTCAGTTTTTCTCTATGTGTTCTGGGTGTTTTACGTGTACAAAACATTTATTGCCAGTCTGCGAGTAATCAAAATATGTTTGTCCGTGTGATCTTACATGATATATATATATTGTCCAAGTCGAAAGATTCTGACCTGCGCAGGCAGACCTGGAGCATGAGATCGAGCAGCGGCTCTGCTGATGTAGGAATATTTTCTGTCTTTAGGATGATTCTGTCAGTTACTGGAAAACAGAGACAATCTCCCTTTGGATGGCACAATCTAAGTAGCATCCGCTGCGCTGTCTGCAGTCTCTCTTTTTTCTCTAGCCTACTTAAAAGTAAGTTAAGTTTTAACTTATCATAATTAGGTGCAGCTGGCTTGCTGTTAGTGCTAGTTTCTGTTGCAGTCTCTGAGGTGGTACTGGACGGATTGTGGGTTGGTGTTGGTCGCTGATTGGGGGACATTTTAAGACCACTTTGGGATGTCACACGCCTACTTTTCGTTTTGTCACACGCCTCTTCAATGCTGTTTGCCATCACACGTTTTTCACTGATGTTGGTGGTGCTTGCTGGCGTGGTGTCGGCGATGGTGGTGATTTGTATGGGAATGACTGTATGTGTTACGCTGTCTTTGTTTGTGTTTGGGGTGGAGGTTGTTGCTAGACACACGTTGACATCGCTGCAAATGTCACATGTCTCCCCCTCAGATTTGTCCTCATCTAATTGATCTACCTTTATAAGTCTGGGTCCGACAGTTTTGAGTTTTGTATTGGTCTGTAGTGTGTTTCGATGTGTTTTGATTCAGGGACTGCATGCCTGTCTGTTCCTTGTTCCCTTTTCCTGGGGTGAAGAGTTTTACGTACTGTACACATTAACGTGTGTCGTAGGGTTTTTCATGTGATGATGATCCTGGTTTGTGTTCATCCTGTGTATGTGTGGTGTGATGTACTTCGGCTGGCAGAAATTGTGTATGTCGGTTTTGTATGTTCATTTTCTTGTGCGCAATATATGTAAGCTCATCTTCCAACTCATCTATCCTCTGCATTAATCTTATATGGAAATTTATCCAGTGGTGTAATTGTCTTTTAATTTGCTTTGCCACCTCGTAGTGGCTGGAACCACAGATTTTCATGTCATCTATATATTCTATCGTATTAATGCAGCTATCCTGTAACGTCGTTGAGTGTGTTAGGGGCGGGATGGGTTCATTATCGACGTAATTCTCCGGCAGAAGATTCATTTGTCTTCTCCAGGAAATTGCTCTTTGCTAGCTTCTCTGTAATGTTGACGGTGATTTGTATTTATGTGTTTTTGGTGATTCGCTTCGGGCGTCCGCGTTTCTTGTGTGTGTGCTGATTTTAGCTGCCATAGTCTATACTGTCCAGGAGCCGGTCATGAAGCTGTTTACAGGTCTGACAATCACCTCCTTTTGTTTTATTGCAGACGCGGCCTCTGTATTTGCAGGGGATACAGACGCAAACTGCGGACCTGCACTCACTGCGCTTGTGTCCTTGGTTGCCGCACTTGGCACACGTGACGTCGGCTTTTCTGCAGGTTTTAGTCGTATGTCCTAGGTCGCAGCACTTAAAACACTTGTTTACTACTGTATAGTCTTTCGCAGAAAGTGATTCGAAGTCTATGTAGACTCTGTCCTCTTGTAAGGACTGTCCAGGTGTGGGCTGACCTCCAGTATCTGGTGACTGAAACCCCTCCCCCTAGGCCCTGTTTTGAATCTTATTTTGACCTCTCTGTCGAAATCTTCTTTTGTGGTGTCACCGCTTAGATTCTGCTCGTAAAGGCTTTGTAGAAACTCTTCGTCGGTAAGTGTATCTGGCACGTGATATACTGCCACGAGTGGTTTGCGTTCTCTGTCCTTGACAGACAATGGTGTGCAGGTCTTTAGTCTTTTCTATTACTTTTCGACAGTCCTCCTGTCTTTCCGTTACTACTATAACTGCAGTCTGTGTGGTTCTGATTGATTTTATATGTATATTTCATGGGATTTATATTCTTGGTGATGGTCTGTCGGACAGCTTTGGCGTCTCGATTTTCTGTCGATTTGATATAGAGGGTTGTGGCCTGTTTTGTTTTAGCCTGTGCTATTCTTCGAGCCTCTTTGGTTTTGGGCTCTATAGTTAAGGCGCCAGCATATGTCAGTGCCTGTGCTTGTTGTGTGACTTTATTAGTTAGTTCTCTTACTTATTGCTGCAAGTCTTGGTTCGCTACACTCAATTCCCTATTTTCGTTCTCTAATTCCTCAGCCTTTGTATTTGTAAGTCTCTGACTGGATTAGAGGCTCTCTGCAGTTCTGGTCTTAGTCGCCTATTTGCATCGTTTAGGCAGGACAGTTTAGCTTCGAGGCTACTTATTTCGAAAGCCAAGGGAAACACTTTGTCTCTAATGACGGTTAACAGGGCAGATGAAACATGCTTAGCTTTTAACTCTGCTCCTATTTCACTCAATATTTGGCTATGCTGCTATCTTTTGACTGGGGGACATGGGCACAAGTTCATCCTCCGTGTGTTCCATACCAGGTGTGTTGATTGCTCGAGCTAGCCTCGAGCTAGCCTCTGGTGTGGTGGTGTCGCTGCTTCGTCGTCTGGAATCCAGGACCGAAGGTAGGCAGGCGGTTGTTGACCGACAGCAGGGAGCACAGCCGGTGGCCGCTACTGCTGACGTCGACGGCGGGCAGCTGGTGGCAGATGGTGGCAGCTGGTGGCACCTGGTGGCCGCTGCCGACGCGTCGGGTTCCGCTGCGGCTGGCGAGGTGTCGGAGTGCTGACACGCGGAGCCGGCGCGAAACAGACACGCGCTCGGCCGTCGGGAGGGCGACGGCCTCTCCGTTGACGCGTTGCACACGACGACCGCTCTAGAAGCACTTTAATCACTCTCTCTGTTTTATTTACAGTATTTAAAGAGTAAACGAGAACGGACTGTGTAAGATAACACTTCCGGTACACGATAATTAGAAATCAGTGTCCACAATAAAATTTTTACCGACAAAATCTGCATCTGAATGCGGAGCCACATCACACTGCAACCTACTCGGCCGCCATCTTGGCTAACTAATGGTAAGCATGAGAGGCACTCTACATCACGGTGTAGTTTGCTCGCCAGTTTTCGAGAGGGTGCGTTTCTGGATGAGGTATCCAATATATTGGTTCCCCCTACTTATACCTCTCGAGGTGATCTCGAATGTAAAATTAGAGAGATTCGAGCGCGTACGGAGACTTTCTGACAGTCGCTCTTCCCGCGAACCATACGCGACTGGAACAGGAATGGGAGGTAATGACAGTGTCACGTAAAGTGCCCTCCGCCACACAACGTTGGGTGGCTTGCGGAGTATAAATGTAGATGTACCTCCCATGAAGGCGTTTGTTCATATTAGGGAACAAAAAGTCACATGCGACTAAATCCTGACTATAGGGAGGGTAAGGGAAGCACTTCACGTAGATTTTTGCAAGACATTCAGCAACAACATAGGCAATATGCGGCCGCGAATTACCATGGTACAGCATCCCGCCTGATTCACAGAAATGTGGCCTTTTGCGCCGGATATGAACTTGCAATGTTGTCAGTATAGCCCTGTGACATTGTCCAGTTACTGACATGTGTGCAAGTGGAATACGATGATAAACCATTCCAAGAATATCAAAGAGTGAGATGACCATAGCTTTCCCAGCTTTTTGGGGATTTGGTAATGAAGGAGATTTCCACACTGAGCTTTGCTGTTTGCTCTCAGGATCAAAATCATGTAGTCAAATTTCATCAGTAGTGATTAAATTAGAAAGAAACTGCGGATCTTCCTCTGACATCAAACTTAACTGCACGCAGACCTGCACTAGAATGTCCTTTTGTTCAGGAATCAACAGTCTCGGAAACCATCGCATACAAACACGTGTAATGTGTAATTTTTCTGTCACCGCCGTGTGGGTGGCACCCTATGAAATGTTCAGTATTTAAGAAAGTAACCTTAAGGTAATTCGTCGATCCTCTCTCACAACGACAGCAGCGATGTTGATGTCTTCTTCCGTAGGAGCAGTAACTGGAGCACCTGGTCCACCTTCCTTAAAAATTGTCTCCACTCTTTAACTCTTTAAACATTTTAAACCCCCATCCAAGAACACCCTCCATAGGCCTCCTGTAACATTGTACGGGCCTCAGCTGAAGATTTGTTGAGACGAAAGCAGGATTTCAAAGCCGCATATTGTTTCTGCGTGTTGCCTCCACTGCGGCGGTAGGCGGTACTGAACGTGCCTGACCTCGCCTGCCTCTCACAGGCGGGAGCCAGCAGTCCCAACAACGAGACTACTACGGCGTGTTTGTTGCACATCAAGCTAACGCAATATCAAAATATTAAATTTAGCGTGAGAAATTATGACCGTACAAAAATTATGATCATTCTGTATTGAACATCCCTCGTACGATGGCAGCAGTAGATCACTCTCAAATCAGCCTTAAACACCGGTTCTCTACATTTTCTCCGTATTTTTCCTCGATAAGACAGTCACCTTCCCTGCAGTGGTTTCCATTTGAGTTCCCGAAGCATCTCTGTAACATCTGCAGCTTTTTCGAATCTGCCGGTTACAACTCTAGCAGCATGTCTCTCAATTGTTTCAATGTCTTCCTTTAATCTGAGCTGGTGCAGATCCCCAAGTTTCGAACTCTTCAACAATGGCTCATGCTGGTGTCGTTTATCCGGTCTCCTTTACAGATGAACCACACTTTCCTAAAGTTCTCCCAGTAAACAGAAGTCGACCACACATCTTCACTACTACTATCCTTACATGCTCATTCCATTTCATATTCCCTTGCAACGTCAGGCTCAGATATTTAATCGCCATGACTGTCTCAATCAGGACACTTCTAATGCTGTATTCGAACATAACGGTACTGTTTCTCCTACTCACTCACTTTGACTAACAATTTTCTACATTACAGCTCGCTGTCATTGAGTTACCACCTAGAAATTTTGCCTATCACCTTGCGCCATCCTACAGCCACTCAACGTCGACACCATGCCGTACACCACAGCATCATCAGATTGCTACTCAGCCTCTGCATCAGTTCTTTGATGTATGCAGAGAACAACAGCGGTCCTGTCACACGTTCCTGGGGCACTCCTGGCGATGTCTAATGAAACTCGCCGTCGAGGACAACATACTCAAGGCGTCTTCCAGCCACTCACATACATGGAAATCTGTAGAGCTCGGCATAGTGGCACCGTATCAAATACTTTACGGAAATCTTACGTATGGGACTCGCCTTTCGGCCTTGTTACAACGTTCGTACTGTATCACGTGAGAAAACGACTAGGCCAGCTTCGCACGAGCGATGCTTCTTAAAACATTGCTGATTTGTAGGCAGAAGCCTTTCCCTCTCAACGAAGTTAAGTGCCAAAGAAACTGGTACGAGCGTGCGTATTCAAATACAGAGCCATATAAACAGGCAGACTAAGACGCTGCGGTCGGCAACGCCTGTAAAACACAAGTGTCTGGCGCAGTTGCTAGATCGATTAATGCTGCTGCAATTCATGTTATCAAGATTTAAGTTAGTTTGAACGAGGCGCACTAGAGATGGGAAACAGCATCTCAGAGGTAGAGATCAAGTGGGGATTTTCCGTACGACGATTTCACGAGTGTACCGTGAATATCATGAATCAGGTAAAACATCAAATCTCCGACATCACTGCTGCCGGAAAGAGATCCTTCAAGAACGGGACCAACGACGACTGAAGAGAATCGTTCAACGTGGCAGACGTGCAACCCTCCTGCAAATTGCTGTAGTTTTCAATCCTGGCCCATAAATAAGTGTCAGCGTGGGAAGCATTCAACGAAACATCATAAATTCACGGATCCTGAAAGTCTGCAGGGTACTGTTCGAGTTGGCGGAGGGGTGGGTGCAGTTGGAGTGATATGTGATCCCTCATACGCCTTGATACGACTCTGGCAGGTGACACATATGTGAGCATCCTGTCTGATAACCATCAATCCATGTCCATTGTGTATTCCGACGGACTAGGGCATTTCCAGCAGGCCAATGCGTCACCCAACAGGGCCAGAATTGCTATAAGTGGCTGCAGGAATTACTGTTCTGAGTTTAAACACTTCTGCTGGCCACAAAACATCCCAGTCATGAACATTGAGCATATCTGGAATACGTTGCAACATGCTTTTCAGAAGAGATCTCCACCCCTGTAGGATTCTTGGTGTCAGCTCCCTCGAGCGCTAATTGAGACATTCGCCGAGTCCATGCCACGCCGTGTTGTGTACTTCTACGTGCTCGCGGAGCTCTACACGATATTGGGGAGGTGTACCAGTTTCTCTGGCTCTTCAGTGTACATTCCAACTGACAATATGTTGAACGGTTCTGCGACGTACTTAAGTTAAAGATAATGGTCTGTAATTTTGCGGGTCCGCTCTTTTACCGTTCTCATTGAACCGTGGATTTATTTTCAAAGAAAATACTTAAAAATTTATTTTATTTACTAGCGAATCATCAAGAACATTAACACATTTAATCACACTATGTGAGCGTGGAAGTAGTTGCCAGGGAGTAACTGATGAAAAGATGATCAAATTGCTTTTAACAAACGGAAATTTTATTCCTAAAACCTATTTTGTTTAAGAAACAGATTTAAAACTATAAGCAGAAAGCATCCTCTAAATATCAAGTTACAATGTATTCAGAGGCAGAAGAAACAAATTTTTGACTATGAGCTTTCAGGCTGAGAAGCTTGCCGCTCCCTTTTGACACGGCCGTAGTTACGACAGCTCACAACAACCTCTGAAAGACTCCACTGGTGCAAATCTGCAACACACCGGATTACTTTAAACTGAAAGTTTTAACAATTCACACAAGCACACAAACTCTGCACCCCATAGGACGAATGTAAGTGTTTAAAAACACTAAAATTAAAAAAATTAACCTTGCAACCGAAGGTGCAACTTGATTTTATCTTCCAAGAAAAGTCTTGCGGTGGAAGGGTGGCAACTTGGTATACTAAAATTACCATTTAAATAAAAGCCCATGAAATGCAATCTTATCAAATTATCCAAGGTTGGTCAAACGAGTTAACCTGCTCTACAGTACACAGATACCGTCTCTCAAGATGATAGGCAAGAGCAGAACGTATTTCAGGAATTAGGCCGTTATACTCCAAGCAATAAATTCGTTAACACGCCGTATCCGACAAACATGACAGAGGCAGCTCCGAACGACAGACACTAACTGCATCACAAATGCGGACGTGAGACAGACGAGCAAGCTGGGGACGAGAGACTGAACAAGAAAATTACTAAAATTTGACAAGAGTAAATCACACAACATATCACCAATCACTTAACTTCGCAGGAAGGCGCCCCGATCTCCCGTCTCTCCTGGCCCGGACCAGCCGACCGACTGCCTGCTGGTTCGTCCGCGACTGCTGCTCCGTCGCGACTGCACTGCTGGTGCGTCTCCCACTCACGTCCAGACACACGACGGCGGGAATACTGGCTCAGCCCCTTAAATGCTCGTGAACAGGCAACCTCTCCGCTTTCCCACCAGAGGGAGGCACCAATGCTGCGATTGCCACAGCGGCGCCACCGCCAGAAACAGGGGCGACTGCTTTACACTACGCGCTGCAGCGCGCTCTTCAAAACAGCAATTTTTACCACAGCTCACTCATATTCGGATTGGCTGTTCATTAGCTTTCATCTGAGTTGTTCCCTTTCACCGGGGATACTTTACGACTACTACTGCGTCGTCCGTACGGCTGTCTGTGTGAAGGCTAAGCACGGTGTGTTTGCAGGATTCGCCTGCTGAACGATTTGTTAAATGCGAAATTTAAAACCTGCGGTTTGCTCTCGCCGTCTGCTGGTGCCACAACCGAGAGGACGGGAGTCTCACCTAGGTATAGCGGCGGTGTTGAGCAGCGCCCCCAGCGGCCTCGAACCTCGAGCCTGGCTCTGCGTCCGTCTCCAGCAGCAGGCGCAGGGTGCGGGAACGTCCACCTGCTGTAACAGGGCGCGCGACTCGTCCCACCAAACGACGCCCTCACACTAAGCAGCTTTTAAGCTCAGTAACTGGAAACTGTGTGTGTATGTGTGTGCGCGCGCGCGCGCGCCAATACCACACGCTAAAAATGTGAAGTCCTTAAGACTGCGGGTATGTCAAATTGGCAGTGCTTCCCTACCTTCGAACACCAACATAAGAGCGGAAAGTTCTTTTGCTGTAATGATGTAAATTTAAACTCCATTTGACTATTTGTAAATGAAACTGAGGATAAATAAATGTTCTCAGTAATGTTCAGAGTCGCTTTGCCATAAACCATACACACACAATGGCTAACTGTTCCGTTAAGAAAATGTTGCCTAACGCATCCACTGAACTTATATATATTTACACCACATTCTGAAAGGCATCCGGACACGTGGCTGATAATGTCTGACAAGTTCTTGGCGCCCTCCATCGGTAATGCTGGAAGTCAGTATGGTGTTAGACCAACCTTAGCCTTGTTTGGCACCTTCCGCGCTCGGAGTCGTACGTTCAGTCAGGTGCTGGGAGGTTTCTTCGGAAACGGTAACCCATTCTTCACGGGGTTCTCCACTGAGAAGAAGTAGCGAGGTACCGATGTCCATTGGTGATGCCTGGGAGGACGTTGGCGTTCCAAAACATCCCGAAGGTTTTCTATAGGATTCAGGCCAGGACTGTGTGCAGGCCAGTCAATTACAGGGATGTTATGATCGTGTAACCACTCCACTACAGGCCGTGCATTATGAACAGGAGATTGATCATGCTGAAAGGTGCAATCGCCATCCCCGCATTGCTTTTCAATAGTGGGAACCAAACGGTGCTTTAAACATTAACGTAAGCCTGTGGTGTGATAGTGCCACGCAAAACATGGGGTGCAAGCCACCTCCACGGAAAACACGATCACACGATAGCACCACCGCCTCCAAATTTCACACGTTGGCAGATGACGTTCACCGGGCATTCGCCGTACCCACACCCTGCCATCGGATCGCCACATCGTGTACCGTGATTCGTCACTCCACACAACGTTTTTCCACTGTTCAGTCGTCCAATGTTTACGCTCCTTACACCAAGCGAGGCGTCGTTTGGCATTTACTGGCGTGATTTGTGGCTTATGAGCAGCCGCTTGACCATGAAATCCAAGTTTTCTCACCTCCTGCATAGCTGTCACAACACATGCAGTGGCTCCTGATGCAGTTTGGAATTCCTGTGTGATGGTCTGGATAGGTGTCCGCCGCCCATTATACATTACCACCCTCTTCAACCGTGGGCGGTCTGTGTCAGCCAACAGACAAGGTCGGCCTGTACGCTTTTGTGCTGTACGTGTCCCTTCACGTTTCCACTTCACTAACACATCGGAAACGGTGGACCTAGGGATGTTTAAGAGTGTGGAAATGTCGCGCGAAGACGTATGGCACACTTGACAACCAATTAACTGGCCACGTTCGAAGTCCGTGAGTTCCATACAGCGCCCCATTCTACTCTCTCAAGACGTCTAGACTACTGAGGTCGCTGATATGGAGTACCTGGCAGTGGGTGGCAGCAAAATGCACGTATTATGAAAAACGTAAGTTTTTACGGGTGTACGGATACTTTTGATCACATAGTGGTAGAAGCTGAAGTCAAAGCTTCCTTCATTGTTGTACTTGAATAAATATAAATGTCGTGTGACTATGGCTTCCCATCGCGTAAACCTTTCGCCGGATGCAACACGATTGATTTGACGCTTCTTCGGCCATTTAGGCGTCGATGGGGATGAAATGATGATGATTAGGACAACACAACACCCGGTCGCTGAGCGGAGAATATCTCTGACCAAGCCGGGAATCAAACCAAAGTCCTTAGGATTGACATTCTGTCGCGCTGACCACTCACCTAGCACGGGCGGACATTATCGTAGATAAAGATGAGACATAATGTCTCGGGGAAAATTTCATTATAAGATTTATGTAAATGAAGAATATCCCTAATTTTATTATACAATACACTACTGGCCATTAAAATTGCTACACCACGAAGATGACGTGCTACAGACGCGAAATTTAACCGACAGGAAGAAGATGCTGTCATATGCAAATGATTAGCTTTTTAGAGCATTCACACAAGGTTGGCGCCGGTGGCGACAACTACAACGTACTGATATGAGGAAAGTTTCCGTAATGCGATGCTGGATCCCAGTGGCCTCGTATCACTAGAAGTCGAGATGACACACGTCTTATCCGCATGGCTGTAACGGATCGTGCAGCCACGTCTCGATCCCTGAGTCAACAGATGGGGAAGTTTGTTGCAAGACAACAACCATCTGCACGAAAAGTTCGACGTCTGCAGCAGCACGGACTATCAGCTCGGATTCCGTGGCTGCGGTTACCCTTGACGCTGCATCACAGACAGGAGCGCCTGAGATAGTGTACTCAACGACGAACCTGGGTGCACGAATGGCAAAACGTCATTTTTTCGGATGAATCCAGGTTCCAATTGACGGCACACTGAACAGTGGACGTTACATTTCAGATGTGTTACGGCCCGTGGCTGTACCCTTCATTCGATCCCTGCGAAATCCTACATTTCAGCAGGATAATGCACGACCGCATGTTGCAGTTCCTGTACGGGCCTTTCTGGATACACAAAATGGTTTCTCAGGATCTATGCACCCAAACTGCTTGAAAATGTAATCACATGTCAGGTCTAGCATACCATATTTTTGTATATCCCTTTATCATCTGCATTTCTTCTTGGTGTAGCAGTTTTAATGGCCACTTATGTAGATTTGTAGAGTGTGTTGTGAATGGTATGACTCCCGGTCAGTGCTCTGATTGCGAAGTTTTCTTACTAAAGCATCCGGCTACAACTCCGGGAGGCAGTGTTAAGTTTCACAGTGTTCTGGCTGACCAGGTGTCTGTTTAATTTGTACTACTTTCTACTGCCTGTGTTATGCACGTGTCACAGTGCCGAATCAATTAAAGGATTTCGGGTTATATGTAATCCTGCCAGGTGAAATAGGCACGTAAATAAACAAATATACTTGATTTTGGTGTTTTAAATACGTCAGTTGTCTGTCTTTTGAGAGGTGTGGAGCACTGCCTGCATAATCGGTTTTTAACATTTGTGTGGACCGGCTTTGGGATGTGTAGGAAGACACTCTAGCTGTTCGGCTGTGGATGCTACTTTGAAGACACTGAGCGTGGGAAGGGAAGCGGGGTGTGCTCGACAGGATCGTTGTTCCAGAGTTGAGTTGTGAAGCTCTGTACAGAGAGTTTTGCCGTCACCTCCATAGCTGCAGCTACCTGTTTCTCGCGAGCCACTGTGTTCGTACAGCGCGTTCGCTGCTGGTATGGGCCATGTAGCCTGGAGAACCGCAGGTGGTCGGAGCGACTGATTCCCAGGGTGGTGCTGGCAGTAAGCGCAGCCGCCATGAACTGCAGACACTGACTGTGAAGGTTCGGCTGAGAGGTGGTGGTGGTGGATCGATGCCATCAAGCACACAGACACGCACACACACAAATAGAGGATAGCGTTGCCGGTGGAACCAGACTGCGCACAGGCCACACAATTTAGCTGCTCTTGAAGTGATCAAACACACATTTGGTCATTTTTCGAAACAGGTATTAAAGGTATTAAAAATACACGGAAACTACTTTTATTCTTTGTGATAATAATAAAAAAATGGTGTTAAAAAAATTCAAACATGACATACATACTTCAATTTATGTACACTACTGTCCATTAAAATTGCTACACCAAGAAGAAATGCAGATGATAAACGAGCATTCATTGGCCAAATATATTATACTAAAATTGAAGTGCGGTTATTTTTTCACGGAATTTGGGTGCATAGATCCTGAGAAACGAGGACCCAGAACAACCACATCTGGCCATAATAACGGCCTTGATACGCCTGGGTATTGAGTCAAACAGAGCTTGGATGGCGTGTACAGGTACAGCTGCCCATGCAACTTCAACAGGATACCACAGTTCATCAAGAGTAGTGACTGACGTATTGTGACGAACCAGTTGCTCGGCCACCATCGACCAGACGTTTTCAATTGGTGATAAATCTGGAGAATGTGCTGACCAAGGCAGCAGTCGAACATTTTCTGTATCCAGAAAGGCCTTTACAGGACCTGCAGCGTGCGGTCGTGTATTATCCTGCTGAAATGTAGGGTTTCGCAGGGATCGAATGAAGGGTGGAGCCACGGGTCGTAACACATCTGAAATGTAACGTCCACTGTTCAAAGTGCCGTCAAAGCAAACAATAGGTGACAGACGTGTAACCAATGGCACCCCATACCATCACGTCGGGTGATACGCCAGTATGGCGATGACGAATACACGCTTCCAATGTGCGTTCACCACGATGTCGACAAACACGGATGCCACCATTACGAATTTGTAACCAAAACCTGGATTCGCACGATAAAATAACATTGGCCATTCATGCACCCAGGTTCGTTGTTGAGAACACCATCGCAGGCGCTCCTGTCTGCTGCTGCAAACGTCGTCGAACTGTTCTTGCAGATGGTTGTTGTCTTGCAAACTTCCCCATCTGCTGACTCAGAGATCAAGACGTGGCTGCACGATCCGTTACAGCCCTGCGAATAAGGTGCCTGTCATCTCGACTGCTAGTGATACGAGGCCGTTGGGCTCCAGCACGGCGTTCCGTATCACCCTCCTCCACCCATCGATTGCATATTCTGCTAACAGTCATTGGATCTCGAGGAATGCGAACAGCAATGTCGCGATAAACCGCAATCGCGATAGGCTACAATCCGACCTTTATCAAAGTGGGGAACGTGATGGTACGCATTTCTCCTCCTTACACGAGGCATCACAACGTTTCACGAAGCAACGCCAGTCAACTACTGTTTGCGTATGAGAAATCGTTGAAAACTTTCCTCATGTCAGCACGTTGTAGGTGTCGCCACCGGCGCCCACTTTGTGTGAATGCTTTGAATAGCTAATCATTTGCATATCACAACATCTTCTTCCTGTCGGTTAAATTTCGCGTCTGTAGCACGTCATCTTCGGGGTGTAGCAATTGTAATGGCCAGTAGAGTACTTCAAATTACTGTTTGCGTCATTCATTCTAACGCACGTGGCTGCCTGAGTTTGAGCGACTGTGTTGTCGGAAATCTGAATCTGAGCTTTGAAAATTGAGGCAGGAAACCCTGTGAAATGCCTCACAAGCGTGGCTTCCTCTTTGACAACTTACAGTACTTTTGCTGGAAACTCACGTTCTGAGTGTATGATGTTCGTTATCAAATGAGCAACAGAATATGTAGCAGTATACTTTTGGGTCTAATGCTGTTTGAATCTTAAACAAAAGTAACCACAACATTGTAAGGAAGGAGAAAAGCAGAAACCAAAGACCCAGTGTAACCATTTACCTATATCAGTATAACTTTTAGTATAATCAGAAGAAACTGTCTAACGTCTGAAGTTTCTTCCACGAGATATGAAAATGTCAAATGAAAAGATGAAAATGACAACAGTGTACTAACTGCATTGTGCATAGCTACCTCAACATCAGATAGAATAATTGTAAGTGGAATCTTAATATTCATGCTGTCACAAACATTTACGAATTCAGTTCATTCTTTTCTGTATGTAAATACAGTTTTTAGGCAACCAACAAAATATTTAGATGGGCTGACCATTGTTTGAAACATGAATTATAAAAAACTGATAAATATATTTACAGCAGCAGTCAAAGGTGCTGTCAACAAAAATTATGTCATTATCTCAAACCAATTGTAACTAACTTTAAGAGGATTTTCACTTAAAAATAAACATATCCGGTGAAAAACTTTGAACTTCACTCATTCGTTTCTGGAATGACAGTAAAACAGACCACCTCGTCCGATAAGCACATTTCTTTATGTTAGCTGGAAATATGAAGCCCATTGGTGCCTACTTTCTTACGAAATAATTTTAAAGGTCTCTGACATAATTCAGAAATAGCCTTCCGTTTTAGACTATTGGAAGTTATTTGTCTGTTAAGTTATCATTGGCTTCATGCTATGACTGGCTTCATTACAGATTCCACGTCGTATTTATCTATCTTTGTGCAATTTTTAACTCCCCGCAACGATCGACTTAGACGTCTTTAACATGTCATATGGTCCACATGAACGTTACAATCCGTTTCCAGCTTACTACTTACACATGAGGACTGGGAACTGGCACGCACAGAAGGCGACAAATGGTAACAAAGCTGTCAACAGTTCAGGGAAAACAACACCAAGTGGCAGATCGAGCGCTCACGTGCTGTCGACCTCAGTAATAGGGTGATTGGGCCCAAAGCCCACTTTTGATGTAAATATTGATATCAAATGAACTGTTGTAGTCCGGATCCCGCTCCAGCTACCGCTGGCTCTGCGCCTTACTGTTGATTTGGCAGTGTTGGTGGCAGAGGGTGGCCGGTGGCCGTTCCTGTCGCCGCCCACAACGCCCCAGCTGTCTGTGTCTACTGTAAGCGATGTAAGGGCGTGCACGTTTTGCATATTCTGAGGTGTGGGCTTCATCTGTCATTCTGCGCAACGGATTAATCTGAGATGTACCCTTTACCCTGTGGCTCCTGCAAGATGCAATTTCTACCCCAACACTACTACAGAAGTCAGACAGACGCTTCTAACGTTCTAAAGAGAAATGCCTGAAAAACTTTCAGCAATAAATATCTTTTGGAGTCGTCTGCTGTAACGATCTGACAAAAATTCACAAAGTTTCTTACGTAACTAGTGGGATACTTGGGTACTGGAGTAGTGCTAGTTAGTGTAAGAAAAACATGAAACTAACGAAAGTTATTATTTAATTTAGAAAAATTCTGAGAAATCACAATGGGACTTTTAGTTATGAATTGAAGAAGTTATATCCTGGTTCTCTTCGGAATGTGAAGTTACCTCTCAAGGATAGGATTCGCTAATGAAATTTCTATACAAAGTTGAAGATGCTTCTAGCCTTGGCAGAATGGCTGAGAGGCGCGCCTACTCAACTTGAATAATTATCCGTTAAAATGTTGCTAGGTACAGTCGAGGCTGTCGCGTGTGAAATGTAGTGAAGTGTACTGTTGTGGAGGAAATATGGGGCTCGCAATAGCTGTAACGCACAATACCGTAAGCTTCGATGACTGCTGTCTGTACCGCTCGCTGCTGATAAATAAGATAACTCTCGTTCTATCTGGATTGACATTCGCCAATCAAACTCTCCCTATGCCTTGATGAAGTCAAGGATTCCTATTCGCCCCTAGTCTAACTATTGGCGTGGTACACTGGTCAGATAAAGTGTGTCGGCCAACACAGTGAACAACGCTTAATTCCAAGGACTCAATATAGAGTCGCACTTCGATTCGCTCTCGACAGAGGTGCTCTCCCAGTGAAGTACTGAGGAGAGACTCGTCCTTGGTCGATTCGAGTACACATACGAGAGCGCATGCTCTCGTTATGTGTTCTCGATCCAAGAGCGACAACGGAACGGCGCTTCTCCACGCAGGACGTGAATGGGTATATCTTTCGGTCTCTTCCACTATTCCTTCAGCTCGAGGCGTCACAAATATCGTCTGCCAATCAGCATTGCTCTTCTAAAACGGGTGAATGACGTTTCGTTTAAGGTGACCAACCTAGAAACGTGTAGCTTTGGCGTTTGCCGTTTGCTATCGGCCTGTGAAAATCTCTGAAACTTCGTGATATGTGTAAAGAATGCGTAGGCTGGCTGCTCCCACACAATGTAGCGGAATTTGCTTTTAAGCTGAACACGTGGTGGTTCCCCCTTTTCACTCTGTCCGCACACTGCCCGCTACGGGCGGTCACCGCCCTACATGGGCTGGGTCGTCCTCTGAGGGGCCTGGCGTCCCGCTGTAGGGCCTCTCTCCCGAACTGAAAGCCTCTGTGACCGTCGTGTCTGTGCACGCCAGCCTTGCGTCTCACTTGTCAACTGCATATTGTTTACATGAATTTATACAACATTGACTTTATCTTATCGAGTTTGGGTTCGAATGAAGATTCTTGATGTGAAGAACATGATTGTGAGGGCGGAATAAGTAAGCAATGAAGGTCAGGAGACCACGACGTATTAAAAAATGTTTGCGAGTCGTGTAACTGAGGCGGAAAGTGGAGCCACTTAAATACAGGGCGGTCTTCCCTCTCTCTTTAACGCCCCCCTTTGTCGTCTTCTGTAGGGCGCGTGTGAGCAGGCTCTGAAGTTCTGTGGCGTAGGGTACTGTCTGAACCACTATCACTTCCCCCACTCCAGTTTCGAATGCTGTGCAGGAACATCGGCTGTTGGTAGTAAGTGTGGGAGTGTTATGGAGTTGCTTAGCAAACTCGTTTGGCGGGTGTTACAAGAGAGGCACTGCGCATCAGAGAGAAATCTACTGGTGCAATTCAGAGAGCGTACGTCACGGAAAGGGTTGGGTAACATCCTGCTTGCTCACACGCGTGTATCGGGAAATGATCACAGCGAGAAAATCTGCGCAACTTCAGTTCCTACCGAGAACAAAATGTTGCGAGAAGTACCCTCCAGCGCACACCAAATGTGGTTTTCTGGTTGCACGTGTAAATGTAGAAATTCTTAGCACACATCTATCTTTCTATTTCGGTACAAAAAAGTTTTCAGCGTCAGTCACTTGTCTATAGCACCGTTAGTGGCGTACCATGTCGGAATATCATCGCTGCTGATTTCGATTTCCTCATTAAGTGCCCCACAACTTTTCAAATACCGGCTGATGGAGCAACATTTTTTAGAGAAGTTTCGCCTTTAGTTCACCTCGTTGTTGACAGAGGAGGAATCCTGAATGTAAAAACTGTCTTGCGGAAGCTGGGGGTGGGGCTCTACAGCTGACTTCTACTTGCCACAGTGTTGAGAATGAAATGTGGACAAGATACCTAAATTCCATATAAAACGTACTGTATAACAATATCACATTTAATTTAAGTACTAGATAGGTGTCGTATATAATATGGAGAAATATTCCGGCTTTTGCGACTGTAATAAAAGTTTTATTTGAGCCAGAGTCATTTCGATTTTTTTTTCTAAAAAGTTCTGATTAAAGCAAAGTTGGCGAAGTACCCAAAACTGAATTGTGGAAGTAATAAAACATAGAAAGAACTAAAATATATCGTCAGTAAGGCATAGTGGGCAAATAAATTGTTTGTCACAACGGACTGGAAATACTTGCGAAAACATAGATTAGTCGACGAAAACATTGAATATGATGATGTTGCCAAAGCAGCGAAGCAAAGAATGGCGTCAGAAAATCAAGTAGCTCGGCAATGTACGAGCCGAAATTCCGCTCTAAATAATACTTTTAATACTGTCGCGAAAGAATACATATCAATATGAGTAGTAAAACAGCAACTGCGGAAGAGAAGACACACAAACAAAACAAATAACAGGAATATTGTATGTGTGCCTTTTCATTGTTTTTAACTGCTGTAAAAAGAAATACTGGAGGACAAAATTAGAAAAACCGAAAACTTATTATGATTATAAAGAAGAGACAAAGCACTAGAAATTTCAAAAAATTACATTCAAACGAATAACGTTCATGAAGACACTTCGAAATTTTTTTTAAATAAAGAATATATAGAGCACGGATCAAGGTTTGAACTCTGATCCTTTCACTTAGCAGCTAACACCTTAACCACTATGCTGACACACCTCGTCATCCAAGGCAGCTCCTGGAGCACTCTAACATACCATGCTAAATACGGACAAACACTGTTGATATGAAGTAGAATAGCAAATAAACAATTACCGCTGTTCTTTATTGCGAAAAAGTTCATGAGAATGATACAAACACCTTCCCTTGATATCGCCTGAATTAAGAGGCTTATTGCTTGTTTCGTTTAATTAATAGAGTATGAAGAAGTTGGTATAAAGAATACTTTTTCCAAACTTTCTATAAAAGAAAGTCTGCTATCAAGACATTGCTTTTGTTAAAATACTTTAAGACTCAGCGTTTCTAAAACTGAAGACACTCGTCCGTGCTCTGCACTGCAGTCGAGCTCTGGCAACGTCGTCCTCTGTTCATTGGCTGACTGTGTTTTGTGATGTCAGATGCGCAGAACGAACCTACACTCGGCCGCCATCGTAAATGACGCGCACTGTAGTCTACGATTGTTTCGGATGAGGTAATGCATTAATCGGTGTATAACACCCGATTTAATATGAAACCCAGCATTTTGTCGGAACGTTGCCTCGAATGACCTTGTGCGTCGTGGTGTTAATCTAAGTTAGTCTGCGGTCGGTTTTCGAGGTGGCAACAGGCGAACTATTGTGTGTAGTTGCAGTTCCGTGCGAAGACGGAATTAACTGTTAAAGTCGGCTCAGTAAACATATTTGTGAGTTCTCATGTGTGTTCTAAGATCGTGAGAAGCATTTTGTGAGTTTCGCGGCGCTCAGGAGCTAGTGATCAACAACTGGGGATATTGTGACGAATAATGACGATAGACTGGATCTAGAAATCGTTTTAGTAATTTTTCGAATTGACAAATAAAACAAAATTAGTTGGCAACCTAATATTTTACAATTCTTATTACGCTTCTCATTTAAAGGCTCCCAATAATGACACTGTTAGGCATAGTTTATTGCACAAGTTTTAAAGCTCGCGATCGACTGAGAACTGAGGCAACGAGATGAGCGGTAAGCTACTTTGCTACATTTGAGTTCCGCTGATTGGCCGCGCGGGGCGGAGGGTGAGGGGCCACTCCCATATGTAAGTCAGGTGCAGCGTCACTGATGATGTGTCCAACATTCATCCCCTGTCTGCTGTGACAGTGTTAAAACATCCAGATGGCCAAGCGTTTCTTTTCTTTTTTTTTGGGGGGGGGGTGGTGTCAGGCACACCATCAGCTATTTATGATGATGTACTTACCATTAACTGATTGGCTTGGCGCAAAGACTGCCAGAACAATAATGCTATGGTATGGTGGGGCCGTTTACGTAAGCATAAACATTTGCTTTTCTCCTTTATTTTCGATATTTACTGTACTTATACTTCAAATGAACCAAAATAATGCTCATTGTACTGGATTTATCAATATATTCGTAAGAGACATGAAAAGGAAAGGCAAATGAAAATTTGAGATTGCAAAGAAATTTCCAAGAAAGGATTGTACTTCCAGTCTTCACAATCACTCTTCACATAACATTTGAACAAGGAAGAGCAATTGAACCGTCCACGAGTCCGTACTGCGTTAATTCCATTTATATTTCTTACAAGACTTCATCAAGCCACATTCCATGGCACAGCAATAGCTATTGTCACCAATCAGTCAAAATGACAGTCACACTCGCGTTATTTATTTTGTCGCCAACCGGTTTGAACCCGCGATGGGGTCATCTTCAGGGCAATTTACACCATTTGGTCGCTCGCTGGAGTTGTCACGCTGCCTGTGCACGGTTGGTAACTAGTGTAAATTGCCCTGAAGATGACCCCATCTCGAGTTGAAACCGGTTGGCGACAAAATAACTCGATTGTGACTGTCAGTTTGATTGCTTGGTTATAAGTAAACCAATCGCTGATATCTCCACGCAACTATATAGTCTAAAAATTTATTGTCGCCAATGCTTGGCGAAAATTTATCATGTGTGTGATTTGCTGCCTAACTGTGAGATGAGAAAGTACCTTTTATAAATGGAAACCAGGTCAGTTCTTCCGTAGAAACTTTAAAAGGACCATGTTATCGTGAAAACAGCGGTTTATAATGTGTGCAACATACCTGGAAAAGTACTACTTCCCGTGTTTTTGCAAAGAATATTGCCCTACAACGTGTAAATCAACGGTAAAATAATAAACATATCACATTTTATATACAAACTCCTCATGCACGTATTACAGTTTCTCCGTGGAAATTTATTTGCAGCCTCGAATTTTTATTTGTTTATGAAATTATTAATAAATAAAATATACCGAGGATCATTTTGGTTGATAAAAACGCAGTGTGTATTACTTCCTACACAGTGGGAATGAATGCTGGGCTACAGGGTGGTACAGCAGCCGTCGTCATGGGGAAGCTGGGCAGGAGCAGAAACGAATAGTGAAGAGCAAATACAGAAAACGAAAGTTTTACTTGTAGCTTTCTCCACGCATGGTGAAGAAACTTTACAAAAGAAGAACCAACAATGAAGTCTAGCTATTACGAGGAGCAAACTGAAGTGCCATGCAGTGTGAGGCTCCCGCAACTGATGCACGAGCGGACTGTCGGAGGCTGAATGGGCAGAGGGCGCTCGTAGGCACCCGAGCTGCCGAAGCTGTGGCTGAGCAGGCGCGCGCCATTGCACCCTCCGTGTCCCTGCGTCACCTGTCGGCGTCCCTCCGAAACACCGTATCCGTTGACCGCGTGATGCGCCAGTGGGATCTATGCTACCACAAAACAGAAAATGAAAAAGAAAAAAATGGGTCTGCTTAAGGACTGACTGCACAATCTTACCATTACTGCTCTATAATCTTTATGATGCACCTACCACTGCCTAGGAACTACGGTAATATTGTCTCCTGGTCTTCTCAAAAAAATGCTGTTTTGTCAAAACACTTGGCCATCTGCAGGTCCCACTTCTGTCACTTTCTGGCCATATCCTGTGTGTACCTTAAATCAGTGATGTAAAATAGCTGTGATACCTTTGTGAGGTCAGATGATTTTCTCAGCTGAGCACCTGCTATCAAGCTTAGTTCAAATTCAATATTTTTCACAACGGTAGTTAACTAAGGCAGAGAGACAGACTATTCAGCTGATACTCAGCAAGTGTTGCATTTGTGAGCACACTGGACTCTCATGCAGGAGGACGACAGTTCAAATCCACATTCGGCCACTCCGATTTCTGTTTGCCATGATTTCATTCAGTCACCCCGGGCAAATGCAACATGGTTTCTTTCAAAGAGCTGCGCCAATTTCCTTTCCCATCTTTCAAACAACTGGAGCTTTTGTTCCACCTCTAATTATCTCGATGTTGGCATGACTTTAAACCCTATCTTCCTTAACCCTTTTCAATAAATTTTGTTTCCTATCAATTTGACCTTGTGGGCAAAACACAATACGACTTTTTTAAATGTTATACCTACTCGTTTAACCAATTTAAACCCTAGTCATACTTAATTATTTTCAATAGATTTTGTATTTTATCAAATTGACCATGTTAATGTTATAACTACTCCTTTAATCACTGCTCTGACGCACTATGAGACATGTTTGGAAAAAAGTTTTGTTTAAACCTCAAAAGAGTTGTTGACAGTGGTAACAAATGGCATGATTATCTTACCACCAGTGAGGATTCAGAATTTATGCCAGAGTTGCAATGTGTCGAAGATTCCAGTTTCGCTACATAAACATCTGTTGCAACACAAAGATATTGGGTCATTAAAAATTTTCGTGAAGTTTTCTCCAGCCACTGCGCTGATACTGATAACGATGTGGCACACCCTGATACCCTGGAAGCCACGGCTTTAGCTCACTCAAGCGAGAAGTCTGTATCGTTAACGAAACCTCCCTGAGGAGGCATCACAACGTTATTGTGACTGCACATCGCGGTGCCACCAGAACGAGTATATGCGCCTGTAAGGACGCCTATCAGCCAAAGCTGAAGCCTTGAAAGTCAGTGTCGTGACACGATGGTGTGGTGAAGGATGCTCATGTGACCAGCAAACGATGAGATGTGCGGTCTTCTCGGCCAGATATAATGCTTCAGTTTCAGATGGACAATGATTCAATAGTGAAACTTAACTAGAAGATATATATGCCTCACTAATTCTGTTGCATTAGCACAGAGAGTTGCAACTGACATTCACCACGTTACATTATCCGATATCCTACAACTGTGAGGACAGTAGCCCTGGCCCTTACACATCAATGTCCAGACTCCCAACACACATGTTCTGAAAATTATGATGGTGTCAAATGTCACAAGCCTGACAGGCTGCAGATTCGAAGGTGGATACTTGACAGCTGCATTAACATGTAGATATGATTGTGGCTCAGTTTCCAAAGAAAATGGAAGATTCAAAATTTTATTCAACATGATATCCAGTTGGTTAAAATTTAATATTTAACCAAATAAATTTATTCAGTTAAAATATATTTTCTAGACTAACTTTTTGAAACTCAGCCAGTTACCCAAACACAGAAACACAATTTAAGTACCATAGTACATAACTTACATCGTTTTATAAGATATTCATAAATAATACTAATTTCTTCTCCATTTAAATTATGTAACTAATTCACATTTCCATTAGTTAACTGATTTATGAAGCTAGACACTATATCTTCATCATCAACAGAATAATATAAAGATAGAAAAATGTAAGTGCCAACCTTCTCATTCTTATTGCGTGCTACATTTACTCAATAAATTTATTCAGTTAACATTTTAAAAAAAATTGAAAAACATTAAATCTATTCAGAAAAATTTCACAAAATGAATAATTCTTAGTAAATTCTTCTGCGCCATGATACATAAATTTATAGTTGATCACTTTTACCATATCTGTTTCTGAGTCGTACCCGTACACCCATTACTCACCTAGAGTTATCACGGTGTTCAGAAACCCAAGGACAGTGTTGTTGGTGTCCAGAAGGTGAGGTGGATGTCAAAACGGAGGTTGTTTTGTTTTGACGATAACTTAGGCAAGAATTTCAGAACCATTGGGTGCATGTTCAAATCATCAACCAAAATTCAATGTGCAGAATCTTTACTCACTCCAACCTCTTGGGGAATCTCCCACACGGTCAAATAACATTCTGCCATTTCCAAATTTTGCACCCTCTCAACAACAGCTGCACTCTGAGCAGTTTGGGGTCTGCCAGAACGCTGGTCACTCTCCGATGATGTGCGGCCATTTTTGAATCGGTTGAACCACTCCTTAATTTGTGTTACACTCATCGCATCTTCTCCAAACACCTGCAGAATCTTACACATTGTTTCGCTTTGAGAATTACCAAACTTCTGACAAAATTTGATGCAGTATCTTTGCTCAACAGTCATCTTGTGAGAATCGGTAATCCCACGAACACGTTGTTCGGGTTGGTTGGGTTATTTGGGGAAGGAGGCCAGACAGCGAGGTCAGCGGTCTCATCGGATTAGAGAAAGATGGGGAAGGAAGTCGGCCGTGCCCTTTCAAAGGAACCATCCCGGCATTTGCCTGGAGCGATTTAGGGAAGTCACGGAAAACCTAAATCAGGATGCCTGGACGCGTAATTGAACCGTCGTCCTCCCGAATGCGAGTCCAGTGTCTAACCAGTGCGCGACCTCGCTCGGTGAACGCGTTGTGTAGTGTTTCATTCAGTGACCGACAGGCAGCAACTGACGCGCTGGAAGGCGGGGACAAAATTCACGCAACCGCATAAAGTCTTATAGTTTACTTTGTACAGTGGGGCAGCGCTATCGTCTCCATTTTGCGCTGGAAAATCATAGGTCAGATACCTTTTAGACAGAACTCGTATGCCACAAAAACAGACAGCGGGAAACATCGTCCGCTACTTCATAAGGAATTGTTTGTTACGTGGTCATGACGATCATTGAAGAGGCCTGCAACGAAAAACACTGCAGAACCGAAAGCCGCGCCCCCGAATCCTATCAGCAGCGAGAGAACATATAGAGAGCTGCGAATTGCAGCACGAGCTGGAATTCGAAAACCACTGATCCGTGACCTAGTGTCCACAGCAGGAAAATGTGGTACAAAATCCGTACAACCTGTATTTTAGAACTATGGAAGAATGACATACGAGCAAATGACTCTTCTTTCTTACTGTTTCCAGCGTCTGGCCGTGTTTACGTCCCACGACTGATACTTGGCAGTGGTTCGGCTATGATTTTTACACCCAAATAGTGGTGTTCTATGTCGCCGGTCGTTACTCTGCAAAGGTCACAGAGAGTTATGGGACCATTTTTGCTGATCATGCCCTTTCCGTAGTACACTGTTTGTTCTCCAATGTCGATGAGTGTTCCATAGAACCCCTGATAACACAGCTGGATTGCGTTTATGACCAAGACGACGAGCTGTCACATCTCATCTGGCCAACATAGCCATCTCAATATTCTTTAGCCTTTGTGTTCTACACTGAACGTCAAACATACTGGTATAGACGTGCGTTTACAAATACAGAGATATGTAAACAGAAAGAATACGCAACTGCGGTGTGCAACACATACATAACACGACGAGTTTCTGGCGCAGTTGTCAGATCGGTTACTGCTGCTACAATAGCAGATTATCAAGATTTACGTGAGTTTTAACGTGGTGTTACAGACCACGCACGAGCGAAGGAACATAGCACCTCAACGACGAAGTGGAGATTTTCCCGTACGACTGTCACGAATTTAACCTGAATGCCAGGAATCCGGTAAAACATCAAATCTCCGACATCGCTGTGGGCGGAAAAAATCCTGCAAGAACAGGACCAACGACGACTGAAGACAATCGTCCAATCGTAACAGAAGTCCAACCCTTCCACAAATTGATGCAGATTTCAATCCCAGGCCATAACAACTGTCAGCATGTGAAGCATTCAACGAAATGGCATCGATATGAGCTTTCAGAACAGAAAGGCCACTCATGTATCCTCGATCACTGCACGACACAAAGCTCTGCGCCTCGCCTGGGCCCGTCGTCACTGACGTTGGACTGTTGTTGACTGGAGACATGTTGTCTGGTCGGGCGAGTCTCGTTTCAAACTGTATCGATCGGATGAACGTCTACAGGTATGTAGGCAACTTCATAAATCCATGGACTGTGCATGTCGACAGAGGACTGTTGAAGCAGGTGGAGGCTCCGTAATGGTTCGGGGTGTGTGCATGTAGAGTGGTATGGGACCCCTGATACATCTAGATACGCCTCTGATGGGTGACGCGTACGTACGAATCGTGTCTGATCACCTGCACTCGTTCATATCCATTGTGAATTTCGATGGAGTTGGGGAACTCCAAGAGGTTCAAAAATGGTTGAAATGGCTCTGAGAATTATGGGACTTAACTTCTGAGGTCATCAGTCCCCTAGAACTTAGAACTAGTTAAACCTAACTAACCTAAGGACATCACACATATCCATGCCCGAGGCAGGATTCGAACCTGCGACCGTAGCGGTCGCGCGGTTCCAGACTGTAGCGCTTAGAACCGCTTGGCCACTCAGGCTGGCTTCAAGAGGACAATACGGGAAACCACACTTCAGGAATTGCTTCACCATACATGAACATTATTGAGCGAATCTGGGATGCCTTGCAACGTGCTGTTCAGAAGAGATCGCAATCCCGTCGCACTCTTATGGACTTAGTGACAGCCCTGTAGGATTCATGGTGTGAATTCCCTCCAGCACTACTTCAGACGTTATTCGACTCCACTCAAATTAGTGTTGTGGCACTTCTGCGAGCTGACAGGAGCCATACACGATATGACGCAGGTGTACCAGTTTCTTTGGTTGTTCTGTGTACTTTGGAGAAAAGAATGAGCAATTGCTAGCTGGCTGTATGGTACTTACAAGAACTTGGTACTATTTTGAAGGAATAATGACATACGTTTTGCTCCAAAACTATTCAGGATCTGTGTTTATCTATTTCTAGATGAATGAGACTTTTTGAAAACCAACACTTTTCCCACACTGCATTAGACCCAGTAATGTGTTGTGTCTTCGATGTTGACCTATTTCCGTCGACCCACAGTACCTGTTGTCTTATGAGCTGTCTCATGGTCAATATGGTGAGCGTGTGTATGGGCGTGGCTCTACATGTTCGGAATGTTCTCCACAGGTGGTCACACACACCCATCCACATGGGCAAGAAACTGGATAGTCAGCCGTGTCAAATATTGTGTGACGTTTAACACATTGCTACCTTTCATGTTAAGTTAGTGTGCTGGTGTAAACTGTCGCCGGCACACCAGTCAGCAAAGATTTAGCGCGAAGATCAGTGGTAGGCGCTGGATGAAGTGCACCTGCCACGAGATAGTCGAAAGACAGACTCGCAGGCAACACGCCACCAACACACTCCTGACCACAAGTAGTTAGACTGCCACTGCTGACCGGAGGGCCTCACTAACTCACTAACACGCTGAATCACTAGCTCAGTTATTCTCATTGACTCATTATCGTTGGCATGTGTCACTTATTTGCTGAGCGGCGTAGTTAAGCTTAGGCTATGAAGGTGTATATCGTCAGATTATAGCAAGATTACTGATACAGTGTGCAAGGGAACGACGGCCAGAGTGGCCGTGCGGTTCAAGGTGCTTCAGTCTGGAACCACGCGACCGCTATGTTCGCAGGTTCGAAACCTGCCTCAGGCATGTATGTGTGTGATGTCCTTAGGTTAGTTAGGTTTAAGTAGTCCTAAGTTCTATAGGACTGATGACCTCAGATGTTAAGTCACCTAGTGCTCAGAGCCATTTGAACCATTTTTTTGCAAGAGGACTATTACGGAAAATCGTGTACCTTAACACATGGACTTCATTAAAGATAAATAGCTTGCTGTTCATGTAAATAAAGAACAGTAATAATCCATACTGCGTCATAACATCCTCTCCCTTGTTTCGCACACTACACGACTCTAGAGCTGGTGTCTCAAAGTGACCTGTGAGATTTCAAAACTGATGTGTGTAGAAAAAATTAATACAGATGATTTTACGAAAGTGTCTTCGGTGGTTGTGGTCGTCATGGGGTAAGTGTTTCCTGATTACCGTCTCGATGGACACTCCTCGCCTGGATCTGCAGTTGTTTCTAAACCAATTTTTTGTTGAATGAATTACAGTTTCTTGGGCATTTCCCAATGAGCTCGAGTCCAGCATCAGCTTCCCTACACTCAGCTTACTGTGGTCATTCCACTTTACTTCAGTTTGTGCAGTTAGCGCTAGATGTCCAACCGCTTCCAGTGAGTTGTCACCAGCACCTCAACAGAACAGTAATCGACCTCTTCGGCTATTCATTCACAATACAGCATTTGTTTGTGTGTTCTGGATGAGCTACCGTGCTGTGCGGCAGTCATTGCTCCTCTGCTCGATACCCTTCACTGCTCAGTAGTCACTCCTCTGGCGCTGCCAACAACAGCACCATCTGCAGTTTTCAGACTTACCCACTAGTTCGCTCATACATACCGTATGCCTTCACATCTGTGGGTAGCACCCCTTTAACAATGACGGATTGAATTCTATCTCTTACAAAGTTCTCAATCCAGTCACAATTGTGGTCCAGTACTCCGCAGTTAAGTGGTATTTTGATCATTAAACGGGAGAACAATACTTTGTGAAGCCGTATTGGTTATGTTCATGAGATATATCTGATTACATATTTATTGTTACTCCAGAATAAATCAGATCTTTATTATTAATAGTTAACCTTGTTCATTTCAACAACTGTGTGTTACAGCTTTACAATCTAAACTGTTCCAAAGGCCAGAAAACATTTTGCCTCCTATATAGCTACAGGGGTAACCGATCCATACAGAGCAATTTGATGCTGTCATAATCAACTCATTGACAGGACTGACATTATGGTAAAGTGTTAAGTGTTACAGTCACAAAGTGTTTATTTCTCTTGAGGCAGTGTAAATCACGGTGCACAAATACCCGTAATACCAGGGGCATTCAGTAAGTAAGGCACATGTTTTGTTCTGAAACGAATCTTGTTTTATTCAGGATTCCAGTACAACGTATTATTCCAAATGTTAGTTATAATCTATCTTGACTACATAAAATGTTTATTCACACGACCAGTTTCCTCTGCAACCATCTTCAGATCTGAAACTACGGTTACAGGGGTAACCGATCCACACAGAGCAACCTTCACATGGTGCGTCATTCCTGTAACAGAAATTGCAAATCTGAAAATGGTTCTAGAGGAACCGAAACCGGTGATGTGAATAAACATTTCATGCAATCAAGGTGGATTGTAAGTAACATTAAAACCACAGATTGCGATTATCCAATGAGACGTTATGTCTGTTTTCTGGCTACAAAACCCTATTGCTGAACATAAACCCCGCGGCCTCAGTGGGAGGGCCTGTATCACTACACTGGTCGACGTCTGGCTGCACCACTGCCATCCCTGTAGACCGCTTCCCGCAGTGGGCCAAACGGATGGAAATGAGAGATGCGAGATGCAGCTCGTTGGGTGGACCAGGAAGGGAGTTTTGTGAGCTTCACTCAGGAGTGCAGACATGTGTCTGGCCTTGCGTTGCCATGTAGAAGGAGAAGGTCGTTTCCATTTTTGTGGTGACGAACACGCTGAAGTCGTTTCTTCAGTTTCCTTAAGAGTTGGTCTTTGCACTGTTAGGGAGGACATCAAACAGAAGAAGCCTTTCAGAGTCTGAGAACACCGTCGCCACAGTTTGACGGCGGTGTCTCGCTTTTCTTCCAAGGAGAGGCGTGGCGCCATTCCATATTGCCATTGTATACGCGGCCAGCCCCGTGATGCGCGAGGTGTTCCTGCGGAACGGTAAGCGACGGCACCAACATGAAGAAGTGGGGAGCAGAGACGGCTGTGAGACGACAGTACAAGACGGACAACAGAGGACCCGACTACAAGAGACCATTAGAAGACCTGTTACTTGCGGTCCATATCCATTACTTGCATGGACATTCTACGGAGTGAAACACATTGATTATTTGCATTCCGCTAATAGCTTGTGACACGAGATTGCAGAAAAAGGGTTAAGTACTCTCAGCCCACTTTATTGCAATAAAAACCATTAATGTGATTTGTTTGTATTGCTGTACAGCTATCCGAGAATAGAGCATCATTTAGGCACTCTATAACAGGCCAGTGGTCACAACTCCACAAGAGATGTTATGCACAGATGGTCCTCCGTTGCACCTTAGGGTCTTCTATTAGGCGGCCAGGAACACACTGGGCAGAAACCATTGAGCACCCCAACTGGTGAGCGAGTGTTCCAGCACCACCAACAGAGACGCGTCCGTCTATGCAGTGAGGCGATTGACAGTGATGAGCTGATCACCTCGGATGAGAGTGCCTGCCTATTCCAAAATTGCAGGAACGATGCCTGTGTGTAGCCAGCTGGCATGCGGAAGATCTGACAGGTTTGCGATGACCGAAGACGCCTTTTATTCACTGCCACTTGACGTTCTGCAAGAGCCTAAAAATACCTGTACTTTTCCGTCAGCTGAAACTCAACGACAGCTCTGTGTTTGGCACGCACCTCCTTAACTGATGCCATTTTGAAGGCTATGTATAGTGGCACCACCTATCAGAACTTCATGAATCTACACGACGTGATCAAAAGCACCCAGACTTCCCGAAAAATGTACGTTATTCATATTAGGTGCATTGTGTTGCCACCTACTGCCAGGTACTCAATATCAGCAAACTCTTTCGCCATTGGACGTCCTGAGAGAGCAGAATTGGGTGCTCTGAGGAGCTCCCGGTCTTCAAACGTGGACAGGTGGTTCGGTGTCACTTGTGCCGTACGCGAAATTTCCACACTCCTAAACATCCCTAGGTCCACTGTTTCCGATGTGATAGTGAAGTGACACGTACAGCACAAAAGCGTACAGGCCGACTTTATCTGTTGACTGTCAGAGACCGCCGACGATTGAAAACGGTCGTAATGTGGAATAGGTAGACATCTATCCAGACCACCTCACAGGAATTCCAAACTGCATCAAGATCCACTGCAACTACTATGACAGAGGATCCTGATGCAGTTTGTTCGTCTTTAGGAACGGGTAGAAGCACGGGGATACGTTTGACGGGAAGTGGACGGTGGGGGACCGCTGCGTGTTGTTTTCATTCAGGAGGAGGAGTGGCAGATCTCTTCTGAACAGCAGGTTGCAAGGCATCCGAGATGTACCCATTAGTGTTCATGTCTGGCTAGTTTGGTGGCCAGCGGAAGTGTTTAAACTCAGAAGACTGTTCCTGCAGCCACTCTGTAACAATTCTGGACGTGTGAGGTGTTGCATTTTCCCGCAGCAACTTCCGAAGTCCGTCGGAATGCACAGTGGACATGAATGGATGCAGGTGATCAGAAAGGATACTCACATACACATCACCTGTCAGAGTCGTATCAGGACGTATCAGAGATCCCATAACAATCCTGCTGCACCCGCTCCACACCATTACACAGCCTCGACCAGCTTCTACAGTATCCTGCTTACATGCAGGGATTCGTGAAGTTTGCTTCATACCCGTAAACGTACATCCGCTCGATACATTTTGAAACAAGACTCGTCCGACCAGGTAACATGTTTCCAGTCATCAACAGTCCAGTGTCGGTGCTGACGGGCCCAGGCGACACATAAAGCTTTGTGTCGTGCAGTCATCAAGGATACAAGAATGGGCCTTCAGCTCGGAAAGCCCATATCAATGATGTTTCGTTGAGCGGTTCGCGAGCTGACACTTGTTGATGGCGCAGCATTGAAATCTGCAGCAGTTTGCGGAAGGGTTTCATTTTTGTCTCGTTGAATGGTCGTTGGACTCGTTGTTTTAGGATCTTTTTCCGACTGCAGCGATGTCGGAGATTTGATATTTTACCCTTTTCCTGATATTCACGGTACACGCGTGTAATGTAATGGTGGTACAGGAAAATCTACACTTTACCAAAAATGGTCAAAAGTCTATGAGCACTATGGGACTTAACTTCTAACGTCATCAGTCCCCTAGACCTTAGAACTACTTAAACCCAACTAACCTAAGCACATCACACACATCCATGCCCGAGGCAGGATTCAAACCTGAGACCGTAGCGGTCGCGCGGTTCCAGACTGTAGCGCCTAGAACCGCTCGGCCACCGTGGCCGGCCGCACTTTATCGCTACCTCGGAGATGCTCTCTCACATCGCTCGTGCGCCGACTATGGCACCATGTTCAAACTCACTTAAATCTTGATAACTTGCCATTGCAGCTGTAACCGATTGAATACTGACTGAATTGTTGCCTTATGTAGGCGTCGCCGACCACAGGGTCTTATTCTGCCTGTTTAAATATGTCTCTATTTGAATATGCATGCCTATACCAGTTTCTTTGGCGGTTCAGTGTATTACCCCACTTTACTTTCGTTCATCTGGCAATCACGTTTCTAGATGCATCAAACGTTTTGAGTCATAATTCTGTGATTATTCTTTGATTTAAATTCTGAAGAAGACACTCCTAGCACTGTCGAAAGCCGGTTAATTCTTCGCTGTCTGTGACACCGAACAAATAATTAGTAGCGCTAAGGATTATTTCTAAAAAGGAGGCCAAACATTTAAACACGAATTGCAAGAGCAAGGGTGATAAAGTATGTAGAAGCAGAAATATTTCAATCAAATGAGACGATTCATTTTGAAATACTTTACCTTGGTTCTAAAAGAATTTGTTATTTCTTGCCAGAAATGACTGTTTTCAGTCGAAAATTAGGTGTTAGGAGTCCATTAGATGCAGACCTGGTGTTTGGTAAACGGTCGCTGACTGACTGCCATGTCGGCGAGCTCTGTTCACAGAACCGCACAAAGAGCTGCTGCTCACCCCTGCCAGTGGCCATGGATTTCAGCATCCCGAGTACATCGCGCCATTAAATGCCGCCTCTCCCTTCCCCCCTCCCCCACTCCGACACCTACGTCCGAGCCAGCAGCCCGTGTTTATGGCGGTCGCACAAAGTTCACTCGACGTAGAACAACGCCCTGATCGCCTCTACATAAGCAGTCTGTTCTGCCTCGTCGCACCGCCCTGTTTACAACACGAGAGCCAATCGGACACACTGTGAATGCACCGCCCGCAATACAAAACGGATGTGTTGTCGCTCCTCTGTCTGTAACCTCCCAACCCCCTCCCTCCCATTCCACGAACCACTACCTCCCCCCTCCCTCCCCCTCCTTACGCCAGTGCCACATTGCAATCTGCTCAGAATTACTTCAGGACTAGCTTAGCGCACGCTGCTTCCCGCTGTTAGTCTGTATGGCCTGCAGAGATTTTTTTTCTTTTTTGTTTTTGTTTTGTTTTGCACGCAAATTAAGGCCATGTAATTGTGGTCTTTTCCGAATTTACTTCTGACCAAAAAGCGATTCTGGTAGCTGGAGTCCAAAGTTTTTTTTTAATCACAAAATTTTTGTGAATAGTTACAACTGAAAGAAAACAGCCCTAGGCCACTATTTTTAATGAATTAACCGGCTTTCGACAGTGCTAGGAGTGTCTTCTTCAGAATTTAAATCAAAGAATAATCACAGAATTATGACTCAAAACGTTTGATGCAGAGTATAAGTACAGAATCATCGTGAAAGAATGGGAGTACTTATATGTCATTTATAAAAAAATAAACGTTCCAAAAGGGCATTAGTCACAAAGATATTTAAGATGAAAGAAATTTGTGATAGCAGCGACTAAGGGCTGCTGGTTACTTACGCGGTTGCAACCTGTAGCTCCGTAGATATATTTACACTCTGTGCTTACAGTACAGCACGTCGCTCTACGTGTCGGATGCACCATTCTCAGCGAAACCAGGAGCACGTATGAAGATGTCCAACGCAGCTTCAAACGAAACGTCAAATAATTATATAGGTAAATAAAATTAAAACAAGTCTAGAAAGGGTGGACTATGACTAAACAATACGGAAAACTCACCAGCAGATAAGACTACCGGTCGTGAAAGCCTTCAGTGTAGGAGTTGCAACTGATGTCGGAGTGGTTCTGCAGTTTTAGAAGATTACAATTTACCAGATATAGACTGGGACACTCAGATGTTTAGGATGGGTGGTAGGGACAGAGCATCGAGTGACATTACACTGAGTGCACTATCCGAAAATTACCTCGAGCAATTAAACAGAGAACCGACACGTGGACATATTGATAACAAACAGACCCGAACTTTTAGGCTCTGTAAGCGCAGAACAGGGAATCAGTGATTATAAGTCCGTTGCAGCATCCCCGAATATGGAAATAAATAGGAATATAAAAAAGAGAGGAATGTTTATCTGCTTAGCAAGAGTAATAGGAGGCAGGTTTCAGACTACCTAACAGATCAAAACGAAAATTTCTGTTCCGATTCTGACAGTGTTGAGTGTTCATGGAAAATGTTCAAGGCGATAGTAAAATGCGTCCTAGACAGGTACGTGCCGAGTAACACTCTGACAGACGGGAAAAACCCACCGTGGTTCAACAACAGAGTTAGGAAACTACTGTGAAAGCAACGAGAGCTTCACTGCAAATTTAAACGCAGCCAAATCCTTTCAGACAAACAGATGCTAAACGATGTCAAAGTTAGCGTAAGGATGGCAATGCGTGAAGCGTTAAGTGATTTCGAAAGTAAAATTCTATTTACCGACTTGACAGAAAAGGAAGTTTTGGTCTTACGTTAAATCAGTAAGTGAATCAAAACAGCATGTCCAGACACTCTGGGATTGAAACAGAGGATGACACGATTAAAGTTGAAATACTAAACACCTTTTTCCAAAGCTGTGTCACAGAGGAAGACCGCACTGCAGTTCCTTCTCTAAATCCTCTCACAAACGAAAATATAGCTGACATTGAAATAACTGTCCAAGAAATTGAAAAGCAACGAATGACTCAGCAGAGGAATGTCCACTGGACTAGACGGGATTCCAATTCGACTCTACACAGAGTACGCAAAGAACTTGCCTCCCTTCTAACAGACGTGTACCGCAAGTCTCTAGAGGAACGGAAGGTTCCAAATGATTGGAAAAGAGCACAGGTCTCTGACATCGATCTGTTGCAGGATTTTAGAACACGTTTTTTCTCGAGTATCATGTCATTTCTGGAAACCCAGAATATACTCTGTAGGAATCAACATGGATTCCGTAAACAGCGATCGTGTGAGATCCAGAAAATATTAGATACAGCCTCCAAGGTAGATGCTATTTTCCTTGACTTCTGGAAGGCGTTCGATACTGTGTCGCACTGTCACCTGATAAACAAAGTAACAGCCAACGGAATATCAGACCACCTGTGTGACTGGATTGAAGAGTTTTTAGCAAACATAACACAGCATGTTATCAATGGAGAGACGTCTACAGACATTAAAGTAACCTCTGGCGTGCCACAGGGGAGTGTTATGGGACCACAGCTTTTCACAATGTATATAAATGACCTAGTAGATATTGTCGGAAGTTCCATGCGGCTTTTCGCGTATGATGCTGTAGTATACAGAGAAGTTGCAGCATTAGAAAATTGCAGCGAAATGCAGAAGATCTGCAGCGGATAGGCAGGGAGTGGCAACTGACCCTTAACATATACAAATGTAATGTATTGCGAATACATAGAAAGAAGGATCCTTTATTGTATGATTATATGACAGCGGAACAAACACTTACTTCTGCAAAATATTTGGGAGTATGCGTATGGAACGATTTGAAGTGGAATGATAGTGTAAAATTAATTGTTGGTAAGGCGGGTGCCAGGTTGAAATTCATTGGGAGAGAAAATGTAGTCCATCAACAAAGGAGGTGGCTTACAAAACACTCGTTCGACCTATACTTGAGTATTGCTCATCAGTGTGGAATCCGTACCAGATCGGGTTGACGGAGGAGATAGAGAAGATCCCAAGAAGAGCGGCGCGTTTCCTCAGAAGGTTATTTGGTAAACGTGATAGCGTGACGGAGATGTTTAGCAGACTCGAGTGGCAGACTCTGCAAGAGAGGCGCTCTGCATCGCGGTGTAGCTTGCTGTCCAGGTTTCGAGAGGGTGCGTTTCTGGATGAGGTATCGAATATACTGCTTCCCTCTACTTACAGCTCTCGAGGAGATCACGAATGTAAAATCAGAGAGATTCGAGCGCCCACTGAGGCTTTCCGGCAGTCGTTGTTCCCGCGAACCATACGCGACTGGAACAGGAAAGAGAGGTAATGACAGTGGTGCCCTCCGCCACACACCGTTGGGTGGCTTGCGGAGTATAAATGTACAATGTAGAATCAAGACGACGCCGTCACAAACGAGAAAACGTTTTACTGGGGGACCCTGCACCGACAAGATGCCTGGGAATGTGGATTACGCCGTCGACACGGGAGTGATGCGTAGCTATGGCGCGAAGGCCGCCCCTCCTGGCAGATCAGGTCGCCCCAGCTGTCTGCCCTCTCCTGCAGCGAACGCTCGCTACGCGCAAATTCATACGCGTATAGAGCGTGGGGCGAGGCGCAGCGCAGCGCACTCTTTTGTAGCTTCACAGGTTGAAATGCGACCGCGGAAACTGCGACGTGACGCAACTGGGACGCGACACGCTGCTGCGCCGGGTAGCGTCGCGTGGCGCTGTGGTTGCGGCACAGTTTCTGGCGCCGCACGAGCACTGAGGGAGGGCTGAGGCGAGGAACTGCGGCATTCTCGCTTCGGCATGGCGCGTATCGGCAGTGGAAGTACTGACCGTCCCAAAAATACAGCCTCACGTTCTACTGAATTTTATTGTCACTGAGTAGCTTTTCGTTCTTCTCCGTTTAAGCACTCTATCTCTGTTCGTTAGTACATTATAGTTTTCAGTTACATACATCTTTATACTTTTTGTTCTGTTAGTCTTTTGTCAAGAGCAATGCACAGTTCAACAACTGGTGAACCAAAGCCACTGGAACTACACTACTGGCCATTAAAATTTCTACACCCAGAAGAAATACAGGTGATAAACGGGTATTCATTGGACAAATACATTATACAAGAACTGATATGTGATTACATTTTCACACACTTTGGGTCCATATATCCTGAGAAATCAGTACCCAGAACAGCCATCTCTGCCTGTAACAACGGCCTTGATACGCCTGGGCATTCAGTCAAACAGAGCTTGGATGGCGTGTACAGGTACAGCTGCCCAAGAAGCTTCAACACGATACCACAGTTCATCAAGAGTAGTAAATGGCGTATTGTGACGAGCCAGTTGGTGCGCCACCGTTAACCAGACGTTTACAATTGGTGAGAGATCTCGAGAATGTGCTGGCCAGGGCAGCAGTGGAACGTTTTCTGTATCCAGAAAGGCCCGTACAGGACCTGCAACATGCGGTTGTGCATTATCCTGCTGAAATGTTGGGTTTCGCATGGATCGAATAAAGGGTAGACCCACTGGTCGTAACACATCTGAAATGTAACGTCCACTATTGAGTGTGCCGCCAATGTGAACAAGAGGTGACCGAGATGTATAACCAATGCCATCCCATACCATCACACTGAGTGATACACAAGTATGACGATGAATACACGCTACAAATGTGCTTTCACCGCGATGTCACCAAACACGTATGCGACCATCATGATGCTGTAAACAGAACCTGGATTCATCCGAAAAAATGACGTTTTGCCATTCGTGCACCCAGGTTCGTCGTTGAGTACACGATATCAGGCGGTCCTGTCTGTGATGCAGCGTCAGCGGTAACCGCAGCGACGGTCTCCGAGCTGACAGTCCGTGCTGCTGCAAACGTCGTCGAACTGTTCGTGCAGATGGTTGTTGCCTTGCAAACGTCCACATCTGTTGACTCATGGATTGAGACGTGGCTGCACGATCCGTTACAGCCATTCGGATAAGATGCCTGTCATCTCGACTGCTAGTAATAAGAGGCCGTTGGGATCCAGCACGGCGTTCCGTATTACCCTTCTGAACCGAACGATTCCATATTCTGCTAACAGTCACTTGATCTCGATCAACGCGAGCAGCAATGTCGCGATACGATAAACAGCATTCGCGATAGGCTACAATCCGACTTTTACAAAACTTTTCTCTTGTCAGCACGTTGTAGGTGTCGCCACCAGCGCGTACCGTGTGTGAATGCTCTGAAAAGGTAATCGTTTGCATATCATAGCATGTTATCCGTGTCGGTTAAATTTCGCGTCTGTAGCACGTCATCTTCTTGGTGTAGCAATTTTAATGGCCAGTAGTGTAGTTTTCAGTTACATACTTCTGTATACTTTTTCTTTTGTCAAGAACAATTCACAGGTCAATAACTGGTGAACCATTGCCACTGGAACTACATCTTCTGCCTCCACAATGTTTCCATATCGTAAGAAAGGACAGTCGATTCATCGCGACGGTAGTTCAAATCAAATGAGTTTAAGCACTGTGGGACTTTACATCTGAAGTCATGAGTCCCGTAGACTTATAACTACATGCTCGAGGCAGGATTCGAACCTGCGATCGTAGCAACCACGTGGTTCCGGACTGAAGCACCTAAAACTGCTCTACCACAGCGGCCGGCTGTGAGGGCAGTCAACAACGAAGTATGGAATACTATAAACTCATGTGACCTAGAAGCAAGTTAGGAATGTAAAACCACGTTATGTACTTCCTGCTGTTAAGCTGACACATCTCTACGATCTTTTACAAAAAGTCGAAAAGGCGTAATTTCCACAGGATGAACGCTTCGCGCTCCTAATAAAAAGTGTCCGAGGTACCTAAATTTCACTATCATTATTTCTGTAAGGATTTAATAAGGAACACAGCACTCCGTACAAGTGGACATCACATTTACACAGCAAACCAGAAACAATCGAGAAACCCTCACAAATAACGATGTTTCAATCGGTTCGTCGTTACGAGAAAAAGCGTGTATGAAGTTGGATAGACACAATCTTCATTAATAAACTAATTATACAACAGGGTACACAAATGGAGTAGTGGTCGGTATTATTCCGAAAGTATTAGTGGCCTGAAAAACTGTCGTGATTTGATATATTTAATTTGATGAAATGTATTGCTGACGAAGGAAGGTCTATCGCAGCCTCACGAACATGTTTTATGAACACGCGGACCCTTCCTCTCTCAAAGCATTGCTGTCGCGGGCGCTGTTCTCAGCTGTTGACGATGCACTGATGGTCGTGTTGCAGCACGCATCAACTGTTTACATTTCCCAATAACAACTATTTTATCCGCGAATCACACGTTCACAGTTTGCCAAGGCGTAGGTGAGTAACCAGCACCTAGCATATGCGTGTCTTTCCGAGAAGGGTCCGCTATTCGTTATTTTAATGCTCCTCAGACGAAGAATGGAATAAAATTCTTTGGTATGTTGTCATTCCAGTATCTCAGTGTTAAAAATACAATGGGTTACGGGATTTAACCAATTTATTATTATGTGAATTGATAACGTTATCTCTTCAGAAGAAGCACCACCATTTACGAGTAACGGTCACATTTGTCTCGTCGACAGGTTTGATTGTACTTCTTCTGCCGAAAAAACAGTATAATTTGCACAAACTCATTTTTGCATCAGCTACTGTGACAGAATTCTGAATCATGGTGTCCCTTTAAACAACTAATTGCTGACCAGAAACCTCGAAAACTTACGTAAAACATCATTGTGTTACTTTGCGGTGACATAAGAGAAGAAATTCGATGTCTGCTCTCATACTACGAAGCTTATTTCACTAGCTGTCGATAACTGTTAAAGAATTAACACTGCAATGGAAAAAATGAAATAGGAAGTACAACTTCTGATATATCGTCATAGATAACGAATGGTAAAGTACTGTCCTCCGTGTGTGCCATCATTCGCCAAAATCTCGTTTCGATGACTTGAAGGGTTTAGGAGATACGAGGGATCTAGTCAGTATATCATTTCCGCCGGGTGGATAGCGGGAGTGAACGCGTTAAATAGGACTCATTTTCCTGAGATCGCAGCCAGATAGACACTTCCTCGCAAGTCGAAACAAAAATTCAATACGTTACCTAAATTTCTTTCAAATTCTGAAGGTCGCAGGGGTCAAATAAAGGGAACGAAAGGCTATTTACAATTTGTACAGAAAGCAGAGGGCAGTTATAACAGTCGAGGGGCATGAAAGAGAAGCAGTGGTGGGGAAGGGAGTGAGACAGGGTAGTAGCCTGTCCCTGATATTATTCAGTTTGTGTATTGAGCAAGCAGTAAAGGAAACAAAAGAAAAGTTCGGAGTAGGTATTAAAATGCATGGGGAGAAATAAAAACTACGAGGTTCGCCGATGACATTGTAATTCTCTTAGAGACAACAAAGGACTTGGAAGAGCAGTTGAACGAAATTGGCAGTGTTCTTGAGAGGAGGTTATAAGATGAATAACAATAAAAGCAAAACGAGGATAATGGAATGTAGTCGAATTAAGTCGGGTGATGCAGAAGGAATTAGATTAGGAAGTAAAACACCTAAAGTAGAAAAGGAGTTTTGTTATTTGGGGAGCAAAATAACTGATGATGGTCGAAGTAGAGAGGATATTAAATGTAGACTGGCAATGGCAAGGAAAGCGTTTCTGAAGAAGAGAAATTTGTTAACATCGAGTATTGATTTAGGTGTCAGGAAGTGGTTTCTGAAAGTATTTGTATGGAGCGTAGCCATGTATGGAGGTTAAACATGGACAATAAATAGTTTGGACAAGAAGAGAATAGAAGCTTTCGAAATGTGGTGATACAGAAGAATGCAGAACATTAAATGGGTAGATCATATAACTAATGAGGAGATACTGAATATGATTGGGGAGAAGAGAAGTTTGTGGACAACTTGACAAGAAGAAGGGTTCGGTTGGTAGGACATGTTCTGAGGCATCAAGGGATCACCAATTTGGTATTGGAGGGCAGCGCAGGGGGTAAAAATCGTAGAGGGTGACTAAGAGATGAATGCACTAAGCAGATTCAGGACGTATGTTGCAGTACTATTGGGAGATGGAGAAGCTTGCACAGGATAGAGTAGCATGGAGAGCTGCATCAAACGAGTCTCAGGACTGAAGACCACAACAAGAACACCTCAATTTCATACAGAACAGTATATGGTGTAGTACGAACCAAAGGGAATATCACAGCGACCCCTATTTTCCATTCAAAACTCTTTGCACTTTGCGTAGTGCCTTACTAAAATGTGTGTATCACAATCTACATCTACATCTACATCCATACTCCGCAAGCCACCTGACGGTGTGTGGCGGAGGTTGCCCTGAGTACCTCTATCGGTTCTCCCTTCTATTCCAGTCTCGTATTGTACGTGGAAAGAAGGATTGTCGGTATGCTTCTGTGTGGGCTCTAATCTCTCTGATTTTATCCTCATGGTCTCTTCGAGAGATATACGTAGGAGGGAGCAATATACTGCTTGACTCTTCGGTGAAGGTATGTTCTCGAAACTTTAACAAAAGCCCGTACCGAGCTACTGAGCGTCTCTCCTGCAGAGTCTTCCACTGGAGTTTACCTATCATCTCCGTAACGCTTTCGCGATTACTAAATGATCCTGTAACGAAGCGCGCTGCTCTCCGTTGGATCTTCTCTATCTCTTCTGTCAACCCTATCTGGTGCGGATCCCACACTGCTGAGCAGTATTCATGCAGTGGGCGAACAAGCCTACTGTAACATACTTCCTTTGTTGTCGGATTGCATTTCCTTAGGATTCTTCCAATGATTCTCAGTCTGGCATCTGCTTTACCGACGATCAACTTTATATGATCATTCCATTTTAAATCACTCCTAATGCGTACTCCCAGATAATTTATGGAATTAAATGCTTCCAGTTTCTGACCTGCTATTTTGTAGATAAATGATAAGGGACCTATCTTTCTATGTATTCGCATCACATTACACTTGTCTACATTGAGATTCAACTGTCATTCCGTGCACCATGCGTCAATTCGCTGTAGATCCTCCTGCATTTCAGTACAATTTTCCATTGTTGCAACCTCTCGATACACCACAGCATCATCTGCAAAAAGCCTCAGTGAACTTCCGATGTCATCCACCAGGTCATTTATGTATATTGTGAATAGCAACAGTCCTATGACACTCCCCTGCGGCACACCTGAAGTCACTGTTACTTCGGAAGACTTCTCTCCATTGAGAATGACATGCTGCGTTCTGTTATCTAGGAACTCCTCAATCCAATCACACAATTGATCTGATAGTCCGTATGCTCTTACTTTGTTCATTAAACTACTGTGGGGAACTGTGTCAAACACTTTGCGGAAGTCAAGAACACGGCATCTATCTGTGACCCCGTGCCTATGGCCCTCTGAGTCTCGTGGACGTATAGCGCGAGCTGGGTTTCACACGATCGTCTTTTTCGAAACCCATGCTGATTCCTACAGAGTAGATTTCTAGTCTCCAGAAAAGACATTATACTCGAACATAATACGTGTTCCAAAATTCTACAACTGATCGACGTTAGAGATATAGGTCTATAGGTCTGCACATCTGTTCGACGTCCCTTCTTGAAAACGGGGATGACCTGTGCCCTTTTCCAATCCTTTGGAACGCTTCGCTCTTCTAGAGACCTACGGTACACCGCACAATAAGTGTGACCATTAGCGAGATGATGGGCGCTTCGCCGAGAATCAGACATATAACGCTGCAAGTAAGGCGATAGTCGAATACTTTCACTAAATAGTTCCTGTAAAATCGTTTGAGTAAAATTACATGTTGCGCGCGCTTCGGTCGTGTCACCGTAGAGCTTCAGTGTGGTGTCACCGCCAGACGCCACACTTGCTAGGTGATAGCCTTTAAATCGGCCGCGATCCGGCAGTATACGTCGGACCCGCGTGTCGCCACTATCAGTGATTGCAGACCGAGCGCCGCCACACGGCAGGTCTAGAGAGACTTCCTACCACTCGCCCCAGTTGTACAGCCGACTTTTCTAGCGATGGTTCAGCGACTACAGACGATCTCATTTGCGGACACGACAGTTTAGCATAGCCTTCAGCTACGTCACTTACTACTACCTAGCAAGGCTACGCATGAGAATGTATTCTGAACAGATAATATTGTGAATCATATACCATCAAGAGCGACGTTCATCATAAATGGATTAAAGTTAAGTATTAACTAATTACGTCCACTTTCTGAATTCTAATTTCTTGTCATGTTCCAGACCTCTCGTCAGTATAGTTCTTCCCTCCTCACGCCAGCCTGCTTGAGCTAAAACGCGTGCATTTCGGCCTCCTCTAGTAACACAGTGTTGGCGCTTCTGCCGACACAACACTCACCAATCAGTGCTTGCGAAGTACGTGTACACGTCGCAATACGCGCAGGACGTGAGCGACACGTGCGGAACGTGTGGGTCGCGCTACAGTGCACTCTATCAACTCCGTACAGCGGGCCATTCCGTCAGCGCAGCTCGCGAAGCAGGCACCGCATACGTCACAGGTGGCGCCACATGGGCTCCTGGTCTGTCCAGGAGATGTGAACAGCTGCCATACATCTGCCCCACTGCACTATGGCCGCTCTCACGTGGAACGTCGAAACGCACGTGGATGGAGTGCTGGCGACTCGAGACAGCCTGGAATTCCACATTCCAATAGACGATGCAGCGTGAAGTGAATAATCTGGCATGTCAAGATTTTTGCCTTATGGAGAGGAAAGTGGCCTACGAGATGCGACATCGTTTTAGGTTCTAAACACTAAACATTCATGGTGGTGTCTGTTCTATAGCGTGTCTCCCTATCACTTTCGTGCAACGACGCTCTGAGCGTGTTTTTTTGGGAATTGACTAGTTTGAACCTGGGACCTGTTGCTGGTAAGGAGACGCCCGACCACACATGTCATGTAGAATTCAGAAGAGTTCAGTGAGACTAGCGATGATATAACCAAATACTTAATGATCTCAGCGCCAGCTCCATTGCACTCTCTGTAAATGAATCTTGATACTAACTACATTTAGTTGAATGGGTTCAAGGCTTTCCTATTTCTAGTTAGCTGGTAAAATAACGTCGAAAAAGCATTTACGTTTACCATTGGAAATTTTATTCTACTCTCAAAACATTGTTTATAAATTGCACTACTGATAGAAGGAAATGCTTCAATACAGGATGGTAAAAACCGACTGCGTTCAACAAAAATGTGAACGAATATTCCCTGAGTGGGTTTCCAAGTTCTACAATGGATCGAAGGATGACCTATGCCATATCACATCTATAATCTAGGTTTAAATTATGTTTCACAAGAGAGAAAACTATCAAAATGGCCTACAGTTACCCTCAGTTATCTTTAATTACTTATCTAACTTGTCTTAAATTACAGTGGCTGATGTGGCTTCTCAATAATTATATAACAGAGAAATCATCGCGTTTCAGATTTTTACTTCAAGTGGCAAATGTGAACACCATGAGCTTTAATTTACGATCGACACTAGTATTACGCAAAAAGGGGTGTAAAAGATGAGAGTTCTGCAGTTCTGAGTGAAGCTTTATGCGCTCTTAAGCGGCATGGGGTGCTTTCATTACCTTGTTGGTGTTCGTCAGGGGCGGCGGCCGGCGCAGCTCCGATCACCTCGCCGTCTCGGAAGCAACAACTCCTAACTTCTCCTTCCTACCATTTTCCGAAGTTGGTTTAAAAAAAAACTACCTGCCTGTGTTTTCGTCTGACCAATCAGGGTCTCAATGTTAACCTTAAGCTCCGCCTGCAAAAATTCTGTCTATCCAATGAGAAACGTTATACTTTTCGTGGTGGGGCAATGTTTTTAAAGTTTGCAATGTAACAAAGACGCGAAAAAGTGTCACGTTAAAACTTGCGGGTGGTGTGGCCCTAGTGGGTATCAGGCGACGTGGGTGTCCAGTCTGTCCTGTATTGTAGGGCCTTCTAGCTTAACACGGTTCTGCTCTCGTCTTCTGTCCTCGTTTCTCCCCTCGGAACTGCGTCTGTCTCATGGTGGGAAGGTATGACATGCATTTAGGCATTGTTGTGTTAGTCTGTGGTATTCCATTTGCAGACTCATTACTCGTATTACTTTGGTTAATTTAATGTCACGATTTATTCGGAGCTATGTGACATACTACTGGATTTGCTTATCATGTCAGGGTTTTCATGGAAGGTGTTGAATTTACCTGACACCTTATAAGGCAACAAGCAAAACTTACCAGCCGCCATACTTTATTGAGTTAAACGTACGCTATGTGATCAAATGAATCCGAATTCCTCAGTGAAAATGACATACATTTTCGTGGCGCCCTCTATCGGTAATGCCGGAATTCAATGTGGTGTTGGCCCATCCTAACCCTTAGCTTCCACTCTAGCAGGCACACGTTCAAGCAGGTGCTGGAAGGTTTCTTCGGGAATGGCAGCCCATTCTTCACGGAGTGCTGCACTGAGGAGAGGTATCGATGTCGGCCGGTGAGCCCTTGCATGAAGTCGGCGCTCCAAAACATCCCAAAGATGTTCTATAGGATTTAGTTCAGGACTCTGTGCATGCCAGTCCATTACTAGGATGTTATTGTCGTGAAACCACTCCACCACAGGACGTGAATTACGAACAGGTGCTGGATCTTGTGGAAGGATGGAATCGCCATCGCCGAATTGCTCTTCAACACTGGGAAGCGAGAAGGTGCTTAAAAATCAATGACGGCTTGTGCTGTGGTAGTGCCACACAAAACAACAATGGGTGCGAGCCCCCTCCATGAGAAACATGACCACACCATACCACCACGGCCTCCGAATTTCACTGTTGGCACTACACACGCTGGCAGATGACGTTCACCAGGCATTCGCCATAGCCACTCCCTGCCATCGGATCGCCACATTGTGTACCGTGCTTCGTCACTGCACACAGAGTTTATCCACCGTTCAATCGTCCATTGATCACGATCCTTACACCGAGCGAGGCGTCGTTTGCCATTTACCGGCGTGATGTGTGGCTTATGAGCAGCCGCTCGAACTTTAAATACAAGTTTCTCACCTCCCGCGTAACTGTCATACATAGTACTTCCAGTGGATCCTGCTGCAGTTTGGAATTCCTGTGTGATAGTGTGGATAGATGACTGCCAATTACACATTACGACCTTACGTAACCACCTGCGGTCTCTGTCAGTCAACAGACGAGGTCGACCCGTACGCCTTTGTGCTGTATGTGTCCCTTCACATTTCCACTTCACTATCACATCGGACACAGTCGACGTAGGGATGTTTAGGAGTGTGGAAATCTCGCATACAGACGCATGACACAAGTGACACCCAATCACCTCACCACATTCGAAGACTGAGTTCTGAAGAGCGCCACATTCTGCTCTCTCACGATGCTAATGACTACCGAGGTGGCCGATATACAACACCTGGCAGTAGGCGGAAGCACAATGCACCTAATATGAAAAACGTATTTTTTCGTTGCTGTCAGGATACATTTGATCGCATAGTGTATTTGTTCTATTTGCTTTGTGAGTGAGGACTTCCTCTGAATGTAGACTAAGGTGGCATATATCAATGGAGGTAGTATCGCTTAGGCCAGTATTACACTATCAAATTTCTTTGTCAAATATCTTTGTCCATTATGTTTGTGAAAGATATTTGATGATGTAATAGGAACTTTGTCAGATGTCGTCCAATATTAGATCAAATCTAGGGCCTCGCTGTAGATTTGATCAAAGAAGTCGCTTGTCTTCTGTTCACTGCAATGTGACATGTTACCACATGGAGCGCTAGCATCGCTGCATTCTGTCGTCTGTAGTGTTTTTATAAACATTTCGAGTAAATACAATTGGTGTGTGCCGACAACTACAAAATTAATAGAGATGTATGAAGCTGATGAGGCGCTTTACAACGTGAGGCACGCTTAATACAAAAATATATTACTGAGATTGGAGACCTGACCTGACCTGACCTGACCTGACCTAACCTAACCCTCTCCTGTTGCAAGGAATCGGAGAATTACAGCGAGCTTGTCTTCTGCAGATGTAGCAGTTCTTAAGTGAATATTGTGGTTTGTGATATGAGGATACAAATCTTTGAGCACATACAGAAATGTATTCTCGTCCATTCTCAAGTAACTGATGTACGACTTGACGTCCTCCACTGTAAGCTCACGTAACAAGTTTTGTTGAATGCTTTTATTATGTCGTCGTAAAACCCACGGCTTCACCCAGCTGTTTCCTTTTTCTCCCCGCTTCTCTTCCGCATGTGCCATTGTGGCACATGCAACTGCTGCGGTTAACAACAAGTTGTTGTTGTCAGCCATCTTGAACTTTGACGAAAAATATGATGACAGTGTAATACCCCTTCTAGCGCTACGTCAAAGATCTTTGTCAAATATATATGACGGAATATTTGATCACATCTTTGATCAAATCTTTGACAAAGAATTTGATAGTGTAATACCGGCCTTACACAAGCTATAAAAGGGCATTTCATAGGCGGAGCTGTCATTTGTACTCAGATCAATCACGTGAAAATGTTTCCGACATGATTACGGCCGAAAGACGGGCATTAGGAGACTGTGAACGCGGAATGGAAATTAGAGCTAGACGCGTGGCAGATTCCGTTTCGGAAACCGTTAGGAAATTCTATATTCCCATAGCCAACGAGAATATCGAATTTGAGACATAATGTCTCACCACCGATGTCATTTAACGACCGAGAACAGTGGCGTTTGTGTATAGTTGTCAGTGCTAACAGACAAGCAGCATTGTGCGAAATAACCACAAAAAGTAAATGTGGGACGCACGACAACGTATGAGTTAGGAGAGTGCGGCGAAAGTGTGCTTCACTGAGAGCGCGACGCCGCCTGCAGCCACTCCCCTGGGCTCGTGCCCCTACAGCCAGCCTCCTAGTCGACGGGGAAACCGTGGTCTGGTCTCATGAGTCTCGAATTCCGCTGATACCAGCAGACGGTAGTGTCCCAGTGTGCTGCAGACCCAGCTTGTCAACAAATCACTGTACACGCTGGCGGTGGCTCCGTAATGGTGTCGGCTGTGTTTATATGTAATGCCCTGGATCCTGTCGTCCAACTGAACCGATCATTGAGTGCGAAGGGACCTGAAGGCCACCTGCAGCCATTCGTGGACTTCATGTTCCCAAACAACGGTCGAATTTTCATGGATGAAAATAATCCGTGTCACCGGGACACCAATTATTTTCGTTTGGTTGTTCTGGATCATTCGATCGAATAATTTGGCCACTCAATCGTCCAATATGAATTTCGTTGAACATAAAGGACGATGATATTTATTATAGTTAATGTATCTTCTGTGATTCTTGATGCAAAGATCAGCAACTGCAGTGTTTCGCCGCCGGCCACAAATCTTAACGGCCGGCTGGAGTGGACGAGCGGTTCTAGGCGCTTCAGTCTGTAATCGCGCGATCGCTACGGTCGCAGGTTCGAATCCTGCCTCGGGCATGGATGTGTGTGATGTCCCTAGGTTAGTTAGGTTTAAGTAGTTCTAAGTTTTAGGGGACTCATGACCACATATGTTAAGTCCCATAGTGCTCAGAGCCATTTGAACCATTTTTTCTTCTGACCAGCACGTTGAAAGGGATCCCAGATATGTTCAATAATCTTCGTGTCTGGGGAGTTTGGTGCTCACAGGAAGTATTTAAACACAGAAAAGAGTTCCTGGAGCCACTCTATAGCATTTCTGGACGCCTAGGACGTCGCATTGTCCTATTGGAAGTGACAAATCGTTGCAATGCACAACGGAGATGAACGGATGCAGGTGATCACACAGGATACTTACGTACGTGTCACCTGTCAGAGTCATATCTAGACGTATCAGGAGTCCCATATCACTCCATCTGCACACGCCCCACATCATTACAGAGCTTCCACCAACCTGAATAGTCCCCTACTGTCCATAAATTCATACTCGTACACGTGCATTCGCTCGATGAAATTTGAAAGGAGACTAGACTGACCAGACAACATGTTTCCAGTCATTAACATTCCTATGTCGGTGTTGAGGCGAGGCCTAAGGCTTTGTGTCGTGCAGTCATCAAGGGCACACCTATGTGGACTTCGGCTCCGAAAGCCCATATCGATTATGTTTCATTGAATGGCACGCACGCCGACAATTGTTGATGGCCGAGCATTGAAATCTGCAGGAATTTGCTGAAGCGTAGCCCATCTGACACGTTGAACCATTCTCTTCAGTCATCTTTGGTACCGTTCTTGCACGTCCTTTTTCCACCACCAGCGATGTCGGAGATTTGATGTTTTTCCAGTATCTGGTAAAACGTGAAATCTCCGACATCACTGTGGCGGGAAAAGAATCCTGCAAGAACGGAACCAACGACAACTGAAAAGAATCATTCGCCGTGCCAGAAGTACAATCCTTCTGCTAATTGCTGCAGATATCTGAGGAGGACCTATAATCCTACTACTACTATTGTAATGTAGTATGCTTTTACCTGAATAATACAAACACTATGTCTATGTTGCTACATATACCAAAATTTACTTTAGTTTCCAAATAAAGTACACTATGGGAGGATCGGTTAATAGTAAATGCTAATCAATAGAGTTACCGTTTTTAACAGGATGTTGTATACATAGTAGTCAGCGAATACACAACTTTCCCACTAGAGCGCGCACCGCTAAGCACAACAGCGCAGGCGTAGAACTCGTCCATCTCAGCACCACGAAATGGCGCTGCCGTAGAGACGGACCAAATTCTGCTTCCGCCGATCCGCGTGTTAATATGTAATGCAGCCAATGAGATTGCTGCTAACGTAGAACCTTTTCACCCTGCGGATCACACTCGTGTAGTGATACCTGAACGAGCGAGGTGTTATAACGAGCGTAATGACCTCTGAATAGGCAGTCTGCATTTGTCTGCACCAGTCTGTACCAGTTTGCATTAGTCTGTACCAGTCTATAGTCAAGTTTTAGTCTGCATCTAATAAGATTATCATATTTCTGTACATAGCCATGAAGATAAATGTTTAGACACTTTGTCAAGTATCAGAGATATGTGAGAATAAGATTAACGTACCAATACCAAGGCAACTTCAGATTGTCAATTGTAAATAGCATACAGAACCAGTTAACTAATTTTATGCTTGTTATTATTTTAACAAATGTGTGTCAAAATTAATCAAGTTCTGTTTAAAGTTGGTCACCGTCAATCTGCTTCTCCAAGCGTGCAAGTGGCATTTCTATCGTCTGACCTAACGGCAGAAGATAAACACGCCACAATAAGACCACGAGACACATTGCTGACACTCGCCTACTTCGTTAGAGCGACAAGTCAAATAATCTGATGGTGTGTGTACGGAAGTTCTTACAGTACGCACACCACACAGGATTTGACTGTGTGTCGTATCTAATGGTTAAGTCAATCAAATTATGTAATTCTTTTACTAAGGTCTTTCCCAGCGGTTACAAAGAAACGCAGTATGAATAGTATTATACTGAAACAAGGACAAGGCAGTACCATATTCATGTAGTGGTTTAAAACATGTACTAATGTTCACCAGCCTATCCAGGCAATGAAACAGTGAAGTATTGGTAGAGTATAAGTATGATTTTTGCCTTAAGTTGCTTCTTTAAATAAATATCACTCCACGGAAACAGTGTTAGACTACATCCTTATACATTACTTTTTGAAAGACAAAAATCCCATTACATAACTTCAAGGAAGCTAAAATAATTGCTCAGAGGGGACATTCAGAAAAGCACTTTCCACAATCAACAAACTTAAATACTAAAATACTTAGATACTAAGGGAGGCACTTTTTATACAGAACTTTCCACTGCAAAGAAATCTCTTCCTTACTGGAATTTACTTTCAGGACCTATTATTCTTGGCAGTGACTCTGTATGGTCATTTAACAGATCCTACTAACTTGGCTACACTCTGATTGAATCGTATGTTATCAAACTTTTACTATAACACTTCGCAATAATTAAGAAAACACAAAAATAATTTAAACGATGCCTCTTTATACTAACTTTGCTCTTCATAAGTCTGCAAAACAGGATACTCGGATGAATGGAAAACCAGGAATGACCTTGTGTAGGTGGATGATTAGTATGGAATAACAGGGTGAACGAGTTTCTTTAAATTTCAAGAATGATATTAAAACACCGTTTAAATTAATGGTTCACGCTGTACAAAAGTAAAATACAGATAAATCTTATCTGGTGGCTGTAGGCTTGGGTGTGGCGAACAATATTGCGACGTCTACTCTTCCTACAGTACGGCCTGCAAGTATCTCAATTTCTCTTCTTGTCGTGGTCCAATTATACACACGGTAGCCCAAGAGCTCGCAGCTATGCCGTAAGCCGTTTGCAGTCTTCATCCGAGGTATTTTTGTGCAGATTTGCTGGCAAAGCTTCTCCCGAGGTGTGGCCTCAGTCACTGCTGTCTACAGACTGTGTGACTCACTTCCCGCGCTACCTCTAGGTAGCGCCCAGGTTCGCCCTCGCCACCTTTTCCACCGCCCAGAGCCACTTTCGTTTCAAACAAAAGCACGCTGGCTTTTACACAGCACATATTTCTTACATGTTTCGTATGCGTGACCATTTGTTTCAGATTTACACCATAATGAATAGTTTATAGACACAAATAATATTAAATACAAAATGTTCTCAGAAAATTATTTAACGTAATAAACATTTTACATAATATTTTACATACATTATTCACATACAACACAAAGGACTTCAACCTGTAGTATAGTATACTTTACATGTACAGAAAGTATGGTATCTGAGAAAATTTTGAAGCAGAAAGTTATAAAAATTTAAATGAATCATAAACAAATAATGTTATAGGCCATCAACAAGTGTCAGCGTGCGAACCATTCAACGAAACATCATAGATACGGGTTTCCGGGACCGGAGGCCCACTCGTGTACTCTTGATGACCTCGCCTCGGCCTATCAACACCGACATTGGACTCTTGATGAATGGAGGCATGTTGCCCAGTTGAACGAGTCTCATTTCAAATTGTACTGAGTAGAACAACGTGTACGGATATGAAGACAACCTCAAGAATCCATGGACGCTGTGTGTCAGCTGGGGACTGTTCAAGCTGTTGGAGCCTCTGTAATGTTTACAGGCGTGTGCAGTTGGAGTGATACGGGATCCCTGATAGGACTCTGACACGTAACGCTTAACTGAGCATCCCGTCTGATCACCTGCATCTATGCACGTCTATTATGCTTTCCGACGGACTTGGGCAATTCCAGCAGAACAATGTGACACCCCACACGCCCAGAATTGCTATAGAGCTTTTTTAGGAACTTTCTTCTGTGTTAAAAACTTTCGCTGGCCACCATACGCCCCACACATGAACACTATTGAGAATATCTTGAATTCCTCGCAACGTGCTGTTCAGAAGAGATCTGCACCCTTCGTACTCTTAAGGATTTATTGACAGCCCTGTAGCCGTCATGGTGTCAGTGTTCTCCAGCACTAGTGCAGACATTAGTCAAGACCGTGCCACGCCGTGTTGCGGCGCTTCTGCGTGCTCGCGGGAGCCCTACACGATCACGGTGTTCGGCAGGTGTACAGTTTTGTTTGGCTCTTCAGTGGAGAAGCACTCGTTCGTCCATTACCCGGCCTCCGAGACATTTTGTTCTCACCATTAGGCGGCGGCTACTTGCAGGCGCCTCGCATTTCTACAACTCTGCAGCTAGTCGCTGGTTTCTGATAGCTGGTGGAAGTAATAAGTAAATTGATTCTGCCCTTTTATACATTTACAAAAACAAAATAACTATATGTAATATTGTTCCGTATATGTCACGTAATTCCAGAAGTTAAAAGCGAATGGCACTTTATAAAAGCACGGCACACAAATACACTCGCTTTCAGAACTTATGTACAAACACTTAAGTGCTAATGGTTCAAAGTTACGAGATATGGCACTTAAAACAGGAGGATCAAATCATTTGAGATGTGGTTCTATAAAACGATGTTGAAAGCTAGGTGAACTGATAAGATAGATGAGGATGCTTCATCGACCGATAATGTCAGTTGTGAGATCTATGTGATCGTCCAGAGGCGACGATGAATTTATTGTGCTTTAGATCTCACTATCCTGCGTACATTGTGAAGAGAACTATCGTCACAATTAAAGCGAAATATACACTCCTGGAAATTGAAATAAGAACACCGTGAATTCATTGTCCCACGAAGGGGAAACTTTATTGACACATTCCTGGGGTCAGATACATCACATGATCACACTGACAGAACCACAGGCACATAGACACAGACAACAGAGCATGCACAATGTCGGCACTAGTACAGTGTATATCCACCTTTCGCAGCAATGCAGGCTGCTATTCTCCCATGGAGACGCTCGTAGAGATGCTGGATGTAGTCCTGTGGAACGGCTTGCCATGCCATTTCCACCTGGCGCCTCAGTTGGACCAGCGTTCGTGATGGACGTGCAGACCGCGTGAGACGACTCTTCATCCAGTGCCAAACATGCTCAATGGGGGACAGATCCGGAGATCTTGCTGGCCAGGGTAGTTGACTTACACCATCTAGAGCACGTTGGGTGGCACGGGATACATGCGGACGTGCATTGTCCTGTTGGAACAGCAAGTTCCCTTGCCGGTCTAGGAATGGTAGAACGATGGGTCGATGACGGTTTGGATCTACCGTGCGCTATTCAGTGTCCCCTCGACGATCACCAGAGGTGTACGGCCAGTGTAGGAGATCTCTCCCCACACCATGATGCTGGGTGTTGGCCCTGTGTGCCTCGGTCGTATGCAGTCCTGATTGTGGCGCTCACCTGCACGGCGCCAAACACGCATACGACCATCATTGGCACCGAGGCAGAAGCGACTCTCATCGCTGAAGACGACACGTCTCCGTTCGTCCCTCCATTCGCTCCTGTCGCGACACCACTGGAGGCGGGCTGCACGATGTAGGGGCGTGAGCGGAAGACGGCCTAACGGTGTGCGGGACCGTAGCCCAGCTTCATGGAGACGGTTGCGAATGGTCTTTGCCGATACCCCAGGTGCAACAGTGTCCCTAATTTGCTGGGAAGTGGCGGTGCAGTGCCCTACGGCACTGCGTAGGATCCTACGGTCTTGGGGTGCATCCGTGCGTCACTGCGGTCCGGTCCCAGGTCGACGGGCACGTGCACCTTCCGCAGACCACTGGCGACAACATCGATGTACTGTGGAGACCTCACGCCCCACGTGTTGAGCATTTCGGCGGTACGTCCACCCTGCCTCCCGCGTGCCCACTATACGAACTCGCTCAAAGTCCGTCAACTGCACATACGGTTCACGTCCACGCTGTCGCGGCATGCTACCAGTGTTAAAGACTGCGATGGAGCTCCGTATGCCACGGCAAACAGGCAGACACTGACGGCGGCGGTGCACAAATGCTGCGCAGCTAGCGCCATTCGACGGCCAACACCGCAGTTCCTGGTGTGTCCGCTGTGCCGTGCGTGTGATCATTGCTTGTACAGCCCTCTCGCAGTGTCCGGAGCAAGTATGGTGGGTCTGACACACCGGTGTCAATGTGTTCTTTTTTCCATTTCCAGGAGTGTATTTTATTTATGTGTCAACATGTATGGAAAAATCTTAATATTTAGAAGCTCATCCATTTGCATTCTGGATGCGTGGCGTATCTGTCCTGCTGGAATTGCCTAAGTCGTCTGAATGCACAGTGGACACGAATGGATGCAGGTGATGAGATAGGATGTTCCGTACGTGTTACATGTCAGAGTCGTATTTAAACGTATCAGTGGTCGCATATCACTCCTATTGCATACGACCCATAACGTTACAAGTGTCAAAAGCTTGAACAGTCCCCTGCTTACATGCAGGGTCCATAGATTCATGAGATTGTCTCCATATCCTTACACGTCCATCCGCTCGATACTATCTGAACGGAGACTTGTCCGACCAGGCAACATGTCGGTGGGGCACACAGTTTTAATCTGCCAGGAAGTTTCATATCACCACACACTCCTCTGCAGAGTGAAAATCTCATTCTGGAAATTTGTTTCCAGTCATCAACAGTCCGACGTCTGTGTTGATGGATCCGGCGAGGCATACAGCTTTGTGTCGTGCAGTCATCAAACCCTTGATGAGTGGGGTCTTCGCCTCCGAAAACACATATCGATGATGTTTCTTTCAGTGGTTCGCACGCTGACACTTGTTGATTTGCCAGCATCGATATCTGCAGCAATGTGCGGAAGGGTTCCACTTCTGACAAGTTGAACGATTCTCTTCAGTCATCGTTGGTCCAGTTCTTGCAGGATGTTTTTCCCACAGCAACAATGTCGGAAATTTTATGTTTTACTGGATTCCTGATATTCGTGGTCCACTCGTCAAATGATCATAGGGGAAAATCTTCACTTCTTTGCCACCTCGGAGATGCCGTGTCCCATCGCTCGTGCGCCGGCTATGACGCCACGTTCAAACTCACTTACATCTCGATAACGTGCCACTGCAGCAGCAGTGACCTATCTGACAACTGCACCAGACACTTGCGGTCTTACATAAGCGTTGCCGACCGCAGCGCCGTATTATGCCTGTTCACGTGTCTCTCAATTTGAATAGGTGTGCCTAAACTTGTTTCTTTGGCGCTTCAGTATGTATTCGTATGCATACCTTTTTACTTAGATAAATAGTCGTATAGTTACTTGTCACTGTTCATAGATTATACAGGCCGGGGAAAATGAGACTGGGAGCACTTCCAGCCTACAGCATCCACAAGCGGGACGTGTGCCGCCAGTCGGCTTGCATGTGCTGAGGCGCGTGAGGTACTTTCTGGGACAGTTTTATTTGGCCCACCATGTAGGTTCCCAAACTCGACGCTGCAGCCCCGCGTGAGGCGCTTCATTTCTAATCACACCAAAATATTTTCTGTTGCAGGCAGATGATGTAACCGAGGAGATCCCGCTACACGCAGTGGGGCGAGGTAAGAGCAAGCGCGCATGCTAGGCTCTCCGGCTGCTTGGGATGGCCCCACACAGTGTTCAGCAGCTGAGCTGCAGCTGGAGAGACTAAACTAACGCAGATTAATTTAACGCGGACGCTCTGGAGCGTTTATGCCTTCCCTTACAATGAGACAAGTGTCATTTCACGGAAATTTCGTGTTCAATTGAATATTGATAATAATTTTGAGATTATAAGTAAAAGATTGTGAAACGCCCTGCTTAAGTCCGTAGGACAGAACAGGTAGTTGTAATTGTGGAAAAGGCCCAAAAGGGGGCTATCAGTTACACTGAAACACATATAACTTTATATAGTCGTCCAAACAATACAGCAAAAGCTTGTGAAGTTACTTAGCGGCTGGATATGCCACACTATCGTATGCCTTAAGGGCACAATCTCTTTCATTTAGAAGTGTCTGAAAGCCATTACCTTAAAATTCAGACTCAAAACAGAATATTTAGAAAACAGAAGGCCTCACATAAGTAAGTTCTATAACTTGGCTGAAGGCCCAACAAATCTAACACTTCAAAAGCAAACAAGTTTCATTTAAGGACAGCTGAAGGCCCATGATTTAAGACTGCAGGTAAAAATAATTTTAAAAAACAAACAAGGCAGAAGGCCTAATCTTGTAGTTGGCTGAAGGCCCCAAACAGTCTGATACTTGAAAGGCAAGAACTTTAATTTAAAAACCGCTGAACCGATTACGTAATGCGACTAAAATAACTTTTAGTAGAGAGAAGACTCAAATATTTAAACAATATTTTACACAGGATGAAGGCACAAACAATCTAAGTTTAACAAGTAAAGAATTTAAACTTAAAAGCTTCTGAAGGTGCAATATTTAAAACCCAGCTAGAAGCATACAAATTCAAACCATCGGCTGTAAGCCATTAAAATACACAATCAAACACCAATAAGAAAGGGCAGTACAGCCAGCGGCGCTCAGAAGTTTCCGGGGGTCGGTCTGCACTTGAAATATTATCGTTCGCTTAGGGGAGACAGGTAGTCAGCCCAGCTATATCCGACCCGCCGGCAACCCAACCCAGAGAGAGTCAACGGACCCACCGACAAGACGACTTGCTTTCCACCTGACCAGGACACAAGGAACTCCAACGCCAAAACGTAAAAGGCGTAGCCACCCACAACCAAGTATGCATAAGCTGCACGTGTTGGACAGCGACAACACGGTCAGGAAAGGACACTGCCTGAATTTTACGTCAGCGGCCAGGGCAGGTAACTGGAACGCTAACGGCCACAGGCAGAAAATTCCGCCGGTGCACCGGACTTCAAAAAACCAAAATAAAGCTAAACTCCCCCGGATGGTGGCAAAACACTCGCTGCTGCGCATGGGAATACCCCCAACAGCCAGCCACGAAGACCGACGGCACAGCGTGAACGGACTGGTTTCGGTGAATGAATCACCACGCATCCTGGGTCGGTGAGCCACGAGCCTCGTAGCAATAGGAACAGCTCCCACACACTCCGACACTGCGCACAGACCGCCAGCTGGCCCGGCCCACTGTGCCACGGTGATGTTAACTGTCTGATCCACGTCGACCCACCGACTGCCACACATCATGGGGACACCACCAAAATAGTTGAGCAGTCGACATCACAAGCTGCACACAGTTTGACGAACACTTGCACGAAGGACTAGACAGTGCTAACGGCAGTGGCAGTCCGTTAACAAGGGCCACTCACGAGTCGGCTCACGCAGGCAACCTATAAGTGATAGCCAGCCAACGTACACGTCATCGAACCGACCGACGACCAACCAGGTGATACGTAATGGCAATCGTCGGCGAGCCGTGGCTTTCTGGACCTCCCTGCCGCAGTCCTGCCGCTTCCCGAGTCAAACACTGCCAGGTCCGAACTGCACTCCTAGCGCCTCCCAATTCACTGGCAGATCCGAATTAACTCCGAACGCACGACAACTGTGACGTAATAACAGTAATCAGAGATAATATTTAAAAAAAACACTCTGTCGTCAGGCGACGAGTGGCCTACCGGGACCAGTGCCGGATGCTGACAGGAGGGGCGTGGGGCCAGCACACCGCTCTCCCGGTCGTTATGATGGCTTTCTTGACCGAAGCCGCTACTATTCGGTCGAGTAACTCCTCAATTGAAATAACGAGGCCGAGTGCACCCGGAAAAATTGCAACAGTGCATGGTCACTCATCCAAGTGCCGGCCACGCCCGACGGCGCTTAATTTCGGTGATCTCACGGAAACCGGTGTAGCCACTGCGGCAAGGCCGTTGCCAGCAGCGATAATATGCCACGCCTTATATCGATAAGCGCCGCTGCTGCCGCTCACGGGCACTGAGCGACACAACATAACGAGCTGGTAGTACAGAAGAAACTGGATATCAGATGAGATACGGCACAAACACGAGCCACGCACGGCTCGGTCACCTTCGTAGAGTCATTCCATTTCATACTGCTTTGGCTTGTTCTTGACTGACACTTAAACGACGTGACTGTGTCAAGTTGCTTATTACACACCAGTGTACTAGATCACAGTGGGTTTCTTTTTCGTACTGATCTGCACTAACTTACATTTCTCTACATCTAGAGCCAGCTGCCAGTTGTCACAGCAACTAGAAACATTATCTGTCATCTTCGTACGTTCACTCAACTCGGACACCTTCACGTACTTTTGAATGAAAGGAAACAATTTGTCTTATTCTTTGTAATTTGATACAGTGCGGTAAAACGGTTATTTAAGATCAAACATGTGTTTCTTCACCATTGAAAAGATTAATATCCTTCCCTACACTCAGATAATTAATTCTGCTGTGTTTCAGCTGTTTAAGTACGTTGGATAGCGATAACAGGAAAGAGATGTGACACCTTACGTTGTTCTATGATAAATATGAAAGACAAAGTAAAAGAAGCGATCGTAACAATACGTTTTGTAATTTATTGTCCCAATTCGTTATGCTGTCTTCGAAAGCGGACTCCAATAACCCGCAATTTAGATGAATCCTATGACGTGTGATTGGACACGAAGTGCAGCGTTCCTCCTAAACGAAGCGGTCCGGGTTCGATTCCCAACCGGGTCGCACTAGGTATTGCGTTGTCCTTACGCTCGTGTCGTCATAATCGGCATTACGCTGCTGAGTTCGCTAATGGGCTCGGCCCGGAAGCCCATCAACTGACGAAGAGAAAAAGCCCGAAGCAGTCCGGGTTCGATTCCCAACTGGGTCGCACTAGGTATTGCGTTGTCCTTACGCTCAAGTCGTCATAATGGGCATTACGATGCTAAGTTGGCTAACGGGCACGGCCCGGAAGTCCATAGACTGAGGAAAAGAAAAAGCCCGAAGCGGTCCGGGTTCGATTCCCAACCGGGTCGCACTAGGTATTGCGTTGTCCTTACGCTCTTGTCGTCACAATCGGCATTACCCTGCTGAGATGGCTAATGGGCACGGACCAGAAGCCCATCAACTGAGGACAAGAAAAAGCCCGAAGTGGTCCGGTTTCGATTTCCAACCGGGTCGCACTAGGTATTTCGTTGTCCTTACGCACGTGTCATCATAATCGGCATTACGCTGCTGAGTTGGCTAATGGGCTCGGCCCGGAAGCCCATCAACTGACGAAGAGAATAAGCCCGAAGCAGTCCGGGTTCGATTCCCAACCGGGTCGCACTAGGTATTGCGTTGTCCTTACGCTCGTGTCGTCACAATCGGCACTACCCTGCTGAGTTGGCTAATGGGCACGGCCCAGAAGCCCATCAACTGAGGACAAGAAAAAGCCCGAAGTGGTCCGGTTTCGATTCCCAACCGGGTTGCACTAGGTACTGCGTTGTCCTCACGCTCGTGTCGTCATAATCAGCATTACGCTGCTGAGTTGGCTAATATGCACGGCCCGGAAGCTTATAAACTGAGGAAAAGAAAAAGCCCGAAGTGGTCCGGTTTCGATTCCCCACCGGGTCGCACTAGGTATTGCGTTGTCCTTACGCTCGTGTCGTCATAATCGGCATTAAATTGCTGAGTTAGCTAATGGGCAGAGCCTGGAAACCCATAAACTGAGGAAAAGAAAAAGCCCGAAGCGGTCCGGGTTCGATTCCCAACCGGGTCGCACTAGGTATTGCGTTGTCCTAACGCTCGAGTCGTCATAATCGGCATTACGGTGCTGAATTGGCTAATGGGCACGGCCCGAAAACACATAAACTGAGGAAAAGAAAAAGCCCGACGCGGTCCGGGTTCGATTCCCAACCTGCTCGCACTAGGTACTGCGTTGTCCTTACGCTTGTGTCGTCATAATCGGCATTACGCTGCTGAGTTGGCGAATGGGCACGGCCCGGAAGCCCATAAACTGAGGAAAAGAAAAAGCCCGAAGCGGTCCGGGTTCGATTCCCAACCGGGTCGCACTAGGTATCGCGTTGTCCTTACGCTCATGTCGTCATAATAGGCATTACGCTGCTGAGTTGGCTAATGGGCACGGCCCGGAAGCCCATAAACTGAGGAAAAGAAATAGCCCGAAGCGGTTCTTGGTTCGATTCCCAACTGATCGCACTAGGTATTGCGTTGTCCTTACGCTCGTGTCGTCATAATCGGTAATACGGTGCTGAGTTGGCTAATGGTCACGGCCCGGAAGCCCACAAACTGAGGAAAAGAAAAAGTACGAAGTGGTCCGGGTTCGACTCCCAACTTGGTCGCAGTAGGTATTGCGCTGTCCTTACGCTCGTGTCGTCATAATCGGCATTACGCTTCTCAGTTGGCTAATGGGCACGCGCCAGAAACCCATAAACTGTGGAAAAGAAAAAGCCCGAAGCGGTCCGGGTTCGATTCCCAACCGGGTCTCACTAGGTATTGCGTTGTCCTTACGCTCTTGTTGTCATAATCGGCATTACGCAGCTGAGTTGGCTAATGGGCACGGCCCGGAAGCCCATAAACTGAAGAAAAGAAAAAGGCCGAAGCGGTCCGGGTTCGATTCCCAACCGGGTCGCACTAGGTATTGCGTTGTCCTTACGCTCGTGTCGTCATAATCGGCATTACGCTTCTCAGTTGGCTAATAGGCACGGCCCAACAGCCCATAAACTGAGGAAAAGATAAAGCTCGAAGCGGTCCGGGTTCGATTCCCAACCGGGTCGCACTAGGTATTGCATTGTACTTACGCACGTGTCGTCATAATCGGCATTACGCTGCTGAGTTGGCTAATGGGCACGGCCCGGAAACCCATAAACTGAGGAAAAGAAAAAGCCCGAAGCGGTCCAGGTTCGATTAACAAACGGGTCGCACTAGGTATTATATTGTCCTTAAGCTCGTGTCGTCAAATCGGCATTACGCTGCTCAGCTATCTAATGGGCACGGCCCGGAAGCCCATAAACTGAGGAAAAGAAAAAGCTCGAAGCGGGCCGGGTTCGATTCCCAACCGGGTCGCACTAGGTATGGCGTTGTCCTTACGCTCGTGTCGTCATAATCGGCATTACGCTGCTGAGTTGGCTAATGGGCACGGCCCGGAAAACCATAAACTAAGGAAAAGAAAAAGCCCGAAGCGGTCCAGGTTCGATTAACAAACGGGTCGCACTAGGTATTATATTGTCCTTAAGCTCGTGTCGTCAAATCGGCATTACGCTGCTCAGCTATCTAATGGGCACGGCCCGGAAGCCCATAAACTGAGGAAAAGAAAAAGCCCGAAGCGGTCCGGGTTCGATTCCCAACTGGGTCGCACTAGGTATTGCGTTGTCCTTACGCTCAAGTCGTCATAATGGGCATTACGATGCTAAGTTGGCTAACGGGCACGGCCCGGAAGTCCATAGACTGAGGAAAAGAAAAAGCCCGAAGCGGTCCGGGTTCGATTCCCAACTGGGTCGCACTAGGTATGGCGTTGTCCTTACGCTCGTGTCGTCATAATCGGCGTTACGCTGCTCAGTTGGATAATGGGCAGGGCACAGAAGCCCATAAACTGATGAAAAGAAAAAGCCCGAAGCTGTCCGGGTTCGATTCCCAACCAGGTCGCACTAGGTATTGCGTTGTCCTTACGCTCTTGTTGTCATAATCGGCATTACACTGCTGAGTTGGCTAATGGGCACGGCCCGGAAGCCCATAAACTGAAGAAAAGAAAAAGCCCGAAGCGGTCCGGGTTCGATTCCCAACCGGGTCGCACTAGGTGTTGTGTTGTCCTTACACTCGTGCCATCATAATCGGCATTACACTTCTCAGTTGGCTAATGGTCACGGCCGAACAGCCCATAAACTGAGGAAAAGAAAAAGCTCGAAGCGGTCCGGGTTCGATTCCCAACCGGGTCGCACTAGGTATTGCGTTGTCCTTACGCTCATGTCGTCATAATCGGCATTACGCTGCTGAGTTTTCTAATGGGCACGGCCTGGAAGACCATAAACTGAGGCAAAGAAAAAGACCGAAAGCGGTCCGGGTTCGACTCCCAACCTGGTCGCAGTAGGTATTGCACTGTCCTTACGCTCGTGTCGTCATAATCGGCATTACGCTTCTCAGTTGGCTAATGGGCACGGCCCAGAAGCCCATAAACTGAGTAAAAGAAAACGCCCGAAACGGTCCGGGTTCGATTCCCAACCGGGTCACACTAGGAATTGCGTTTTCCCTACGCTCTTGTTGTCATAATCGGCATTACGCTGCTTAGTTGGCTAATGGGCACGGCCCGGAAGCCCATAAACTGAAGAAAACAAAAAGCCCGAAGCGGTCCGGGTTCGATTCCCAACCGGGTCGCACTAGGTATTGCGTTGTCCTTACGCTCGTGTCGTCACAATCGGCATTACCCTGCTGAGTTGGCTAATGGGCACGGCCCAGAAGCCCATCAACTGAGGATAAGAAATAGCCCGAAGTGGTCCGGTTTCGATTCCCAACCGGGTTGCACTAGGTACTGCGTTGTCCTCACGCTCGTGTCGTCATAATCAGCAATACGCTGCTGAGTTGGCTAATATGCACCTCCCGGAAGCTTATAAACTGAGGAAAAGAAAAAGCCCGAAGTGGTCCGGTTTCGATTCCCCACCGGGTCGCACTAGGTATTGCGTTGTCCTTACGCTCGTGTCGTCATACTCGGCATTACGCTGCTGAGTTGGCTAATGGGCACGGTCCGGAAGCCCATAAACTGAGGAAAAGTAAAAGCCCGACGCGGTCCGGGTTCGATTCCCAACCTGCTCGCACTAGGTACTGCGTTGTCCTTACGCTTGTGTCGTCATAATCGGCATTATGCTGCTGAGTTGGCTAATGGGCACGGCCCAGAAGCCCATAAACTGAGGAAAAGAGAAAGCCCGATGCGGTCCGGGTTCGATTCCCAACCGGGTCGCACTAGATAATGCGTTGTTCTTACGCTCGTGTCGTCATAATCGGCATTAAACTGCTGAGTTAGCTAATGGGCAGAGCCTGGAAACCCATAAACTGAGGAAAAGAAAAAGCCCGAAGCGGTCCGGGTTCGATTCCCAACCGGGTCGCACTAGGTATTGCGTTGTCCTTACGCTCGTGTCGTTACAATCGGCATTACCCTGCTGAGTTGGCTAATGGGCACGGCCCGAAAACCCATAAACTGAGAAAAGAAAAAGCCAGACGCGGTCCGGGTTCGATTCCCAACCTGCTCGCATTAGGTACGGCGTTGTCCTTACGCTTGTGTCGTCATAATCGCCATTACGCTGCTGAGTTGGCGAATGGGCACGGCCCGGAAGCCCATAAACTGAGGAAAAGAAAAAGCCCGAAGCGGTCCGGGTTCGATTCCCAACCGGGTCGCACTAGGTATCGCGTTGTCCTTACGCTCGTGTCGTCATAATAGGCATTACGCTGCTGAGTTGGCTAATGGGCACGGCCCGGAAGTCCATAAATTGAGGAAAAGAAATAGCCCGAAGCGGTTCTTGGTTCGATTCCCAACTGATCGCACTAGGTATTGCGTTGTCCTTACGCTCGTGTCGTCATAATCGGTAATACGGTGCTGAGTTGGCTAATGGGCACGGCCCGGAAGACCATAAACTGAAGAAAAGAAAAAGGCCGAAGCGGTCCGGGTTCGATTCCCAACCGGGTCGCACTAGGTATTGCATTGTACTTACGCTCGTGTCGTCATAATCGGCATTATACTGCTGAGTTGGCTAATGTGCACGTCCCGGAAACCCATAAACTGAGGAAAAGAAAAAGCCCGAAGCGGTCCCGGTTCGATTCCAAACAGGTTCGTACTAGGTACTGCGTTGTCCTTACGCTCGTGTCGTCGTAATCGGCATTACGCTTCTCAGTTGGCTAATAGGCACGGCCCAACATCCCATAAACTGAGGAAAAGATAAAGCTCGAAGCGGTCCGGGTTCGATTCCCAACCGGGTCGCACAAGGTATTGCATTGTACTTACGCTCGTGTCGTCAAATCGGCATTACGCTGCTCAGCTATCTAATGGGCACGGCCCGGAAGGCCATAAACTGAGGAAAAGAAAAAGCCCGAAGCGGTCCGGGTTCGATTCCCAACCGGGTCGCACTAGGTATCACGTTGTCCTTACGCTCGTGTCGTCATAATAGGCATTACGCTGCTGAGTTGGCTAATGGGCACGGCCCAGAAGCCCATAAACTGAGGAAAAGAAATAGCCCGAAGCGGTTCTTGGTTCGATTCCCAACTGATCGCACTAGGTATTGCGTTGTCCTTACGCTCGTGTCGTCATAATCGGTAATACGGTGCTGAGTTGGCTAATGGGCACGGCCCGGAAGGCCATAAACTGAAGAAAAGAAAACGGCCGAAGCGGTCCGTGTTCGATTCCCAACCGGGTCGCACTAGGTATCGCATTGTACTTACGCTCGTGTCGTCATAATCAGCATTACGCTGCTGAGTTGGTTAATGGGCACGGCCCGGAAACCCATAAACTGAGGAAAAGAAAAAGCCCGAAGCGGTCCAGGTTCGATTAACAAATGGGTCGCACTAGGTATTATATTGTCCTTACGCTCGTGTCGTCAAATCGGCATTACGCTGCTCAGCTATCTAATGGTCACGGCCCGGAAGCCCATAAACTGAGGAAAAGAAAAAGCCCGAAGCGGTCCGGGTTCGATTCCCAACCAGGTCGCACTAGGTATTGCGTTGTCCTAACGCTCAAGTCGTCATAATGGGCATTACGATGCTAAGTTGGCTAATGGGCACGGCCCGGAAGTCCATAGACTGAGGAAAAGAAAAAGCCCGAAGCGGTCCGTGTTCGATTCCCAACCGGGTCGCACTAGGTATGGCGTTGTCCTTACGCTCGTGTCGTCATAATCGGCGTTACGCTGCTCAGTTGGCTAATGGGCAGGGCCCAGAAGCCCATAAACTGATGAAAAGAAAAAGCCCGAAGCGGTGCGGGTTCGATTCCCAACCAGGTCGCACTAGGTACTGCGTTGTCCTTACACTCGTGTCGTCATAATCGGCATTACGCTGCTGAGTTGGCTAATGGGCACGGCCCGGAAGCCCACAAACTGAGGAAAAGAAAAAGACCGAAGCGGTCCGGGTTCGACTCCCAACCAGGTCGCAGTAGGTACTGCGCTGTCCTTACGCTCGTGTCGTCATAATCGGCGTTACGCTGCTCAGTTGGCTAATGGGCAGGGCCCAGAAGACCATAAACTGATGAAAAGAAAAAGCCCGAAGCGGTCCGTGTTCGATTCCCAACCGGGTCGCACTAGGTACTGCGTTGTCCTTACACTCGTGTCGTCATAATCGGCATTACGCTGCTGAGTTGGCTAGTGGGCATGGCCCGGAAGCCTTCAAACTGAGGAAAAGAAAAAGCTCGAAGCGGTCCGGGTTCGATTCCCAACCGGGTCGCACTAGGTATTGCGTTGTCCTTCCGCTCGTGTCGTCATAATCGGCATTACGCTGCTGAGTTTTCTAATGGGCACGGCCTGGAAGACCATAAACTGAGGCAAAGAAAAAGCCCGAAAGCGGTCCGGGTTCGACTCCCAACCTGGTCGCAGTAGGTATTGCACTGTCCTTACGCTCGTGTCGTCATAATCGGCATTACGCTTCTCAGTTGGCTAATGGGCACGGCCCAGAAGCCCATAAACTGAGTAAAAGAAAACGCCCAAAGCGGTCCGGGTTCGATTCCCAACCGGGTCACACTAGGTATTGCGTTTTCCTTACGCTCTTGTTGTCATAATCGGCATTACGCTGCTGAGTTGGCTAATGGGCAGGCCTGGAAGCCCATAAACTGAAGAAAACAAAAAGCCCGAAGCGGTCCGGGTTCGATTCCCAACCGGGTCGCACTAGGTATTGCGTTGTCCTTACGCTCGTGTCGTCACAATCGGCATTACCCTGCTGAGTTGGCTAATGGGCACGGCCCAGAAGCCCATCAACTAAGGACAAGAAAAAGCCCGAAGTGGTCCGGTTTCGATTCCCAACCGGGTTGCACTAGGTACTGCGTTGTCCTCACGCTCGTGTCGTCATAATCACCATTACGCTGCTGAGTTGGCTAATATGCACAGTCCGGAAGCTTACAAACTGACTAAAAGAAAAAGCCCGAAGTGGTCCGGTTTCGATTCCCCACCGGGTCGCACTAGGTATTGCGTTGTCCTTACGCTCGTGTCGTCATAATCGGCATTACGCTGCTGAGTTGGCTAAAGGGCACGGTCCGGAAGCCCATAAACTGAGGAAAAGAAAAAGCCCGAAGTGGTCCGGGTTCGATTCCCAACCAGATTGCCCTAGTTATTGCGTTGTCCTTACAATCGTGTCGTCATAATCGGCATTATGCTGCTGAGTTGGCTAATGGGCAAAGCCCAGAAGCCCATAAACTGAGGAAAAGAGAAAGCCCGATGCGGTCCGGGTTCGATTCCCAACCGGGTCGCACTAGATAATGTGTTGTTCTTACGCTCGTGTCGTCATAATCGGCATTAAACTGCTGAATTAGCTAATGGGCAGAGCCTGGAAACCCATAAACTGAGGAAAAGAAAAAGCCCGAAGCGGTCCGGGTTCGATTCCCAACCGGGTCGCACTAGGTATTGTGTTGTCCTAACGCTCGTGTCGTCATAATCGGCATTACGGTGCTGAGTTGGCTAATGGGCACGGCCCGAAAACCCATAAACTGAGGAAAAGAAAAAGCCCGACGTGGTCCGGGTTCGATTCCCAACCTGCTCGCACTAGGTACTGCGTTGTCCTTTCCCTCGTGTCGTCATAATCGGTAATACGGTGCTGAGTTGGCTAATGGGCACGGCCCGGAAGCCCATAAACTGAAGAAAAGAAAAAGGCCGAAGCGGTCCGGGTTCGATTCCCAACCTGCTCGCACTAGGTATTGCATTATACTTACGCTCGTGTCGTCATAATCGGCATTACACTGCTGAGTTGGCTAATGGGCACGGCCCGGAAACCCATAAACTGAGCAAAAGAAGAAGCCGAAGCGGTCCCGGTTCGATTCCAAACAGGTTCGTACTAGGTATTGCGTTGTCGTTACGCTCGTGTCGTCATAATCGGCATTACGCTTCTCAGTTGGCTAATAGGCACGGCCCAACATCCCATAAACTGAGGAAAAGATAAAGCTCGAAGCGGTCCGGGTTCGATTCCCAACCGGGTCGCACTAGGTATTGCATTGTACTTACGCTCGTGTCGTCATAATCGGCATTACGCTGCTGAGTTGGCTAATGGGCACGGCCCGGAAACCCATAAACTGAGGAAAAGAAAAAGCCCGAAGCGGTCCAGGTTCGATTAACAAACGGGTCGCACTAGGTATTATATTGTCCTTACGCTCGTGTCGTCAAATCGGCATTACGCTGCTCAGCTATCTAATGTGCATGGCCCGGAAGCCCATAAACTGAGGAATAGAAAAAGCCCGAAGCGGTCCGGGTTCGATTCCCAACCGGGTCGCACTAGGTATTGCGTTGTCCTTACGCTCAAGTCGTCATAATGGGCATTACGATGCTAAGTTGGCTAATGGGCACGGCCCGGAAGTACATAGACTGAGGAAAAGAAAAAGCCCGAAGCGGTCCGGGTTCGATTCTCAACCAGGTCGCACTAGGTATGGCGTTGTCCTTACGCTCGTGTCGTCATAATCGGCGTTACGCTGCTCAGTTGGCTAATGGGCAGGGCCCAGAAGCCCATAAACTGATGAAAAGAAAAAGCCCGAAGCGGTCCGGGTTCGATTCCCAACCAGGTCGCACTAGGTACTGCGTTGTCCTTACACTCGTGTCGTCATAATCGGCATTACGCTGCTGAGTTGGCTAATGGGCACGGCCCGGAAGCGCACAAACTGAGGAAAAGAAAAAGACCGAAGCGGTCCGGGTTCGACTCCCAACCAGGTCGCAGTAGGTACTGCGCTGTCCTTACGCTCGTGTCGTCATAATCGGCGTTACGCTGCTCAGTTGGCTAATGGGCAGGGCCCAGAAGCCCATAAACTGATGAAAAGAAAAAGCCCGAAGCGGTCCGGGTTCGATTCCCAACCGGGTCGCACTAGGTACTGCGTTGTCCTTACACTCGTGTCGTCATAATCGGCATTACGCTGCTGAGTTGGCTAGTGGGCACGGCCCGGAAGCCTTCAAACTGAGGAAAAGAAAAAGCCCGAAGCGGTCCGGGTTCGACTCCCAACCTGGTAGCAGTAGGTACTGCGCTGTCCTTGCGCTCGTGTCGTCATAATCGGCATTACGCTTATCAGTTGGCTAATGGGCACGGCTCAGAAGCCCATAAACTGAGGAAAAGAAAAAGCCCTAAGCGGTCCGGGTTCGATTCCCAACCGGGTCGCACTAGGTATTGCGTTGTCCTTACGCTCTTGTTGTCATAATCGGCATTACACTGCTGAGTTGGCTAATGGGCACGGCCCGGAAGCCCATAAACTGAAGAAAAGAAAAAGCCCGAAGCGGTCCGGGTTCGATTCCCAACCGGGTTGCACTAGGTGTTGTGTTGTCCTTACACTCGTGTCGTCATAATCGGCATTACGTTTCTTAGTTGGCTAATGGTCACGGCCCAACAGCCCATAAACTGAGGAAAAGAAAAAGCTCGAAGCGGTCCGGGTTCGATTCCCAACCGGTTCGCACTAGGTATTGCGTTGTACTTACGCTCGTGTCGTCATAATCGGCATTACACTGCTGAGTTGGCTAATGGGCACGGCCCGGAAGCCCATAAACTGAGGAAAAGAAAAAGCCCGAAGCGGTTCTTGGTTCGATTCACAACCGGATCGCACTAGGTATTGCGTTTTCCTTACACTCGTTTCGTCATAATCGGCATTACGCTGCTGAGTTGGCTAATGGGCACGGCCCGGAAGCCCATAAACTGAGGAAAAGAAAAAGCCCAAAGCGGTCCGTAATAGATTCCCAACCGGGTCGCACTAGGTATTGCGTTGTCCTTACACTCGTGTCGTCATTATCGGCGTTACGCTGCTCAGTTGGCTAATGGGCACGGCCCAGAAGCCCATAAACTGAGGAAAAGAAAAAGCTCGAAGCGGTCCGGGTTCGATTCCCAACCGGGTCGCACTAGGTATTGCGTTGTCCTTACGCTCGTGTCGTCATAATCGGCATTACGCTGCTGAGTTTTCTAATGGGCACGGCCTTGAAGACAATAAACTGAGGCAAAGAAAAAGCCCGAAAGTGGTCCGGGTTCGACTCCCAACCTGGTCGCAGTAGGTATTGCACTGTCCTTACGCTCGTGTCGTCATAATCGGCATTACGCTTCTCAGTTGGCTAATGGGCACGGCCCAGAAGCCCATAAACTGAGTAAAAGAAAACGCATGAAGCGGTCCAGGTTCGATTCCCAACCGGGTCACACTAGGTATTGCGTTTTCCTTACGCTCTTGTTGTCATAATCGGCATTACGCTGCTGAGTTGGCTAATGGGCACGGCCCGGAAGCCCATAAACTGAAGAAAACAAAAAGCCCGAAGCGGTCCGGGTTCGATTCCCAACCGGGTCGCACTAGGTACTGCGTTGTCCTTACGCTTGTGTCGTCATAATCAGCATTACGCTGCTGAGTTGGCGAATGGGCACGGGCCGGAAGCAAATAAACTGAGGAAAATAAAAAGCCCGAAGCGGTCCGGGTTCGATTCCCAACCGGGTCACACTAGGTATCGCGTTGTCCTTACGCTCGTGTCGTCATAATAGGCATTACGCTGCTGAGTTGGCTAATGGGCACGGCCCGGAAGCCCACAAACTGAGGAAAACAAAAAGTCCGAAGTGGTCCGGGTTCGACTCCCAACTTGGTCGCAGTAGGTATTGCGCTGTCCTTACGCTCGTGTCGTCATAATCGGCATTACGCTTCTCAGTTGGCTAATGGGCACTTCCCAGAAACCCATAAACTGAGGAAAAGAAAAAGGCCGAAGCGGTCCGGGTTCGATTCCCAACCGGGTCTCACTAGGTATTGCGTTGTCCTTATGCTCTTGTTGTCATAATCGGCATTACGCAGCTGAGTTGGCTAATGGGCACGGCCCGGAATCCCATAAACTGAAGAAAAGAAAAAGGCCGAAGCGGTCCGGGTTCGATTCCCAACCGGGTCGCACTAGGTATTGCATTGTACTTACGCTCGTGTCGTCATAATCGGCATGACGCTGCTGAGTTGGCTAATGGGCACGGCCCGGAAACCCATAAACTGAGGAAAAGAAAAAGCCCGAAGCGGTCCCGGTTCGATTCCAAACAGGTTCGTACTAGGTATTGCGTTGTCCTTACACTCGTGTCGTCATAATCGGCATTACGCTGCTCAGCTAACTGATGGGCACGGCCCGGAAGCCAATAAACTGAGGAAAAGAAAAAGCCCGAAGCGGTCCGGGTTCGATTCCCAACCGGGTCGCACTAGGTACTGCGTTGTCCTTACACTCGTGTCGTCATAATCGGCATTACGCTGCTGAGTTGGCTAATGGGCACGGCCCGGAAGTCCACCAACTGAGGAAAAGAAAAAGACCGAAGCGGTCCGGGTTCGACTCCCAACCAGGTCGCAGTAGGTACTGCGCTGTCCTTACGCTCGTGTCGTCATAATCGGCGTTACGCTGCTCAGTTGGCTAATGGGCAGGGCCCAGAAGACCATAAACTGATGAAAAGAAAAAGCCCGAAGCGGTCCGTGTTCGATTCCCAACCGGGTCGCACTAGGTACTGCGTTGTCCTTACACTCGTGTCGTCATAATCGGCATGACGCTGCTGAGTTGGCTAATGGGCACGGCCCGGAAACCCATAAACTGAGGAAAAGAAAAAGCCCGAAGCGGTCCCGGTTCGATTCCAAACAGGTTCGTACTAGGTATTGCGTTGTCCTTACACTCGTGTCGTCATAATCGGCATTACGCTGCTCAGCTAACTGATGGGCACGGCCCGGAAGCCAATAAACTGAGGAAAAGAAAAAGCCCGAAGCGGTCCGGGTTCGATTCCCAACCGGGTCGCACTAGGTACTGCGTTGTCCTTACACTCGTGTCGTCATAATCGGCATTACGCTGCTGAGTTGGCTAATGGGCACGGCCCGGAAGCCCACCAACTGAGGAAAAGAAAAAGACCGAAGCGGTCCGGGTTCGACTCCCAACCAGGTCGCAGTAGGTACTGCGCTGTCCTTACGCTCGTGTCGTCATAATCGGCGTTACGCTGCTCAGTTGGCTAATGGGCAGGGCCCAGAAGACCATAAACTGATGAAAAGAAAAAGCCCGAAGCGGTCCGTGTTCGATTCCCAACCGGGTCGCACTAGGTATTGCGTTGTCCTTCCGCTCGTGTCGTCATAATCGGCATTACGCTGCTGAGTTTTCTAATGGGCACGGCCTGGAAGACCATAAACTGAGGCAAAGAAAAAGCCCGAAAGCGGTCCGGGTTCGACTCCCAACCTGGTCGCAGTAGGTATTGCACTCTCCTTACGCTCGTGTCGTCATAATCGGCATTACGCTTCTCAGTTGGCTAATGGGCACGGCCCAGGAGCCCATAAACTGAGTAAAAGAAAACGCCCAAAGCGGTCCGGGTTCGATTCCCAACCGGGTCACACTAGGTATTGCGTTTTCCTTACGCTCTTGTTGTCATAATCGGCATTACGCTGCTGAGTTGGCTAATGGGCAGGCCTGGAAGCCCATAAACTGAAGAAAACAAAAAGCCCGAAGCGGTCCGGGTTCGATTCCCAACCGGGTCGCACTAGGTATTGCGTTGTCCTTACGCTCGTGTCGTCACAATCGGCATTACCCTGCTGAGTTGGCTAATGGGCACGGCCCAGAAGCCCATCAACTAAGGACAAGAAAAAGCCCGAAGTGGTCCGGTTTTGATTCCCAACCGGGTTGCACTAGGTACTGCGTTGTCCTCACGCTCGTGTCGTCATAATCAGCATTACGCTGCTGAGTTGGCTAATATGCACAGTCCGGAAGCTTACAAACTGACTAAAAGAAAAAGCCCGAAGTGGTCCGGTTTCGATTCCCCACCGGGTCGCACTAGGTATTGCGTTGTCCTTACGCTCGTGTCGTCATAATCGGCATTACGCTGCTGAGTTGGCTAAAGGGCACGGTCCAGAAGCCCATAAACTGAGGAAAAGAAAAAGCCCGAAGTGGTCCGGGTTCGATTCCCAACCAGATTGCCCTAGTTATTGCGTTGTCCTTACAATCGTGTCGTCATAATCGGCATTATGCTGCTGAGTTGGCTAATGGGCAAAGCCCAGAAGCCCATAAACTGAGGAAAAGAGAAAGCCCGATGCGGTCCGGGTTCGATTCCCAACCGGGTCGCACTAGATAATGTGTTGTTCTTACGCTCGTGTCGTCATAATCGGCATTAAACTGCTGAAGTAGCTAATGGGCAGAGCCTGGAAACCCATAAACTGAGGAAAAGAAAAAGCCCAAAGCGGTCCGGGTTCGATTCCCAACCGGGTCGCACTAGGTATTGTGTTGTCCTAACGCTCATGTCGTCATAATCGGCATTACGGTGCTGAGTTGGCTAATGGGCACGGCCCGAAAACCCATAAACTGAGGAAAAGAAAAAGCCCGACGTGGTCCGGGTTCGATTCCCAACCTGCTCGCACTAGGTACTGCGTTGTCCTTTCGCTCGTGTCGTCATAATCGGTAATACGGTGCTGAGTTGGCTAATGGGCACGGCCCGGAAGCCCATAAACTGAAGAAAAGAAAAAGGCCGAAGCGGTCCGGGTTCGATTCCCAACCGGGTCGCACTAGGTATTGCATTATACTTACGCTCGTGTCGTCATAATCGGCATTACACTGCTGAGTTGGCTAATGGGCACGGCCCGGAAACCCATAAACTGAGCAAAAGAAAAAGCCGAAGCGGTCCCGGTTCGATTCCAAACAGGTTCGTACTAGGTATTGCATTGTCGTTACGCTCGTGTCGTCATAATCGGCATTACGCTTCTCAGTTGGCTAATAGGCACGGCCCAACATCCCATAAACTGAGGAAAAGATAAAGCTCGAAGCGGTCCGGGTTCGATTCCCAACCGGGTCGCACTAGGTATTGCATTGTACTTACGCTCGTGTCGTCATAATCGGCATTACGCTGCTGAGTTGGCTAATGGGCACGGCCCGGAAACCCATAAACTGAGGAAAAGAAAAAGCCCGAAGCGGTCCAGGTTCGATTAACAAACGGGTCGCACTAGGTATTATATTGTCCTTACGCTCGTGTCGTCAAATCGGCATTACGCTGCTCAGCTATCTAATGTGCATGGCCCGGAAGCGCACAAACTGAGGAAAAGAAAAAGACCGAAGCGGTCCGGGTTCGACTCCCAACCAGGTCGCAGTAGGTACTGCGCTGTCCTTACGCTCGTGTCGTCATAATCGGCGTTACGCTGCTCAGTTGGCTAATGGGCAGGGCCCAGAAGCCCATAAACTGATGCAAAGAAAAAGCCCGAAGCGGTCCGGGTTCGATTCCCAACCGGGTCGCACTAGGTACTGCGTTGTCCTTACACTCGTGTCGTCATAATCGGCATTACGCTGCTGAGTTGGCTAGTGGGCACGGCCCGGAAGCCTTCAAACTGAGGAAAAGAAAAAGCCCGAAGCGGTCCGGGTTCGACTCCCAACCTGGTAGCATTAGGTACTGCGCTGTCCTTACGCTCGTGTCGTCATAATCGGCATTACGCTTATCAGTTGGCTAATGGGCACGGCTCAGAAGCCCATAAACTGAGGAAAATAAAAAGCCCAAAGCGGTCCGTAATAGATTCCCAACCGGGTCGCACTAGGTATTGCGTTGTCCTTACACTCGTGTCGTCATAATCGGCGTTACGCTGCTCAGTTGGCTAATGGGCACGGCCCAGAAGACCATAAACTGAGGAAAAGAAAAAGCTCGAAGCGGTCCGGGTTCGATTCCCAACCGGGTCGCACTAGGTATTGCGTTGTCCTTACGCTCGTGTCGTCATAATCGGCATTACGCTGCTGAGTTTTCTAATGGGCACGGCCTTGAAGACAATAAACTGAGGCAAAGAAAAAGCCCGAAAGCGGTCCGGGTTCGACTCCCAACCTGGTCGCAGTAGGTATTGCACTGTCCTTACGCTCGTGTCGTCATAATCGGCATTACGCTTCTCAGTTGGCTAATGGGCACGGCCCAGAAGCCCATAAACTGAGTAAAAGAAAACGCATGAAGCGGTCCAGGTTCGATTCCCAACCGGGTCACACTAGGTATTGCGTTTTCCTTACGCTCTTGTTGTCATAATCGGCATTACGCTGCTGAGTTGGCTAATGGGCACGGCCCGGAAGCCCATAAACTGAAGAAAACAAAAAGCCCGAAGCGGTCCGGGTTCGATTCCCAACCGGGTCGCTCTAGGTATTGCGTTGTCCTTACGCACGTGTCGTCACAATCGGCATTACCTTGCTGAGTTGGCTAATATGCACGGCCCGGAAGATTATAAACTGAGGAAAAGAAAAAGCCCCAAGTGGTCTGGTTTCGATTCCCCACCGGGTCGCACTAGGTATTGCGTTGTCCTTACGCTCGTGTCGTCATAATCGGCATTACGCTGCTGAGTTGGCTAATGGGCACGGTCCGGAAGCCCATAAACTGAGGAAAAGAAAAAGCCCGAAGCGGTCCGGGTTCGATTCCCAACCAGATTGCCCTAGTTATTGCGTTGTCCTTACAATCGTGTCGTCATAATCGGCATTATGCTGCTGAGTTGGCTAATGGGCACGGCCCAGAAGCCCATACACTGAGGAAAAGAGAAAGCCCGATGCGGTCCAGTTTCAATTCCCAACCGGGTCGCACTAGATAATGCGTTGTTCTTACGCTCGTGTCGTCATAATCGGCATTACGGTGCTGAGTTGGCTAATGGGCAAGGCCCGAAAACCAATAAACTGAGGAAAAGATAAAGCCCGACGCGGTCCGGGTTCGATTCCCAACCTGCTCGCACTACGTACTGCGTCGTCCTCACGCTCGTGTCGTCATAATCAGCATTACGCTGCTGAGTTGGCTAATATGCACGGCCCGGAAGCTTATAAACTGAGGAAAAGAAAAAGCCCCAAGTGGTGCGGTTTCGATTCCCCACCGGGTCGCACTAGGTATTGCGTTGTCCTTACGCTCGTGTCGTCATAATCGGCATTACGCTGCTGAGTTGGCTAATGGGCACGTTCCGGAAGCCCATAAAGTGAGGAAAAGAAGAAGCCCGAAGCGGTCCAGGTTCGATTAACAAACGGGTCGCACTAGGTATTATATTGTCCTTACGCTCGTGTCGTGAAATCGGCATTACGCAGCTCAGCTATCTAATGGGCACGGCCCGGAAGCCCATAAACTGAGGAAAAGAAAAAGCCCGAAGCAGTCCGGGTTCGATACCTAACCGGGTCGCACTAGGTATTGCGTTGTCCTTACGCTCAAGTCGTCATAATGGGCATTACGATGCTAAGTTGTGTAATGGGCACGGCCCGGAAGTCCATAGACTGAGGAAAAGAAAAAGCCCGAAGCGGTCCGGGTTCGATTCCCAACCGGGTCGCACTAGGTATGGCGTTGTCCTTACGCTCGTGTCGTCATAATCGGCGTTACGCTGCTCAGTTGGCTAATGGGCAGGGCCCAGAAGCCCATAAACTGATTAAAAGTAAAAGCCCGAAGCGGTCCGGGTTCGATTCCCAATCAGGTCGCACTAGGTACTGCGTTGTCCTTACACTCGTGTCGTCATAATCGGCATTACGCTGCTGAGTTGGCTAATGGGCACGGCCCGGAAGCCCACAAACTGAGGAAAAGAAAAAGACCGAAGCGGTCCGGGTTCGACTCCCAACCAGGTCGCAGTAGGTACTGCGCTGTCCTTACGCTCGTGTCGTCATAATCGGCGTTAAGCTGCTCAGTTGGCTAATGGGCAGGGCCCAGAAGCCCATAAACTGATGAAAAGAAAAAGCCCGAAGCGGTCCGGGTTCGATTCCCAACTGGGTCGCACTAGGTACTGCGTTGTCCTTACACTCGTGTCGTCATAATCGGCATTACGCTGCTGAGTTGGCTAATGGGCACGGCACGGAAGCTTTCAAACTGAGGAAAAGAAAAAGCCCGAAGCGGTCCGGGTTCGACTCCCAACCTGGTAGCAGTAGGTACTGCGCTGTCCTTACGCTCGTGTCGTCATAATCGGCATTACGCTTATCAGTTGGCTAATGGGCACGCCCCAGAAACCCATAAACTGAGGAAAAGAAAAAGCCCGAAGCGGTCCGGGTTCGATTCCCAACTGGGTCTCACTAGGTATTGCGTTGTCCTTACACTCTTGTTGTCATAATCGGCATTACTCAGCTGAGTTGGCTAATGGGCACGGCCCGGAAGCCCATAAACTGAAGAAAAGAAAAAGCCCGAAGCGGTCCGGGTTCGATTCCCAACCGGGTCGCACTAGGTACTGCGTTGTCCTTACGCTTGTGTCGTCATAATCGGCATTACGCTGCTGAGTTGGCGAATGGGCACGGCCCGGGAGCCCATAAACTGAGGAAAATAAAAAGCCCGAAGCGGTCCGGGTTCGATTCCCAACCGGGTCGCACTAGGTATCGCGTTGTCCTTACGCTCGTGTCGTCATAATAGGCATTACGCTGCTGAGTTGGCTAATGGACACGGTCCGGAAGCCCATAAACTGAGGAAAAGAAATAGCCCGAAGCGGTTCTTGGTTCGATTCCCAACTGATCGCACTAGGTATTGCGTTGTCCTTACGCTCGTGTCGTCATAATCGGTAATACCGTGCTGAGTTGGCTAATGGGCACGGCCCGGAAGCCAACAAACTGAGGAAAACAAAAAGTCCGAAGTGGTCCGGGTTCGACTCCCAACTTGGTCGCAGTAGGTATTGCGCTGTCCTTACGCTCGTGTCGTCATAATCGGCATTACGCTTCTCAGTTGGCTAATGGGCACTTCCCAGAAACCCATAAACTGAGGAAAAGAAAAAGGCCGAAGCGGTCCGGGTTCGATTCCCAACCGGGTCTCACTAGGTATTGCGTTGTTCTTACGCTCTTGTTGTCATAATCGGCATTACGCAGCTGAGTTGGCTAATGGGCACGGCCCGGAATCCCATAAACTGAAGAAAAGAAAAAGGCCGAAGCGGTCCGGGTTCGATTCCCAACCGGGTCGCACTAGGTATTGCATTGTACTTACGCTCGTGTCGTCATAATCGGCATGACGCTGCTGAGTTGGCTAATGGGCACGGCCCGGAAACCCATAAACTGAGGAAAAGAAAAAGCCCGAAGCGGTCCCGGTTCGATTCCAAACAGGTTCGTACTAGGTATTGCGTTGTCCTTACACTCGTGTCGTCATAATCGGCATTACGCTGCTCAGCTAACTGATGGGCACGGCCCGGAAGCCAATAAACTGAGGAAAAGAAAAAGCCCGAAGCGGTCCGGGTTCGATTCCCAACCGGGTCGCACTAGGTATGGCGTTGTCGTTACGCTCATGTCGTCATAATCGGCGTTACGCTGCTCAGTTGGCTAATGGGCAGGGCCCAGAAGCCCATAAACTGATTAAAAGTAAAAGCCCGTAGCGGTCCGGGTTCGATTCCCAACCAGGTCGCACTAGGTACTGCGTTGTCCTTACACTCGTGTCGTCATAATCGGCATTACGCTGCTGAGTTGGCTAATGGGCACGGCCCGGAAGCCCACAAACTGAGGAAAAGAAAAAGACCGAAGCGGTCTGGGTTCGACTGCCAACCAGGTCGCAGTAGGTACTGCGCTGTCCTTACGCTCGTGTCGTCATAATCGGCGTTACGCTGCTCAGTTGGCTAATGGGCAGGGCCCAGAAGCCCATAAACTGATTAAAAGTAAAAGCCCGTAGCGGTCCGGGTTCGATTCCCAACCAGGTCGCACTAGGTACTGCGTTGTCCTTTCGCTCGTGTCGTCATAATCGGCATCACACTGCTAAGTTGGCTAATGGGCACGGACCGGAAACCCATAAACTGAGGAAAAGAAAAAGCCCGAAGCGGTCCGGGTTCGACTCCCAACCTGGTCGCAGTAGGTATTATTTTGTCCTTACGCTCGTGTCGTCATAATCGGCATTACGCTTCTCAGCTATCTAATGGGCACGGCCCGGAAGCCCATAAACTGAGGAAAAGAAAAAGCCCGAAGCGGTCCGGGTTCGATTCCCAACCGGGTCGCACTAGGTATTGCATTGTCCTTACGCTCGTGTCGTCATAATGGGCATTACGATGCTAAGTTGGCTAATGGGCACAGCCCGGAAGCCCATAAACTGAGGAAAAGAAAAAGCCCGAAGCGGTTCTTGGTTCGATTCACAACCGGATCGCACTAGGTATTGCGTTTTCCTTACACTCGTGTCGTCATAATCGGCATTACGCTGCTGAGTTGGCTAATGGGCACGGCCCAGAAGCCCATAACCTGAGGAAAAGAAAAAGCCCAAAGCAGTCCGTGTTAGATTCCCAACCGGGTCGCATTAGGTATTGCGTTGTCCTTACACTCGTCTCGTCATAATCGGCGTTACGCTGCTCAGTTGGCTAATGGGCACGGCCCAGAAGCCTATAAATTGAGGAAAAGAAAAAGCTCGAAGCGGTCCGGGTTCGATTCCCAACCGGGTCGCACTAGGTATTGCGTTGTCCTTACGCTCGTGTCGTCATAATCGGCATTACGCTGCTGAGTTTTCTAATGGGCACGGCCTGGAAGACAATAAACTGAGGAAAAGAAAAAGCCCGAAAGCGGTCCGGGTTCGACTCCCAACCTGGTCGCAGTAGTTATTGCACTGTCCTTACGCTCGTGTCGTCATAATCGGCATCACGCTTCTCAGTTGGCTAATGGGCACGGCCCAGAAACCCATAAACTGAGTAAAAGAAAAAGCCCGAAGCGGTCCCGGTTCGATTCCAAACAGGTTCGTACTAGGTATTGCGTTGTCCTTACACTCGTGTCGTCATAATCGGCATTACGCTGCTCAGCTAACTGATGGGCATGGCCCTGAAGCCCATAAACTGTGGAAAACAAAAAGCCCGAAACGGTCAGGGTTCGATTCCCAACCGGGTCGCACTAGGTATTGCGTTTTCCTTACGCTCGTGTCGTCATAATCGGCATTACGCTGCTGAGTTGGCTAATGGGCACGGTCCGGAAGCCCATAAACTGAGGAAAAGAAAAAGCTCGAAGCGGTCCGGGTTCGATTCCCAACCGGGTCGCACTAGGGCACTAGGTATGGCGTTGTCCTTACGCTCGTGTCGTCATAATCTTCGTTACGCTGCTCAGTTGGCTAATGGGCAGGGCCCAGAAGCCCATAAACTGATTAAAAGAAAAAGCCCGAAGCGGTCCGGGTTCGATTCCCAACCAAGTCGCACTAGGTACTGCGTTGTCCTTACACTCGTGTCGTCATAATCGGCATTACGCTGCTCAGTTGGCTAATGGGCACGGCCCGGAAGCCCACAAACTGAGGAAAAGAAAAAGACCGAAGCGGTCCGGGTTCGACTCCCAACCAGGTCGCAGTAGGTACTGCGCTGTCCTTACGCTCGTGTCGTCATAATTGGCATTACGCTGCTGAGTTGGCTAATGGGCACGGCCCGGAAGCCTTCAAACTGAGGAAAAGAAAAAGCCTGAAGCGGTCCGGGTTCGATTCCTAACCGGGTCGCACTAGGTGTTGTGTTGTCCTTACACTCGTGTCGTCATAAACGGCATTACGCTTCTCAGTTGGCTAATGGTCACGGCCAAACAGCCCATAAAATGAGGAAAAGAAAAAGCTCGAAGCGGTCCGGGTTCGATTCCCAACCGGGTCGCACTAGGTATTGCGTTGTACTTACGCTCGTGTCGTCATAATCGGCATTACACTGCTGAGTTGTCTAATGGGCACGGCCCGGAAACCCATAAACTGAGGAAAAGAAAAAGCCCGAAGCGGTCCGGTTTTGACTCCCAACCTGGTCGCAGTAGGTATTATTTTGTCCTTACGCTCGTGTCGTCATATTCGGCATTACGCTGCTCAGTTGGCTAATGGGCAGGGCCCAGAATCCTATAAACTGATGAAAAGAAAAAGCCCGAAGCGGTCCGGGTTCGATTCCCAACCGGGTCGCACTAGGTATTGCGTTGTACTTACGCTCGTGTCGTCATAATCGGCATTACACTGCTGAGTTGGCTAATGGGCACGGCCCGGTAACCCATAAACTGAGGAAAAGAAAAAGCCCGAAGCGGTCCGGGTTCGACTCCCAACCTGGTCGCAGTAGGTATTATTTTGTCCTTACGCTCGTGTCGTCATAATCGGCATTACGCTTCTCAGCTATCTAATGGGCACGGCCCGGAAGCCCATAAACTGAGGAAAAGAAAAAGGCCGAAACGGTCCGGGTTTGATTCCCAACCGGGTCGCACTAGGTATTGCGTTGTCCTTACGCTCGTGTCGTCATAATGGGCATTACGATGCTAAATTGGCTAATGGGCACGGCCCGGAAGCCCATAAACTGAGGAAAAGAAAAAGCCCGAAGCGGTTCTTGGTTCGATTCACAACCGGATCGCACTAGGTATTGCGTTTTCCTTACACTCGTGTCGTCATAATCGGCATTACGCTGCTGAGTTGGCTAATGGGCACGGCCCGGAAGCCCATAAACTGAGGAAAGGAAAAAGCCCAAAGCGGTCCGTGTCAGATTTCCAACCGGGTCGCACTAGGTATTGCGTTGTCCTTACACTCGTGTCGTCATAATCGGCATTACGCTGCTCAGTTGGCTATTGGGCATGGCCCAGAAGCCCATAAACTGAGGAAAAGAAAAAGCTCGAAGCGGTCCGGGTTCGATTCCCAATCTGGTCGCCCTAGGTATTGCGTTGTCCTTACGCTCGTGTTGTCATAATCGGCATTATGCTGCTGAGTTTTCTAATGGGCACGCCCTGGAAGACCATAAACTGAGGAAAAGAAAAAGCCCGAAAGCGGTCCGGGTTCGACTCCCAACCTGGTCGCAGTAGGTATTGCACTGTGCTTACGCTCGTGTCGTCATAATCAGCATTACGCTTCTCAGTTGGCTAATGGGCACGGCCCAGAAGCCCATAAACTGAGTAAAAGAAAACGCCCGAAGCGGTCCGGGTTCGATTCCCAATCGGGTCACACTAGGTATTGCGTTTTCCTTACGCTCTTGTAGTCATAATCGGCATTGCGCTGCTGAGTTGGCTAATGGGCACGGCCCGGAAGCCCATAAACTGAAGAAAAGAAAAAGCCCGAAGCAGTCCGGGTTCGATTCCTAACCGGGTCACACTAGGTATTGCGTTGTCCTTACGCTCGTGTCGTCATAATCGGCATTACGCTGCTGAGTTGTCTAATGGGCACGGCCCGGAAGCCCATAAACTGAGGAAAAGAAAAAGCTCGAAGCGGTCCGGGTTCGATTCCCAACCGGGTCGCACTAGGTATGGCGTTGTCCTTACGCTCGTGTCGTCATAATCGGCGTTACGCTGCTCAGTTGGCTAATGGGCAGGGCCCAGAAGCCTATAAACTGATGAAAAGAAAAAGCCCGAAGCGGTCCGGGTTCGATTCCCAACCGGGTCGCACTAGGTATTGCGTTGTACTTACACTCGTGTCGTCATAATCGGCATTACACTGCTGAGTTGGCTAATGGGCACGGCCCGGAAACCCATAAAGTGAGGAAAAGAAAAAGCCCGAAGCGGTCCGGGTTCGACTCCCAACCTGGTCGCAGTAGGTATTATTTTGTCCTTACGCTCGTGTCGTCATAATCGGCATTACGCTTCTCAGCTATCTAATGGGCACGGCCCGGAAGCCCATAAACTGAGGAAAAGAAAAAGGCCGAAACGGTCCGGGTTTGATTCCCAACCGGGTCGCACTAGGTATTGCGTTGTCCTTACGCTCGTGTCGTCATAATGGGCATTACGATGCTAAATTGGCTAATGGGCACAGCCCGGAAGCCCATAAACTGAGGAAAAGAAAAAGCCCGAAGCGGTTCTTGGTTCGATTCACAACCGCATCGCACTAGGTATTGCGTTTTCCTTACACTCGTGTCGTCATAATCGGCATTACGCTGCTGAGTTGGCTAATGGGCACGGCCCGGAAGCCCATAAACTGAGGAAAAGAAAAAGCCCAAAGCGGTCCGTGTTAGATTCCCAACCGGGTCGCACTAGGTATTGCGTTGTCCTTACACTCGTGTCATCATAATCGGCGTTACACTGCTCAGTTGGCTAATGGGCACGGCCCAGAAGCCCACAAACTGAGGAAAAGAAAAAGCTCGAATCGGTCCGGGTTCGATTCCCAACCGGGTCGCACTAGGTATTGCGTTGTCCTTACGCTCGTGTCGTCATAATCGGCATTACGCTGCTGAGTTTTCTAATGTGCACGGCCTGGAAGACCATAAACTGAGGAAAAGAAAAAGCCCGAAAGCGTCCGGGTTCGACTCCCAACCTGGTCGCAGTAGGTATTGCACTGTGCTTACGCTCGTGTCGTCATAATCAGCATTACGCTTCTCAGTTGGCTAATGGGCACGGCCCAGAAGCCCATAAACTGAGTAAATGAAAACACCCGAAGCGGTCCGGGTTCGATTCCCAACCGGGTCACACTAGGTATTGCGTTTTCCTTACGCTCTTGTTGTCATAATCGGCATTACGCTGCTGAGTTGGCTAATGGGCACGGCCCGGAAGCCCATAAACTGAAGAAAACAAAAAGCCCGAAGCGGTCCGGGTTCGATTGCCAACCGGGTCGCACTAGGTATTGCGTTGTCCTTACGCTCGTGTCGTCATAATCGGCATTACGCTGCTGAGTTGTCTAATGGGCACGGCCCGAAAACCCATAAACTGAGGAAAAGGAAAAGCCCGAAGCGGTCCGGGTTCGATTCCCAACCGGGTCGCACTAGGTATTGCGTTGTACTTACGCTCGCGTCGTTATAATCGGCATTACGCTGCTCAGTTGGCTAATGGGCACAGCCCGGAATCCCATAAACTGAGGAAAAGAAAAAGCCGAAGCGGTCCGGGTTTGATTCCCAACCATGTCGCACTAGGTATTGCGTTGTCCTTACGCTCGTGTCGTCATAATCGGCATTACGCTGCTCAGTTGGCTAATGGGCACGGCCCGGAAGCCCATAAACTGAGGAAGAGAAGAAGCCCTCTGTAAAAGTATCAGGTTCCTGATACAGGCATGCCACGCAGAGTGTCGTTCGAATTGTCTTGCACGTGCGCGCCCAGGTGCTGTTACACAGCTTGTCATACACCGAGATGGGGTAGCGATGTAGACTTACACAGATAGCGGCAGCGTCGCATACACAACTTGCAAAAAGGCAGCTGTCATTTGAACTCAAATGCTCCAGTGAAAAGGTTTCCCACGTAATTATGGCCGCACGACGGTAAATAAGTCTCTGAACGTCGGATAGTATTCGAGCTGATCGTACACTGTGTTATCAAAAGTATACCGACACCTCCAAACATATCCGTTTTTCATATTAGGTGCATTGTGCTTTACCTACTGCCAGGTACTCCATATCAGTGAGCTCAGTAGTCATTACACTAGGTGGCAGAACAGAACGGGCACTCCGCGGACCTTACGGACTTCAAACGTCGTCAGGTAGTCGGTTATCACATGTCTCATACGTGTCATACGAGAGTCTTCCACACTGTTCAATATCCCTAGGTCCACTGGTTCCGATGTAATACTGAAGAGGATACAGGAAGGGACACGTACAGCACAAAATCTTAGGCGAGACTGAGGCATATTATCCACCTTTTTAGGTTTTTTATTTTTGTACTTTTTATTTTTATCAGTTTTTATTTTTGTACTTTTTATTTTTATCAGTTTTTATTTTTGTACTTTTTATTTTTATCAGTTTTTAGGTAAACAGTGGATCATTGTATTTCCTATATCTTTATCTACAGTCTCATACAAATAATTTTGAAAATAGCAAATATCCTTCTTGGCAGCAATGATTTTGTCTGACCATGCTGCATTGGAAAATTTGCCCCGTATGGGGGCAAGTTTTCCAGCTTACTTAAAATGTACAGGAGCAAATTTTCCAACTATACTACACTCCTGGAAACTGAAATAAGAACACCGTGAATTCATTGTCCCAGGAAGGAGAAACTTTATTGACACATTCCTGGGGTCAGATACATCACATGATCACACTGACAGAACCACAGGCACATAGACACAGGCAACAGAGCATGCACAGTGTCGGCACTAGTACAGTGTATATCCACCTTTCGCAGCAATGCAGGCCGCTATTCTCCCATGGAGACGATCGTAGAGATGCTGGATGTAGTCCTGTGGAACGGCTTGCCATGCCATTTCCACCTGGCGCCTCAGTTGGACCAGCGTTCGTGCTGGACGTGCAGAACGCGTGAGACGACGCTTCATCCAGTCCCAAACATGCTCAATGTGGGACAGATCCGGAGATCTTGCTGGCCAGGGTAGTTGACTAACACCTTCTAGAGCACGTTGGGATACATGCGGACGTGCATTGTCCTGTTGGAACAGCAAGTTCCCTTGCCGGTCTAGGAATGGTAGAACGATGGGTTCGATGACGGTTTGGATCTACGGTGCACTATTCAGTGTCCCCTCGACGATCAACAGAGGTGTACGGCCAGTGTAGGAGATCGCTCCCCACACCATGATGCCGGGTGTTGGCCCTGTGTGCCTCGGTCGTATGCAGTCCTGATTGTGGCGCTCACCTGCACGGCGCCAAACACGCATACGACCATCATTGGCACCAAGGCAGAAGCGACTCTCATCGCTGAAGACGACACGTCTCCATTCGTCCCTCCATTCACGCCTGTCGCGACACCACTGGAGGTGGGCTGCACGATGTTGGGGCGTGAGCGGAAGACGGCCTAACGGTGTGCGGGACCGTAGCCCAGACTCATGGAGACGGTTGCGAATGGTCCTCGCCGATACCCCAGGAGCAACAGTGTCCCTAATTTGCTGGGAAGTGGCGGTGCGGTCCCTTACGGCACTGCGTAGGATCCTACGGTCTTGGCGTGCATCCGTGCGTCGCTGCGGTCCGGTCCCAGGCCGACGGGCACGTGCACCTTCCGCCGACCACTGGCGACAACATCGATGTACTGTGGAGACCTCACGCCCCACGTGTTGAGCAATTCGGCGGTAAGTCCACCCGGCATCCCGCATGCCCACTATACGCCCTCGCTCAAAGTCCGTCAACTGCACATACGGTTCATGTCCACGCTGTCCCGGCATGCTACCAGTGTTAAAGACTGCAATGGAGCTCCGTATGCCACGGCAAACTGGCTGACACTGACGGCGGCGGTGCACAAATGCTGCGCAGCTAGCGCCATTCGACGGCCAACACCGCGGTTCCTGGTGTGTCCGCTGTGCCGTGCGTGTGATCAATACTTGTACAGCCCTCTCGCAGTGTCCGGAGCAAGTATGGTGGGGCTGATACACCGGTGTCAATGTGTTCTTTTTTCCATTTCCAGGAGTGTATAAATCCTAAAACAGAGATAATTATCTTGATTTAATTGATTATGTATTTTTATTGTGAATTTACAATATATAACAAAAGAAGTATAGCAAGCAACCACATTAAATAAAAACAAATGCTACTTAAAGGTCTTACAAAATATGTCACTTAAATATTTTGCAAATACAGACAGTTTTTAACAATATTCATACTCATAGTCTGAATCACAACGTAAGCAAAGAAAAAATGCAATATTCCCTTTCGTACAGTCTTCGTGCGCCCATTTCTTGCATTTCGTGCACTGTACCCACTTTTCATTTGCTATAGACTTGGCGTAAGACTCAAGGCAGTAAATGCATAAACAGTCCTCATCTTCTTGATCATCAGTGGAATTTAGACCTTCAGTACCTTTGTGAGATTTTGTTTTACTGCCTTTTACGTTTGAAGAGGATGATACAAACTGCTTCCTGGCTGGGATTCGCTTTTGTTTTTTCTTGCCTCTTTTATTGGCTTCCTTTTGCAGTTTCCTTGTTTCAGATAAATGGTTTTTTACAATCCTGTGACGTCAACCAGCTTGACGTCACAGCTGCTGAGAAGAGTGCTCCACCTGCCATCTCCGAAGGATGCCATGGGTATGATGATGGTCATGTGATATGATCGAAACCGGTCACCTATGTTCTTGTAACATACATGGTGTGATTAAGACTGAATTTGAAAAACAAAAAAATTTTAAAATGTTAAACACTGTTCCAAAAATGTTTATTAAATTTGTAAATCGTTTTCGATTTTCAGCTGGTTTTTAATCGGAGTATCAGTCAATATAGCTGACTTCCTTTTTTTTCCCTTCAAAGTCGTATTTGCTTCCTAGGTGCCGCCTTCTCAAAAGGCCTAATTTCTTCTGGTGTTGGCCAAGTTTGTGTGGATGTAGAAAAAACGCCTTCTTGACAAACAAGAGGAAAGGTCTTTCCAGAACTCAAGAGAACAGCTTCTTCGGAAATGCTAGTCCGTGTTGGTGTAGTAGAATTCGATGGGTTCGAATGGAGGCTGTGATCAGTCGTTTTTTCTGGATAAGCTTTAATCCATTCCAGGACTGATAGGGCATTCAGAATTTGATAAAGTAGGAGCTGGTCTGTCTGTGAAGTAGGATGGCATAAAATCTGAGTGTATAAAAACTTCAGGATTAAGTGGGAAAATTCCTGCCATAATATTTACTGGTGTTAACGCCCGCGACAAAGCACTTGCCAAAATAGATGGGATATCATAAACTGTCATAGGTCTTTTGTTGGTGCACACCCATGCATCACAAGATGTGTTAATTTGCTTTTTCAGGGGCTCAAACACACTGCGATCTAAGGGCTGCAGCTTATGGGTGCTGTGAGGTGGGAAAGACAACAGTGTGACGGCGTTATCCTTGAAATAGTCCAATGCTTCTGCTGACAGATGGAAATGATAAGTGTCGATTGTCTAGAAGAAGCAGACTTGGTCGTGTTACAGAACAACGTGCATAATTTACAAAGTGCTTGGCGAACTTAACAAAAAAATTTTCCATCATCCACCCAGATGGGTTCCTCATCACTGTCACATCCAGAAGGGCCATCACGTAGAAAGTGTTGGTGAAATTTCACCGTGGGGAGAATCATAAATGGTGGGGTGGCGTTTTCTTTTTTTTTTCTTTTTTGCAGCGTTTACAGCAAATGCTGCAGTCACCAATGTTCGTCTTTCTGTCGAGGTTAATTTACCTTATTGTTTAAAGCAACGACGTGCAGCTGCTCTGTCTGGCTTTTGAACCTTGGTTATCCCTATTTCTTCAATATTCCATATGTCATTAGGTCCAAACTTTGAGCGCTTTAATACATTTGTCAAATTATTGAAAAACGTATCAATTTTTGTCCTTTCGAAACTGTTGGCTCGGGACATGCTGGTACCTTGAGGAGTTCTGATTGAAATTTGACGGTTATTTTTTAAAAAGCGAGTTGAACCAGTCAGGCCCTGCCATTTCATTTGCTGTCCAGCTTTCTGGAACTTTTCGCTTGCATGTAAGAGCATACGTATAGGCAGATCAGCTGACTTCTTTGGAAGTAAGCCCAAAGTAGATGTCAGAAGCCTTCATTTGATACTGAACCGGAATTTGCACTTGTTCATGAGTAAAAACCTCTACAAACAAACCCAAAGTTTATTAGAAATTTAATATGTAAAAGGGAAATTGTAACTTTTGTATATATATATATTTGAACATTCTTACTACGTTATTGTGGGTGCGAAGTGTACTTACACGCCATGGTTTTGCATATCCTACTGTCAGCTTGTTTGGTGGAGGCCTTGCGCCTGGTACCACTCGTGGCACTGTTTCTTCTGCTTGCGGCAAGTCTGGGACAGGCGATTCCCATCCGACAAGAGCAACTTGCCTTCCTGATAGTTGTTCCGCTGGAGGCGGCAGGAGCACAGCTTTTGATTGTACTGATAGAGGGGCATTGTCTAAGGCAGCGCTTCCCAACCTTTTCAGCTGGCGAACCCCTTCTTCAGTCGAAAATTCATGGTGGACCCCTAGTGAGTCGAGAGCACGGTAACTTTAAATTTTAGAGCGAAAGCCATGGAAACTGAGAGCTTCTTCATGCAAGTGCCATGTTCCCAATGACCCTCCCTTCCCCCTCTCTCCTCCTCCGAAATGTGAATAGTCTTTGGTTTAGAGATGAATGAAATCAACTTGAAGGTCAAAAATCGACTTACGAAACAGGTACTGCACTGACAAAGCAAGTTTAACATTTAATTATGCCTGGGACCGCACACGTGCCAGCGGGCGCTGTGATTGGTCGACAAAGCTCGCTCTGCGCATGCGTACAAGGTTTCAGTGCGTCTAGCGCCGTGAGCCGTCAAACGACCCCCGTATTGTTGCGAAACAGTCGATCAGAGAAGCCGCATTCTCCGGCACTAAACTGTGTATGCGTTGTCACTTAGGAACCGCAAAGGTTGCTTGGCAATACAACCTGAAGTAAGGCAACTACACTTGTTTTTCACACGAAAAAGGTGATGAATTTGATTTTCACATTTTTATTCAATAATTTTACTCATTATTTTACATGATTTGGTGAAGGGTGGCCGCAGACTCCCTAGAAAGAGCCGGCGGACCCCTAAGGGGTCCGCGGACCACACGTTGCGAAGCCCTGGTCTAAGGAACGGTTTTTCGTCAGTAATTGTTCAGAGTACTTTGTCGAATATTGAAGTCTATGGATGCTTTTCTGACACTGCACTCGCCTCTAGATAGATAGATAATAGAGCAGCATTTATTACTTCGGGAGTGTACGAGCCTCTATCGGTCTTTTTTTATAACTGCGGACCATTTTAAGTCTACATAAAAAAAAATTGCAATTAACCTTTTGAAAGAGGGATATTTGGCAGAATTTATTACACAACAAATACATATTTAAAGTAATAATACCAGATTTTCTAGGCCGGGGCATGTTTTCCAACGAGACACGTGCAGGAATATGTACCCCGTATGCTCTCGGAAAACGTACCAGCTCGCGGTGTTCGTAATTATAACCCCACGTCGATGAGCAGCCGTGGAAGCTATTTACAGTACAAATGCACAGTTACCTAAAGAAAGAAAGCCACTTTCAGTGCGTGCAACGTCAAAATAATCAGTTTAATGCTAGTATGTTTATTTTAAGTTTCAATAAAAACTTGAAAGTTTACTGACGTTTGCGAAAATGACGAAACCAGCCCTGCCGACAATGTCACTTCTGGTACAACAATGAAATTTTCGTAAATGAAGCGTGCTTTGTTGCTACTTTCTACAGTATCGCCGGTTGTACCATCTACCGGTTTGTTTGGAAACTAAAGCGAGTTGGAAAACTTGCCCCTATGGAAAATGTACCCCGGTCTCCCCTACAGGCCAATGTCTTCTGTTGACTGACAGAGACCATTGACATTTGAAGAGGGTCGTAATGTGTAACAGGCAGACTTCTATCCATACCATCAAACAGGAATTCCAAACTGCATAATGATTCATTGCAAGTACTCTGGCAGTTACATGGGAGGTGAAAAAAAATTGGATTACATGGCCGAGCGGCTGCTCATAAGCCACACATCACGCCGGTGTAAGGAGCGAAAACATTGGAGATCGAACCGTGGGAAAACGATGTGTGGAGTGACCAATCACGGCACATAATGTGACGTTCCGATGACAGGGTCTGCATATGGCGAATGCCCGGTGAACGTCATCTGCAGAGGGCGCCACGAACTTGTAAGTCGTTTTCAGCCAGGTGTCCGGATACTTTTGATCACACAGTACAGCACGAAGTAAATCGGAGGTTTGGTGGAAACTGTGTCGATATGCAGCGTCTGAAGGTTTGGATGTCAGTATTTCTGGATAGGACTCGCAACGACCTGTGGAGTCGACAGCGGGTCGAGTGGCTTCACTGCTTCGGGAGGAGGCAGGTCCGACTCGGTGTCTCTGCCTTTGTCATCCCCGGGCCCCACCTGCGCCTAACGTCGTGACAGCAGCGGCACGGCCGGGACGTACATCCAGCGACCCGGGCGCCGCACGCAGATGTCCCGGCGCCGTATCGACCCGGGCTCCTCCCTCCCTCCCTCCCCCTGCCCCACCGCAGGGCCGGTCAAAGGACAGCGCCTCCGCCTCCGCCTCCACCTCCACCCCCACAGCTGCCGCCGCTGGCTAAATATAAGAGCGACGCTGCTCAGTTATTCCGTGGCGCACGTCAGCCACCGTACTCTGCGTCCAGGGGCGGGGAATGGACGTTTCTGCGCCGCAAGTGTCTGCTGAGGGCCAGGCAGGCACTTCCCAAATAAGTAAACCCCATTCACATTTCAGGTCACAATTCGATGAATTCAAATTTCCTGCCATTATTTTTAGGGTTTCGTCCCTCATTCTATAGAAACGGAACCTTTACGGGATGTCCTCTTCGTTGATCCATTACGGATCGTCGGACGACGGCTTGCATGAACTTCTTGATGCAATAATTTACCAACAGCCGTATGTATTATGGAAATTTATTTTAATTCATGAACTATGTGCTACCAGTTTCGGCATTACATTGCTGTTACCTGCAGGCCACACTCGTCCTAGTTGTAAAATGGCTATACACAGAAAGAGCCATATAACTGGATACGTGAATCAAATCGTCCTGCCAGGCCACCAAGAGCTGTCGCAAGACGATTTGATTAACGGATCCGGTTATATGGCTCCTTCCGTGTGTAGCGATTTTACGACTATGACGAGTGGGGCCTGAAGATGGCATCAATGTAATGCCGAAACTGGTAGCACATACAAGTTGGGTTGGGTTGTTTTAGGGGAAGAGACCAAACTACGAGGTCATCGGTCTGATCGGATTCGGGAAGGGCGGGGAAGGAATTCGGCCGTGTCCTTGGAAGGAACCATCCCAGCATTTTCCTGGAACAATTTAGGGAAATCACAGAAAACCTAAATCAGGATGGCAGGACGCATCAAAAACCTTCAGGGGAGAGTGTAGTTTCATACGAGGCAAATTACAAAAAAAGTTTTTTTGCTCATAAACATCCCTTGGAGTTGATTTTACTAGATAAATATGTTTTCTAATGGCATTTTAGCCATTAAAGGCTTTCTGTAATCTCGCCCTCCTGTCTTATTCCATATACTGTCCACATTAATCAGTGCCCAGTACAAAAAATTATTAAGCAAAGAAGATTTGAGAGTGGTGAATATTACAGTAAATTTTCAAGTTTACTTAGCTTGTCACGTTGAGATGGTTTCATTTCTTCTTGAAGCTAAAAATCAAATACCAGGTCCTCACGGTTGGTCTTAACTGAATAAGTTGGAACATCGTTGTTGCAGAATTTTTCACGTAATTGTATTTTGCACTGATTTTCTCACATTTCGGTAGTTCTCACAGATGTCAGCACTTGCTTTCTTTGGGACTGGAATTATATATTTCGCCTGTCTCATACATCTTGTTCACCAGATGGTAGAGTTTTGTCAGGGCTGGCTCTCGTAAGACTATCAGTAGTTCTAACAGAATGTTGTCTACTCCTGGGGCCTTGTTTCGACTTAGGTCTTTCAGTGCTCTGTGAAACTCTTTACGCAGTATCATATCCCTCATTTCATCTTCACCTACGTCCTCTTCCAGTTCCGCAATATTGCCCTCAATTACATTGCCCTTGTATAGACCCTCTATATACTCCTTCCACCTTTCTGCTTTCCCTTCTTTGCTTAGAAATGGTTTTCCATCTGCACTCTTGATATTCGTACAGGTGGTTCTCTTTTCTCCAGAGGTCTCTTTTTCTGTAGGCTGTATCTATCTTATCCGTAGTGATATATGCGTCTACATCCTTACATTTGTTTTGTAACCATCGATGCTTAGCCATCTTGCCCATAATGTCAATCACATTTTTGAGACGTTTGTATACCTTTTTGCCAGCTTCATTTACTGCATTTTCTCCTTTCATCTATTAAATACAATAAATCTTCTGTTACCCAAGGATTTCTACTAGCCGTCGTCTTTTTACATACACGACCACCTGCTGCCTTCGGTATTTCATCTCTCAAAGCAAAGAATTCTTCTTCTAGTGTATTTGCTTCTCCTGTTCTCGTCAATCGTTTCCTAATGCTCTCTCACCGAGCGAGGTGGTGCAGTGGTTAGCACACTGGACTCGCATTTTGGAGGACGGCGGTTCAATCCCGCGTCCGGCCGTCCTAATTTAGGTTTTCCGTGATTTCCCTAAATCGCTCCAGGAAAATGCCGGGATGGTTCCTTTGAAAGGGCAAAGCCGACTTCCTTCCTCGTCCTTCTCTAATCCGATGAGACTGATGACCTCGCTGTCGATGAGAGCGATGACCTCGTTGAACAACCCAACCCCCTAATGCTCTCTCTGAAACTGTGTACAACCTCTGGTGCCAGCCGGTGTGGCCGAGAGGTTCTAGGCGCTTCAGACTGAAACCGCGCGACAGCTACGGTCGGAGGTTCGAATCCTGCCTCGGCATGGATGTGTGTGATACCCTTAGGTTAGTTACGTTTAAGTAGTTCTAAGTTCTAGGAGACTGATGACCTCAGATGTTAAGTCCCATAGTGCTCAGAGGCATTTGAACCAACCTCTGGTTCTTCCAGTTTATCAAGGTCCCATCTCATTAAATTCCTACCTTTTTGCAGTTTCTCCAATTTCAGTCTACAGTTCATAGCAAATAGATTGTGGTCAGAGTCCACATCAGACGCTGGAAATGTACTAACAATTTAAAACGTCGTTCCTGAATGTCTTACCAGTATATAGTCCATGTGAAACCTTCCAGTGTCTCCAGGCCTCTTGCACATAACTTCGCTAATCGTACCAGTAGCTAATTAGATGTTACAACGCTTTCTTTAGAGGAAGAAGTAAAATAACGAAGGGGAAAAAATGGAAGAAGTAAGTGGATCCACCGTGCCTGGAAAACAAGACCAGTTCAGGGAGAGTTTCGAGCATTATTTCCTCATCTTGTGGATGACGAGACAAAGTTCTGTGAATATTTCGAAATGACGCAGCACCCGTTCTCTGATCTTTTAAACAGAGTAGAACTAAAAACCGAGAACAAAATATAGCGCTATCTGCTGACTACAAATTTCACCAAAAGGCTCTTCCGCACTGTGTCTCTGTGCTCAGCATACCAGTATTTTTCATTTGCCTACTTCTGTGGATCTTTCCACATCCATTTTCGTACACGGGATAGTGTTACCCAGTTGCACAGCCTGCAAAACAACTGTACCGTCGCGTTGTCCGTCGCGTGGAAAATGAAACACCCGGCACGGTGTCGGCTCGCCGACGTTCCGGCGCCGTCTGTGGAGCGCTGCGGACGTGTGAGCGGCGCACCCCGTCCTCCGGGCCACGCCTCGCACTCGGACGCCTCTCGCCACGCACACTGCCCACACCTGTGTCACCGCACACGAGGGAGTCGTCCTTCTCCCTGCCTGTCTGTATCTTAGACAGCTGCGAAACAATTTGACCCCAGGAACGTGTCGACAGTTCAGGTTCAAATGTACTGAGAAACAGTCACGCCCACTGAATACCTACGCATAACGTTGCAGAGCTACACTGAGGGGCATAAGAAACTGGCGTAGGCATGCGTAATAAAATACAGAGATACGTAAACAGCAGAGTACGGCACTGCGATCTGCAACACACATACTAGAAAAGGGCCTGCAGCAGTTGTCAGATCGGTTACTGCTGCTACAATGACAGCTTATCAACATTTAAGTGAGTTTGGATGTGGCGTTATAGTCGGTGAACGAGCTATAGGACACAGCATCTCCGAGGTAGAGATGAGCTGCAGTTTTTCCTGTACGATCGTTTCCCGAGTGTATTGTGAATATCAGGAATCTCGTAAAACATCAAATCTCCGACATCTCTGCGGCCGAAAAAGAACCTGCAAGATCGAGATCAACGACGACTGAAGTGCATCGATCGACGCGACACGACTGCAACCCTTCCCCACATTGCTGCAGATACCCGTGCTGGGCCATCAAGAAGTGTGAGCGAGCGAAGACTTGGGACCGCTGATGCAGGTGACAGGTACGTAGGCATCCCCGCCGATCAGCTGCATCCATTCGTGTCCGTTGTGCATTCCGACGGTCTCGGGCAATTCCAGCAGGACAACGGGAGAACCCCCACACGTCCACAATTGCTCCAGAGTTGGTGCAGAAACACTCTTCAGAATTTAAACATTTCCATTTGCCGTAGGACGGCTCAGACACGAACATTAATGACCATATCTGGGATGTCTTGGAACGTGGTGTTCAGAAGAGATCACCACCACTTCGTAGTCTTACGGATTCTGCGAAATGCCAGTGTGGAAAAAGGTTTGTACATCTTTGATTCAGACGAATTTTGAATGAGAACGAGACATGCACTCGACCCCCTTCTTATCTACCATCTAGGTAATTATGCATATATCGGTAACGGAAGCAAATTGTGGTGCACCCTGCTAGTTGGTAAAATAACGAGCGCACACTCACAATAATTCAATAAAAATCATAATCTGCTCGAAAAAAGGAGAACTTTATCACAATAAACAACAGGAAATGGGATACTGCATATATCTAAGGAAATTATATGCGGATTAAATATTAGAATTAGATTTATTATGATGATTTGAAAATTGCCGAACTATCACTTTTAGTAAGTCACAGCTGCAAAATACTAACGCGAATTCTTTACAGACGAATTGAAAAACTGGTAGAAGCCGACCTCGGGGAAAACCAGTTTGGATTCCGTAGAAATGTTGGAACACGTGAGGGAATACTGACCTTACGACTTATCTTAGAAGCTAGATTAAGGAAGGACAAACCTACGTTTCTAGCATCTGTAGAGTTAGAGAAAGCTTTTGACAACGTTGACTGGAATACTCTCTTTCAAATTCTAAAGGTGACAGGGGTAAAATACAGGGAGCGAAAGGCTATTTACAATTTGTACAGAAACCTGATGGCAGTTGTAAGAGTGGAGGGACATGAAAGGGAAGCAGTGGTTGGGAAGGGAGTAAGACAGGTAGCAGCCTCTCCCCGATGTTATTCAATCTGTATATTGAGCAAGCAGTAAAGGAAACAAAAGAAAAATTCGGAGTAGGTATTAAATTCCATGGAGAAGAAATAAAAACTCTGAGGTTCGCCGATGACACTGTAATTCTGTCAGAGACAGCAAAGGACCTGGAAGAGCAGCTGAACGGAATGGACAGTGTCTTGAAAGGAGGATAAAAGGTGAACATCAACAAAAGCAAAACGAGAATAATGGTTTTTAGTGGAATTAAATCTGGCGATGATGCGGGAATTAGATTAGGAAATGAGACGCTTAAAGTAGTAAAGGAATTTTGCTATTTGGGGAGTAAAGTAACAGACGATGGTCGAAGTAGAGAGCATATAAAATGCAGACTGGCAATGGCAAGGAAAGCGTTTCTGAAGAAGAAAAATTTGTCAACATCGTTTATAGATTTAAGTGTCAGGAAGTCATTCTGAAAGTATTTGTATAGACTGTAGCCATGTATGGAAGTGAAACGTGGACGATAAATAGTTTTGACACGAAGTGAATAGAAGCTTTCGAAATGTGGTGCTACAGAAGAATGCTGAAGATTAGATGGGTAGATCGCATAACTAATGAGGAAGTATGACGTTTGTACCACAACTTGACCAGAAGAAGGGATCGGTTGGTAGGGCATGTTCTGAAACATCGAGGGATCACCAATTTAGTTTTGGAGAACAACGTGGAGGGTAAAAATTGTAGAGGGAGACCAAGAGATGAATACACTAAGCAGATTCAGAAGGATGTAGGTTACAGTAGGTACTGGGAGATGAAGAAGCTTTCACAGGATAGAGTAGCATGGAGAGCTGCACCAAACCAGTCTCAGGACTGAGGAGCACAACAACAACACATGTATAAAAACATAAATGCAGATTACTGTCGACACAAACACAAGATAGGGTATATTGATCTATTATGAGATCAAGTGCGGGCTCGAAAAGAAGGGGTCTTACTCGCTCTGATGCAATAGATTGACGATAATGGCTGTAGGTCCTAATGAATCAAATATTAATCTTCCGACTGTATAGCAGTATCGCAATTAGTAATGGGAGCTCAAATGGGAACACATGGAGAAACAACCAAGGTGGACATGTAGCAAAGCGAGCGCGTGTGCTGCTGAGGACTTCAGTATAAAAATGGCAGGTCCTACAATGCCGGAGCTGCAAAATATTGTACCACTACTGAAATCTGCAGCTTGTCGTCAGTAGGCAGCGTCCTGATGATGCAGGCGCAGACTTCTGCCTTGCAGCAGCTCTGTTTCAACCCTGGTCTCGAAGGCTGTCCGAGAATTCTAAGTTCTTCCGAAGAAGAGAGACCAAGTCGCAAGACCGTCCGACTCCGAGGAAGATCAGATCCCGAATCTCTTTTGTGATGCGATGCAAGCAGCGAGGCCAGCATTGCTCAACTCCCTACTCTCCTCGAGAAACCGCGAATCAGCATTCAGTTGTGATTCCAAAATCCCGCCACACTGTCTCAGAGCATCATTCGCGCCAATAGCGACCATTCCCTCCAGTTTCGAACAAGGCGCTATGACGTCAACGAGCCTCAGTTTGAGTTGACCAATCATGCCTCAGCTGCTTAGCTGAGGGCACCGAACTTGCCTTTTGACCAGCTACGAAAACAACCTACGTAGGCCACGCGGCAGCGGGCGCCAGACAGCCGCACCTAGCAGATCACAGTCCCCAAGTATTCTCTGAATCAAGAGGACAATGCAGTCAGTCAGTGCCAGGAATCTTCATCCCGGACGCTCCAGAACGGTAAACACATACACTGCGGTGGCGCTCAGACGCCTCGCAGGTCGTTTCGCCCTGTTTACAATAGGCGTACCTCGATCTGCGTCAGTCGCTCCGCCAGCCGCTTAAGCCTACTGTGCGGACCCCACAGAATACAAGGAAGTGTAGCCCCCAACCGGAAAAGTCGTGTGCTGCGTCTTCCGATGCTTGCCTCGCACAGCCCTCCCTGGCAATTAACCCAACATGTATAGGAAACAGGTGAAAAGTATTTTTTTTAGCTCTCAGTGCAAATTCGCTCATTATAATAACCCTATTCGGTCTGTTACTACCGTGCAATGACAAAGAACATTAATAAAATTCCTGAAAATGAGAGGAGACATGCAAAAGGGGGCATGAAACCTCTCAATTTATGGACAGTTCTGTAGAATTCATGGCGTCAGTTATGTGCAGACATTAGTTCGAGTCCATGGGACGTCAGGTTGTGGTTCTTCTACTTGCTGTCGGGTGCCCTACAGGATATTAGGCAAGTGTGCCAGTTTCTTTGGCTCTTCAGTGTATGTAACATATTAATGTGTGTCGTCCCTTAACAGAGCAAATCTTTAAAGCTTGTATGTCATTTCGCTGAAAAGATTCGACCATTTATCTTAGACATTTTGAAAGTCGCAAAACCACGATCAAAACCTATGAAGCTCTTGCCGTTGGCACAGAATCATGGAATTTGCCAAAAAGCAAGGCTTCCAGTACAAACAAAGTAAAAGTATTTGAGAATTCTTAATTTATATATATTATATCACATAAAAATATATTTTTGCCGTTGAACATACACTGCATTCATATTCCTTTAAAAGCGTATTAGACGGACATTACTCCATGCACACATAAAATGTAGGTTGTAGTCATGTTTTATTCAGTCTTCTACATCTCCATATATAAACTCAAGTCCCCCGCTCGCTTTTTTTCTATGTCCGGGTTAGTCAGAAGAACTACTGTAGAGACTCTGATACGGTCTCAGAATTCCCGGGACCAACATCTCGCCAATATGCTTTCCGGGGCTCGCGAAAACGATTCCCGGATTCGATGATATACGGGGATTGCCCAGAAAATAATGCACTGTATTTTTTCTCAGCCGAAAAAAATACTACGAACGCAAAACGTTACTTATGTATTATCTGAAGTCTCTTCAGTGAGCGCGCCAAGTTTCCGTCACTTCCAACAGATAGCGTTACTGCAGGACAGTTTCAAAGAGGCGTCTGTACGTGAAGTACATTACAGGCAACGTGCCGTCATTGAATTTCTTACTGAAAGGCAAGAAACAGTGGGGAATATTCAAGAAACACTTGTGCAAATTCTATGTAGCGTCTGCTGTCGACACGTGCAGTCAGTCGCCGGGCACGGAGGGTGAGGCCATCAGAAGGCGGTTCGGCGGAGGCTATCCACGGCTGTCACACGTGGCACGTTGCAGCGAGCTGGTGTCGTCATTCGCGAGTTTGGGCCATTAAAGGACGCCATTCGTGGAAGGCATTTTGAGGACGGTCAGGTGGTGATTTGCTCTCTCCAGCACCAGGACAAGGACATACACGTCCTTGTCTAACGTGGACCAAGTTCGTAGAACGGCATGGGAAAATGGGGCGTGTAGATAAAACAACATTCTTTGATGTGTGTAATTCTCATTACGTTCAGTAAAGAACTGTTGAAGAAAAACGTGCGGTCCATTAGTTTCTGGGCAACCCTCGTGTACTGCGTCACTGAGGTTTGCGTAAGAACTTACTGACACTGCTAACCGGGACGAAGGCTTCTGTCAAGAGTTTTGTTGTCCAGTGTGGTGTGGCAGTGGAAGGCAACAGAAGGGCGATCGCACAGACATGCCGTCGTCTGACTCTCAGACACAACTGGACACACAAACAGGCGTCCTTGTCGTAGTAAAGCTACTGAGGGAGTTTAAATCAAATGTCTTGAGAAACCGTGTCTCAATACTCGGCGCCGTCGTCCCCTCACTGAGCTCGCATTTATCGCCAATCTCTCGCCGAGCCCACAGTACAGAGGGACTGGTAAAAGGCACAACTCACATAAGAAGTCTCAAAGGACGGATCCACAAACTGCAGACCAGTAACTTTAACGCTAGCCGGCTGAGGACCCGTTGTGCCTATTCAGAGTTCGAATATAATAAGATCCCTTCAGAAGGAGAAGCATCTTGCCACAAATCAGCACGGACTTAGCAAGCGTAGCTCGTTGCAGAATTCAACTTGTTTTTCCCCACATGATATTCTCCGAATATCAACACCAAACGGATTCGATATTCCTAGATTTCTGGAATTTCCTCGAGACCGAATACTAACATGCCTGAGTGGCTCCGCCACCTCTTGAGCGGCAGTACGCATCACGTTGTGCTGGAGACGGAGCGTTGGTCGGAGCATGTGTGCGCTCACGAGTGGTCCAGGCCGGTGTGAGGGGAGCTGCCCCTCCTGCACACGCGCCGTCCATCTGGCGGGCGGGCGGAGCTGCGGCCGTCGGCTGATGGCGCGACAGTTCCTGCCTCGTGTGCCGTGCTGACAAACGGTACGGTTATATGATTGTCCGCTGAAGCGCCAAGGAAATTGGTATAGGCATGCGTACTCAAATACACACATATGCATACAGGAAGAATACGGCACTCCGGTCGGCAACGCCTATATAACACAACAAGCGTCTGTGCAGTTGTTAGTTCGGTTACTGCAGCTACAATGGCAGGTTATCAGGATTTAAGTGAGTTTGAACGTCGTCTTCCGCGTTGGGACACTGCGTCTTCCACGTAGCGGTGAAGTGGGGATTCTCCTGTACGACCATTTCACGAGTGTACCGTGAATATCAGGAATGCGGAAAAATGTCAAATGTCCGACATCACTAAGGCGAGAAAGAAATTCTGCAAGAACGAGACCAACGACGACTGAAGACAATCGTTCACCGTGACACAAGTGCAGCCCTTCCGCAAATTGCTTCAGATTCCAGCGGTGGGCCGTCAACAGGAGCCACCGTGCGAACCATTCAACGAAACAGCATCGGTGCGAGTCTTCGGAGCTAGAACGCTTCACGACTGCCCGACACAAAGCTTTACGCCTATCCTGGGCCTTGTCAACACCGACACTGCACTGTTAGTGACTGGGAACAGGTTGCGTGGTCGGACCTCACGCTTCAAATTTTACCGAGCGAATGGACGTAGCCGGGTAAACATCATGAATCCGTGAACCCTGCATGTTACGAGGGAACTGTTCAAGCTGATGGTGGCCCACTCTTCAAATTTTACCGAGCGAATGGACGCAGCCAGGTATAGAGACAACATCATGAATCCGTTAACCCTGCATGTTAGGAGGGGACTGTTCAAGCTGATGGTGGCCCAGTAATGGTGTGGGGCATGTCCAGTTCTAGTGATACTGGACTCTTTATGAGTCTAGATACGACGCTGACAGGTGACACGTACGTAAGCGTCATGTTTGATGAGCTGCATGCATTCCTGTAAACTGTGCATTGCGAAGAACTGGACCAATTCTAGTAGGACAATGTCACATTGCACACGCGCAAAATTCCTGCAGCGTGGCTCTAGAAATACTCTTCTCAGTTTAAACACTTCCGCTGTCCACTAAACTTCCCAGACATGAACATTATTGAGCATATATCGGATGCCTTGCAACGTGCTGTTGAAAAAAGATCTCCACCCCCTCGTATTCTTATGGATTTATGGACAGCCCTGCAGGATTCATGGAGCCGGTTTCCTCCAGCACCTACTTCAGACATTAGTCCAGTCCATGAAACGTCGTTTTGCGGCACTTCTGCTTACTCGCTGGGGCGGGGGGGCTACACGATATTAGACAGATGTACCAGACTCTTGGCCTCTTCAGTGTATGAGCCAATCGCGTGTGTTCTTTCGCACATGACCTAAAGAACAGACACAACGCATTTACGTAATTAATTCGCCTAGATTCGCAATGGATCGACCTTCTTCATCGCGGATTCACAGGTATGTACGACCTCCTGTGCGAAACGGGGAGGAGCGAGGAAAAGGTTCAAATGGTTCAAATGGCTCTGAGCCCTATGGCACTCAACATCTATGGTCATCAGTCCCCTAGAAGTTAGAACTACTTAAACCTAACTAAGGACAGTACACACATCCATGCCCGAGGCAGGATTGGGACCTGCGACCGTAGCAGTCGTCTGGTTCCAGACTGTAACGCCTGGAACCGCTCTGCCGGCGCTAGGAAAAGGAAGGGAGAGGGAGCGCAGGCAGGCGGCGCTCGGTGGGGGCGTCGGTCGGCCGTCAGGTGTGGCGAGGTGTTCTGCGCAGGCGCGATGGCTCTGTGTCCCGCACGGTGCAGTGGCTAACGCACCTGCCTGGTAAGCAGGAGCTCCCGGATTCGAACCCCGGTTGCCACTGTTTTTGTGTAGCGTCCTGAGGCAGCAAACACCAGTAATTTCTCCATTCCCCTTTCTCCACCCCTCCACCTCTAGTTTACGTATAAAATAATTATACTGTATGATCAAAACCATCCGGACATTCCCAAAACCATACGTTTTTCATATTAGGTGCATAGTGCTGCCGCCTACTGCCAGGTACTCCATATCAGCGACCTCAGTAGTCGTTAGACATCACGAGAGAGCAAAATGGGGAGCTCCGTGGAAATACAGACTTAGAACTTGGTCAGGTGATTGCGTATCACTTGTGTCATACGTCTGCACGAGAGATTTCCACACTACTAAATATCCCTTTGTTCACTGTTTGAACCGTGTTAGTGAAGTGGAAACGTAAAGCTGACTGAACGTAGGTCTGCTTGAGTGACAGCTGTCATCAAGGGTAAGGCCGGCCCAACACCACACTGAATTCCAGCATTACCGATGGAGGGCGCCACGATTGCGTAAGTCATTGTCGGCCAAGTGTACAGATACTTTTGATGACAAAGTGTACACTGGGCTCGATTCCCGGCTGGGTCGAAGATATTTTCCGCTCAAGGACCATCATTTCATCCCCACCGACGCGCAAGCCGACCAAGTGGCGTCAAATCGAAAGACTTGCACCAGGCTGGCGGTCTACCCGACGGGAGGCCCTCGTCACACGACACTTACATTTTATGTACCTTAGAAATGAATATGAAACAGAATGAACAGGTCTCGTCGGTTCTGGGGTAAGCCAATGGTCGACTTCATTGTGAGAATTCTAGGAAGGTTTCCTGCCTTTTTATTTTTAAAAGCACCTTGCTTTGAGTTTTCGATGCTGTGACGCCACATTCTCCATGTGACAACCACGCACTTTTGTTGATAAATATTAAGGAAAATTTTCTCTCTTTCAGATAGTCGAGCATCAGTGCAGCTAGTACAAAGACGTTCCTTGCATTTATACGTCCTGTAAAAACCAAGGAGTTGACATTACGATATTCGTTAGGATAACACTAATTTCGGAAGACTTCATGCACACGCGATGTCATTCAGACGATACGCAGTATCAACAAATACACGAACTGTTTCGTTAGCGTTTCGTTTGCCGGAAGTCTTGTGAGATGAGTGTTATTCGCGAAATATCTCGGACAATGAAGAATATGAAAGTCATTCCGCATCTACAATAATGTTGGAAGCTGAAAACATGAATTCAACATCGTTCTACGGCTAGGACTCGAACCCATGTTACGAGACAGAAATGCTGACCATTACACCACCGCAGCACTATGGCCAACATTGCTGCAGCAACTACTCAAGTCGATTACCCTCGCCAACACAAATTTCAATTCATATCTCCCCTTACATTGTCACTGTTACCAGTGCTCTCCGGCATTAAAATAGCACCCCAGCATTGGACGTAGTGGGGAAGGCCTACACTACACGAGGTCGCATAGATCTTATCATCCAATTCTACCTGAGACATTTAAGTCTCGTCTTTACAAACTGGAGAAATGAACTGACGTTTTTGTTCGGCAGGGCATTCCACTTGGGTAATTCATACAGAAGTTTTCAGAGTAGTGCTGCAGTGGTGTAATGGTCGGAGTTTGTGGTTAATACGTAAGAAGACTTGCTTTCGAGTCCCGGTTGCCGCACAAATTTTAATTCCTGACTTGAGCTTCCAGCATTATCGTAGATAAAGAGTTTCGCTTTTCGCTTCCTGGCTAAACAAACAGCTGAATATTCATTTGAACATTAGTTTTCTAATCACACGGAGATTTTAAATAACTTTGGAGAAAATACTTTCATTAGATTCGTAACATACTCACATAATGTCTTAACAACGGTAAGAAAAGAGACGAAAGCCACTCTGCTTCCTTCGCCTCGCAGAAGCCAGGCCGCTCCCCTCTGGCGGGTGTAGCCTTACTTCAGACGTACCGAGAAATGCCAGGTGCGCCGTGCTGCGGCTCGCATTGGTGATGTTTGTAGGTTTCTGCCCTCTGTTGGAGGCCAGACGGTATCGTTTAGTTGGCATGGTTGCGGTTGTCTGTCTTCATGTTGACTGGAGCCACCCGTTTTCGCTAGTGTTGCCTGTCCGCGAGTGGCAGCAGCGGCGGTTATCGATATGTACTAACTGTTATCCTACCTTTGGGGCGACTTGGTTGTTTTGCCGGGTCGTGTGAGTAGGCCAGTTCGTTTGGGGACAGGAGGAGCCAGCTCGGCTCGCGGCCCCTGTGGACTGCCGGGTGGGAGGGCTGCGGTCCGTCGTAGGCCGCACCCTGCAGGCTTCAAGGCGAGTCAGACCTCCACCACTGTGATGCCTCGCGATTCTCCAGGGACTTGGCTTCGTGTTACTCCCCACACTGTCGCCGAGGCGAACAGCGCGAGTGGAGTGCTTCGGGAAGGCGGATATAATTAGCTTTCCTCGACTTCTTATTACTATTTACTGCGTTCAACTTGTTTCAATTTGTTAAGTTCAACCAGCGGTAATTTTACTTGTTTGGTGGCCGTTAACGCCCAAGTTACCTGCCCTGGGGGTTAGTGTGTGTAACAGCAGTGTACGTTTCTTCGTCTTCTCGCTGCTGTCCGGTAAGACGTGTAGCTCTGACAGCTTTCTTGATTGTACGCCGTTGGTGATTCCTTTGGTGGTAGTGACTCCTTTCCCGTTCCGCGGGCCCTAACCACAATATTTCGACGTGCTGCAGACCACCGTTTCCGGCTTTGGCGTATTGTGCCATCGTTGTATTTGATCAGGCAGCCTCAGCGACATTATCATTAGTGATTCGTTAGGCTGCCACTAGTCTGAGTTGCCATCTTGTGAAATGGAATGCGACTCTTGGTTGCCTATCTCATCACTAGCGAAAGTGTTCGTTGCCGCACCTTCTCAGAGGTCTATTCCTAGAGTACCGTATGGATTAGTTGCTTGTTTTTTTACTAACTTTTGCTATTGTATTTGCTGTCTTACAGCAGGCTTCAAACTTTTTTTTTATGTTTTTGGCGTTAATGACGTCTAAGGCCTTCAGCCGTGATTGTGGTCACTTGCCTTAAAATTCTATTTTAGTATTTGTATTTTAGCAGTAAGCCTTATATTCATCGCGTCTGATGCCTTATGCAGTGTTTCCAAACTTGACAGTAGCCCAGCACACAGTTTTCATCTGCCAGGAAGTTTCATATCAGCGCACACTCCGCTGAAGAATGCAAGAGGACGTGCTGCTGGGTATTGGAGGTTCCGTTGTGTACAGCAATCTGTACCACCACCTCTGAAGGTCCCACTGTATGGTGGTACAACATGCAAAGTGAGATTTTCATGGGCAATAAAAAGGGCGGGTCTCTATTGCATTTCTCTGTACAGGTTCCGCAACTACCGGAACCGAGGTGATGCTAAACTTTTTTTATGTGTTTATTTTAAGCTGTTGCATCGCAGCTGCAGTGAAGCCGACGAAACGCTATCTCTCAGGATCTATCAAGTGCAACTTTGAGCGGCTGGGGTACATCATAGGATTACATCGGTATGACGGAGAGAAGGTCCTAGCAATGCTGTCTCTTCCTGCACCTTCCCTTACACTTCATCACTGCTGTGCTCTTTATACCACTCCGTGCGCTTCAAACGAAAACTCCTGTAAGATCCACATATTTACGTCGACTGCGTTAAAACCACGAGAGCGGCCAACGTCAGCGAAACAGCAGCAGACTGACTGTCCTGTCATTTCGTATTCAGTGTCAACTGAACTGAGAAACACTCTCGTCTCTTCAGTGAACTTTCACTAATCCTTGTTACTCAGTGTCCACTTTATACCCAGACTGGGGGATTTATCAGCAGGAATTGCATGGCAGACAAGAAACGTTGCCCCTCCCGCATGGCTATTCCTCGTCGTGACCGTCCTCCTCCCCTCCTCGTCTTCTTCTTCTTCTTCTTCTTCTTCTTTTTCCTCGTCCTGTTTTCCCCGTGCTTCTAAGACGCTGAAGCTCAGGCAGCAGTAGCCGACCGAGACAGACACAGCAACACGGAAGTTTACGAGCTCCTAACCAAGACCGAATTTTATTATTCATTCATTAATAGTTCAGTTTCTTGTGTTTCTGCGTCTAAATTTAATATCTAGTAGCCACAGTTGTCGCATTTTCGTTTGCGTCGGAAACTAAACCGGTTATGTGACACATTACAAGTTCCTAATCACTGGTAAATTATTTAGTTTCACTTGAGCGATTCGGTAGATGTTGTTGTTGTTGTTGTGGTCTTCAGTCCTGAGACTGGTTTGATGCAGCTCTCCACACTACTCTATCCTGTGCAATCTTCTTCATCTCCCAGTACCTACTGCAACCTACATCCTTCTGAATCTGCTTAGTGTATTCATCTCTTGGTCTCCCTCTACGATTTTTACCCTCCGCGCTGCCCTCCAATACTAAATTGGTGATCCCTTGATGCCTCAGAACATATCCTACCAACCGATCCCTTATTCTGGTCAAGTTGTGCCACAAATGTCTCTTCTCCCCAATCCTATTGAATACTTCCTCATTAGTTATGTGATACACCTATCTACTCTTCGGCATTCTTTTGTAGCACCACATTTCGAAAGCTTCTATTCTCTTCTTGTCCAAACTATTTATCGTCCACGTTTCACTTCCATACATGGCTACACTCCATACAAATACATTCAGAAATGACGTCCTGACACTTAAATCTATACTATATGTTAACAAATTTCTCTTGTTCAGAAACGCTTTCCTTGCCATTGCCAGTCTACACTTTACATCCTCTCAACTTCCACCATCATCAGTTATTTTGCTCCCCAAGTAGCAAAACTCCTTTACTACTTTAAGTGTGTCATTTCCTAATCTATATCTCTCAGCATCACAAGACTTAATTCGGCTACATTCCATTATTCTCGTTTTGCTTTTGTTGATGTTCATCTTACATCCTCCTTTCAAGACAGTGTCTATTCCGTTCAACTGCTCTTCCAAGTCCTTTGCTGTCTCTGACAGAATTACAATGTCATCGGCGAACCTCAAAGTTTTTGTATCTTCTCCATGGATTTTAATACCTACTCCGAATTTTTCTTTTGTTTCCTTTACTGCTTGCTCAATATACAGATTGAATAACATCAGGGAGAGGCTACAACCCTGTCTTACTTCCTTCCCAACCACTGCTTCCCTTTCATGTCCCTCAACTCTTATAACTGCTATCTGGTTTCTGTGCAAATTCTAAATAGCCTTTCGCTCCCTGTATTTTACCCCTGCCACCTTTAGAATTTGAAAGAGACTATTCCAGTCAATATTGTCAAAAGCTTTCTCTAAGTCCACAAATGCTAGAAACGTAGGTTTGCCTTTCCTTAATGTTTCTTCTAAGGTCAGTATTTCCTCACGTGTTCCAGTATTTCTACGGAATCCAAACTGATCTTCCCCGAGGTCGGCTTCTACTAGTTTTTCCATTCGTCTGTAAAGACTTCGTATTAGTATTTTGTAACCGTGGCTTACTAAACTGAGGGTATTTCGCCTGTCTCATACATCTTGCTCACCAGATGGTAGAGTTTTGTCAGGACTGGCTCTCCCAAGGCCGTCAGTAGTTCTAATGGAATGTAGATAGGTTTTTGAATGTCCGCGTATTACTAGACACAGTTCGTGCGTTTTCGTCTGGATCTACAGTAGAGTTGCGCAGCACTTGCCGATAGTCCGTTTATCTGCATAGTTTATTTCTTCACTGCCTTCAGCATGGACAGGGACTGCGATTGTTGTGTGCGGATGCGAGGCGAGTTGGTTACACTTCGCTCTCAGCTTGAGGCTGTGATGGCTTTGGGTGCACAGCGTGGGGCTGCAGTGGACGGGCACAACTGTTGTGGTCCGGCTGTGGGGATCCAACGGACGTCCAGCACATCACAGTCCTCCGATTGGGCTTCACCGGTGGCCCACCCAGTTACTGCTGGCACTGGAGCTGAGCCCTCACCTGTGGTCGAGTTGGAGGTCGTTCCGGGGCGAAGCAGGCGGCGAAACATTTCCCGGGCGGCGCTCGTAAGGCCTCGCCGGTTCGTCTGCAAACAGGTTCCAAGTACTGTCTGTGGCTGACACTGTTGCTGAGCCAGATGCTGTCGCCTGTCCTGTTTCAGAGGAAACCACTCAGCCTGCAGGATCTGGGCAATCGCAGAGGGTGGGACTTTTGTTAGTTGGGAGCTCCAACGTTAGGCGCGTTATGGGGCCCCTTAGGGACTTAGCCGACAAGGAGGGTAAGAAAACCAATGTGCACTCGGTGTGCATTCCAGATGTGGAAAGGATCCTCCCGGATGCCATGAAGAGCACAGGGTGCAGGCAACTGCAGGTGGTAGCTCATGTCGGTACCAATGATGTGTGTCGCTCAGAAAAGATTCTCTCTGGTTTCGAGCGACTAACAGAAGTGGCAAAAGCTTCCAGTCTTGCTTGCAAGATGAAAGCAGATTTGACCATCTGCTGCATAGTCGACAGGACTGATTGCGGACCTCTGGTACAGAGCCGAGTGTAGGGTCTGAATCAGAGTCTCAGACGTTCTGCGACCGTGTAGGCTGCAGATTCATCGACTTGCGCCAAAGGGTGGTTGGGTTTCGAGTTCCGCTGAATAGGTCAGGTGTCCACTATACGCAGGAGGCGGCTACACGGGTAGCAGGGACTGCGTGGAGTGGACTGGGCAGTTTTTTAGTTTAGAGGGTCGCAGGAAAACACAAGAAGGGCTTCAGTCACAAAGGGTGCAGGCTGAACACATGAGAAACGTAGATACAGGAACCATCGGTACAACAGTTGTAAATTGTCGTAGCTGTGTTGGGAAAGAACCAGAACTCCAAGCGCTAATAAAAAGCACTGATGCTCAAATCGTCATAGGCACTGAAAGCTGGCTAATGCCGGAGATAAGCTAGGCCGAAATTTTTGCGAAGAACCTAACGGTGTTCCGAGAGGAGAGGCTAAACATGGTTGGCGGTGGCGTGTTTGTCGCTGTTAGAAGTAGTTTAATTTGTCGCTAAATTGATGTAGATACTTCCTGTGAGTTAGGATGAGCAGAGGTCATTGTTGGCAAACGGAATAAAATAATAATTTGATCCTTTTACCGACCTCACAATTCAGATGATACTGTTGCTGAAAGGTTCTAAGAAAACTTGAGTCTCATTTCAAACACGTGCCCGACATACGATAATTGGTAACCTCAATTTATCCTCGGTATTTTGGCGGAAATACATGTTTAATTCTGGAGGTACAGAAGGTACGCATAAAATATCATCCGAAATTGTTCTAAACCCATTCTCAGGACATTATTTCCAGCAGTTAGTTCATGAGCCCACACGAATAGTAAATGGTTGTGAAAACACACTTCATCTCTTAGCAACAAATAATCCTGAGTTAATAACGAGCATCATAACCGATTCAGGGATTAGTGAACACTGGGTTGTCGTAACGAGATTAAATACTGTAATCCCCAAATCCTCGAAAAATTAGCTATTTAAAAAGCAGATAAAAATTTACTTGACGCCTTCCTGAGAGACAATCTCCACTCATTCCAAATTAATAATACACTCCAACCATACTTGCTCCGGACACTGCGAGAGGGCTGTACAAGCAATGATCACACGCACGGCACAGCGGACACACCAGGAACCGCGGTGTTGGCCGTCGAATGGCGCTAGCTGCGCAGCATTCGTGCACCGCCGCCGTCAGTGTCAGCCAGTTTGCCGTGGCATACGGAGCTCCATCGCAGTCTTTAACACTGGAAGCATGCCGGGACAGCGTGGACGTGAACCGTATGTGCAGTTGACGGACTTTGAGCGAGGGCGTATAGTGGGCATGCGGGAGGCCGGGTGGACGTACCGCCGAATTGCTCAACACGTGGGGCGTGAGGTCTCCACAGTACATCGGTGTTGTCGCCAGTGGTCGGCGGAAGGTGCACGTGCCCGTCGACCTGGGACCGGACCGCAGCGACGCACGGATGCACGCCAAGACCGTAGGATCCTACGCAGTGCCGTAGGGGACCGCACCGCCACTTCCCAGCAAATTAGGGACACTGTTGCACCTGGGGTATCGGCGAGGACCATTCGCAACCGTCTCCATGAAGCTGGGCTACGGTCCAGCACACCGTTAGGCCGTCTTCCGCTCACGCCCCTACATCGTGCAGCCCCCCTCCAGTGGTGTCGCGACAGGCGTGAATGGAGGGACGAATGGAGACGTGTCTTCTTCAGCGATGAGAGTCGCTTCTGCCTTGGTGCCAGTGATGGTCGTATGCGTGTTTGGCGCCGTGCAGGTGAGCGCCACAATCAGGACTGCATACGACCGAGGCACACAGGGCCAACACCCGGCATCATGGTGTGGGGAGCGATCTCCTACACTGGCCGTACACCTCTGGTGATCGTCGAGGGGATACTGAATAGTGCACGGTACATCCAAACCGTCATCGAACCCATCGTTCTACCATTCCTAGACCGGCAAGGGAACTTGCTGTTCCAACAGGACAATGCACGTCCGCATGTATCCCGTGCCACCCAACGTGCTCTTGAAGGTGTAAGTCAACTACCCTGGGCAGCAAGATCTCCGGATCTGTCCCCCATTGAGCATGTGTGGGACTGGATGAAGCGTCGTCTCACGCGGTCTGCACGTCCAGCACGAACGCTGGTCCAACTGAGGCGCCAGGTGGAAATGGCATGGCAAGCCGTTCCACAGGACTACATCCTGCATCTCTACGATCGTCTCCATGGGAGAATAGCAGCCAGCATTGCTGCGAAAAGTGGATATACACTGTACTAGTGCCGACATTGTGCATGCTCTGTTGCCTGTGTCTATGTGCCTGTGGTTCTGTCAGTGTGATCATGTAATGTATCTGACCCCAGGAATGTGTCAATAAAGTTTCCCCTTCCTGGGACAATGAATTCACGGTGTTCTTATTTCAATTTCCAGGAGTGTATAAGTGTAAACCAGATGTGGCTTAAATTCAAGCAAATATTCTCATCAGAAATTGAGAGATTTATACCAAATAAATTAACAAACGGCGGAGCTGATCCTGCTTGGTAAACAACGAAACAAACATGCCAAATTTAAACAGTCGCAAAATACCTAAGATTGGCGCTCTTTTAAAGAAGCTCGAAATTTAGCGCGGACTTCAGTGCGAGTTGCCTATAACAGTTTCCACAACGAAACTGTGTTTCGAAACCTGGGAGAAAATCCAAAGAGATTCTGGTCGTATGTGAAGTGTGTTAGCGGCAATAAACAATCAACGTCTTCTCTGCGTGATAGCAATGGAGATACTATCGAAGACAGTGCTGCCAAAGCAGAGTTACTAAACACAGCCTCCCGAAATGCCTTCACAAAAGAAGACGAAGTAAATATTCCACAATTCGAATCGAGAACAGCTGCCAACACGAGTAACGTAGAAGTAGATATCCTCTGGAAGTAAGGCAACTGAAATCATTTAATAAAAGCAAGTCTTCTAGTCCAGACTGTATACCAATTACGTTCCTTTCGGAGTATGCTGATGCATTAGCTCCATACTTAACAATCATATACAACCTTCGCTCCATACCTAAAGACTGGAACGTTGCACAGGTCACAGCAATATTCAAGAAAGGTAGTAGGAGTGATGCACTAAATTACAGGCCCATATCGTTAACGTCGATATGCAGCAGGATCTTGGAACATATATTCTGTTCGTAAATTATGAATTACCTCGAAGAAAACGGTCTATTGACACACAGCCAACATGTGTTTAGAAAACATCGTTCCTGTGAAACACAACTAGCTTTTTATTCACATGAATTGTTGAGTGCTATTGACAAGGGATTTCACATTGATTCCGTATTTCTGCATTTCAGGAAGGCTTTTGACACTGTACCAGACAAGCGGCTCATACTGAAACTGCGTGCGAATGGAATATCGTCTAAGCTGTGTGACTAGATTTGTAATTTCCTGCCAGGGAGGTCACAGTAACTGACGTAAAGTCATTGAGTGAAACAGAAGTAATTTCTAGCGTTCCCCAAGGTAACGTTATAGCCCCTTGCTGTTCCTTATCTATATAAACGATTTGGGAGGCAATCTGAGCAGCCATCTTCGGTTGCTTGCATACGACGCTGTTGTTTATCGATTAATAAAGTCATCAGAAGACCAAAACAAACTGCAAAACGATTTAGAAAAGATATCTGAATGGTGCGAAAAGTGGCACTTGACCCTAAATAACGAAAAGTGAGAAGTTACTCACACGAGTGGTAAAAGGAACTCGTTAATCTTCGGTTACACGATAAATCAGTATAGTCTAAAAGCCGTAAATTCAACTAAGTACCTAGGTATTGCAATTACGAACACACAGAAAATGTTGTGGGGAAGGCTAACGAAAGACTGCGTTTTATTGGCAGGAGACTTAGAAAATGTAGCACAGCTACTAAGGAGACCGCCTACACTACGGTTGTCGGTACTCTTTTTAGAATACTGGTGCGCGGAGTGGGATCCTTACCAGATAGGACTGACAGAGTACATCGAAAAAGTTCAAGGAAGGGCAGCACTTTTTGTATTATGGCGAAATATGGATGATAGTGTCACAGGATTTGGGCTGGACATCATTAAAAGAAAGGCGTTTTTCGTTGAGACGAAATTTTCTCACGAAATTCCAATCACTAACTTTCTCCTCTGAATGTGAAAATATTTTGTTGACACCGACCTACATAGGGCCGAACGCCCACCAAGGTAAAATAAGGGAAAGCAGAGCTCGTACGGGAAGTTATAGGTATTCTTTATTTGCACATGCTAATAGAGAATTCCCTCCGTCATGAAAGGTGGTTGTATGCATGGAAGAACCCTGGAGATACTAAAACGTATCAGATGGATTATATAATGGTAAGACAGAGATTTAGGAACGAGGTTTTAAGTTGTAAGACATTTCCAGGGGCAGATGTGGACTCTGACCACAATCTATTGGTTATGAACTGTAGATTGAAACTGAAGAAACTGCAAAAAGGTGTGAATTTAAGGAGATGGGAACTGGATAAACTGAAAGTACCAGAGGTTGTACAGAGTTTCAGGCAGAGCATAAGGGAACAAATGACAGAAATGGGGGAAAGAAACACAGTAGAAGAAGAATGGGTAGCTTTGAGGGATGAAGTAGTGAAGGCACCAGAGGATCAAGTAGGTAAAAAGACGAGGGCTAGTAGAAATCCTTGGGTAACAGAAGAAACATTGAATTTAATTGATGAAAGGAGAAAACATAAAAATGCAGTAAATGAAGGAGGCAAAATGGAATACAAACGTCTCAAAAATGAGATCGACAGTAAGTGCAAAATGGCAAAACAGGGATGGCTAGAGGACAAATGTAAGGATGTAGAGGCTTATCTCACTAGGGGTAAGATAGATACTGCCTACAGGAAAATTAAAGTGACCTTTGGAGAAAAGAGAACCACTTGTATGAATATCAAGAGCTCGGATAGAAACCCAGTTCCAAGCAAAGAAGGCAAAGCAGAAAGGTGGAAGTTGTATATAGAGGGTCTATACAAGGGCGATGTACTTGAGGACAATGTTATGGAAATGGAAGTGGATGTAGATGAAGATGAAATGGGAGATACGATACTGCGTGAAGAATTTGACAGAGCAGTGACAGACCTGAGTCGAAACAAGGCCCCCGGAGTAGACAACATTCCTTTGGAACTACTGAAGGCCTTGGGAGAGCCAGTCCTGACAAAACTCTGCCATCTGGTGAGCAAGATGTATGAAACAGGCGAAATACCCTCAGACATCAAGAAGAATATAATAATTCCAGTCCCAAAGAAAGGTGTTGAAGGATGTGAAAATTACCGAACAATCAGTTTAATAAGCCACAGATGCAAAATACTAACTCGAATTCTTTACAGACGAATGGAAAAACTAGTAGAAGCCGGCCTCGGGGAAGATCAGCTTGGATTCCGTAGAAATACTGGAACACGTGAGGCAATACTGACCTTACAACTTATCTTAGAAGAAAGAGTAAGGAAAGGCAAACCTACGTTTCTAGCATTTGTGGACTTAGAGAAAGCTTTTGACAATATTAACTGGAATACTCTCTTTCAAATTCTAAAGGTGGCAGGGGTAAAATACAGGGAGCGAAAGGCTATTTACAATTTGTACAGAAACCAGATGGCAGTTATAAGAGTCGAGGGACATGAAAGGGAAGCAGTGGTTGGTAAGGGAGTAAGACAGGGTTGTAGCCTCTCCCGATGTTATTCAATCTGTATATTGAGCAAGCAGTAAAGGAAACAAAAGAAAAATTCGGAGTAGGTATTAAAATCCATGGAGAAGAAATAAAAACTTTGAGGTTCACCGACGACATTGTAATTCTGTCAGAGACGGCAAAGGACTTGGAAGAGCAGTTGAATGGAATGGACAGTGTCTTGAAAGGAGGATATAAGATGTACATCAACAAAAGCAAAACGAGAATAATGGAATGTAATCGAATGAAGTCTTGTGGTGCTGAGGGATTTAGATTAGGAAATGAGACACTTCAAGTAGTAAAGGAGTTTTGCTATTTGGGGAGCAAGTAGAGAGGATATAAAATGCAGACTGGCAATGGCAAGGAAAGCGTTTCTGAACAAGAGAAATTTGTTAACATCGAGTATAGATTTAAGTGTAAGGAAGTCATTTCTGAAAGTATTTGTATAGAGAGTAGCCATGTATGGAAGTGAAACGTGGACGATAAATAGTTTGGACAAGAAGAGAATAGAAGCTTTCGAAATGTGGTGCTACAGAAGAAGGCTGAAGATTAGATGGGTAGATCACATAACTAATGAGGAAGTATTGAACAGGATTGGGGAGAAGGGACATTTGAGGCACAACTTGACCAGAAGAAGGGATCGGTCGGTAGGACATGTTCTGAGGCATCAAGGGATCACCAATTTAGTATTGGAGGGCAGCGTGGAGGGCAAAAATCGTAGAGGGAGACCAAGAGATGAATACACTAAGCAGATTCAGAAGAATGTAGGTTGCAGTAGGTACTGGGAGATGAAGAAGCTTGCAGAGGATAGAGTAGCATGGAGAGCTGCAACAAACGAGTCTCAGGACTGAAGACAACAACAACAACAACAACAACAATAGAGAATTGTGAATGTGGCTCGATGAACCCACTGCCAGGCACTTAAATGTGATTTGCGGAGTATCCATATAGATGTAGATGTAGACGTAGATAGGATCGACAGATAATACATTGGCCTGATTTTTATTAGAATAATTTTTTTATGTATGACAGTAATTTTGTACGTAGCAAGACATTGATAAAACAATTTTTTGAGAATATTATGCCAGATTTCGAACATAGTGGAAATTAATTTTAACGTTACACGTTTTTTCAGATAATCAATCAGATGTTACCACAATGAAATGTTCGTGATACGACAGAAGTAGTTGTTAAAGACAACGCCCCAGTTGTCTAAAAGAAATCTTAAGGATTCAAGCCACATCTCCTTTTAAGCATTGGATCAACTTGACGGTACAAGACTGCTTCAAAGTGGAATCATTTTACGAAATTTAGTTGTGGACAAAGGCTGTTTTGACTTTCTGTCATAACCCTAAACTCGCCAGTGACATACTGCGCAATGCAAAAAAAAAAAAAAAATCAAACAAAATATGACTGAGACTGATAAAAGAGGTGCTGACTCTTTGAACAGGTCATACTACGCGCTCAAAAGAATTTTGGAAGTACCAAGCTTGCGATTGCAATAAATGAAAGTTCGAAATCACATCATGCCCCCACCAGAAATTACTTAGGTGTACAAGAGGTAATGTGTTTTCTTGAACTTTTTGAGGTAGCAATAATAACAATCTCGGGGGTGTCATATTGCTTCCTTAATTGCTTACGCGATGGACTTATGCAAAGTGTCACACTTGAGAAAGCCCTTAACAAGTAATGAAGCACGAAGTGTTTTGATTCATAGATTAAATCAGTTAATGAAAGACTGAAACCATTTAACACACGGACAGTTAATGTGGTAGTGTCATTATTAGAGCCCAGGTTTAAAATGCTCGGTTTCAAGAGGCAGACATCGCTGCGCAGGTACTTCACATAAAGAGTTTGCCTCAATCATAGCGACAACACCAAGAATACTGCCTAAAACAGAAGCATCCACCAGGAGTGCCAATACGTCTACTGACAAGTCTCTCAGTTTGAAGTCAGATGATGTACTTTTTTCTGCCGAATCAGCAACAGTGTAACGTCGGTGTCGTTACACCAGTCACGTATTCCATAACTGACATGGGTCAATATTTTGAAAAACCTGTAATCCACAAGTTGGCTTGTCTGTTTAAATATTGCGTAGAAGCTAATACTACACTACTGGCCATTAAAATTGCTACACCAAGAAGAAATGCATGTGATAAACTGCTATTCATTTGACAAATACATCATACTAGAACTGACATGTGATTACATTTTCACGCAATTTGGTGCATAGATTCTGAGAAACCAGTACTCAGAACAACCACCTCTGGCGGTAATTACGGCCTTGATAGACCTAGGCATAGGGTCAAACAGAGCTTGGATGGTGTGTACAGGTACAGCTGCCCATACAGCTTCAACACGATACCACAGTTCATCAAGAGTAGTGACTGGCGTATAGTGACGAGCCAGTTGACGGCCACAATTGACCAGACGTTTTCAATTGTTGAGAGATCTGGAGAATGTGCTGGCCAAGGCAGCAGTCGAACATTTTCTGTATCCAGAAAGGCCCTTACAGGACCTGCAGCGTGCGGTCGTGTATTATCCTGCTGAAATGTAGGGTTTCGCAGGGATCGAATGAAGGGTAGAGCCACTGGTCGTAACACATCTGAAATGTAACGTCCACTGTCCACAGTGCCGTCAATGCGAACAAGAGGTGACCAGACGTGTAACCAATGGCACCCCATACCATCATGTCGGGTGATACGCCAATATGGCGACGACGGAGGATACACGCTTCCGATGTGCGTTCACCGCGATGTCGCCAAACACGGTTGCGGCCATCATGATGCTGTAAACAGAACCTTGATTCTTCCGAAAAAATGACGTTTTGCCATTTGTGCACTCAGGTTCGTCGTCGAGTACACCATATCAGGCGGTCCTGTCTGTGATGCAGCGTCAACGGTAACCGCAGCCACGCTTTCCGAGCTGGTAGTCCGTGCTGCTGCAAACGTCGTCGAACTGTTAGTGCAGATGGTTGTTGTCTTGCAAACGTAACCATTTTTGACTCAGGGATCGAGACGTGGCTGCACGATCCATTACAGCCATGCTGATGAGATGCCTGTAATCTCGACTGCTAGCGATACGAGGTCGTTGGGATCCAGCACGGCGTTCCGTATTACCCTCCTGAAGCCACCGATTCAATGTTCTGCTAACGGTCATTGGATCTAGAACACCGCGAGCAGCAATGTCACGATATGATAAACCGCAATCGCTATAGGCTGCATTCCGAACTCTAACGAAGTCAGAAACGTGATGGTACGCATTTATCTTCCTTACACGAGGCATCACAACAACGTTTCACCAGGCAACGCCGGTCAACTGCTATTTGTGTATGAGAGATCGGTTGGAAACTTTCGTCATTTGAGCACGTCGTGGGTGTCGCCACCGGCGCCAACCTTGTGTGAATGCTCTCAAAAGCTAATCGTTTGCATATCACAGCACCTTCTTGCTGTCGGTTAAATTTCGCGTCTGTAGCACGTCGTCTTCGTAGTGTAGCAATTTTAATGGCCAGTAGAGTATGTTGCGTGCAATGGGTACAAAAAATTTCTGCGGCCCTGCGACTTCAGTTCCTGCACAGGGAGTTTTCTCCGAGGCAACAGACTGAAGGAGAAGAATTTAAATAGATTGTTTTTTATGAAATACAATTTGCATATCTTTTATTCTTGTTTGTAGTCAACGAAGTTTGTTACAAAGCAGTTTTGCATTTGACGTAATTGCAGATGAGAACGGTTAGTTGACAGATATATCGATAGCATCCTACGTGTCAGCTATCGATGTTTAAGTGCCCCTAGCCTTGAGGCCTACTGAGGCGACCTCGTGACGTTAGCGGACGGCATGTCGACCCACGGCAGCAGGGCAGGGATGGCGAGGTATGGGGTGGGAAAGCGGGTGGCACATAGCGGGGGGGGGGGGGGGGGGGGCAGGGGGGCGGGTCGCAGCCCACCACTAGACTTGGCAGCAGAGGCGGGCAGGCTCGTTCATGCTTGGGAACTAGTTCCTGGCTGATCGTTCTTTTTCGGGAACCGTTCATTTTTTCTCGTTCACCATCCATTTGTGCTTGGTACACGGTTCTTATGAAAACCTGAAAACTAGTAGTGTAGATGACTGTAGGATGGAGGACACCAAGAGGGGGCACTTGCCCTCCCCCTGGGGTATAGAGTTTTTATTCATTACAGAATTCTTACACACTTTTAGAAGTAATTTCTGTGACTCTGCAGAACTCCTCGTTTAGCCAACTGTAGCCTTGTGTGGCTGATGGCAGGGAAATAATATAGGGTGGCGTACGGAAAACCGGCCCCGAGTACAGACTGTTCGCCAATTACGGACGATGTGTTGCCCATTACGAGCAGATACAACAAATATGTAATAATTAGGCACTGAAGAAATAACAAGATAATGCAATCAACAATTGCTAAACAATCGATGACGATGTATAGAGAGCTGGAGCAGAGAACATGATAATCTCACGTGACGCTCATGTAGTCTTGTAAACCTGTTGGTGGCTGTTTCCCAACTTAATAGAACACAAGTGTCTTTCATAACATTCTCCGTTTCGATTTCCACTACATGGCTATGCTACGTTGTAAACAATAATCGTTCACACCCCATACGTACTTCACATTGTCTCTGAGTTCGTAGGCGAAGTAGAGACTTAATGGAAGCATAAAATAAAATGTGGTTCTCTCATCATACTTGCGTAACACGCTTAGTAGAAATTAGTTTTTTATGTTGCATTATTAAAGTTAATGCAGCAATAATAATAATCATAATTAATTTCGCAGTAGTAAAGTTTTTGGTTTGAAAGCTCCTTCTGAACTAATGTTTGAGATAATAAGTAAATACGATTTTATGGCAATCTATGTCTTTTCAAATGTAGAGGGACCGCTTTTTCTACTGAGCCAAAATGACCCACAATCCACTTTTTTTCCGAAGAATCCAAACTAGCAGGTAATGCAAATTGGAAACAACTAAACTTAAAAAGTTTCTAAGTGTAATGTTTTATATATGAAAGATACACGAAAATCGTTTTATATAAATTTTCTTACACTAAAAATTAAGCAACTTATTGGAAGTTTGTTGCTAAATGAAGTCGATGAAACCAAAAAATATATCAATAACAAAAAAAACCTGGCTTGTTTTAAATATGTCTTCTGCTGTTCATCGATATAATGAAGTGAGCTGATAAGCCCTTTTGTTACCTGAAAAGACGTACCTATTACGTACAACGTAATTTTCATGTAATTTACGTAACTATAAAATACTTTTTGATTACCGGTTGTGGACGCTGAATAGCCAGACCCGAGTGCAACAACAGTTTGTGACATTTGTAAAATGTGCGAGCGCAGTGAACTAAACGAACAACTGGATACTGAACTAACTAGGAGCAGTCGGTAGTGGAACTGAGACAGGCGGCCATGTGAAGAACGACGAGTGCGGCCGAGGGAGGCCGACACCCAGACTGAGAGGAGCACGTGACCCAGGCTGGAACGAGAACTGCCCAAGTGACCGCCGCGACTGAACTGAACTGGTGAACTACGAACCGAGCGTTCCTCGTTCCTGGGAACTATAAGTAGACCGTCCGCGACCGCAGTGAACTATGAACCGATCGTTCCTTGGAATTAGTTCCTCGGTCCTTTCGTTCATCTTGGTGAACAATTCCTTTGCACTCGTTCGTTCGCGAACTACCCATCTCTACTCCGCAGGCGTTTCTCGCATCAGCCGATACTCGTCTCACCGTGTTGTCGCGTCCACTCATCTACATCTACGTGATTACTCTGCTATTCACAATAAAGTGCCTGGCAGAGGGTTCAATGAACCACCGCCAAGCTGTCTCTCTACCATTCCACTCTCGAACGGCACGAGGGAAAAACGGGCACCGAAATTTTTCTGTGCTTGCGCTGATTTATCGTATTTTATCGTGATGATCATTTCTCCCTATGTAGGTGGGTGCCAACAAAATGTTTTCGCACCCGGAGGACAAAACTGATGATGCAAACTTCATAAGGAGATCCCGTCCCCACGGGAAACGCCTGTGTTTTAGCGATCACCACTCCAATTCACGTACCATGTCTGTGGATCTATCTCCCCTACTTTCTCGATGTCATCTGTCAGCCCCTACTGATACCGATCCGACACCGTGCGGCAATACTCCCGAATAGCGCGATCACACGTGGTGTAAGCAGTCTTTCGTTTGCTCTACCCACAACATTATCTATGTGATCGTTCCAATTTAGGTTATTTGTCATTGTAATCCCTATGTATGTAGCCCAATTTACAGCCTTCAGACTTGTATGACCTATCCTGTAATCGAAATTTAGCGGATTTCTTTTAGTACTCATGTGAATAACTTCACAATATTCTTTACTCAGGGTCAATTGCAACTTTCGCACCATACAGATATCTTATTTAAATCATTTTGCAATTTGTTTTGATCATCTGATGACTTTACAAGGCGGTAAATGACACCATCATCTGCTAACAATCTAAGACGGCTACTGAGATTGTCTCCTATGTCGCTGATATAGATCAGGAACAATAGACGGCCTATAACACTTCCGGGAACGCCGGATATTACTTCTGTTTCACTCGATGACTTTCCGTCTATTATCACGAACTTTGACCGTTCTACAGGAAATCACGAATCCAGTCGAATTGAGGTGTCATCCCATAGGCACGCAGTTTTGTTAGAAGGCGCTTGTGAGGAACTGTGTCGAAAGCCTTCTGGAAATCTAAAAATATGGAATCAATTTAACATCCCCTCTAAATAGAACTCATTACTTCATGAGTATAAAGAGCTAGTTGTGTTTCACAAGAATGATATTTTCTGAAGCCACGCAGATTGTGTGTTAATAAATCGTTTTCTTCGAGGTAACTGATAATGTTCTAACACAGTATATGTTCCAAAACCCTATCGCAAATCGACGTTAGTGATATGGGCCTGTAATTCAGCCGATTAGTCCTATTTCCCTCATTTGGTATTCGTGTGAACTGAACAGTTTTCCAGTCTTTAGGTACAGGTCTGTCTGTGAGCGAGCGGTTGTATACAAGTGATAAATGTGGAGCTGTTTTATCAGCATACTCTGAGAGAAACCTGGTATACTATCAGGAGCGGAAGCTATGCCTTTATTAAGTGATTTCAGTTGCTTTGCTACACCGAGAATATCTACTTCTGTGTTTCTCATGTTGGCAGTTGTTCTTGATTGGAATTCAGGAATATTTACTTCGTCTTCTTTGGTGAAGGAGTTTCGGAAAACCGTGTTTAATAACTCTGCTTTAGTGGCACTGCCATCAGTGACTTCACTGTTTTTATCTCGCAGTGAACGTATTGACTGCGTCTTGCCACTTGTATGCTTTATGTATGACCAGAACCTCTTTGGGTTTTCTGCAATTTGCCGAGAAGGAGTTTCGTTGTGGACATTATTAAAACCATCGCGCTTTGAAGTAAGCACGATATTTCGAATTTGTGCAAAACAGTGCAGCAATTCTGGATCTGTGGTGTGTTGCATTGTCCTGCTGGAATTGTCAAGTCGGTCGTAATGCACAATGGACACGAATGGATGCAGGTGATCAGACAGGATCCTTACGTATGTGTCACCTGTCGGAGTGGTATCTAGACGTATGAGGGATTCCATATCAGTCCAACTGCACACGCCTATTACACCAGCTTGATCAATTTCCTGCTGATAAGCAAGGTTCAGGGTTTTATGAGGTATTCTCCATAATTCTACGCGTCAGTCCGCTCGACACAATTTGAAGCGAGACTCGTCCAACCAGGCTACACGTTTCCAGTCGGCAACAGTTCACTGTCGGCGTTGACGGGCCCAGGAGAGGCGCAAAGCTTTTTGTCATGCAGTCATCAAGGGTACACGAGTGGGCCTTCGGCTCCGAAAGCCCATATCGATGAATGGGTCGTATGCTAATACCTGTTGATGGCCCAGCATTGAAATCTGCGCTGTTTGTGGAAGGGTTGCACTTCTGTCAATCTGAACGATTCTCTTCAGTCGTCGTTGGTCCCGAAGTTGCAAGATGTTTATCCTACCGCAGCGATGTCGGTGATTAGATGTTTCAGTGGATTCCTGATATTCACGACAGACTAATGAAATCGTCGTATGGGAAAATCCCCACTTAATCGCCACGTCGGAGATGCTTTGCGCCAACTGTAACACTACGTTCATCTTGATAAGCTGCCATTGCACCAGCAGTAAATGATGTGACAACTGCGCCAGACAGTAGTCCACATAGGCGTTGCCGACTGCAGCGCCGTCTTCTGCCTGTTTACATGTCTCTGTGCTTCAATACGCATGTCGATAGCAGTTTCTTTGGCGCTTCAGTGTATGTTGGTCGTCTTGCAGTAGAACCGCATGTCATTTCCAGTAGGTGTGTCATATTTTCTGTATAAGTTAAAAATTTGGAAGAGTTCCAACAAATAGAGAAAGGTCCCACACAGTACTATAATGATAAAATTGAAGTGTTATTGAACTGTGTAAAATTATAACTCTAGTTCAAAGACACTCAAATCCTCCCTAACGCGAAATTAGTATCTTTGATGTTAGCAACTTGTTCACCAATATACCTGTTCAAGAGTGCCTGAACGTCCTCACAAACTTACTAGGTAGATCAGTAGTTAACCTGGTTGGCACAGATGACGAACGGTTACCTACATAAGCTTATCTTCGTTAAATAATCACACATCATGTTGTGTATGACTTCATATACACTGAAGGGCAAAAAAAAAAAAAAAATACTGGTATAGGCCTGCCTATTCAAATACAGACGTATGTAAACAACCAAAATACGGCGCTGCAGTCGGCAACACCTATATAAGGAAATAAGTGACTGGCACAGTTGTTAGATCGGTTACTGCTGCTACAATGGTAGGTTATCACGATTTAAGTGAGTTTGAACGTGGTGTTATAGTCGGTGGACGAGCGGTGTACAGAACATCTCCGAGGTAGCGCTGAAGTGGGGATTTTCCCGTATGACCATTCCATGCGTGTACCGCGAATATCAGGACTCCGGTAAAACATCAAATCTCCGACACTGTAGCGGCTGGAAAACGATCCAGCAAGAACGGGACCAACGATACTAAAGAGAATCGATCAACATTACTGAAATGCCATCCTTCCGCAGATTGCCGCAGATTTCAATGCTGGGCCATCAACAAGTGTGAGTGTGTCAAACCATTCAAAGATATATAATCGATACGGGCTTTTGGAACCGGAGGTCCACTCGTGTACCCTTGATGACTGCACGACGCATGGCTTTACGCCTCGCCTGGGCCAGTCAACACCAACATTGAACTGTTGATGACTGGAAACATGTTGCCTGGTCGGACGAGCCTCGTTTGAAATTGTATCGAGCAGATGGTGGTGTACGGGCATGTAGACAACCTGACGAATCCATGGGCCCTGCACATCAGCAGGGGATTGTTCAAGCTGGTGAAGGCTCTGCAATGGTGTGGGAAGTCTGACCCCTTATACGTCTAGATACGACTCTGACAGGTGACATATACGTAAGCTTCCTGTCTGATCACCTGCATCCATTCATGTCGATTGTGTATTCCGACGGACTTGGACAATTCCAGTACGACTATGCAATATCCCACACGTACAGAATTGCTACGCAGTGGTTGCAGGAACAATCTTCTTAGTTTGAACACTTCCGCTGTCCACCTAACTTCCCAGACATGAACATAATTTAGCGTATCAGGGATGTCTTGCAACGTTCTGTTCAGAAGAGATCTTCACCCCCTCGTGCTCTTTCAGATTTATGGACAGCCCTGCAGGATTCATGGCGTCAGTTCCCGCCAGCACTACTTGAGACATTAGACGAGTCCATGACACGTCGTGTTGCGGCTCTTCTGCGAACTCGCGGGGACCCTTCGCGATATTTGGCAGGTGTACCACTGTCTTTGGCTCTTCAGTGTAGAATGATAGGCGAAGGAGTCGAGAGTCGAGTGGCAACTGTCATCAAAGGAAAACTGGACAGGTGCATAAAAGTTTAACTAGCAAGTAAACAGAATAAACAGAAGATTTACTTAACTTGTATTTGTCAGTTTGTGCGAAGACTTATGATAAATAGTGCAGCAGTAAATGGAATCCAGCTATCAGTGTCACAAAGAAGACCGTCTGTGACCTATGGAAGAACTACTGTGACGTAGTGAGGCGGCTCGCAATGTGAGTGGGTGAAGCAGCCCTACATCGTTGGACAGAGCTACTGTCGTCACGGCTCGGCGCGCACGCGTCATGGGGTCCACCAGATCCCCACTGACGGCTGTCGGCGTCAGATGGACACTTGCAACTTCGTTACGAAATCCGCAATGTATCGAAACACGATCCGCACATCACATTTGCACGGAATAATCGGCAAATCTAAATTAACATTTATCATCTCTGCAAATGGAGCTACTCTGTGGACGCACTTACTTATCTTTTTACAACTGGGGCGAGTGCTAGGAAGTCTCTCTAGACCTGCCGTGTGGCGGCGCTCGGTCTGCAATCACTGATAGTGGCGACACGCGGGTCAGACTTACACTACCGGACTGCGGCCGATTTAAAGGCTACCACCTATCAAGTGTGGTACCTGGCGGTGACACCACATTCCTCCCCGCAAATCGGCGTACGGTTGTGGCATAAGGCGTAACAGCCTAAAACCGGTTTGTGAAAAAATAGTAAATATTGTAGAATATTACACTAGTGTTGCGTGTGTTTACGTTCATAAATGAGAAACTTTCATTTGGATTCCGTTTAAGCAGTTTTAGAGGAGTTCCCAGTTTGCAAAATCTCTATGTATTGGGTGTAAAGGACCATAACAGTTTCTGTCAACGGCGGAGGGGGGGGGGGGGGGGTTGTGTATGTGTATGTCTTCGTCCATTTGCTTCACACCTACTGTCCTTACACACTGGAGTATCAAATCGAATCTTATTTCTCTGCAGCGTAACTCTTGCTTACTTTTTAATTTCCGCCTGCATAACGTGTACAAGCGGAGCCGAGTTCGATTCTCGGCCTGGTTTCAGATTTTCTTCGCTCGTGGACTAGGTGTCGTGTTGTCCTCGCCATCATTTCGTGCTCATCACCGTCGCCCAATTGTGAAACAAGCCTTGCACTTGGCGGCCGAGCTTTTCCCAGTTGGGGCCGCCCGGCCGACGATGTCGTGAGCTCATTTCATTTTTAATATGATTTACGACAAGATGTATGTGTTAATTACCATAAAATTTACAACTCCAATCAAAGTTCTTACATCCTATCATTTTGAAGAGCAAAATCGTTGAAATACGATTGACACAGTAAAGACAGTGTTGCAACACGGACGGGCGCGAAGAATCTAAGCAAACTAACTAAGTCAACTAAACTAACCGACAGAAGGATCAACTGAATCAAATCCCTGTCAGCAGTACAGTCGACATGATCTTCAAGGATATTATAGAAACAACATGCTACGGAAATGTCGGAGCCAAACTCAAATAACGCAACATTTTAGGCAAACTCGTGTGTTTCACAGTAGTGTCACAGCTAGGCATTGATAAAGCGCGTGCCGCATCTGCTTTGAAAAGGAATTTCAACGCTAAAATTATGAGGTAATATTGATGAAGTATTTTTTTTCATCATGAAGAATCACAGCATTTTGTTGCACAAAAAGCACATTTCCATTGTTTTAGTCCTCATGACGTCCCAGTCCCCTGCAGGTAAGTGACGGCCGTAGCGACAGGAAAGGTGTCCGATTAAAATCTTAAAATGACGAAACGAGTACGCCAGTTTGGGAAACGAATGAAATGATTTTATGGCATTACTGGGAGCAAGACGCCCCTCTGCGGTAGTTCTCTGCCTGATATCTGACGTCACTACTCGATGATGAGATGGAATGATGAGCGAAGAAAATCTACGTCACGACCGGGAATCGAGGCCAGGAGCCCGCTAGCTAGAGCAACACCTGCCAAAAGCGAGAAAGAAGCGATATAGCGGACTATACTCTGTTCTGCCTGATATCTGACGTCACTACTCGATGATGAACCATGGACCTTGCCGTTGGTGGGGAGGCTTGCGTGCCTCAGCGATACAGATAGCCGTACTGTAGGTACAACAACAACGGAGGGGTATCTGTTGACAGGCCCGAGAAACGTGTGGTTCCTGAAGAAGGGCAGCAACCTTTTCAGTAGTTGCAGGGGCAACAGTCTGGATGATTGACTGATCTGGCCTTGTAACACTAACCAAAATGGCCTTGCTGTTATGGTACTGCGAACGGCTGAAAGCAAGGGGAAACTACAGCCGTAATTTTTCCGAGGGCATGCAGCTCTACTGTATGATTAAATGATGATGGCGTCCTCTTTGGTAAAATATTTCGGAGGTAAAATAGTCCCCCATTCGGATCTCCGTGCGGGGACTACTCAAGAGGATGTCGTTATCAGGAGAAAGAAAACTGGCGTTCTACGGATCGGAGCGTGGAATGTCAGATCCCTTAATCGTGCAGCTAGGTTACAAAATTTAAAAAGGGAAATGGATAGGTTAAAGTTACACATAGTGGAAATTAGTGAAGTTTGGTGGCAGGAGAAACAAGACTTGTGGTCAGGTGACTACAGGGTTATAAACACAAAATCAAATAGGGGTAATGCAGGAGTTGGTTTGATAATGAATAGGAAAATAGGAATGCGGGTAAGCTACTACAAACAGCATAGTGAACGCATTATTGTGGCCAAGAAATATACGAAGCCCACACCTACTATAGTAGTACAAGTTTATATGCCAACTAGCTCTGCAGATGACGAAGAAATTGAAGAAATGTATGATGAAGTAAAAGAAATTAATCAGATGGTGAAGGGAGACACAAATTTAATAGTCATGGGTGACTGGAATTCGAGTGTAGGAAAAGAGAGAGAAGGAAATGTAGTAGGTGAATATGGATTGGGCCTAAGAAATGAAAGAGGAAGCCGCCTGGTAGAATTTTGCACAGAGCACAACTTAATCATAGCTAACACTTGGTTTAAGAATCATGAAAGAAGGTTGCATACATGGAAGAACCCTGGAGATACTAAAAGGTATCAGATAGATTATATAATGGTAAGACAGAGATTTAGGAACCAGGTTTTAAATTGTAAGACATTTCCAGGGGCTGATGTAGACTCTGATCACAATCTATTGGTTATGACCTGTAGATTAAAAATGAAGAAACTGCAAAAAGGTGGGAATTTAAGGAGATGGGACTTGGATAAACTGACTAAACCAGTGGTTGTACAGAGTTTCAGGGAGAGCATAAGGCAACAATTGACAGGAATGGGGGAAAGAAATACATTATAAGTAGAATGGGTATCTTTGAGGGATGAAGTAGCGAAGGTAGCAGAGGATCAAGTAGGTAAAAAGACGAGGGCTAGTAGAAATCCTTGGGTAACAAAAGAAATGTTGAATATAAAAATGCAGTAATTGAAGCAGGCAAAAAGGAATACAAACGTCTCAAAAATGAGATCGACAGTAAGTGCAAAATGGCTGAGCATGGATGACTAGAGGACAAATGTAAGGATGTAGAGGCTTATCTCACAAGGGTAAGATAGATACTGCCTGTAGGAAAATTAAAGAGACCTTTGGAGAAAAGAGGACCATTTGTATGAACATCAAGAGCTCAGATGGAAGCCCAGTTCTAAGCAAAGAAGGGAAAGCAGAAAGGAGTATATAGAGGGTCTATACAAGGGCGACGTACTTGAGGACAATGTTATGGAAATGGAAGAGGATGTAGATGAAGATGAAATGGGAGATACGATACTGCGTGAAGAGTTTGACAGAGCACTGACAGACCTGAGTCGAAACAAGGATCCCGGAGTAGACAACATTCCATTAAAACTACTGACAGCCTTGGGAGAGCCAGTCCTGACAAGACTCTACCATCTCGTGAGCAAGATGTATGAAACAGGCGAAATACCCTCAGACTTCAAGAATAATATAATAATTTCAATACCAAAGAATTTGACAGATGTGAAAATTACCGAACAATCAGTTTAATAAGCCACAGCTCCAAAATACTAACACGAATTCTCTACAGACGAATGGAAAAACTTGTAGAAGCCGACCTCGGGGAAGATCAGTTTGGATTCCGTAGAAATACTGGAACACGTGAGGCAATACTGACCCTACGACTTGTCTTAGAAGAAAGATTAAGGAAGGGCAAACCTACGTCTCCAGCATTTGTAGACTTAGAGAAAGCTTTTGACTATTTTGACTGGAATATTCTCTTTCGAATTCTAAAGGTGGCAGGGGTAAAATACAGAGAGCGAAAGGCTGTTTACAATTTGTACAGAAACCAGATGGCAGTTATAAGAGTCGACGGGCACGAAAGGGAGGCAGTGGTTGAGAAGGGAATGAGTCAGGTTTGTAGCCTATCCCCGATGTTATTCAATCTGTATATTGAGCAAGCAGTAAAGGAAACAAAACAAAATTTCGGAGTAGGTATTAAAGTCCATGGAGAAGAAATAAAAACTTTGAGGTTCGCCGATGACATTATAATTCTGTCAGAGACAGCAAAGAAGAGCAGTTGAATGGAATGGACAGTGTCTTGAAAGGAGGATAAAAGATGAACATCAACAAAAGTAAAACGACGATAATGGAATGTAGTCCAATTAAGTCGGGTGATGCTGAGGGAATTTGATTAGGAAATGAGACACTTAAAGTAGTAAAGGTGTTTTGCTATTTTGGGAGCAAAATAACTGATGATGGTCGAAGTAAGGAGGATATAAAATGTAGACTGGCAATGGCAAGGGAAACGTTTCTGAAGAATCAATGTCGAGTATTGATTTAGGTCTGAGGAAGTCATTTCTGAAAGTATTTGTATTGAGTGTTGCCATGTATGGAAGTGAACATGGACGATAAATTGTTTGGACAAGAAGAAAATAGAAGCTTTCGAATTGTGGTGCTACAGAAGAATGCTGAAGATTAGATGGGTAGATCACATAACTAATGAGGAAGTATTGAATAGGATTTCGGAGAAGAGAAGTTTGTGGCACAACTTGACCAGAAGAAGGGATTGGTTGGTAGGACATATTCTGAGGCATCAAGGGATCACCAATTTAGTATTGGAGGGCAGCGTGGAGGGTAAAAATCCTAGACGGAGACCAAGAGAAGAATACACTAACCAGATTGAGAAAGATGTAGGTTGCAGTAGGTACTGGGAGATGAAGAAGCTTGCACAGGATAGAGTAGCATGGAGAGCTGCATCAAAGCAGTCTCAGGACTGACGATCACAACAACAACAACATACTTTGTTCATCGTCAGAATGAATTTGATATAAACAAATACAAACGCGATGACTGGTCAGGAGCCGTAGCTCACGTAACTGGTGTTGTTACGCCCCTGAAAGGAGATCCTACTTATGTATAAGGTTTACAGGGTGATTATAATTAAAGTCAAACTTTCAAACCGCTGTGGAAGTAACGGCACTGGTAATAATGACTTCAAATTGCTACGGATCATTATGTGAGAAGGGAGAAAACGTACAGCAGAAGAAAAATATATAGCTACAAAATGTAGCAATAGTTGGTGCTGTAAGCATCCAGTTTAAAAGTGGTCGACTACAAATGACAAATGAATCATACAATAATCACTAATGTGAGCGTCTGGCGCTAAACCAACAGTATTGCTCAGTGTGCATGGGTGTACAGCTGTGATACTGTTAGTTACGTAATCCCGTCCACCACAGCAAAGTCACATCGGATGGGAAAAACCAGTTTTTAATCGTCCTGAGGCCAAAAGCCACATAAAAAGCATTAACATCAGGGGCTTTAATTGTTCTGAAGCCAAGAACCGCGTAAAATGCATCCATCAAAGGCAAATCGGATTATTAATTTCCGAGTGACTAGCGCACATATTTTCAATATGCTGTCCACCGTTTTCTGCAACAAGTTGTAATCGAGAAACAGCATGTTCCACAACTGATCGAAGTGTTTCTGGGTCACGTTCAGAATGTGTTGCCCAATTCGTGCCTTGAATGTAGCTAAGTTCTCAGTCGGAAAACTGAACACAATATCTTTCAGATATCCGCACATCCAGAAGTCACACAGATTAAAATCAGGAGATCGGGACGGCCAGGCTGTAGGGAATTGGCGGCTTATAATTGTATCATTTCTGAAACGGCGCTTCAGCATCTACTTAACTGGATTCGGAATGTGCGGAGGTGAGCCATCTTGTAGAAAAGTGATCCCATCCACACATCCACGCTGCTGGAGAGCTTGATGACGTGGTTGCGCAAAATACACTCGTGGCGCTTACCAGTGACGGTACAGGAAATAGGACCTGAAGCACCGGTCTGTCTGAAAAAATACGGCCCTCTATGATAAACGATACCGTAGAGCCGCTCCACACGGTGGGCCTTTCCAGGATGAAGTGCTACCGGTTGATTTGCGCGTGGATTTTCCGTTGCCCATATGCGACAATTCTGCGTCTTGACATATCCTGTCATGTGGAAGTCGGCTTCGTCTGTCCACAAAATCTTCCACGGATAATCGTTGTCCACTTCGGTGCGAGTAAGAAATTCTAAACCATTCTTGCTGGCCTGTCAACAGGAAGCAACTCGTGCAGATTGGTGGTTTTTAATGGATGACAAAGAAGGAAGTTTCGTAGGATTTTACGCACCGTGCTCACGGCTGTGTCCCATGTTCTGGCAATTCTCCGTGCGCTATGCGTTTGCACTCCACCACTCACCTCCTCCTGCATTGATCTGGCCGCTGCTTCCATTGATGTCGAATCAATTCGTTCTTTCCTCCCTCTATTACGCTGCACACTAAAAGAACCCGTCTTCTAGAATTTCCGAATTATTTTCTCCGGACCCACGGCAGTCATTGGGCCAACGCCTTTTTTCCAAACCATTCAGTATCCGGGAGTTCTGCAGAGCGACGAGTGCAGAGTCATCATTCTTGTAATACAGTTTTACAAACAGAGACAGTCATGGCGGACGCCTCAAACGCGGAAGGAGGAAAAACAGTGTAGGCCTCGTGTTTATAGCAAACTTCAATGGATCGTGCGCATGACAGGCGTTTTCATCTACGACTCTATGTATTCCGATGGCTCAAATGAGCACTATGTGACAACATCTGAGGTCATCAGTCCCCTAGAACTTAGAACTACTTAAACCTAACTAACCTAATGACATCACACACATCCTTGCCCAAGGCAGGATTCGAACCTGCGACCGCAGCGGTCGCGTGGTTCCAGACTGAAGCGCCTAGAACCGCTCGGCCACACTGGCTGGCACGTATTCTGACACTTAACGGTGACATCTATTGATCACTTTCCACAATTTTTTTTTCTTCTGCCATACGTTTTCCCCCTTCTCCGGTAATGTTCCGTTACAATGTCACGTCATTCGGACCAGTGGTGTTATTTCTATGCCGTTTTGAAAGTTTAACTTTAAGTATCAACACCATTATTTTCACTACGTTACGTTAAATGAAATTCAAATGTATTAACAGTCATGAACGTTTTTCTTAATCACACTTTAGTTATGTAATTTTCATTTCAAAAATCGTGCCCAGCCACAGCCTCTACAGTGTTGTGCTCTGACTGTCGCGCTGTTCATACGCAGTAAATGGCTGAGGCTGCTTCCTGTTCGGTAGTGAAACACGCTTGTGGAAGACGACTTTGAAATTTTCCGAGATACGTATCACATGCAGCTGACAGATACATGCAAATCAGAAGTATAGCGGAATTTGTAGCGTGGCAGGTGTCTGGCTTTCAATTTTAATCACCCACATCTCATAATTGTAAAATCCATCATCATTCCTTATGAATAATGGACGTTTCCTTGTTTGCAATTACATATCGCATGCGAAATTCCTGTTTTCATTTGAAATATAAATCCTGAATTATCGATGTCTTATGAAAGACTGTGAATAAAGGTTGCTTAAATAAGATAATGTGATAATTTAATTTTTTAAAGCAGAACTAAAAATCCGAGTGCTATTTATTTCAACTGAATCCATTGTTTTATGCCACAGATCCAACCTCAGACGAAACAGACTGATAATTGTCGTAAAAAATAAAAATAAATTTGAGTTTTAGACCATGGAGATGCTACATTTTTACATTTGCCACTGTAGCATCGCAATATGTTGCCAACAGAACGATTCTGGAACGACGTTAAGGGATATGTTGCGAGAAGGAACATATAGAACGGCACGTCTTAAGAGAAGAGGAGAAACTGCGGCGCCGGGGTTGCTTCGTGGATTCTGTTGTTGATCGACTCGTTATCAGCGCAGCAGGTGACTGTTCCAGAACTGACCAGCATCTCCGGGATTCGGATAAGGGAGGAGCTAAGAGATCAGCAGACGAATAACTGTAGGTAATACCTTCAGTGGCTTCGATATTCAGCAGTACGGTGAAATCCCTGCAACACGCTTTTGCATGACAAATAGTTCGCTCAGAAAAATAATGCTCTTGTTTGTAATTAGATTACTATTGTGAATTGAGGAAGAGATCGTTTGACGGTTTTCGTCTCGTCGCCTGAGAAGCGTTCGACAATACTGGAATTTTTCCAAATATTATTTCCTTCTCTCTAAACAGTAAATGACATACGAAACCATATTCTTCCTTTGGTCGTCCCTTTATACGTCTGATCTGCTAACGTCATTGCTAGGTAGCCAGGCCAGGTGGCTGGCCAGTCAGTGCTGTCCAAGTCTAATGCGCCGGTAAAGCCGCCGTCTAGCATTATCGCCGAGTCTGTGTGCCTTAAACACACGTATCCTTGTGACCCTACTTCACCGTGGTGGACGCAGCTTGGCTTACGCTCCACGTGAAAAGAAATTCATTGAGATTCCAGCAAACGCAGAAGAATACACGGCGTAATGTTTACATCAGGTTTATTCTTATGAAGAATACAGTGTAGAGGATAGGAGAAAGAGAGAGAGAGAGAGAGAGAGAGAGAGAGAGAGAGAGAGATTGTGCAGTGCGTTGTGCGATGTGACACACGACATAAGACGCCGGGTTGCAAGGTCGCGATGACAGCCAAATGCCCACTGGAGCGTGTGTGTGTGTGTGTGTGTGTGTGTGTGTGTGTGTGTGATGTTTCGAGAACGCGGGGGTGGGGGGTGGCGGTGCTGGGGGTTGCAGAGCGCTGCGCAGCGTTCGCGTGTTTGGGTAGCGCGTCCTGCGGAAGAGCCGCTGCGATACGGGGCCGCAGTTAGCCCCAGGTCCGCCCCCACCCCCGCCGTCGCCATCGACCGCCCTCGCGGACAGCCGTCGCCGGCGTATCGCCATCCTCTTCAGACGTTTGTGGCTGTGTTGTGTCCGCCTTTACCCAGTAGTGGTGGTGAGTCGTTCCTGAAGGAATGGGGTTCCCTAAAACTGAACGTAAGCACCCAGCGACTATTTGCCACGAGCGGACGTTCGCCGTTCCCGTCAGGTCGTTCTCCGTTCTACGTCCACATGCACGCTCCACGAACCACAGTATGGTGCGTGGCGGACCGTACCCTGTAGCACGACCAGTCATTTTCCTTCCTCTTCCACTCGAAAACAGAGCCAGGGAAAAGCAACTGATCGTTAGCCTTTGTTGTTGCCTTCAGCAAGCCTTCAGCAGCTCTCTGTGCAAGCCTCTCCACGAGTAGCTACTGCAACGCACACGCTTTGTAATCTCGGTCTCCCTCTACGGTTTTTACCCTCCACCCTTCCCTCCAGTGCCGGCCGGAGTGGCCGTCCGGTTCTAGGCGCCGCAGTCCGGAACCGCGAGACCGCTACGGTCGCACGTTCTAATCCTGCCACGGGCATGGATGTGTCTGATGTCCTTACGTTACTTAGGTTTAATTAGTTCTTAGTTCCAGGCGACTGATGACCTCAGAAGTTAACTCGCATAGTGCCCAGAGCCATTTGAACCATTTTTCCCCCTTCAGTACTAAATTAGTGATCCCTTCATCCCTCATAATGTTATGAATGGTGGGCTCCATGTGGTTCCCGAGTCGTACAGCGGCCGTAGGCTATAAAATATGCCACAACCAGTCTGAAAATCATGTTTCATTTATTCACTTTTGCAAATTGATTTCAACTGATTAACAGCCATCATCGGTGATACAAATACAAGAATAAAAATAATTAATAACAGTGATCAAATGAATAAATGTACATAAAGCAACGTAAACCAATTAAATATATATAGACGCATTAAACCATTTAAAATGAACATACAAATTTACCTTTCAACCAATATGTACCCGGAGAAGTAATACTATCTTAAGCAGAGGTCAAACATAAAGTGATACACCGACAATTTACTATGACAACGAGAAATCATAAGAGGGCGCTGCAAAGCAAACCCACCCTCTATGCGAAACGATACAGCTAAAATAAAAATGAGAAGAAGAAGAAAGTGGTATGACATACAATGTGAGGTAAAATGTAATGAAATAATAGTAAAATATTTACATGAAATGGATATATTGACAAAGATTTTGTGAACCACATAGTACAGCTATATACGCCAAAAAGCGATTGTACAAATTAGTAAAAAGGAACAAACATAGATCAGAAGCTCACCATCGAAAAAATAAAAATAAAAATTTTTAATTTTTTAAAATTATTTATCATATTTTTATTCTAGAGCAAAAATTAATCATAATGCCAAAACGTAAAACGGTGTTGGCATCCATCTAGCGTATAGTTAAGGAAGATCGGACTTTTATTCGGCAGATGGCGCCAGATTGCTGAACGCATATGTAAGGTAAACTAAGTTCAGATAAGAAAATTACAGACCCGAACGAAACAAACGTATTAACGAAACAAGGTCAAATGCTAAAATAAAGTACTAGCACACTTCATATTTAACACTGGCTCGATAGGATGAACTGAGAACTCGTAGGGGCTCTTACCGTGTGCCCGTGTATCATAAGACATAAATAAATCTCAGCCATATGCTTGTTGGTGCAGCCAATAAGACAGCAAAAGCTCAATTAAAGGGCGTCAACGCAAACAATGTCACAATAATATCAATCATATCACTAATTTATTTATCCATCCCCACCACCCTCTCGTCTTTCCTTGTCCTATCATTTCTATTCCCATCAAGCAAACGCTCGGCGAAGAGGTCCCAATAATGAACTCCCTAATGGTCAAATGTTCATCGAGAAGGCACACGCTAGCTGATCTACAGGTATGATGACAGAAGATCTCTATATCATCTAGCAAATCAAGATCATTTCCATTTTCCGCTCTATGTAATCTCACATGCCTCTCAATTCGAGGAAAAGTGAATAAATACAACTTGATTTTGCGTCTGGTTGCTGCATATGTGGTAACCCTCAGAATGCGTCCTACCAACCGATCCCTTCTTCTAGTCGAGCTGTGCCACAAATTCCTCTGCTCCCCAGTTCTCTTCAGTATGTCCTCATTAGATACGTCTTCTACCCATGTAATCTTCCGCTTTCTTCTTTAGTACTATATTTCAAAAGCTTCTATTCTCTTCTTGTCTGCCATGTTTATCCTTCATGTTTCACTTCCATACATGGATGCACTCCATCCAAATACGAGGGTCATTCAATAACTGGTCTGAAAGAAAAAAGAGCGTTTATTTTTACAAAAGAATACTTTTTCTATTTTTCAACATAATTTCTTGAAAATTTGTTCATTTGCTCCAAAGGGCTACAAGCTTTTATGTTCCGGCTGTGAAGAACTCTTTATCTTGTTGTTGGAGCGAATTTTCCACAAACTTTTTCAAGTACGCATTGTCCTGGAACCTCTTTCCACGCAATGCCTCCCTCTGTGCACGAAACAAATGGAAATGACTAGGTGCTAAATCAGGATTATAAGGGGGATGAGGCAATACTTCACAGCCCATTTAGTCGATGGTTTCTAGGGTTAGCTGAGCAATATGAGGACGTGCGTTCTCTTCCTGGAGAATCACACCTCTCCTCTGAGATCCACAACGTCTCTGTCTTATGGCTAACTTCACCTTGTTTAAAAGCAAATCCGAATGGTAGTGGCTGTCCACTGTACGCTGCTCCTCGAGACAATCGCAAAAAATTGACCTTCAGCATTCCAAAACACTGTCAACATGGCCTTTCCTGCTGGTGGTTGGGTTTTGAATTTATTCTTGATAGCTGAGTTGGTGTTCTTCCACACCATGCTTTGTCTTTTTGTTTCTGGCTCATAATAGTGAACTCAAGTTTCGTCACAAGTTAAAATGTTGTTTGAGGAAGTGCTCACCTTCCCTTTCATAACGTTCTTTTAGCTCTATGTACAAAAAAAAAAAAAAAAAAATGGTTCAAATGGCTCTGAGCACTATGGGACTGCTGTGGTCATCAATCCCCTAGATTAGAACTACTTAAACCTAACTAACCTGAGGACATCACACACACAAGCCCGGGGCAGGATTCGAACCTGCGACCGTAGCAGCAGCGCGGCTCCGGACTGGAGCGCCTAGAACCGCTCGACCACCGCGGCCGGCAGCTGCGTGTACACTCTCAACCTTGTTTCCTTGTGTAGCTACGTTAACTCTTTGGGACATAACTTGCACATGTTTTGCGGCACTTCAGCTTGTTACAGATAATGTTACTGACGTGAACCTTATCGACTTTCATTTCTACAGTTACACGGCGGACACTGATGTGAACCTTATGGACTGTCATTTCCACAGTTACGGGGTGGTCGGCACAAATAATTCAGCTTTCGCGTGAGGGGGTTGAAACTGCAACTGGTCGGCCAGAACGGTGTTCCTCAGCCACTGAATGGCGACCATTTTTGAACCGCTCTACCCACTTGTCAAAATTTGCTCAATTCATACAACCTGCACCATAAACTATACAATATTTAGTCACTGGCTTCTCGCCTTCATAAAGTAAAAAACAAATAACAGAACGTTGTTCAACTAATGTGGACGTCTCAAGCGGACTCGCCATTTTGAAATGTATTTTTGAGTTTATAAACAAAACAATATTGATCCATCAGCTCGTCAGGGATCATCATTACCTAAAGCCATAAAAGTACCAAACTTGCCCTACTAACAGTTTTCTCTCCAGACTAATTTATCTCTTTAATTATTGAATGACCCTCATACTATCGGAAAGACCTCACGACGCTTAAATCTATATTCGATGTTAACAAATTTGTCTTCTTCAGAAACGCTTTCCTTGCCATCGCCAGTCTACATTTTACAACCTTCCTGCTTCGACCATTATAGTTATTTTCATGCCCAAATACCAAAACTCGTCCACTACTTTAACTGTATCATTTCCTAATATAATTCCCGCACCATCACCTCATTTAATTCGACTACATTCCATTATCGTCCTTTTGCTTTTGTTGATGTTCATCCTATGTCCTTCTTTCAAGATACTGTTCATTCCATACAACTCTTCTTCCAAGTTCTTTGTTGTCTCTGACAGAATTAGAATGTCGTCGGCAAACCTCAACCTTTTTTATTATTCTACCAGGAATTTAATTCATACTCTCAATTTTTCTTTTGTTTCCTTCACTGCTTGCTCAATATACAGATTAAATAACATAGGCGATAGGCTACAACCTTCCCAACAACTGTTTCCTTTTCATGCCCCCCGACTCTTATAACTGCCAACTGCTTTCTGTACAAATTGTAAACAGCCTTTCTCTCCCTGTATTTTACCCCTGCCATCTTAAGAATTTGAAACAGATTTCCACTGAACTACATTTACATCTACATTTATACTCTGCTAGCCACCCAACTGTTTGTGGCAGAGGGCACTTTACGTGCCACTGTCATTACCTCCCTTTCCTGTTCCAATCACGTATGGTTCGCGGGAAGAACGACTGCCAGAAAGCTTCCGTGCCCGTTTGAATCTCTCTAATTTTACGTTCGTGATCTCCTCGGGAGGTATAAGTAGGGGGAAACAATATATTCGATATCTCATTCTGAAACGCACCATCTCGAAACCTGGACAGCAAGCTACACTGCGATGCAGAGCGCCTCTCTTGCAGAGTCTGCCACTTGAGTTTGCTAAACATCTCGGTAATGGTATCACGCTTACCAAATCGCTCTTGTGCAACGCAGTTAGCTCTTTATTCTCACGAAGTAATGGCCGCTATCGACAGGGGATCTCAAGTTGATTCCGTATTTCTAGATCTCCGGAAAGCTTTTGACACCGTTCCTCACAAGCGACTTCTAATCAAGCTGCGGAGCTATGGGGTATCGTCTCAGTTGTGCGACTGGATTCGTGATTTCCTGTCAGGAAGGTCGCAGTTCGTAGTAATAGACGGCAAATCGTCGAGTAAAACTGAAGTGATATCAGGTGTTCCCCACGGAAGCGTCCTGGGACCTCTGCTGTTCCTGATCTATATAAATCACCTGGGTGACAATCTGAGCAGTTGTCTTAGATTGTTCGCAGATGATGCTGTAATTTACCGTCGAGTAAGGTCATCCGAAGATCTGTATCAGTTGCGATTTAGAAAAGATTGCTGTATGGTGTGTCAGGTGGCAGTTGACGCTAAATAACGAAAAGTGTGAGATGATCCACATGAGTTCCAAAAGAAATCCGTTGGAATTCGATTACTCGATAAATAGTACAATTCTCAAGGCTGTCAATTCAACTAAGCACCTGGGTGTTAAAATTACCAACAACTTCAGTTGGAAGGACCACATAGATAATATTGTTGGGAAGGCGAGCCAAAGGTTGCGTTTCATTGGCAGGACACTTAGAAGATGCAACAAGTCCACTAAAGATACAGCTTACACTACACTCGTTCGTCCTCTGTTAGAATATTGCTGCGTGGTGTGGGATCCTTACCAGGTGGGATTGACGGAGGACATCGAAAGGGTGCAAAAAAGGGCAGCTCGTTTTGTATTATCACGTTATAGGGGAGAGAGTGTGGCAGATATGATACACGAGTTGGGATGGAAGTCATTACAGCATAGACGTTTTTCGTCGCGGCGAGACCTTTTTACGAAATTTCAGGCACCAACTTTCTCTTCCGAATGCGAAAATATTTTGTTGAGCCCAACCTACATAGGTAGGAATGATCATCAAAATAAAATAAGAGAAATAAGAGCTCGAACAGAAAGGTTTAGGTGTTCGTTTTTCCCGGTCGCTTTTCGGGAGTGGAATAGTAGAGAGATAGTATGATTGTGGTTCGATGAACCCTCTGCGAAGCACTTAAATGTGAATTGCAGAGTAGTCATGTAGATGTAGATGTAGACGTAACCCTGTGATGAAACACGCCGCTCTTCTTTGGATCTTCTCTATCTCCTCTGTCAACCCAACCTGGTACGGATCCCACACTGATGAGCAATACTCAAGTATGGGTCGAACATTGTCAATAGCTTTCTGTAAGTCTACAGATGCATTAAACGTAAGTTTGCCTTTCCCTAGCCAATTTTCTGAGTCGTAGGGTCAGTGTTGCATCACCTGTTCCTACATTTCTACGAAATCCAAACTGGTCTTCCCTGAGGTCGGCTTCTACCAGTTTTTCCACTCGTCTGTCATGAATTCGTGTTAGAATATTCCATGCGTGACTTACTAAACTGATAGTTTGGTAATTTTCACACATGTCACCACCTGCTTTTTGGAATTGGAATTATTATATTCTCTGTACAACCTCCAATTTCTCTTATCTTCGTGTCCTTACGAGAATCGTACACTTGCGGCAGCGGAATCGTTCGCCATTCAGCTTCAAAAGCCAGTGCTCCAAATTTACTCAGCAGTGCATCGCGTAGAACAACGTAGTGTTCCCATCAGGGATTCCCACTGAAGTTCACGAAGCATCTCCATCACTTGCGTGCTCATCGAACCTACCAGTAACAAATCTAGCAGTCGACATCTTAATTGTTTCGATGACTTCATCTAATCCAACCTAGCGCGGATTTCAAACACTCGAGCGGTACTCAAGAATGGATCGCACTAGTGGTGTGTGTGCAGTATCCTTTACCTATGGACTACAATTTCCTAAGATTCTTCTAATAAACCGAAGTGGACCATTCGCCTTCCCTGCTACCCACTTTACGTCCTCATTTCGTTTTATAAATTCTGAAGAACCAAAGAAAGTGGTACATTTGCCTAATAACGTGCTAGGTCCCCGCGAGAACGCACAAGTTCCGCAGCACGACGTCGCATGGCCTCTACCAACGCCTGAAGTAGTGCTCGAGGGAACTGACACCATGCATCCTGCAGGACTGTCCGTAAATCCGGAAGAGTACGAGGGGATGGAGATCTCGTATGAACAGCAGGTTGCAAGGCATCCCAGATTTGCTCAATAGTGTTCATGTCTTGTGACGTTGGCGGCCAGCGGAAGTGTTTAACACTCTGAAAAGTGTTCCTGTAGGAATTCTCGAAGTGCACTGACCTGCTGGAATTGGCCAAGTCAGTCGGGATGCACAATGAACGTGAATGGGTGCAGGTGATAAGACCGGATGATTGTTTACTTATCACCCGTCGGAGTCGTAGCTAGATGTATCACGTATCCCACATCACTCCAACTACACACGCGCCACAGCATTAAAGAGCATGCACCAGCTTGAACAGTCCCCTGCTGACATGCAGGGTCCTTGGATCAATGAGGTTGTCTCCATACCCGTACACAACCATTCACTAGATACAATTTGAAACGAGACTCTTCCGAGCAGGCAACATGTTTCCAGTCATCAACAGTCCAAAGTAGGTGTTAACGGCCCCAGGTGAGGCTTAAAGCTTTGAGTCATGCCGTCATCAAGGGTACACGAATGGACCTTCGACTCCGAAAGCCCATATCGATAATGTTTCGTTGAATGATTCGCACACTGACACTTGTTGATGGTGCAGCATTAAAACCTGCAGCAGTTTGCGGAAGCGTCGCCCTTCTAACACTTTGAACGATTCTCTTCAGTCGTTGTTGGTCCCGTTCTTGCCGGGTGATTTTTCCGGCCGCAGTGATGTCAGAGATTTGAGGTTTTACCAGATTCCTGATATTCACGGTACACTCGGGAGAATTCATCGATTCCTCGGAGATGCTTTGTCCCATCGCTCCTGCGTTTACTATAACACCACGTTCAGACTAACTTAAATCTTGATAACCTACCATTATAGCAGCGGTAACAGATCTAACAAATGCGCCCGCCGCTTGTATTATACTGGCGTTGCCGACCGCTGCGCCTGTTTACATATCTCTGTATTTGAATATGAATGCCTATGCCAGTTTCTTTGGCGCTTCAGTGTAGCTCTGCAACGTCATGCGTAGATATTCAGTGGTCGTGACTGTCTCAAGCGGAACACTACTAATGCCGTATTCGAACGTTACGGGAGTGTTTCTCCTACTCACCTACATTACCCCACATTCTTCTACATTTAGAGCCAGACGCTGTCGATTACATCAACAGTTTTCTTTGGTTTTATCGTTCCAGATCCGCCGTCGGTCGTTCAGCTAGAACTTCCTGTCGTCGTCTGCGTTCGATCGCTCTCGATCAGTTTCGAACCACTGTTGGAGTCCCTACTTCTGGCTCTCGATGTACGCTGCTGTTGAGTGGCTACAACTGGTATACTACAACAATGTCGTAATGAGGTATTAAAATAATTATTAAATGAAATACTAAATGAAACAGTCTAGTACGAATGATAAAACAAGGAATTTGAGTTAGAGAACACTTATAAACACAGAACATGTCTGAATTTTTAGGAGAGGTATCCGAATTTTTCGAGATGTGAACAGGTGTCGAAAAACGATATTGTCTGTCCACTGTTTTCCGTTCTGAACTTCATCTACCATAAATATAAGAAATGTTCACTGTTTAATCTTGGTTCATTTTCCGGAAAGCAAGTTATAGACAGCACATTCTCACTGATTATGACATACGTACTACTACTTTTCTGTCGTTGTCACTGTAGGCTATACAAAAGTTTAGTCACCCCCTCCCTGTCGAGAGGACGTTGGTGGCTTGTTGCTTGTCGGTGTGTCTCAGGTCTCTCTCGTGACAGGAACACTCGATTCGGCGCCCACACTACGTGTTTGCCGACCGGTGTGCTAGCGACAGCAGAAACGTTGTCTGCAAAATCATTAATACACAACTAGAAAAGCGAGGCCACCAACACCCTTGTCTGGGTCACACCTGACGTTACTTCTACGCCTTCTGGTGATTCTAATCTGCGTCCAAGCTACCTGGCTGAGCCCTCGCTACCAACAAACCCTCAGTCGTGAAGATATGAAAACATCCCGCAGGCTGTGGCTAAGCTATGTCTCCGCAATATCCTTTCTTTCAGTTCTGCAAGGTTCGCAGGAGAGCTTCTGTAAAGTTGGGAAGGTAGCAGACAAGGTACTGGCAGAAGTAAAGCGTGAGTAGTGCTTGGGTAGCTCAGTTAGTAGAGCACTTTCCCGCGAAAGGCAAAGGTCCCGCGTTCGAGTCTCGGTCCGGCACACAGTTTTAATCTACCAGGAAGTTTCAAATCCTCAGTCCTCTCACACATTTCGCGGTGTACACCACAGGATCGCACTTTGGGTGACGGTCGTAAGCTGCGGCAGTCGGATGCTTTTCGGGAGGCGAGAAACGCATCTCGCAGCTCTCTATCTTCAAATGAAGACAGCATTTGTTTAAGTTTTATTTCAGATTGCGTGCAGTTCATAGGGCTTCTGCTCCGTCAGACCGAATCACCAGTTTATACCTTTGCTCTGGCAAACCACCAGAATGAAGCACCTAAATAAAAAAATTCGGTGGAAATAGTGGGTGGCCAATATAAAAGACGTAAACGCGGCCCTAAATGTAGCATCAGACTGTAATAAAATGTACCGCCAGTAACGGCGCTGCTAACAGAACTAATGAATACAAAACGGCATTCCAAGGTATAAAAAGCTAGAACTCAGTGGACTGTGTGGTGTCACCGCCAGACACCCTGCAGCAGGGTTTTAGGCTTTTCCTACCTCCCCGCGGTCCGAATGGCAGGATGCAGGTGGCACAGCCTCGCCTGTTGTTAGGCTCCCCACCTCGTCGCATACGTCAATATGGGGTCCTTCCCACGCCGGGCGGAAGCCTTATACCACAACCGTACGCCAATTTGCGGGGGAGGAATGTGGTGTCACCGCCAGACACCACACTTGCTGGGTGGTAGCCTTTAAATCGGCCGCGGTCCGTTAGTATACGTCGGACCCGCGTGTCGCCACTATCAGTGATTGCAGACCGAGCGCCGCCACACGGCTGGTCTAGTCTCGAGAGACTCCCTAGCACTCGCCCCAGTTGTACAGCCGACTTCGCCAGCGATGGTTCACTGTCTACATACGCTCTGATTTGCAGAGACGACAGTTTAGCATAGCCTTCATCTACCTCACTTACTACCACCTAGCAAGGCGCTATGTTCAGTTGCTACGCATGAGAATGTATTCTGAACAGATAATATTGTGAATCATATACCGTCAAGAGCCACGTTCATCATTAATGGATTAAAGTTAAGTATCAAACTAATTACGTCCGCTTTCTCAATTCTAATTCCTTGACATTTTCCAGACCTCACGTCAGTATAGTTCTTCCCTCCTCACGCCAGCCTACGTGAGCTAAAACGCGTGCATTTCGGCCTCTACTAGTACCACGGTGTTGGCTCTTCTGCAAACACAACAGACCGTTCAAATGCGGCAACGTAGGCAAAATGAAGTGCAAATAAATAGAGTAGTGTTTCTCATGAGATAATCTGAAAGATGAACGACACGTTACTGATTTAAGGCACAATGTACTTTTTCAATAACGTAAATACCTCGTGGACGATTCTGCCCTAACAGCTTCAGTAGAAGAAAGTGATGAATTCAAGTTGCCGTGGCCTGCCCTGCTTGTAGTAAACGAGCGAGTGAAGAACAAATGCAAAAAAAAAAGGGCTGCCTCCGTAACAGAGACATCTTGATTGCCGACCTCCGGACGCAACCCCGGCTGCCGCGACTCTTGTACAGAATGGCCTCTGCTGCCCGCTTCTCCCTCCTGCACGTTCACTTCCCGGATAGTTCTTTCCCCTGAAAGCGATCGTCCGTGGCGATTCGAACGTTCTTTGCGGTACGTATGCGAAGGTTTTCACAAAATCATTAATAACAAGATCTTCCTGGGAATACTCTAAGAACATTTTGAACTTAAGTTAGGAATAAGTCAAGAAGAAAGCCTATCGCCCCTACTTTATAATTTATTTTTATTATTTTAGACGACATATTTGCGTGGAGATAGCAGCGATTGGTTTACTTACAATCAATCAATCAAAATGACAGTCGCAATCGCATTATTTATTTGGTCGCCAACCGGTTTCAATCCGCGATGGCAATTTACAATGTAAAGTTACAATATTAGTACATGATTACTTACTAATATTATAACTTTACAGTGTAAATTGCCCTGAAGATTACCCCATCGCTGGTTGAAACCGGCTGGCGATAAAATAAATAATGCGATCGTGACTGTCATTTTGGTTAATTGCCTACTTTATAAATTGCGTTAGAGGAGATGGTTAGGGAACCGAGGAAAGCAGTAAATACTAAAGATCTACCGCAAGGAAAATAGACAGAATGGCTTTAGATTGTGGCACTTTCAGATGACTCAACACATAATTTCACTGAAAGCTCAAGTGCGCAAGAATAAATCACAAAACTTACAAGATCGAGTAGTAAAAGTAGGATTACAAAAATAAATCTAAACCTACAATTATTTACAAACGTCAGTAACCCACCTCAAAACTTTAAATAAATGACAACACAATATCTGATTGTTGTTGTTGTGGTCTTCAGTCCAGAGACTGGTTTGATGCAGCTCTCCACGCTACTCTATCGTGTGCAAGTTTCTTCATCTCCCAGTACCTACTGCATCCTACATCTTTCTCAATCTGTTTAGTGTAGTCATCTCTTCGTCTCCATATACGCTTTTTACACTCCACGCTTTCCTCCAATACTGAACTGGTGATCCCTCGATGCCTCAGAACGTGTACTACTAGCCGGTCGCTCCCTCCAGTGAAGACTAGTTGTGCCACAAATTCCACTTCTCCCCAATTCTATTCAGAACCTCCTCATTGATTACGTCATCCACACACGTAATCTTCAGCGATCTTCTGTAGCACCCACGTTTTGAAAGGTTCTATTCCCGTCTTGACTAAACTGTTTCACTTCCGTCCTCTAACCACATCTGCTTAGCCCTCATGTACTTCCTGTCGATCTCATTTATGGGACGTTTGTATTCCTTTTCGCCTGCTTCTTATAGTGCATTTTTATACTTTCTCCTTTAATCAGTTAAATTTCATATCTCTACTGTTACCCATGGATTTCTACTAACTCGTCTTTTTCCTACTTGATCATCTGCTGCCGTCACTGTTTCGTCTCTCAAAGCTATCTACTCTCCTTCTGCCGTATTCCTTTCCCCTGTGTTTGTCAATCGTTCCCTAATGCTCTGTCTGAAACTCTCTGAAACCTGTGGTGGTTTCAGTTCATCCAGGACCCATCTCCTAAAATTCCTATCTTTTCCCAGTTTCTTCAGATCCAATCTCTATTTCATAACCAATAAATTGTTGTCAAAGTCCACATCTGCCCCTGGAAATACCTTAAAATTAACATGTTTCCTAAATCTGTGTCTGACTGTTATATAATCTATGTGAAACTTTCCAGTGTCTCCAAGCCTCTTCCACGTATACAACCTCTTTGTATGATTCTGGAAGCAAGTGTTAGCTATGATTTAGTTATGCTCCGTGCAAAATTGAACCAGGCGGTTTCCTCTTTCATTCCTTCTCCACAGTCCATATTCACATTCTGCTTTTTCCTCTCTTCCTTTTCCTACTGTCGAATTCCAGTTCCCCATGACTTTTAAATTTTCGTCTCCCCTATTTCAATAATATTCTTGTCGCATCATACATTTCTTCAATCTCTTCATCATCTGCAGAGCTAGTTGACACATAAACTTGTACTACTGTGGTACACGTATTCTTCGTATCTATACTGGCTACAATAATATGTTCACTATTGCTCGTAGTAGCTTACCCGTGCTCCTAGTTTTTTATTCAGTATTGAACCTTCTCCTGCATTACCCCAATTTCATTTTGTGTTTATAAGCCTGCATTGACCTGACCAGAACTCTTGTTCCTCCTGCCACCGAACTTCACCAATTCCCACTATATCTTCTTTAACCTATACATTTCTTTTTACCTCCGGAATATTTCATCCAAGAGGACACCGTCCTCATTTAACCACACTTTAAAGCTGTATGTCCTAAAAAAAAAAAGTTACGGCTGTAGTTTCCCATTGCTTTCAGCCATTCGCAGTATGAGCACAGCAATGCTGTTTTGGTTGTGTTACAAGATCAGATCAGTCGATAATCCCATGCAACTACTGCTCTTCAGGAACCACACGTTTGTCTGGCCTCTCAACAGATACCCTTCCGTTGTGGTTGCACCTACGGTACGGCCATCTGTATCGCTGAGGAACGCAAGTCTCTCCCAGCAACGTCCATGGTTCTTGACAGTTTATTTACATACACTGGTGTGCAAGAAATTGCTTAACATCGATGTTTTGTTTAATGTTACATGGCCACATCAGTCAATCATCCAGACTGTTGCCCCTGCAACTACTGAAAAGGCTGCTGCCACTCTTCAGGAACCACACGTTTGACTGGCCTCTCAACAAATACCCCTCCGTTGTGGTTGCACCTACGTTATGGCTGTCTGTACCGCTGAGGCACGCAAGCCTCCCCACCAATGGCAACGGCCATGGTTCATGGGGGGTATGCTTTAAGTGCCTTTGAGAATGGTGAAGGAAAAGACAGCAATGGAGACTAGAATACCTGAAAGTGAAAGGGCCTTTCAAATAACAGTAAACGTATACACCAAATATCTTTATCGTGGCTCACAGAATTGAAACATTATGAAACAGTGGTCAGATCAGAAGTAGTGTGTGCCCTGGCAACTCTTAAACTGATCACGAAAGGAGAGAAGCCCGTAAAGATATAAAAAGTTGAAAGAGGAACCGTAAGAAAAATACTGGGGCCCACAAGCAGCAGTGAATGAGAATACATATGAAGATTTAATACTGACCTGTGTCTGAAACACGAAAAGTTAACAGATGTAATGAGAAAAAGCATGCTGACACTCCGTGCAAACACGTGGTAATGACAGAATAACCACACAACTGGGAGAAGTCGGAATAGATATAAAAAATGTGTGAATCCCCATTGACGCAATGAAAAACAAAACATTTCTTTAACGAAGCTATAGAAGAGGCAGGCTTTCAGGACAGAAAGGACTCGAAGAGTGGAAAGACGTGGACACAAGAAGAGAAGGAGCAGTCCTCTCAGAACATGAATATGGGCGGAAACGAAACTGGAGTCGAAAACAAGGAGGAAGGAACAATGGTGATTTGTAGAACCATCTAAAACGGATATTCGAAATACAAAAATGGGAAAAATTAGGGTTTTGTCCTTTTGTTAATCTTCTCCGAGACTCACTACCCATGAGAGCGGAATGAATTAGTAAATAAATAAGAAAAACAACCTAGCTGGACCGTTACGTACTGCAATGCACTGGACTGCCTCGGTCTGTGGCTTAAGTCACCTGTAAATCTTCAAACAGTTTGTCGAACTTCACTATGTTAGTAACATATTCGAATGTGTTGGGTGATGTTTGATGTGCGTGTGAAACGTTGAGGTTGTCTGACGTGTCTGAGAGAAATTTTTGATGAACAGAAAATTTGATAATATGACAGACGTTTCCGGAATGAAATTTTCACTTTGCAGCCGAGTGCTGGATGATATGAAACTTGCTGGAAGATTAAAACCGTACCTTTGGAGACGTTGTTTGCGTTGACATCACGCGGCGCAAGTCTTTTGCGGAAGAGATCTGTTGGAGTTTATCCTACTGAGTACCGTGTTACTAAAAGTATGGAGACAATGATCGAGAATAAAAACGACGTAGCAGTGCAGTTACCAGGACGGCAAAGGTGTCGCATCTTTAGCAGCCATATATTACACAGGAAAAGAGAAAAAGAACGTCAGAATTCTCGGCACAACCTCCCAACGGGAGTGCAATAAACTGAAATAAAATCGAAGCTCTTCTGCTCTTCAACCGACTGTGTAGGCTGTATGTTTCGACGCTGAGGTATTCTTAGATCAGAAGAGCACTTGCGTCTTCTTTTCCTACGTGAAGGCCTACTAACAAGTTGACAGAACTTTCACTGTCCATTCGCGGGAAGTTTACGTAAACATTATGGAACATCCCTGTAGAAAAATTAAGAATGACTGTGCTGGTAAATATCTTACGTTATTTGATTTTCAAACAGCTGAATGTACTTAGACATTTCGCTCTTTACTTATTCTGATCAACAGTAAACTGACACACAATATTATTTTTTTAGCGCAGCGTAATCTGACATTTAATAATCCCTGCAAAAGAATGGCCATGACTAACAATAACCTATACCTTTCATGAATCACTTACCTCACAAAAATCTTTGTTACTCGAATAGCGAGCGACAATACTGCCAGCTAAATAAAAGATTCTAACTATTGAAGGCACTAACTTCTGAGAGGCACAGTTAGCAAATGAAAGATTTTGATGGAGAACAAACAAGTGTTATATATATATATATATATATATATATATATATATATATATATATATATATATATATAATGACTTTTTAACACTCGTTTGTTCTCCATCAAAATCTTTCATTACTATATATATATAAAACAGAGGGAATATATATACATATATAATAGAGGGAAACATTCCACATCGGAAAAACATATCTAAATCCAAAGAGTCTTGCCAAAGGAAAGCGTTGGTACGTTGATAGAGACAAATACAAACACAAACACACACACAAATTTCTAGCTTCCACAACCCACGGGGTTGCTTCATCAGGAAAGAGGGAAGGAGAGGGAAAGACGAAAGGATGTGAGTTTTAAGTCAGGGGGTAAGGAGTCATTTCAATCCCGAGAGCAGAAAGACTTACCTTGGGAGGAAAAAGGGATAGATATACAGTCGCACACACACACACACACACACACACACACACACACACACACACACACAAACACATATCCATCCGCACATATCCAGTATACCCGTCCTTTTCCCCCCCTAAGGTAAATCTTTCTGCTCCCGGGATTGGAATGACTCCTTACCCCCTCTATTAAAACCCACTTCCTAACGTCTTTCCCTCTCCTTCCCTCTTTCCTGATGAAGCAACCGTGGGATGCGAAAGCTTGAAATTTGTGTATGTGTTTGTATTTGTCTCTATCAATGTACCAACGCTTTCGTTTGGTAAGTTATACAGGATGTTACAAAAAGCTATGGCCAAACTTTCAGGAAACATTCCTCACAAACAACTAAAGAAAATATGTTATGTGGACATGTGTCCGGAAACGCTTAATTTCCATGTTAGAGCTCATTTTAGTTTCGTCAGCATGTACTATACTTCCTCGATTTACCGCCAGTTGGCCCAATTGAAGGAAGGTAATATTGACTTCGGTGCTTGTGTTGACATGCGACTCATTGCTCTACAGTACTAGCATCAAGAACATCAGTACGTAGCAACAAAAGTTTAGTGTTCATCACGAACGTGGTTTTGCAGTCAGTGCAATAATTACAAATGCTAAGTTGGTAGATGCCCATTTGATGTATGGATTAGCACGGGGCAATAGCCATGGCGCGGTACGTTTGTATCGGGACAGATTTCCAGAACGAAGGTGTGCCGACAGGAACACGTTCGAAGCAATTGATCGGCGTCTTAGGGAGCACGGAACATTCCAGCCTATGACTCGCGACTGGGGAAGACCTAGAACGACGAGGACACCTGCAATGGACGAAGCAATTCTTCGTACAGTTGACGATAACCCTAATTTCAGCGTCAGAGAAGTTGCTGCTGTACAAGGTAACGTTGACCACGTCACTGTACGGAGAGTGCTACGGGAGAACCAGTTGTTTCCGTACCGTGTACAGCGTGTGCAGGCACTATCAGCAGCTGATTGGCCTCCACGGGTACACTTCTGCGAATGGTCCATCCGACAATGTGTCAATCCTCATTTCAGTGCAAATGTTCTCTTTACGGATGAGGCTTCATTCAAACGTGATCAAATTGTAAATTTTCACAATCAAAATGTGTGGGATGACGAGAATCCGCACGCAATTGTGCAATCACGTCATCAACACTGGTTTTCTGTGAACGTTTGGGCAGGCATTGTTGGTAATGTGTCGATTGGGCCCCACGTTCTTCCCCTACGCTCAATGGAGCACGTTATCATGATTTCATACGGGATACTCTACCTGTGCTGCTAGAACATGTGCCTCTCCAAGTACGACACAGCATATGGTTCATGCACGATGGAGCTCTTGCACATTTCAGTCGAAGTGTTCGTACGCTTCTCAACAACAGATTCGGTAACCGATGGCTTGGTAGAGGCGGACCAATGTCGTGGCCTCCACGCTATCCTGACCTCAGCCCTCTCGACTTCCATTTATGGGGGCATTTGAAAGCTCTTGTCAACGCAATCCCGGTACCAAATGTAGAGAGCCTTCTTGCTCGATTTGTGGAAGGCTGTATCAGTGTATCAGGGATTTTATGCGACGGAGGGTGGCTGCATGTATCCTCGCTAACGGAGGACATTTTGAACATTTCCTGTAACAAAGTGTTTGAAGTCACGCTAGTACGTTCTGTTGCTGTGTGTTTCCATTCCAAGATTAATGTGATTTGAAGAGAAGTAATAAAATGTGCTCTAACATGGAAAGTAAGCGTTTCCGGACACATGTGCACATAACATATTTATTTCTTTGTGTGTGAGGAATGTTTCCGTACCTTTTTGTAACACCATATATATATATATATATATATATATATATATATATATATATATATATATATATATATATATCCAGTCTTACAAATTTCTGTTTTCTGGCGGACACACGTCCAGATGGTCCACTCTCAAAACTCTGCCATCTCTCTCCCCACATCCACCACTGCTGGCGGTTCACCTCCAACTGCGCAACGCTACGTGCTGTTCACATCCAACTGCCCAACACTGGAATAGTTTATTTTCCAACAATGCCAACCAGCCACAGACTGCACACAGCATAGTCGGTGATTTTCATACAGAGCGCTACGTGGCGTTACCAACATAAAAACCTTTAGCCTACTTACACCATCAGGCTCCGAGTGTAACATTTCCTTTGAGAGATTTTCTTTCTCCTTTTAAACAAAGAGTCTTGTTTTCTTCGTCTTCTTCTTTAAACACCGTGCCAAAGTCACTGCCAGAAATGTTTTAGCTTTATTTGTAGCGATTCCAGCCAGTGTCAAAATACTGCACATGCGAACAGTATCTGCTTCAGCAGTGATTTCAGACTGACAAACTTTGCCGGTACTTCTACGGGCTACTTCCACAAATACGTTGCTCAATGAGAGCAAAGAGGTTTGACCGTTTACGAGCGCCAGTTCTGTTCGTGCGTCGCCCCTCCACACACACCACGAGTTCGACTTGCAACACACCCTGTACCGCGGCCAGACTTGGCGCGCACCCTGTACCGTGTTTCGCACCCGCTCCCCTTCCCCCTTCCCCACCCACTCCCTCCCCCACTTGACGGATGCTTCTCTGGCAGTTATGTAGACAGCTGCCGAACGCCCGCTCCAGCATGTAACGGAATTTGAAAGGCAAGCGAGGGAGGGCCCAGGGGTCGCGAGAATCGATACGCTTAGAGCGGTCGATAAACAGGTTACGAGTTTTGACCGCCCTCGCCGCATTAAGACGCGAATGTATGTGTATATGTGTGGAGTGTACGCGTGCTCGCGCTTCAAACGACCGAATAGAGGGAGGCCGTCCATTCCCACATTTACTGCCTGTCTGTAGCGCAGCTGCAGTTCTTAAACTGTCCCGTCATACTGCCCAACCCCATCCGTTCCCTACACCTACATCTACATCTACATGATTGCTCTGCAATTCACATTTAAGTGCTTGGCAGAGGGTTCATCGAACCACAATCATACCTCTACCATTCCACTCCCGAACAGCGCGCGGGAAAAACGAACACCTAAACCCTTCTGTTTGATGTCTGATTTCTCTAATTTTATTTTGATGATCACTCCTAACTATGTATGTTGGGCTCAACAAAATATTTTCGCATTCGGAAGAGAAAGTTAGTGACTGAAATTTCGTAAATAGATCTCACCGCGACGAAAAACGTCTTTGCTTTAATGACTTCCATCCCAACTCGCGTTTCGTATCTATCACACACTCTCCCCTGTTACGTGATAATACAAAACGAGCTGCCCTTTTTTGCACCGTTTCGATGTCCTCCGTCAATCCCACCTGGTAAGGATCCCACACCGCGCAGCAATATTCTAACAGAGGACTAACGAGTGTTGTGTAAGCTGTCTCTTTAGTGGACTTGTTGCATCTGCTAAGTGCCCTGCCAATGAAACGCAACCTTTGGCTCGCCTTCCCCACAATATTATCTATGCGGTCTTTCCAACTGAAGTTGTTCATAATTTTAACACCAAGGTACTTAGTTGAATAACAGCCTTGAGAATTGTACTATTTGTCGAGTAATGGAATTCCAACGGATTTCTTTTGGAGCTCATGTGGATCACCCCACACTTTTCGTTACTTAGCGTCAACTGCCACCTGCCACACCATACAGCAATCTGTTCTAAATCGCTTTGCAACTGATATTGGTCTTCTGATGACCTTACTAGACGGTAAGTTACAGCATCATTTGCGAACAACCTAAGAGAACTGCTCAGATTGTCACCCAGGTCATTTATATAGATCAGGAACAGCAGAGGTCCCAGGACGCATCCCTGGGGAACACCTGATATCACTTCAGTTTCACTGGGTGATTTGCTGTCTATTACTACGAACTGCGACCTTCCTGACAGGAAATCACGAATCCAGTCGCACAAATGACACGATACCCCATAGGCCCGCTGCTTGATCAGAAGCCGGTTGTGAGGAACGGTGCCTACTCACTTCATCACACAACTTACTTCGAGTGTTGGCAACGGAGCATGTATCACTGTTTACATACGTTGTTCGAGTGGCACTGCAACTTCCAAAGTTGACGAATTAAAGCAGCAGCTCGAAACCTGACTGTTCATAAAAGAAACTGTCATGCTTCACTTTCTTTTAATAATTATAATATGAATATTTATATATGTGATTGGAGAGAGACAGAGAGATTGGTTTCTTGATTGACATTCGTAGCTGGTACCTGAATTTTGGTTGCTGCCTCCTTGAATGATCAGCTTCTGCACCATTACAATGTGGAGGAAGTTATTGTTCTTTAAAGTTTAAAATACGACTCTGTTAGTTACTTGGCCGTATCGCGGATAGCTTTGAGCCCATGTTTTCGTAGCTTTTCATATCTAAGGGACCACTGTTGTAAAAACAATAAGATGAAAGAGCAATCTGCTTTTCGTGAGGAAAGGCGATTGCATTGCACACAAACTTCCTTCAAACAACACGTCCTGCTGCATCAAAAGTGGTCAGTGGAGTTCAGCACCATAATATTGTACAAGAACATAATCCGATTACTGCAATTAATTTATTTATTGAATGAAAACTATAGATAATGCATTCCTTTTCCTGTACTTTAGTGAACTTTGTACACTTACAATTCTGTCGATTGACTGACTGCGACGACAATGAAGTTCTCCTCCTTTTCCAAAAACAAAATATTTCTATTCTTCACTTCCTGAAAATTTGTATACATAAATGTTTGTGCAGCTCGTACACATACTTTACTCGGCTTTATCACTAAAATATCAATTTTCATTGAATGTAACAATACGTTCTGAGCGACGGCCTAGCAACACGTCCTCTTTCCTCAAGATACAGATTAACAGTCCTCTTTTTTTAAATAACTCAATTGTCTTTTTTCTAGAGTCCATACCCAAAGATTCACTACTACAATCATTGCGGCGATTGCGTGCTAAAGAGTTTCTTGCTGTCCAGCTGCACTCCAATTCACTTCAAGTACTTTTTGAGTCACTCTTGCATTTACGGTATTTACATACATTACTGAGGTTCTCAGAATAAAATTAGGCATAAATTAGTTAAAAACAAGGGCAGTGAGACTCTCATAACATTATAAGCTGGCTATATCTCCAGTTCGAATATTCATGGATGTTTTCGAAGCTACTGCTTGCTTTGAAAGTCAGAACATGCCAGTTTCATGCTCGTTACTTACGTACGAATATATCGCGAAAAATATCTTAAGAACAAGCATAACGAATGGTAATAAGTTGCGTTAAAGCTGTGGCCATTGTTGTGCGAGGATCGGATCTAGGGAAAGGGGCGAGGGAGAGGGTGGGGCAAACCGGGGTAATCTTCCCATGGCGGCAATTTCAGGGGACGCGCCAAGTTCATATTCTTCAAGAAAGAAGCGACTAGCACCCAGCTCACGTTCGTCTATCTATTAATCACACGATTCTTAAAACGTCCCTGTTGGTTTTTGAACATTTTTCAACACATTCCATGTTGATTTCTCAACGAGTCATACATTCTGCTAGGGGAATCCCCGTCGCATCTACAATCCGATAGGCAAAAGGGGACTAGCTATACGAGCAGAGAAGAATAAATCCGAAAGCTGTTTGTTTATGTGGTTGATTGGGTGTGCGAAAGATAATCGTTACTATAATTACTAGCGAATTCCACAGGTTCACACTACCAGAGTGGAAATAAACGACTAACTGGAATAACAGATAAGAAAGATTAGCTATTATCTTCTGGGAGTATCCAAGAAAACGAAATTTTGACACAAAATGTTTGCCAGGTAACTACACTACTAAGAGGCAGCTGTACAGTTTCCAGTCAGCAGCCGCTTAAGTTCTGTTCTCGGAACAGGGCGGAAAACGCAGTTTATGAACACGTAGTAGTGCCTAACCGGAGAATAAACGCGGGATAACTAAACCGGTGGTTCTGGTAGAGTAAGGGAAGCAAACGGGAGAATAAGTTTTGACAATGGCAGGAATAGTTACAGAATTGTTGATGACATGATTGCCTGAACATCACACAAATTATATGGAAGAATACGACGATTCCAAATTTATATAAAAATTTCGTAGTACTGCTGATTTTGAATATTATTCTTGAGAAAGCAGGTGCATATGAATGAAATTATGAAGCCTAATGGGCATTTGATATTGGTACTTCGTGAATTATATTCTGCCCCGTTATATATGTAAATGAGGTAGATGTAAATGACCATTTGTCCCAAAAAAGCCTCGATTTTCTAGTGTGCGTTACAATCGCTAAAGTGTTAGAAACGCCTACTTCGTTTTATCTAGCAGACTATGAGAAAATAGACGTAATCAAATCGAGAAACCATACCAGTGTTGGTATTCGTATTAACAGCTTTTTGAGTATTAGACAACAAAATTTTCATTTTTTACGTAGCAAAACGTTTGACGAACTCTGATGAGGTAATAGAGTCTTCCGCAGGTAGGAGAGCACGCTGCGTAAAGCTGTGGCAACTTTAGATAGAAAAAGACGTTGGGACCTAAAGATCGAAAAAACTGGTAATGTTTTCCTTGTCTCTTGTCTTTACTGGTTTTATGTTTCCTGTATTAAATTTTATGTCACACGAAAGAGAAAGTTATTTCCCAATAGCCAATAAAGAGTGCCAATTATCTGAATAGTTCTTATTCTCTGGTTGCAAATAATCCCACCCAGTATTAAGGGTAGAATGCCAGACCGGCCGACTGGAAACAAGAGAGGCACCACAGGACGCTTTAGTTTCCACTGTCCAGAATATAGGTTTGATGGCTTACATTTCAAAATATACACGTTTGAATTCCACAGAGCGAAATACAGTGACGTGAGATAGAAGAATGCTGTGTGACGAGGCGTGGCATTGCACTTCGGCACACTTACGACCATATAACAAGGCTTACATTTCTCTGAAGATATATCTTTTATATATCAAACACTTGAAATTCCGTCTCAAACGCTTGAGGTGTAAGGGTGGGAGAGGGGGGGGGGAGACTATCACGTTTTTGGCCCAGTCCGGAAATATCGTAGAGCGGGGGATGTGCTGTGCTACTGCGGTTCAATCGGTTAGAGCTACTTCTTCGGTCCTGCTGGTACCACGTTCTAACCAGGTATGGTGCTACATTTGTTAAAAATGTGAAAAATGCGATATTGTACCAGAGTAAAGAGTACATATTATTAAACTTGGATAAGTTAGTTCCACTCCCGATAAGTTAGTTTCACTATCAGGAGAAGCAGTTTAAGTTCTATAGTCTTTCGTACCAGTGGTAGCACTTAAAAATGAGTCGTCGGAGATGAGTGTGTGATATGTTGAAGGAGATTCACACGTTTTGAAGAGTGATATTAGATGGCCAACCAGCACCTGCAAAGAAATTAAACTGAGAAACATACAAATTCAATAACAACAGCAGTTTGGAACAGTTCCACTAACACTTAATCCCTACGGAATAGAGTTTAAGTTTCTGCAGTGCAACCTTCGGAAAACTCAAAACGAGGAGCAGACAGTTTCATATTATAAGGCAACCTGCTGCGAAATCTGTTAAACTTGCTTACTAAACACCTGTGTGTGCCATTCTAAAGTACTACTGATCTTTGTGGGTTGCATTCCAAATGTTACTAAGGGGGCGGCGGTTATTGGACATACACAAAGAAGGGCAACACGAACGGTCACAGATTTGATTCTCCCGTGGCAGAACTCCACTAAAATGCAGAAAAACAGAAACAGGCGAACGCTTGAAGGGAGACTCGAACCATCCAGCCGAAGCCTAGGTGCAAAGTTCCTAGCAGTAACACCGAGAGAAGAATCTATAGATGCTAGTAAACCGCCCAGCGCTCGATTCTTTAAAGAATCGAACTGACATTAACGAATACCTTCAACCTTCTAACTACTTTGCATACTGAAGCTCCAAAGAAATTGATGTAGACATGCGTATTGAAATGTAAACAGGCAGAGCACGCCGGTGCGATCAGCAACGTGTAAATAAGACAAGTGTCTGGCGCAGTTTTTAGATCGGTTACTGCTGCTACAATGGCGAGTTATCAAGATTTTAGTCAATCTGAACGTGGCGTTACACTCGGCGCACGAGCTATGGAACACAGTATCTCCGAGGTAGCGATGAAGTGGAAATTTTCGCGTACGAATACTTCACAAATGTACCATAAATATCATGAATCCGGTAAAACATCAAATCTCAGACATAGCTGCTGCCAGAAAAAGATCCTGCAAGAACGGAACCAACGACGACTGTAGAGAATCCTGCAGCGTAACAGAACGGTAACCCTTCCGCAAATTGCTGCGGATTTCAATGCTGGGCCATCAGCAACTACCAGCGTGCCAACTGTTCACGAGACATCATGAGCATGGGCTTGCAGACCTGAAGGGCCATTCGTGTGCACTTGATGACAGCACGGCACAAAACGTAACGCCTCTCCTGAGTCCGTCACCACCGACATTGGACCGGAAAAATGTTGCCTGATCGAACGTGCCTCGTTTCAAATTGTATCGAGTGAATGAACGTGTACGATAACCTCACGAATCCACGGACCCTGCATGTCATCGGGGGACTGTTGAAGCTGGTGGAGGCTGTCTAACGGTGTGGATCGTGTGCAGTTGGAGTGACATGCGACCCCTGATACGTCCAGATACGACAGGTTACACGTACGTAAGCATCCTGTCTGATCACCTACATTCATTCATGTCCATTGTGCATTCCGACGGACTTGGCCAATTCCAGCAGGACAATGCGACACCCCACGCATCGAGAATTGCTACAGGAACACTCTTCTGAGTTTAAACATTTACGCAGGGTACCAAACCCCCAGACAAAAATATTATTGTGAATATCTGGAATGCCTTGCAACGTGCTGTTGAAAAGAGATCTCCATCAGCTCTTACTCTTCCTAATTTATGCACAGCCCTGCAGGATTCAGCATTATGTCAGACATATGTCGAGTCCGCGCCACGTCGTGTTGCGGCACTACTGCGTGCTCACGAGGGCCCTGCACAATATTAAGCAAATATACCAGTTTCTTTGGCCCTTCAGTGTAAATGAGTTAATGTGTTAAATTTTTCACATTTGGCATTTAAAAAAAAAGAAGTGCCAAATATGATGTAATCACGTAAGTTCTCTAATTATCAACCATTGAATGAGTCACGACTGGATAATTGGCACGCTGTTTTAAGAATAAGCTTGTTTTTGACGTCTATCAATGTTAACGGTAAATCTGCTGGACTATGTGTTGTAGGGCGACAGAATCTTGTTGATGCATTGAGTAGACGATGGGCGTAGTGTGTTCAAAATTTGGTGTGCATAGAGTTGGTGGGAGAGAAGTGATACGTTGAAACGTCATACCTGGTGCTAAACTTTTACTGCACGAGCACAAAACTGTACCCGAGAGCCTTTTTTGATTTTATTATCTTGCGTCGTTTCTCACGGAGCGAAGTTTTGAACATATTTTAAATTATGCGTTAAGTTTGTTGGATGCCGATAAGTGCCCTCGCTCTGAAATTGTGCGTGAATAAAATCTGCATAATTGACGTGCCATAAACTACATATAATATTGCTTATGATTTACATTGAGGACATGTGTGGAATTGTTCTGAGTTCTGAACAGGAAGGGATAATAACTCTTACATTCAAGGAGCTCGAGAGAAGAACGAGATCCCTATAAATAAAACAATATGGAAAATGCAGCACATCTGTGTATCAGATGATCAGCGTTTGAAGCTTTTAAAAGTTCTGAATACCGGCGTATTTCTACCATTACCTTTCCATTCGTGGGAGGTTTTCGAGTACCCAGTGCTACCGATTGCAAGCAGGCAAACATGGTCTATTGAAACCTCCTCTCAACTGGAGATGCCCAGGTTCACCGTACTTGCGTTTCAGATTATTAACAGGGGGAATGTAGTAAATAATTCCAAAAAAAATTGAAAATTACATGCTAACTAATGCCAAAGTTTACATGAACTCTGAATTCTACCCGTAAGACAATTTACACCTGTAGCGGCATGAAAATGTTTACGTTGTAGCACATGGCAAGTATGTGAGATTCTTTGGTTCCTGCTATGAAATCCCACGGAAATTCAAGGGGCTGACGCCAATCATCGTAATAGATTGTCCAAAACGGAACGAGATATGTAAATATGGACCTACATACGTACGTATTGACTTTTATTGTTTGGCAGATTTCCCAGAACACCCTGCAGCTGTGCTGTAGTTCTGCATGTCCATGTGATTAACTGTTACATGTCACTAGCCTTGCGCAGTGAGCTGTGCAAAGGAACGGGTGCCGAGCATTTCAGAGTGGCGTCTCATGGTGTGGACATCTTTGCAGACGCCCAGGGTTTGTAAGATGATGTGTGTAGAGAGTTAATACTCAAAAATACATTTGCAGCATTTACAGAATATACAAGTATAATAGAGACACTCTCCCCAAGGTCTTTCAAGGATATGAAGTGCGCTAAAACACGGAGCAGTGCAAAGTGGTTATCACATTTCCATCACAGAATTCGGTGAGATGATCCTGGAGACGTCGCTTCCACTATTCGACCTCGCAGATATCATCATCTTCATGAAGCGAAAGGAGAAGATCGCACGGACGTGTGGAATCCTCAAGTTTGTTGCTATTCGAGATCTGGAATTGTACGGGTGTCCTGCTCCCCATTGACTCAAGACAAAGAAGAAGATGTGTGAAAATAGTGCTCCTGTGATTGCTTATGAAAATGTAAAATTATATTTAAGTTAGATGAGAAATAAATGAATTTTTACGCCATAAAATGTGTGTCCTTGTGCGAAATAAGTTTTCACAATGCTACCTGCTCCCATAACCCTGTTGTTGTTGTTGTGGTCTTCAGTCCCGAGACTGGTTCGATGCAGCTCTCCATGCTACTCTATCCTGTGCAAGCTTCTTCATCTCCCAGTACCTAATGCAGCCTACATCCTTCAGAATCTGCTTAGTGTATTCATCTCTTGGTCTCCCTCTACGATTTCTACCCTCCACGCTGCCCTCCATTCCTAAACCGGTGACCCCTTTGTAGGGAAGCAGCCTACTCACTCTGTATAAAATTCACATCAGTCTTTCCATTGTCTGCCAGCCAGTCTGCTGTAACTAGCTCTGACGTCACAAATGTTGCGCAATACTTTAAAAATCAAGTAAAAAACCTGAAACGTTTCTAGCATGTGAGGAGTAATACTAAATCAATATGTGTTGAATATCAGTTCAATAACATTAACCATTTTCGAAATTTGGACTTTTTCTGTAAAAATCATTGACGCAACAAAAAAGAGCTAGAAACTTAAAAATTTATATTTAGATTCCTTTTGCATAATAATTTAATAGAAACAGTATTCTGGATCTCATACATTAAAATTTTAGTTGAAATTCATGATTATCTGGCTATTGTCTTAAAAATTAAGGAAGCAAGATAGATTAAGTAGGTGAATAAATAAATCTAGGATGTTTAAATTTAAGTAGAAGGGAGATCCGCTATAAATATGTGAAAAGCTATAAAACTATAGCGATAGCGTATCTCCAAAGGGCAAGTTCAGAGCTCGTCTACTGCGTGTAGTGTAATTAAATTAATTCCCTTTCCCAAAATATTGGACTTAGCCACGTCAGACTTTTATTATGATGACTTACCTGTGTGCTGATTGCACATTTAAATTGAGAGCTTCATTGGCCATCAGCAAAGTAAGCAATGATATTTTTGATAACGTGAAGTGGTGCATTTCTAGCCCAGCGGCTAGTCGGGACAGCGGAATTAATCAGGCGTTCCCTTAGCCGCCCGCACCGCGCCTTTATACACTCCTGGAAATGGAAAAAAGAACACATTGACATCGGTGTGTCAGACCCACCATACTTGCTCCGGACACTGCGAGAGGGCTGTACAAGCAATGATCACACGCACGGCACAGCGGACACACCAGGAACCGCCGTGTTGGCCGTCGAATGGCGCTAGCTGCGCAGCATTTGTGCACCGCCGCCGTCAGTGTCAGCCAGTTTGCCGTGGCATACGGAGCTCCATCGCAGTCTTTAACACTGGTAGCATGCCGCGACAGCGTGGACGTGAACCGTATGTGCAGTTGACGCACTTTGAGCGAGGGCGTATAGTGGGCATGCGGGAGGCCGGGTGGACGTACCACCGAATTGCTCAACACGTGGGGCGTGAGGTCTCCACAGTACATCGATGTTGTCGCCAGTGGTCGGCGGAAGGTGCACGTGCCCGTCGACCTGGGACCGGACCGCAGCGACGCACGGATGCACGCCAAGACCGTAAGATCCTACGCAGTGCCGTAGGGGACCGCACCGCCACTTCCCAGGAAATTAGGGACACTGTTGCTCCAGGGGTATCTGCGAGGACCATTCGCAACCGTCTCCATGAAGCTGGGCTACGGACCCGCACACCGTTAGGCCGTCTTCCGCTCACGCCCCAACATCGTGCAGCCCACCTCCAGTGGTGTCGCGACAGGCGTGAATGGAGGGACGAATGGAGACGTGTCGTCTTCAGCGATGAGAGTCGCTTCTGCCTTGGTGCCAATGATGGTCGTATGCGTGTTTGGCGCCGTGCAGGTGAGCGCCACAATCAGGACTGCATACGACCGAGGAACACAGGGCCAACACCTGGCATCATGGTGTGGGGAGCGATCTCCTACACTGGCCGTACACCTCTGGTGCTCGTCGAGGGGACACTGAATAGTGCACGGTACATCCAAACCGTCATCGAACCCATCGTTCTACCATTCCTAGACCGGCAAGGGAACTTGCTGTTAAAACAGGACAATGCACGTCCGCATGTATCCCGTGCCACCCAACGTGCTCTAGAAGGTGTAAGTCAACTACCCTGGCCAGCAAGATCTCCGGATCTGTCCCCCATTGAGCATGTTTGGGACTGGATGAAGCGTCGTCTCACGCGGTCTGCATGCCCAGCACGAACGCTGGTCCAACTGAGGCGCCAGGTGGAAATGGCACGGCAAGCCGTTCCACAGGACTACATCCAGCATCTCTACGATCGTCTTCATGGGAGAATAGCAGCCTGCATTACTGCGAAAGGTGGATATACACTGTACTAGTGCCGACATTGTGCATGCTCTGTTGCCTGTGTCTATGTGCCTGTGGTTCTGTCAGTGTGATCATGTGATGTATCTGACCCCAGGAATGTGTCAATAAAGTTTCCCCTTCCTGAGACAATGAATTCACGGTGTTCTTATTTCAATTTCCAGGAGTGTATATAAGAAAGCTGCGCGAGAAAGGAAGGCCCCAGTTCCCTCCAGACGCTGATCAGCGCACCACCTGTGCCGGGAGTCGCGTCGCGTCGGTATCATTGCTACAATCAGCCTCGGATGCAGTAATAAGTTACTCGGGATACGCGTAACCATGAAATCGTTTTCAAGTGAAGTGTTAATTCTGGGATGACTTTAATGATCTATCTTCATTTCGCATATGTCGTATTTTCACGTGCCGCCGCGGGACAGACATTCTACCTTTATTTAGCGTGGCGTTTGATGAACATTATCATCAAATTATGGCGAGCATTCACTTGAGCATTTAATTTGAACAGTTATAGTTGTATCAGCGCATTAGACTCTGAACAGCTCTGGTAGTTGGATTGTGTGGATTCTTTTGGTCTGTGAATTTCAGAATATAGTTAACATTTTGGAAAGAATCGTTTTTAATTATGAATCCCAGACAATCTCCTAATTCCTCAGAGTTATAATCTGTAACTATAAGTTTATGTTTTGTATGAAGTGAGCACTAGGAATTCTAATTACAGGCTTCACGTTTCGCTAATCACTTTCTGGTTTCCAATATTGTAGTTAGAGAGCCAGTGTTGAGAACGGCAAACAACAGCATTAAATATGTTGCTACTCGGCCGGGAAATGCGTCTTTTCTACATTTCAAAACAATTAATATACAAATAATAATTCAACCCGCCGCCCCATATATGGTGCTAATCGGCCAGGAAAGACATTCCACATTCACTTCAATAATAACAAATTCCCACCCGCCGCCCCACACCTTGATGCCTCAGAATATGTCCTGCCAACCGATCCCTTCTTCTAGTCAAGTTGTGCCACAAACTTCTCTTCTCCCCAATCCTATTCAATACCTCCTCATTAGTTATGTGATCTACCCATCTAATCTTTAGCATTCTTCTGTAGCACCACATTTCGGAAGCTTCTATTCTCTTCTTGTCCCAACTGTGTATCGTCCATGTTTCACTTCCATACATGGCTACGCTCCATACAAATACCTCCAGAAACGTAACCCTACAGCAGGCAATTCCATAGTCCCACTCATCATTTCATGTACTTTGTTTCTTCCCATCTTAAACGTCACATCCCTCTTGCTACAACTAATACTTTGGATGTCTTGCACAGTTTTCATATACATTTCTGATGGTAGGAGTTTGTGAATTAACAACAATGATATGTGGTGAAGAATTCTCTTTTTCAGTATTATATATATATATATATATATATATATATATATATATATATTACATGAAATATTTTACAGAGTTGTTTTGGTTCACATCACAGACGTTTGAAATATTTCACAGACGGAGCTCTTTTGTTATCAGAGGCTGAAATATTTTGACTCACATCACATATTCAAAGTAGCAATATTTGAAATATTTTACAGACTTTTTGGTAAACCTTTTTGGATTACAGTGATCAGTAGATTATTATGTTTTAACTAAAATTCAGTCTTGATCACAACACCTATGTGTCAATAATATAGGTGACCGGTTTCGGTTATTTTTACAGGCGAAGCTCTCCTCAGCTGCTACAAATTCAACTGATCTAGTTGACTTTGCAGCAGCTGAGGAGAGCTCTGCCTACCATACTCCAAGGAAGCCATGGGTCTGAAGATGGTTATGTAAAAATAACCGAAACCGGTCACCTATATTATTGAGACATAAGTGTTGTGATCAAGACTGAACTTTAGTTACAATATTTTACAGACAGATTTTCGGTTCAGATCACAGCTGTTTGAATTATTTAACAGGCAGAGTTATTTTGGTACACGTTAGAGTTTCAAAGTATCGCTGACTGAGTCAGTGACATGGATCAAAATATTTCAAAGTAAGGCTGTTTGAATTATTTTGACTCGCATATCAGATTCAGAGTGGTACTGTTTCAAATATTTTTGATCACATCACAGATATAAAGGACTATAACTAATGCAAAGGTAGTTTTTTCTCATACACAAATACTAATACTGAAGAAATAACACCCAAACAGATGAAATAATTTACAATGAATGGAATGGATCTACATGTCCACACCAGGCAGACGAAATAATTTAAAATAAAATGGGTGGATCTCAATACATCATCACTTAAAACCTAATTAGAGTGGATGCCTAACACTGGATGAAATTTAAAATCTATTTCTATTTACATGACACACAGTGTACACAGATGTATTTGCACGTGTACACAGTACACACAATGTGTATAAATGATGACTAGCAACAGAAATACTGAAATATATATATATATATATATATATATATATATATATATATATATATATATATATATATATATATATATTTGAACTTTTTCTCCAGCACACACATATTGTCTCCATAAATAAACACACACACTACTGGCCATTAAAGTTTCTACATGAAGAAGAAATGCACATGATAAACGGGTATTTATTGGACAAATATATTATATTATATCGGAGAATGGAATGTCAGATCCCTTAATCAGGCAGGTAGGTTAGAAAATTTAAAAAAGGAAATGGATAGGTTAAAGTGGGAATTAGTGAAGTTCGGTGGCAGGAGGTGACTACAGGGTTATAAACACAAAATTAAATAGGGGCAGTGCAGGAGTAGGTTTAATGATGAATAGGAAAATAGGAATGCGGGTAAGCTACTACAAGCATAGTGAACGCATTATTGTGGCCAAGATAGATACGAAGCCCACACCTACTACAGTAGTACAAGTTTATATGCCAACTAGCTCTGTAGATGACAAAGAAATTGAAGAAATGTATGATCAAATAAAAGAAATTATTCAGATAGTGAAGGGTGACGAAAATTTAATACTCATGGGTGACTGGAATTCGGTAGTAGGAAAAGGGAATGAAGGCAACGTAGTAGGTGAATACGGACTGGGGCAAAGAAATGAAAGAGGAAGCCGCCTGGTAGAATTTTGCACAGAGCACAATTTAGTCATAGCTAACACTTGGTTTCAGAAGCATAAAAGAAGGCTGTATACATGGAAGAAGCCTGGAGATACTGACAGGTTTCAGATAGATTATATAATGGTACAACAGAGATTTAGGAACCAGGTTTTAAATTGTAAGACATTTCCAGGGGCAGATGTGGACTCTGACCACAATCTATTGGTTATGACCTGTAGATTAAAACTGAAGAAACTGCAAAAAGGTGGGAATTTAAGGAGATGTGACCTGGATAAACTAAAAGAACCAGAGGTTGTACAGAGTTTTAAGGAGAGCATGAGGGAGCAATTGACAGAAATAGGGGAAAGAAATACAATAGAAGAAGAATGGGTAGCTTTGAGGGATGAAGTAGTGAAGGCACCAGAGGATGAAGTAGGTAAAAAGACGAGGGCTAGTAGAAATCCTTGGGTAACTGAAGAAATATTGAATTTAATTGATGAAAAGAGAAAATATAAAAATGCAGTAAATGAAGCAGGCAAAAAGGAATACAAACGTCTCAAAAATGAGATCGACAGGAAGTGCAAAATTGCTAAGCAGGGATGGCTAGAGGACAAATGTAAGGATGTAGAGGCTTATCTCACTAGGGGTAAGATAGATACTGCCTATAGGAAAATTTAAGAGACCTTTGGAGAAAAGAGGACCACTTGCATGAATATTAAGAGCTCTGATGGAAACCCAGTTCCAAGCAAAGAAGACAAAGCCAAAAGGTGGAAGGAGTATATAGAGGGTCTATACAAGGGCGATTGACCTGAGGACAATATTATGGAAATGGAAGAGGATGTAGATGAAGATGAAATGAGAGATACGATACTGCGTGAAGAGTCTGACAGAGAACTGAAAGACCTGAGTCGAAACAAGGCCCCCGGAGTAGACAACATTCCATTGGAACTACTGACGGCTTTGGGAGAGCCAGTCCTGACAAAACTCTACCATCTGGTGAGCAAGATGTATGAGATAGGCGAAATACTCTCAGACTTCAATAAGAATATAATAATTCCAATCCCAAAGAAAGCAAGCGTTGACAGATGTGAAAATTACCGAAATATCACTGTAATAAGTCACAGCTGCAAAATACTAACACGAATTCTTTACAGACAAATGGAAAAACTAGTAGAAGCCGACCTTGGGGAAGATCAGTTTGGATTCCGTAGAAATGGTGGAACACGTGAGGCACTACTGACCTTACGACTTATCTTAGAAGCTAGATTAACGAAGGGCAAACCTAAGTTTCTAGCATTTGTAAACTTAGAGAAAGCTATTGTCAATGTTGACTGGAACACTCTCTTTCAAATTCTGAAGGTGGCAGGGGTAAAATAAAGGGAGCGAAAGGCTATTTACAATTTGTCCAGAAACCAGATGGCAGTTATAAGAGTCAAGGGACATGAAAGGGAAGCAGTGACTCGGAAGGGAGTGCGACAGGGTTGTAGCCTATCCCCGATGTTATTCAATCTGTATATTTAGCAAGCAGTGATGGAAACAAAACAAAATTTCGGAGTAGGTATTAAAGTCCATGGAGAAGAAATAAAAACTTTGAGGTTCGCCGATGACATTGTAATTCTGTCAGAGCGCCAAAGGACTTGGAAGAGCAGTTGAACGGGATGGATAGTGTCTTGAAAGGAGGATATAAGATGATCATCAACAAAAGCAAAACGAGGATAATGGAATGTAGTCGAATTAAGTCGGGTGCTGCTGAGGGAATTAGATTAGGAAATGAGACACTTAAAGTAGTAAATGAGTGTTTTTATTTGGGGATCAAAATAACTGATGATGGTCGAAGTAGAGAGGATATAAAATGTAGACTGGCAATAGGAAGGAAAGCGTTTCTGAAGAAGAGAAATTTGTTAACATCGAGTATAGATTTAAGTGTCAGGAAGTATTTTCTGAAAGTATTTGTATGGAGTGTAGCCATGAATGGAAGTGTATCATGGACGATAAATAGGTTGGACAAGAGCAGACAGAAGCTTTCGAAATGTGGTGCTGCAGAAGAATGCTGAAGATTAGACGGGTAGATCACATAACTAATGAGGAAGTATTGAATCGGATTGGGGAGAAGAGAAGTTTGTGGCACAACTTGAGCAGAAGAAGGGATCGGTTGGCAGGGCAAGTTCTGAGGCATTAAGGGATCACCAATTTCGTATTGGAGGGCATCGTGGAGGGTAAAATCGTGAAGGGAGACCAAGAGATGACGACACTAAGCAGATTCAGAAGGATGTAGGTTGCAATAAGTGCTGGGAGATGAAGGAGCTTGCACAGGATAGAGTAGCATGGAGAGCTGCATCAAACCAGTCTCAGGACTGAAGACCACAACAACAACAACATATTATAGTAGAACTGACATGTTATTACATTTTCACGCAATTTGGGTGTATAGATCCTGAGAAATCAGTACCCAGAACAACCACCTCTGGCCGTAATAATGTCGTCTTTGATACGACTGGGCATTGAGCCAAACAGTGTTTGGATGGCGTGCACAGGTACAGCTGCCCAAGCAGCTTCAAGACGATACCACTGTAGTAGTGACTGGCATATTGTTACGAACCAGTTGCTCGGCCACAATTGGCCAGAAATTTCCAATTGGTGAGAGATCTGGAGAATGTGCTGGTCAGGTCAGCAGACGAACATTCTCTGTATCCAGAAAGGCCCGTTTAGGGCCTGCAACATGCGGTCGTGCATTATTCTGCTGAAATGTAGGGTTTCGTAGGGATCGAATGAAGGGTAGAGACACGGGTCTTAACACATCTGAAATGTAACGTCCACCGTTCAAAGTGCCGTCAATGCGAACAAGAGGTGACCGAGACGTGTAGCCAATGGCACCCCAACCATCACGCCGGATGATACGCCAGTATGACGATGAAGGATACGCGCTTCCAATTTGCGTTCACTGCGATGTCGCCAGACTGTCATGATGCTGTAAACAGAACCTGGGTTGATCTGGAAAAATTACGTTTTCCCATTCGTACACCCTGGTTCGACGTTGAGCACATCGCTGGCGATCATGTCTGTGATGCAGCGTCAAGGGCAACCGCAGCCACGGTCTCCGAGCTGATAGTCCGTGGTGCTCCAAACGTCGTCGAACTGTTCGTGCAGATAGTTGTTGTTTTGGAAACTCTATCTGTTGACTCAGGGATCGAGACGTGGCTGCACGATCCGTTCCAGCCATGCGGATTAGTTGCCTGTCATCTCGACTGTGAAGTGATGCGCGAACGTTGGGATCCAGCACTGCATTCCGTATTACCCTCTTGTATACACCGATTCCATATTCTGCTAACAGTCATTGGATATCGACCAACACGAGCAGCAATGTCACGATACGATAAACCGCTATCGCGATAGGCTACAATCCGACTTCTATCAAAGTCGGAGACGTGATGGTACGCATTTCTCCTCCTTACACGAGGCATCGCAACAACTCTTCACCAGGCAACGCCGGTCAACTGCTGTTTGTGTATGAGAAATCGGTTGGTAACTTTCCTGATGTCAGTAGGTTGTAGGTGTTGCAACCGGTCCCAACCTTCTGTGATTGCTCTGAAAAGCTGATCATTTGCATATTGTAGCATCTTCTTCGTGTCGGTTGAATTTCGCGTCTGTAGAGCGTCGTCTTCGTGGTGTAGCAATTTTAATGACCAGTAGTATATACGCGCACACACACAGATACTTACATTATGTTAAAGGTGTCATACTACTCCGCAGACACTCATTTCTCCTCCTCTCACGCAGTCAGAGTCGCTCTACAAGTGAGTGTGTGAGTATGGGATGATTTCACTCCTGTTCTCACAAGTGACAGTTTTATCGTCACGAGGCGACACGCCGATTTTCGCCTGCAGCACAGTGGACACCTGCTACCCTCTAGTTTTCCGTACCGTTTGCGGAGGCTGCAGGGCAGAACCACGAACACCGCTGTACAGGCACTCGATTCCACACGGCGCATAACCTTAGCTCGTCTCTCTGTGACACCTTCCAGTCGGCAGTATGGTTAACATACATTATTGATAACAGATCTATGAACCCCACAGCTGGTAATCCTTGGCCGCATCTTTCATAAGGCCAATATCTTATTGTTCTGTGGAATAGTATCATAGGGATTACTGGTCACATACGAGGATGTGCCGAATTAATTACTGTGTTACCTCATTACTTCGTATGGATTGCAGTTCTTCACAAAATAGGTGGAGGAACCTGTATGCATATGAAGTAATGTAGAATCTGTGAAATGAGTTTTCACAAACTCGTATTGGAATTGATAATTGTGTAATTAGGATAGATCTATTATGCACATCCCCACATAAATAGGCTGCAGTCTTCGCCATCTCCACATTCTGTAAGAGCTTACTGAATACGGTCACCCATCTGGAAACGCATTTTCTTGTGCCATAATTCCCTTCTCATTCAGTTCTAATCCAAATTTCAGGCTGTTCCCTCAAATTCTCTATTGTTTTTCAGAAAACTGAATTAATCCTTAATTTTTTAAAATCTTTCTCAAAGTTACGCATTGCAGAAGCCCTCGGTGTCAACATATTTTTCCACCAGGGGGACTGCTTGAAGGAGATAACCTGGATGACTCTAACAAGCTCCATCCCGGAACTGAGACACTGCTGGAGATCACCATAATGAATAATGTATATCCGCTTATAGACCAATTTTGCTCTGGACCCAGCAGCAAATCAGCGTCTACATCATACAGACTAATAGAGTATAGGAGTTCTGCCTCCACCACGTACCCTACATCAGAATCAGCCATCATAACCGCCATAATTTTTCCACCTAATCCCTTGCATTCGTCTTTGAGCACCCACCAAAACGCGCCAATCGGCAGTGATTGTTGCATGGTGTGCCTGTATAAATTATTTACATCCAAGTACGTGATGTAATTCCTATCAAGGGATACAGTGAACCTGTGACCCATCCATGGGTTATTTGCGTTGGTGTGGCTACGGACACAATGGCAAAGTGGCCCACGGATCCCTCGCCCAAAGATAGGAAGCATGACGGGACTGAGCAATAGTTGGACGCTGCGCCACGTTTGCACTTCTGTCACGTTCAACAATTCTCTTCAGTCGTCGTTCGTCTCGTTCTTCCAGGATTTTTTTCCTGGCTGCAGCTATGTCGGAGTTTTGATGTTTTACCGGATTCCTGATATTCACGGTAATCTCGTGAAATGGTCGTACGGGAAATTCTCCACCTCATCGCTACCTCTGAGATGCTGTGTCCCATGGCTTGCGCGCCCACTATAACACCACGATGAAACTCACCTAAATCTTGATAACCTACCATTGTTGCAGCGGGAACGATCTAAAATCTGCACCAGACACATGTTGTCTTACATAGGCGTTGCCGACACAACCGCCGTATTCTGCCCATTTACATGTCTCTGTATTTGGCACTTCAGTGTATATGACTGTGAAAGGCGCAATATTTCTACCAATTTGATAACTTCCAGTGCAGTTTTGTTTTTAAGCTTCTTCGTAGTTTCTGTAGCTGTGGAAATACGCGAAACAGTGATATAAATTGTAATAAAACCACTTTTCTCGAAACACATGCTGTGAAACATCAGCACGACGTCTTCCATCCTGCCACATTTTCCGTCAATAAAAATTTCTGTCAAACACTTCACACACGTTGTACGTCGACAAAGATGTCAAACAGCACCGTACACTGCCAACTATTTAGCAAACATAATACATTTTGACAAATAGTCTGATCACTTACGAGCGCCTAAGTGTGGAGACGGGCGCAGGCACGGCCCCCGACTAGACTCTTGTTTGACAGGTCGCTTGTGTACAACCTGAAACGAAAGGCTGCGAAATATTTCTGCCCAGCAAGCACCGTTTTCGAGAAAATTACCCCTAAAGTTCACAACGAACTGAGGGGATCAATAGATAATTGAAAACTGAGCAGTTTTGATCAACATACACGTGTCCTGCAAACGAATGCTTTCCTAGAGGTAGAGGAAGGTAACTTTTTAGACTTACGTTTCTGTGCGCATGTTGCAGGCGCTGTTAGAGGAAAGCACTATTGGAGAAGCGCCCAAGGCACCACAGACTCTGTCCTCGATTTCCGGCTGCATTCTGCAGGTTATTTTTATATGTAATTTTTTGCGCATCGAAACTAATAGGAGGAGAGGCGTTAATAAAGTAATTAAATTAATAAGGACTAATAACAGAGCAGGCAAGCAAGTTTCTAAAACAACTTGGATTTGTAAAGAATTAAAATTCTAAGCGTCGTTGTATTGGAACAGTTCCGAGTAGAATAGCTCCAAAGACGAGCGTTCGGCGCACGTTATCGCATAAGGGAGAAAAACTGACCCTTGTCGCAGCTGGAAGCTTACGTAAAACATCCGCGCGAGGCAGCCGCGCGGTCGAGGCGTCCAGTCACGGTTCGCGCGGCTCCCCCAGTGGAGGTTCGAGTCCTCCCTCGGGCATGGGTGTGTGTGTTGTCCTTAGCGTAAGTTAGTTTAACTTAGAGTAAGTACTGTTAAAGCTTAGGGACCGTAGACCCCAGCAGTTTGCTTCCGTAAGTTTTAATCACAAATTTCCAATTTAACGTAAAATAACATGTTCAACGACAGCGTCTGGAAAGTTGTTGTCTAAAGTTTTTCCCGCACGTACAAGAAACTAATGATTCATTTCGTCCTCGTGATACAGTAGACGTCCGTCGAATAAGCTACAAGTTAAAAAAAATTTTTGGTTCACTTCCTCTAAATCCTGGAAATAGAAGAATTAAGTTTCCATAGCATTTCTTGAGAAAATGTAAAAGCCACATTTTGCTCTGTCTGGTACTGGATTCATTGGGTGGACAAATGAAACGTCGTCATTTACGATACTATGTATAGGGACGACGAGGGTGGACCGACTTGCACAGCAGAAGTAATACCGCCAAACTGCGCACCCGTGTGCCACTGGTGTCACTTTGATTTTGGTGCCCGAGCTAAAAATTTCATTCCGAAGCTTCAAAATTAGCTGCTACCGGAAACCAAGCGGTGATTGCACAAAGGAGTGTACGCAATAACGATTCGTAGCATAATTCGTGATTAAATTTCAGCATCGGTTTTTCAGACAATCTTATCGTATGCGTTGGTATCTGCTAAAAATAATTGTCGGAAAACAAATATTTTAAATTGCAAATTAAGTCTGTTTTCCTCCGAATCATCGGAAGGAAGGACGGAGCTACGTGACGATAGCATTCGCTAGACCTCTTGATGGCGTGCGTGTATTTACTTCCGATGTTTGTACGTTAGTACGTGACGCCTAGCTGTTGGAAGGAAACTGAAGACGTGTAGCAGGGTGAGTGAAAGACTCGTTGCACAGCGACCGGGATTAAGGTTTCAATTCCTCACTGATCCAAGTCGTTTGACGAATTTCTTTGTCTAGGTCGTTATTATTCCCTGCTCCCTTACTTACTTCGGTAACAATCCTTTGCCTAGCACTTTCGAATCGAAAAAAAATAAATAAGAAAATCTGGTCGAATGCTACCGGGAATCGAACACATGTCCTCCGCTTTGCATCAAGATGTTTCGCTCACTGCGCCAGCACCCTTCTCTAATAGTGCTGACCTGTTGCGTACAAAAACTTAAGTTGAAAAAGTTTATTTTCGTCGATTTATAGAAAAATATGCGTTTGAGGAACTTACATATGTTGACAGAAAAATGCTCAGTTTTCGACTATCTATCGATCCCGTTAATTCTGAGTCGTGAACTTTAGGTGGTATTTTTCTCAACTATGGGTGTTGGTGAGACAAAATATCTTCTAGAACAGGTTGTATACAGGCGACTTACCAAATATGAGCCGAATGTGTTGACGGTGTCTCAGGTCTTCACCTTGTAAGTGACACAGCATTATCCATTACAAAATCTACATCTACATCTACATCTACATGACTGCTCTGCAATTCGCACGTTAAATGCCTGGCAGAGGGTTCATTCAATGAACTGTAGGCTATTTCTCTACCATTCCCCTCTCAAGCAGCGCGTCGGAAAAATTAACACATCTTTCTGTACGAAGTATGATTTTATTTTATTTTATTGGGATACTTTCACATTCAGAGGAGAAATTGGTTCAGATTTCGCGAAAAGGTCTCACCAGAAAATAAAAAAACGCCTCTGTTTTAATGACTTCCATCCCAACGCGTTTATCATATCCGTGACGACCTCCCCTATTCCGCGATGACACAAAAGGTACTGCTCTTCTTTGGAACTTTTCGATGTCCTCTGCGTACCTGATGCGCTTGTCACACCGCGTAGCAACACTCCAGCAAAAGACGGGGACAATCAAGGTGTAGGCAGTGTCTTCAGCAGAGATGTCTGCTTAGTGCTCTGCCACTAAAATGCAGTCTTTAGTTTACTTTCCCGACAATGTCTGTCCGATCCTTCCAATGTAAGTTGTTCGTAATCGTAATGTCTAGGTATTTAGTTGTATGGCAGCCTACAGATTTAGGTGATTTATTGTGGAGCCGAAGTTTAACAGATTTCTTTTATTGCTCATAAGGATGGCCTCACCCTTTTCCTCATTCACATACATCAGCCACTTCTCGCACCATATAGATATTGTGTCTGACTCACTTTGTAAGTGGGTTTGATCTAGAGACTTTTATAGGCGCTAAGTCATCTTCGAACAATCTACGAGTGTTGCTCTTATCTCCTCAATCGTTTACACAGGGTGATTCACGAAGATATCCAAATATTTTAATATGTTGTTCTACAAGTAAAACTAAAGAAGAAAGTTGATATAAACATAGGTCTGCATATGCTTAGTTACGGAATTACGCCTAATAAAAGAATTTGCCTGAAATTTAGCAACTTCGCTAATACGAAGCCATCGCAAAACTGTACAACGTTAAAGTAAAGCACAATTTAGATTTATTTATTGTTACTACTCTTGTTAATGTAATTAAACACGACCCAGATGTGCATCTTCAATAGTTTTCCAGAACACCCACAAAAGGGAAGAAGTAATTTCATAAAATTTTTAATTTATTAACTATTTGGCCCAATTTGTTTTGTTTTTTATAAATTCCAGACAATTGCACAAAGTTTTCAACAGGAGTAGTACAGAATTTAATTTTATAAAAATGATGGTAATAACATTATCTGAAACTGTATGAATGTATCAGATAATTTGCTTTTATTAACACCATAGCACATGTGAATTCATGTTAAACCTGGAAAACAAAGCTTCTTTTGCTGAACAATACAGAAAACTAAGGTTAGGAGAGGACTGAAACAACTCACAAACGGTTGCCAACAATGACATAAGCGTTTCTACATTCTTAATGGAAACTACAGAAATTTACTTGTATAACAATCTTTGCTTCTCTGGCTGTTCTGGAACACTATTGCAGATGCACATCCGGGTCGTGTTTTTTTAGATTCACCAGACCAACAACAACAAAATAAATGGAAGTCATGCTTTACTTTAACGTTGTACAGTTTTGCAATGGCTTCAAATTATCAAAGTTCCTGAATTTCAAGCAAGATTTTTAATAGCTGTAACTGCATAAATAAACATTTGAAGGGCTTATTTCAATAGTGGTACACGTCTATTACCTCCACTTTTCTGTCTATAATGCTTCTGAAATTAATGAGCCAACAAACAGAAAGAAAGGTTTATCTCTAGCAAGAAGCCATTGTAAGTAGGCTGTTTAGGTTTTTATACTGGTAATGCCATGTAGCGCTCTGTATTGAAAACACTGGCTGTGCTGTGTGCACTGTGTGGCTGGTTTGCACTGTTGTTGGCCATTCTAGTGTTGGGCAGTTGGCTGTTAGCAACGCGTAGCGATGCGCAGTTGGAGGTGAGCCGCCAGTAGTGGTGGATGTGGGGAGAGAAATGGCGGACTTTTGAAATTTGTAAGACTGGATGTGATGAAGTGCTATACATATTATGACTTTTGAACACTAGTAAGGTAAATACACTGTTTGTTCTGTATCAAAATCTTTCATTTGCTAACTATGCCTATCAGTAGTTAGTGCCTTCCATAGTTTGAATGTTTTATTTAGCTGGCAGTAGTGGCGCTCGCTGTATTGCAGTAGTTCGAGTAACGATGATTTTTGGTGAGGTAAGTGATATGCGAAAGGTATACGTTAATGTTAGTCAGGGCCTTTCTTTTGTAGGGATTTTTGAAAGTCAGATTGCGTTGCGCTAAAAATATAGTGTGTCAGTTTAAGCACAGTCATGTATAATTTTTCTAAGGGGACGTTTCATATGTCGACCTTTAGCCGAGGACACCTCACTGGAATCTTCTGATATTTTCTTGTAGTTTGTGTAATTAGTGTAGCTTTTGTTTATTGCTAGCGCGTAATTATAGAGAGAATTTCCTTTGTAGTTGTAGTTTTGGCATGCATGGATGCATGTAGATTTGCAGCAACTATTTCGCAGCTGCACATGCAATTAACGAGATATTATTTTCAGTGCTACGTTAATGTGTTCTCTTATTTTTGCTCTTCAAATTGTGCTTTTCTGTGTTATCGTGTGAAATATTGTGACAATAATCGCGTGTGAGAAACGTAATACTAGGCTCCAAAGTAAACTGAGAAATGACAATGAAGACAAAAGCAGTGTGTTAGAGCCGCCGAGTAATGAATTAACTAATGTTCAAAGTAGTAATTTGGTAACTGTGCATAGGGAAAAGGAGTGGGCTTCAAACAATGGTGTGGACAGTGAAACAATTAGTGAACAGGGAAGCATTATCGATCGATCGCTCGGCAACAGCTCGCCTCAGGAATCCGAAATGACAGGACACAATCTTGCAAATACTGTAGATTCAGGTTTTGCGTCCTCGCCGTTTTCTCCAATAAGTCAAGACACATTTTCTGCTTTTCAGACTGATAATATTGCCGGTTCAAATCCATTGCCGAATAGCACTGAGGAATATGTTTCAGACACCAATGCATTGTTATTACAAAAGCTTCAAAAGTTAGATACAATGGAACAAAATCTTCAAAAGTTAGACACAATGGAACAAAATCCTCAAAAGTTAGACACAGTGGAACAAAATCAGAGACAGACACAGCAAAAGCTTCAAAAGTTAGACACAATGGAACAAAATCAGAGACAAACACAGCAAAAGCTTCAAAAGTTGGACACCACACTTGAACAAACACGTGGACATTTAACTACTGAGTTACGTAACATTGAATAGAAATGTCAAAAAGTCTGTAATGACGTAAAAACACAGATTTGTAAGCATTTTTAACTATTTTTTTCGCTGCATGAAAATCCATTACAGAATCACGAAGCAGCCATAAAAGAACTGCAAACTATTGTTCATGAAAACCATGAGACCTTGCAAGCTAAAATTGACTCAGTTGCATCTACCGATTCGGTTACGCAACTTGCAAAAACTCAAGAAAACTTATACCGTAGATACTCTGAAAATTGGTTCAGAAAGACACACGGAGGAAATTAGTTAATTATCAGAGAAAGTAGTTGAACTTTCGCTTCAGCTAAATAATTTATCTACGAATTTAGATGATAATCTGAATGACAGGAAACCGGTAGTCTTCAATAACATAGAAGAGTGCGAACAAATTAGGAAATTCAAACAAAATCAGAATCAAATTAATACGCAACACCAAAGAGAAATCCGGGAAGTACAAGATCAGCTGACACAGGTAATACAAGTATTGTGTATTTCAGAGGACATTCGCGCTCCAATACGGGCAGAGGGACATAAAAATACGGAAAAGCCACAAAATAAAAACACAGGGCACTTCGGAAATTATGAAAGAAATTGGCAAGGTACACAGAATTTTGAGATGGAACCGCCGAAACGACGTAACAATGACCGACATGCGACTCGCCGACATGATGATTTTGACTATAAGCTGTTCATTACTACACGTAAATTCAAAACATTTAAGAATTCTGGCAACGACATTCATCCACAAGCGTGGCTTCATCAATTCTCTCATTGTTTTCCTCCCAACTGGTCATTAGAACACAGAATAGAATTTATGTCTGGCTACTTAGAGAATGAACCAGCTGTAAGAATGCGATCGGTCATTCACGATTGCCACACTGAATTTATGTCTGGCTACTTAGAGAATGAACCAGCTGTAAGAATGCGATCGGTCATTCACGATTGCCACAGTGAAGGAGAATTTTACCATGCCTTCCTCTCATCATATTGGTCTCAAGTCACACAAAACCGAGTAAAACATAGCATCATAATGATAAAACATTTCGAACAATCTGAATTTTCCAGTCTTGTGAAATATTTTGAAGACATGTTGGACAAGAATCAGTACCTGTCAAACCAATATAGCCCCTCAGTACTCATCCGCATTTGCTTAATCAAATTACCTGTACATTTACGACATACTATTTTGGCAGGATGTTGCAAAGACGACATTGAAGCTTTTCAGGGACTGTTAGAAGAATGAAAATTGATACTGACAATCGCAGAACGCGAAAACAGGAACACAACAATTACAGGTCACATCCGTCGCAATTCCGCGATGAAAGAAATAATAACCGGACACGACAATGCTATTCTCGCAACACAAATCATGACCAAAACAGACACCACCCGTATGACAACCGTTGGCATAGTAGTAATAATTACAGGGAAAGATCACCTCTCCGCGGTTATGACTATCACAGAGACAATAAGAGAAACAGACAAGATGGGAAGCAAAATAAATATTATCAGGGGAGACAGAATAACTTTAGACGCAACGGTCCAGCCGCAGTTACGATTCAGGGAGAAATTCTCCACCACGTGACCTACAAGAAAGAAACTATGGAGTCTACCGACATGACGACAGCCGATATGATCGTAACGACAGACCTGAATTGCATCAGAACTGGCGGGATTCAAACAGAGCAGGGCCCTCTCGACAAGGTGAATTTGTAGAAGTTAGGTCGCCTAATCCCAATAACGACGCGCGCCAACAAAGAGACAGACAATGACTCGCACCGCAGGCAGCCGCGTGAGCCGGCTGGCTCAGAGAAAAATAACATAGACGCTAACCTTGAGAAAATTTTTTAGCTTTCCTTACCGACTTATACCACATGATAATTGCATTGAAGTTTAAATTCTGTCCACAAGGAAGAGTAAAGGTTTACACCCCATTTCACATGTAAAACCGTTTATTGAAAGATAATCTGCTTTTTAACTTAGTCTTTGCCATGTAACTTTTCACTTTACATTACTAGTATGCTTTGTCAGACTTAGAATCTGTTAGCATGCAACAATGTTTGAAGTTAAAAAATCCAGTCAAGAATCTAGGGAACTTATTTAAACAGAAATTACGAATGCATTGTTATTCTGAACAGACGACACAGTGTTATTGTGTGTGTACATTCTTACTTGCTAGTTGCACGATTACGTAACGACTATATGGCTCACATACTTACAACATTTTAACAGTACTGCTAATGAGATTTTACTGCAACATTTTGGTTTACTTGAAAATACATTATGGATTTAAAGTGCTTTCTGAGAGATACCAGATGACACAGTAGTTAGTTTATGTGACAGCTACACGATTTTATAACGACGCTACTAATGTGTGACAATTTACAAATTTACTTTTGCAGTGTTTCTGTTTTATATCTGTACAGTTTTTCTGAATTATCCTGGAAAAGAAAACATGTTATAGTAGTAACTTTTGTGGTATAGCTACAATGCGACAGCCTTTTCCGTAACACAACAATACGTTACAGCACAGTACTTTCTTGGTCACGGTAAGGTACGTAATAACTACGATATCTATACGCAAAGCGTTTCACTTTCGTTTATGATGAGCCAAGTACACTGACTTTAGCAGAACTTTGCTTACAGATGACGATGACTACGACACTTCCACAGAATTATCTTACAGCAAGACACACATTTAGCGCTACAGGACACACATTCGAGTGATTAATTTTGTACTTAAACCATTTATTTTTCAAGATTTTTGAATTGCAAAGGAAGTTTCTCATGATACATTCCATTCCATTGCTGTAATCTGTCACACCTGAGGATATAATTACATTAATCCTCAGGAGGGTACACGCCTACTTTGTGTACCATGTGTGTGGCAAACACAAGGAGCCCTAGCTAATATGGAATTTGCTTATACAACTTTATACATCGGTACTACATTTCTCTAAGACATAAATTACACAGCTATCTCATCATTTAACTGGGAGAGACAAACTTTTATTTTACTACATCAGTGACAGATGTTTACGTAATTACACTGTTGGATAACTTCACACGTATGAAACTGTATTTAGTCTGTACTGTGTGAACTGTTCATATTTTTTCGGAGCCATTGTGATACTATGAGAGCTTTGAATGATGTATTTGGTATGGGATCATGATTTTTAAAGTATGTTTGAGGTAGATGACACTATCGAAATAAGCAGGGATTTTTTTTAAAGTTATTATTGCAGAAACCTACGACAATTTTGAGATTTGACTGAGGTTTTATGATGTTATTATTACTGCTGAGGTATGTTTAAGCTGATGCTATATGAGTTATTTGGTTATGCTACATATCTGTTATGATGAAATATTGAAGAAGTGTCGACGAATATGTGTATGTCTAATAAGGCAAGAAATAATGAGTAGTGGTTAGGGACTCTGACTTGTGAGAAAGGATGTTGGAAACCAAGAATCATACTTTAAAAGTTATGAAATGTGTGTAAGTGCGTGAATGTTCAATGCCGACGAAAATTTTTTGGACATTGTTATATCTACAGGATTTTGTTTCTACACATTTGTAACGCTAATTCTCGAACTGTGAAATTTTTATATGACATTCTCACTGCTCTCATAAATATTTCGGTAAGAAAGCTAAGTGACCACCTTCACGTAATGCGTCGTGGGCACCCAGCTACGCGACAGTCACTGGAAAAAAAGCCATTTGTGTGTACCTTTCAGAGGCACAGGTAGAGAAAAAAGAAAGGAGGCCATTATCTTCGCTATTGACAGTTCTGTGAAGAAAGCATCGCAAATACGACACGCTCAAACTTGATAACATATGATTGTACCGTGGAGCTCTTAATTTATGATATTTACTAAAATGCCTAATGAAATGATGAAAACATTTTTACATTTATTGTCTTTCTGGTTGAAAGATTGCTCATTTCGTTTAATACATAGTTTCTAGCTGTACTGCGGCAATAGTTAAAATAAAATTTAGTCGATGTACTATTATAAATATTTTCTGTCTACAGATCCAGTAAATAATAATTTTGAGATATACTTCCAAAAAATGAGGGAGCACAAAAAGACATTTCCCCATTTTCTTTTCAAGTACTTGGTAATTTATTTTGTAGAATAAGTTGTGGTGCACCACTTTAATTACATAGACATTAAGATGTGAATATACATCTCCCTTATCTGCATTGTTGTCTTTAGTGTACTATTTTTTTTTCTTGAGCTTTGTCATGTTTAGATATTAGTTATTGCATTTGCTACTGCTGTTTGCCAGGCATAGTGCTACTAAATTTCACTTTGTATTACTCTGTTAGGCCAGTTTTACTACTGATTTATTTTTCTTGTTGCTGCACATTGGCTCATATTAGTTGTAATAATGCAGTTGATCTGTTAATTTAGATTTACTGTTGCTTGCTTTGCCAATTTGCATTTTTTGTCATTGCTGTTTGCATTAATTGTTTTGTGGTGCTGCATTGCCTCATCCCTTAGTTTAGCATTTGAGCTCAGTAGATTTAAGTTAGCTTAAGAGAGGTAGACTGTTTAAGAGAATGAGTTGCGATGAATTGGAAGAAATACATTGAGAAGTTTTACGAAAAAAGTACAGAAAGCAGGTATAGATAGAACTTTTTGAAATAATAAAGAACGAAGGGATATCTCCAAGAAGTAAAGAAAGTTTTGTTTGCAAGATACTGCAGTAAAACAAACCCTGTCCTTTCCCTTTATGTTATTCCGCTATGTGTTTGTGTACCCTTGTATATTTGTGTTCTTCCTGTCTTTATGTGTTTATATGATAAGAGATATGTTGTAGAATTTTTCCAATAACATGTTATTTACTTTGCAAAGATGTTTACACATTATTTATTAAGTTTGATGTTTCATAAGTTATTCTGATCTTTTACGTGTTTACTTATGACATAATTCCTGTAACACTGATGTATATGTTTATTTCTATTCTTTTATAAAGCCTGTTTTCCTACAAATATTATCTGTATTGTTATGTTCTTTAATGATATATTTTGTACATTTGTTACTGTATTCCCATGTTATAAAATTGTAATTGACACCAGTTCATCAAATTAAGTAACTTGTAAGCATTAATTTCACTGCACATATTTCTGTTGGTCTTAGTATACGGACAATATGTGAGAAGTAGGGACTGATAGTGTTTGCACGTGTGTTAATAATTCAGCAAGGGACTGGATAACAGCATTGCTGGTTCTAAGGACATTTCAAAAAAAAATTTGTGAGTGCACTAGTGGTGGTTTATGTACTTGCTATATTCTCCGCAAGACTCTTCGATGGTGATTGTGCACCTGCACAGTCTCAAGAGATGGCTGCTGGGCGTCTCTACAAGGACTACAGTGGGTCTGCATCTTTGATGGCCCATCAATACCATTATTTCTACAAGGACTACAGTGGGTCTGCATCTCTGGTTGCCCACCAATACTGTAATCTCTAACAAGACTGCAGTGGTCTGCTCTATGATGACCTACCTACCAATATTCTTCAAAACTTCGACTGACTCTGCTGTGGGTTTACTCTGTTGTGGCCCATGACCTGTCTGCATGTCAAGAGTCAGCACTGTCTTTCCATTGGAAGGACAAGACTACATCATCAAGACTGCATGGAAATCCACTACTTCCGTGTGCATTTTCTTTCACTACTCAGACTTTGAGAAAAAAAAACACTGCAATTTTACTGTGTTGAATGACCAGCACTGTCTTTATGGACTGTGAGAAAATTTTAGCTTTTGACCAACATTCTATCAATAAGTGTGTGCATTTAATTTCTTTGTTATTGTAATTATGAAAATTTTTCAATTCTGTATTGGCCGCTGCCCAAAACAATTTGTAAATTTTTTGTGGGGAGCATGGGGGCTATGTAAGTAGGCTATTTCGGTTTTTATACTGCTAATGCCACTTAGCGCTCTGTATAAAAATCACTGACTGTGCTGTGTGCAGTCTGTGGCTGTGGTGTGCTGTGCTGTGTGCATTGTTGTTGTCCATTGTAGTGTTGGGCAGATGGCTGTTAGCAATGCATAGCGTTGCACAGTTGGAGGTAAGCCACTAGCAGTGGTGGATGTGGGGAGAGAAATGCCGGAGTTTTGAAATTTGTAAGACTATTAGTCATGAAGTGCTATATATATTATGACTTTTGAACACTAGTAAGGTAAACACATTGTTTGTTCTCTATCAAAATCTTTCATTTGCTAACTATGCCTATTAGTAGTTAGTGCCTTTCGTAGTTTGAATCTTTTATTTAGCTGGCAATAGTGGCGCTCGCTGTATTGCAGTAGATCTAGTAATGAAGATTTTTGGTGAAGTAAGTGATATGTGAAAGGTATGGGTTAATGTTAGTCAGAGCCATTCTTTTGTAGGGATTTTTGAAAGTCAGATTGCGTTGCGCTAAAAATATAGTGTGTCAGTTTAAGAACAGTCATGTATAATTTTTCTAACGGGACGTTTTACCATATGGGTCAATATTTCTGCTTTACCATCTGAAGATTTTTCAGCCCTCATTTAACTTTACGACTCGATATCTCTATATGAAGAAAATGTACCTTTGCTACTATTGAAAGAAGTCCTTTACTTGCAGACATATGATTATATGAACTTTTTTCTTTAGCCTTACTTGTAGAACAACATATTAAAATATTTGCATATCTTTGTGAATCACCCTGTATAGAACAGGGACATCATAAAGCTGTTTATTTTTGAGTTGACACACACAACATGACCTCGCCACATTACTGCCGCGCTACAGCTCTTTGATCAGTGTAGCTGGGAGCAGTGATAAAGATAAAAGAGGCGACACGAAATGTACCGAAAGGAAGCAGGATGCCGAAGCTCAAATTAACACAGACACTCCTTGCTGCTGCAAACTTTCGTAATCTGGCAGGCGTTGTAAGTGTCCGACAAACGAAAGTTAATCAATAGTTGCCATATTTTAAAATAAGCGACATTAAACCCACTACAAAAAAAGATAATTGGGTGGTTTGGGGGGGAGGGCGGAAATTTGGACCCCCTCCCCTTAATTAATGTCTCTGGATTCCTTATTTATCTCAAAACGCGGTTATAAGTAAATTTTCTCTTGATTTTTTGTCATTTGAACTTCCTTGAACGTGGTGAACCACTGTGTTCTCCATTCTTTGGACTGTCGTTTGGTCTCTGGCGTTAAGTGTGTGTCCGTGATTAACCCACGGTGATGAGACGATTACAGGGAAATTGGATCAAAATGGACTGTGAAGCAACCACTCGTCTACACATTTGGCCTACACTCAGACATCTGGGAACCACTAGGCTGAGAACTTCATGTCTCTCGAAAGAAATGACACGATCTCGGGATGTGCCGAGGGTCTCTGCTGCGTTTTTAGCAGTTATCCTCTGATCGTGCAGTTTCCAGAACTTCGAGGACTCTCTTCACTTTTAGTGCTAAAATGCCCTACTTTACATGCAGCAACCCAGTTCTTAATAGCTGAGTAGGGAGCGCAGTTACCATGCAGTGTACCAAAGATATCATCATAAACTTTTGTGGCTATGTGCCCTTTTAAAATAGAGGGACTTTAGCACTGTTTTCTTCCGTCATATTCCCTTTAAACCTGCGCATAACATTAAAAAGCGATATTGCTACCAAATTACTATTACATACAGAGTCCGCAAGAAAAATGTATACACACTTTAAGAAACAAAAAGTATTAGTTACTTATTTATTTTACATTCTAAAGGTGGCAGCGGTAAACGACAGGGAGCGAAAGCCTATTTTCAATATGTACAGAAACCAGGTGTCAGTTATAACAGTCGAGGGACATGAAAGTGAAGCAGTGGTTGGGAAGGGATGAGACAGGGTTGTAGCCTCTCCCCGATGTTATTCAATCTGTATAAAATCCATGGAGAAGAAATAAAATCTATGAGGTTCACCAATGACATTGCAATTGTGTCAGAGACAGCAAAGGACTTGGAACAGCAGTTGAACGGAATGGACAGTGTCTTGAAAGAAGGATGTAAGATGAAAATCAACAAAAGCAAAACGAGGATAATGGAATGTAGTCGAATTAAGTCGGGTGATGCTGAGGGGATCAGATTGGGAAGTGAGACACTTAAAGTAGTAAAGGAGTTTTGCTATTTGGGGAGCAAAATAACTGATGATGGTCGAAGTAGAGAGGATATAAAATGTAGACTGGCAATCGTAAGGAAAGCGTTTCTGAAGAAGAGAAATTTGTTGACATCGAGTATAGATTTAAGAGTCAGGAAGTCGTTTCTGAAAGTATTTGCATGGAGTTTATCCATGTATAGAAGTGAAACATGGACGATAAACAGTTTGGACAAGAAGAGAATAGAAGCTTTCGAAATGTGGTTAATGCTGAAGATTAGATGGATAGATCACATAACTAATGTGGAGCTACTGCATAGAATTAGGGAGGAGTTTGTGGCACAACTTGACAAGAAGAAGGGACCAGTTGGTAAGACATGTTCTGAGGCATCAAGGGATCACAAATTTAGCATTGTAGGGCAGCGTGGAGCGTAAAAATCCTAGAGGGACACGAAGCGATGAATACGCTAAGTAGATTCAGAAGGATGTAGGCTGCAGTAGGTACTGGGAGATGAAGAAGCTTGCACAATGGAGTAGCATGCAGAGCTGCATCAAACCAGTCTCAGGACTGAAGACTACAACAACAACTACAATTGATCACATGTGTGGTAGAATCTTCAGATTAGCACATGGTTACTTCAAATGTTCAAAATGCTCACCGTTGCCGGCTACACACATGACAGAACGACGAGGAGTCGCTGCAACTACGTCAGTCAGCGTTACAGCGGAGATCGCAGCACATCTCGCTGTAATCTCCTTGCGAAGTTCCTCCAGCGTGCGTGGCTTACGTCTATAGACATCTTCCACAGTTCCCTACAAGTAATAGTCCATAGGTGTGAGATCTGGCGACCGTGGACGGAACTCAATGGGCCCATTTTGTCTGATGCTTTGCCCCGGAAAATCGTCATCCGAGAAAGCTCGCACGGCTGGGTGGTAGTGTGGTGGCGCCCCGTCCTGTTGGCAGAAGACCTCTACAGCTCCATAAAGCACGCGTATACCTGGTGAAACTGATGTATGTAACATTTCCAGGTACACTGCTCCAGTGACAGTAGCATCATAGAAGGAGGGTCCTGCTAAGCCCCTAGATGATGGTATACACCACACATGAACCTCTGGTAGACTGACCGCTTTGTCCACATAAACATGCGGACTTCATGGCGCAAAGTGTACACTGTTATGCCGATTCAAGGTTCAAATTAAGTTTAAATTGTGCCTCGTCACTGCACACTACCTTCGTCACAAATCGTTCGTTATCAGTTACCATTTGCTGATAGCATTGGCAAATTTGTTTTTGTGATCAGTAACCGCGTGCAGTAATCGTGGAATATAAACTTTCCACTTTGCAGCTTTCAGAATTCTTCGTACAAATGTACTGCTAACTCCCACTTCACATGCACATTGTGTAGCAAACTTTGGTGGAAAATTAACGATTCCTACGCGAGAGCAGACGGAGCAGTACTTGTAGCTGTACGCTGTCTTCCGGATCTTCCTTTATGAATATCACACATCGATCCATGCAATTCAAACTAATCAATGATGCGCTGAAGTGTAATGTGCTGCGAATACATAGAAAGATCCTGTATAATTTAGCTACAATATAGCAGGTCAGCAACTGGAAGCAGTTAACTTCATGAATTATCCGGCAGTAGGCAGTCGGAGTGATTTAAAACGGGATGACCATATAACATTATTCGTCGGTAAGGCAGGTGCCAGACTGAGATTCATTGGAACAATCCTAATGAAAACAAAGGAAGTAGGTTACAGTACACTTGTTCACCCACTGTTTGAATACTGCTCACCCGTGTGGTATCAGTACCAGATAGGGTAGAGAAGATAGACTCGAGTGGAAGAATCTGGAAGAGATATGCTCAGTAGCTCGGTACGGGCTTTTGTTGAAGTTTCGAGAACATTCCTTCACCGAGGAGTCAAACAGTGTATTGCTCCCTCCTACCTATATCTCGCGAATAGACCATGAGGATAAAATAAGAGAGATTAGAGCCCACGCAAAGGCATACTATCAACCTTTCTTTCCACGAACAATACGAGACTGGAATAGAAGGGAGCCGATAGGGGTACTCAAGGTGCCCTCCGCCACGCACCGTCAGGTGGCTTGAAAGAATGGATGTAGATGTATATGTAGAATTGTTAGGCAAGTTGGCGGTTCTGTTGCAAACTCCCGCCTCCACAGACGTTGCACTTCAACGGCATTACCAAACTTTACAAACCACTTCACAACACATTTTCGTTGCTCGAATATCGAGCCATCTTGTTTTCTCAATACCGAGATCGAAATGCTAACATCTGTTGAGCCAAAGACCATACTACGAGACACTCATAACTCAGTGCGAACAACTAAATGGTTCACATGGCTCTGAGCACTATAGGACTTACGTTCTGAGGTCATCAGTCACCTGCAACTTAGAACTTGAAACGTCCCCTTTAAACAATTAATGAATTACTGTGCTTAAACTGACACAGAATATTTTTAGCGCAACGCAATCTGACTTTCAAAAATCCCTACAAAAGAATCGTCCTGACTAATATTAACCTATACGTTCCACAAATCACTTACCTCACAAAAATCTTGGTTACTCGAACTACTGCAATACAGCGAGCGCCATTACTGCCAGCTAAATAAAAGATTCAAACTACGGAAGGCACTAACTACTGATAGGTATAGTTAGCAAATGAAAGATTTGAATAGAAAACAAACAATGTATTTACCTTAGTAGTCATAATATATATATCAGTTCATGACATCCATTCTTACAAATTTCAAAACTCCGCCATCTCTCTCCCCACGTCCACCACTGCTGGCGATTCACCTCCAACTGCGCAACGCTACGCGCCGCTAACAGCCAACTGCCCAACACTACAATGGCAGACAACAATCCAAACTACCCACAGACTGCGCACAGAACAGCCAGTGATTTTTCATAGAGAGCGCTACGTGGCGTTACCAATAAGAAAACCTAAACAGTTTACTTACATAGCCCCCATGCTCCCCACAAAAAAAAAAAAAGTTACAAATTGTTTTGGGCAGTGGCCAATACAGATTTGAAAATTTTTTTCATAATTACAATAACAAAGAAATGAAAAGCACACACTTATCGATACAATGTTGGTCAAAAGCTAAAATTTTCTCACAGTCCATAAAGATTTCCTGATCATTCATCAAAGTAAAATTGCAGTGTTTTTCTCAAAGTCTGAGTAGTGAAAGAAAATGCACACGGAAATAGTGGATTTCCATGCAGTCTTGAAGAATTAGTGTTGTTCTTCCAACGGAAAGACAGCGCTGGCTCTTGACATGCAGACAGGTAATGGGCCACACCAGAGCAAACCCACAGCAGAGTCAGTCAAAGTTATAAAGAATATTGGTAGGTAGATCATCACAGAACAGATCCACTGTAGTCCTGGTAGAGATTATGGTATTGCTGGGCCACCACAGTTGCAGACCCACTGCAGTCCTTGTAGAAATAATGGTGTTGGTTAGTCATAAAAGGTGTAGACCCACTGTAGTCCTTGTAGAGATGGCTAGAAGCCATCTTTTGCGACTGTGCAGATGCACAATCATCATTGAAGAGTCATGCAGAAAATATCACAAGTCCTTGAACCACCTCTTGTGTACTCACAAAGTTTTTTTCTAATTGTTCTTAGAACAAGCAATGCTGTTAACCAGTCCCTTGCTGAATTAGTAACACACGTGCAAACACTATCAGTCCCTACTTCTCACATATTGTCCATATACTATGACCAACCGAAATGTATGCAGTGAAATGTAACTTACAAGTAACTTACTTTGATGAACTGGTGTCAATACAATTATAAATTTAAAACATAAAAATACAATTACAAAGGCACAAAATACATAATTGAAGAACATAACAGTACAGCTAACATTTGTAGTAAAACAGGCTTTACAAAAGAATAGAAATAAAAATCAGTGTTACTGGAATTATGACATAAGTAAATACATAAAAGATCAGAATAATTATTGAAACATTAACTTCACACATGAGCATTAGAACAAAACAGAATAAATAATGTGTAAGCATCTTTACCAAGTAAATAACATGTTATTATTGCAAATTATATTTGAGGATAACAGTATTCCTCATCATACTGAATGTGGCTTAGTATTAGAAGAGAAAAAGTTCTATGAAACAGTACACAGAGACAGGAAGGAAACAAATACACAAGGGTACACAAACACATAGTGGGATAACACAAAAGGAAAGGACAGGGTTTGTTTTCAGGGTAACATTTGGTACTGCAGGCCAACCCAAAACTTCATTCCATAGATCGTCCCTCTTATTTCAACATTTGCTCCAGCCAAAAAAAAAAATCCTATCCAAGCATGCTTTCTGTATTCTGTTCACATCCCCTTTCAAAAATAGTTTTTCTCCACTGTACACTACTTTTTTTGGTGAAACCGTTTTCTTATAGCTTCTCAATGCTTTTCTTCCAATTCATCATAGTTAGTTTCTTATATAGTCTACCCCCTCTTAAGCTAACTTAAACCTACTGAGCTCAGATGATAAACTAAGGGACGACACAATGCAGCAGCACAAAACAATTAACACAAACAGCAATGACAAAAAATGCAAATTGACAAAAAAGCAGCAATATAGGACTTAGAAAACAAATGCAACATTACAACTAATATGAAGCAATGAACAGCAACAAGGAAAATAAATCAGTAGTAAAACTAGCTTAGCAGAGTAATACAAAGTGAAATTTAGTAGCACTATGCCTGGCAAACAGCAGCAGCAAATGCAGTAACTTAAATCTAAACATGACATAGCTCAAGCAGAAAAAATATTACAGTAGAAACAACGCTGCAGATAAGGGAAATGTCTATTCACATCTTCATGTCTATATAATTAAAGTGGTGCACCACAACTTATTCTATGAAATAAATTACCAAGTCCTTGAAAAGAAAAATATGTATGCAGTTACTGTTACTAGTCCCTTCTTACTGTTCTTTCCTTTCCAAGTGCTCCTTTTTTTTTTTTGAAGAATGTGGATCATAAAATTCTTATTTAACAGATCTGTTGACAGAAATTTTTCACATTAGCAAATGCATTTAATTTTATTTTATAAAACCAATGCTGTAACACAGCTGGAAAACAGATATCAAATGAAATAAGCAATTATGCAAAGTAAAGAATAAAAACATCATTCAATAGCTATGTGGCATTTCATAAGTCAGTAGAAGTTCTCTCAAGTCCCGTAGAAAGACACTTGTCATAATCAGGTCTGCAGATGTAAGAATGCTTCCAAGTAATGAGCGTGTCGTATTTGCGAGGATAATGGCCTCTTTTTTTTCACCTGTGCCTCTGAAAGGCACACACTAACGGCTTGTTTCCAGGTGGCTGTCGCCCAGCTGGGTGCCCAAGACGCATTACGTGAAGGTGGTCACTTAACTTTCTTACCGAAATATTTACGACACCAGTTTCCACTACAGTGGCAGACTCATATAAAAAATTTCACAGGTCAAGAATTTGCATTACACATCTGTAGAAACAAAATCCTATAAATATAACAGTGTCCAAAACATTTTCGCCGGCATTGTGATAAATTCACGCATTTTCACACATTTCATAACTCTTAAAGTACGATTCTTGGTTACCAACATCCTTTTTCACAAACCAGAGTCCCTAACCACTACACATTATTCCTTGTCTTATTACACATACACATATTCGTCGACACTTCTTCAATATTTCATCATAATAGATACGTAGCATAACCGAATAACTCATATAGCATCAGCTTAAACATACCTCAGCAGTAATAATAACATCATAACACCTCAGTCAAATCTCGAAAATGTCATAGCTTTCTGCAATAATTTCAAAACCTAAAAAAAATTCTCTGCTCATCTCAAAAGTGTCATCTACCTCAAACGTACTTTAAAAAATCATGATCTCATACCAAATATGTCATTCGAAGCTCTCATAGTATCACAATGGTTCCGAAAAAATATGAACAGTTAACAAAGTACAGACAAAATACTATTTCGTAAGTGTGAAGTTATCCAACTGTGTAATTACGTAAACATGTGTCACTGATGTAGTAAAATAAATCTTTGTCCCTCCCAGTTAAATGATCAGATAGCTGTGTAATTAATGTGTTAGAGAAATATGGTACCGATGTGTAAAGTTGTACAAGCAAATATCATATTAGCTAGGGCTCATTGTGTTTGCCACACACATGGTACACAAAGTAAGCGTGTACCCCCTGAGGATTAATGTAATTATATCCTCAGGTGTTACAGATTACAGCAATGGAATAAAATGTATCAGGTTAAACCTTTGTATCATTGTAATTCAAAAATCTTTAAAAATAAAGGTTTTCAGTACAAAATTAATCACTCAAATACGTGTGCTGTAGCGCTAAACTGTGCGGCTTGTTGTAATATAATCTCTGTGGAAGCGTCGTAGTTATCGTCCTCCGAAAGCTAAGTTCTGCAGAAGTCAATGTACTTACCTCATGATAAACAAAAGTGAAATGCTTTGCGTATAGATATCTTAGATATTACGATTATTGCCGCGATGAAAAAAGTACTGTGCTGTAACGTACTGTTGTGCTACGGGAAAGGCTGTCTCCTTGTAGCTATACCACAAAAGTTATCACTAAAACATGTTTTACTTTCCAGAGGAATTCAGAAAAACTGTGCAGATACAAAACAGAAACACCGCAAAAGCAACATTGTAAATTGTCACTCATTAGTAGCGTCGTGATAAAATCGTGTAGCTGTCACATAAACTAACCACTGTGTCATGTGGTATCTCATAGAAAGTACTTTAAATCCAAAATGTATTTTCAAGTAAACCAAAATGTTGCATTAAAATCTCATTAGCAGTACTGGTACATGTTCTAAGTTTATGAGCCTTATAGTCGTTACGTAGTTGTGCAACTAACAAGCAAGAATGTACACACACAATAACACTGTGTCCTCTGTTCACTATAACAATGCATTCGTAATTACTTGTCTAAGTTCCCTAGGTTCTTGACTGGATAGTTAACTTTAAACATTGTTGCATGTTAACAGTTTCTCAGCGTGACAAAGCGTACTAGAAATGTGAAGTGAAATGTTTTATGGCAAAGGCAAATTTAAAAAGCAGATTAACTTTCAATAAATGGTTTTACATGTGAAATGGGGTGTAAACCGTTACTCTTCCTAGTAAGCAGAGTTTCAACGTCAACGCAGTTATCATGTGGTATACGTCGGATTCTGTAAGGTCTATTGTAAACTAGAAAGAATTTGTGACTCAAGTGTTTCTTCTTATGTGACAATGAATGAGCTTTAATGAGATTGCTGTTGCCGACCGATCGATCGATAATGGATCCCAGTTCACTACTTGTTTCACTGTTTACACCATTATTTGCCGCCCGCTCCATTTCCCTATGCACAATTACCAAATTACTACTTCGAATGTCTGTTAATTCACTACACAGTGGTGCTGATAAGCTACGCTCGTCGTCACTATTATTTCTCAGTTTACTTGGGAGCCAAGTGTTATGTTTTTCACACGCCATTATTGTCACAATATTTCACACGATAACACAGAAAAGCACAATTTGAAGAGCAAAAATAAGAGAACACATTAACATAGCACTGAAAATAATATCTAGTTGTCTGCAAGCGCAGCTGCAAAATACTTGGCGCAAATCTACACGCATGCCACAATTGTTTTACTGTACAACAATGAAAGACTGCAGCTACAAAAGCGATTCTCTCTACAATTATGCTCTAGCAATAAACAATAGCTACACTAATTACACAAACTACAAGAAAAAAATCAGAAGATTCCAGTGAGGTGTCCTCAGCTAAGGGTCGACATATGAAACGTCCCCTTATAAAAATTATACATGACTGTGCTTAAACTGACACACAATATTTTTAGCGCAACGCAATCTGACTTTCAAAAATCCCTACTTAAAAACTACTTAAACCTAACTAACGTAAAGACATCACACACATCCATGCCCGAGGCAGGATTCGAACCTGTGACAGTAGCGGTAGCGCAGTGCCACACTGAAGCACCTAGAACCGCTCGGCCACACTGGCCGCCTTCGAACGACAATATCAATATCTCGATAGAGACTGACAAAGAGAGTATATGTTTTTCTGGCGGAGTCTGTATAATGTAAAGAACAATGTCTAACGCCAAAACATCAGATTTAATCTATGTCAGTTTTAACTAGGACAAGCTAAGGACTTATCAGAACCCCACTGTATCAGCAGATAAGGAGAGAGACGTGCAGTGAAGTTTGGGAGGAGCAACAGGTTGAGTACACACAGGAAGAGGTAGAGGCGGCAGCTGGTGGGCTGTGATGGTGTTGGAGTGAGTTGGCGCCCCACCGCTCACAGCTCTAGTGGGAGGGGGCCGGGCAGGTCTGCGGCTAATGGCGGCGTGAATAAAACAGCGCGGCCGCGAATAGGCTGCCCCAGTGGTGCCCGATGATGCCCCACAGATTCGGCACTTGCCTGTTCCCACACAGGGCGTCTAATAATGCGTCCTCATCTCCAGCCACACTCAACTGAAAAGAACCGTAAAACGCAAAGTGGAGGCTACTTTAACCTAAAGTACCTAGCAGGATTTACTGCCATTCCATTGCCATAAGAAGCGCTAGCAGAATGACCAGTGAAATGCCTCTCTACAAGCTGATACTAGCTTTATCTCCTGTGGAGCAGTGAGGTGTAGAGTGTTGAAGTACGTTCGTAGATTCCATCTGCAGTAACCAGTCTTCGTTTTAAGCAGGCTTTTCCTTGATAGTTATCTTCCGTCTTCTGTCTGCAGGGGTTATCTGTTTGGGTTCTGGAGAACTGTGGGAACACACAAGGCAAAATTGACAACTAGGAGATAAACAAGACAGTAGTTACGAGTTGAGGGAAATGGAATGGAAGCGGTGGTTAAGAGTGGTGTAAGGCAGTGTTGTAGAGAATCTCCTATGTTATTGATACTAAACACTGAGCAATTCAAGGAGTACAAACAGAAACTTTGATGTTTGCAGATGAAATCATGATTCTCTCAGAGACAGCAAAGGACTTGGAACAGACTTTGAACAGAATGGGTAGTGCCTTTAAAATCACTTACAAGATAAACATGAACCAAAATAAAACAAGGGTAATGGAATGCAGTCAAAATAAATCAGGTGAAGGTAATAAAATTTGTAGTGAATGCGTTTTGCTGTTTTGCCAGCAAACTAATTGATGACAAACTTACTAGAGACCGATAGCTAATAAAAAAAGCAATTCATTAACATCTAACGAAATATCAGTGTTAGGAAGTCTTTCCTAACAGTACTCTACTAGTGTGTAGCCTTGTATGGGAATGACTTGCAACCTAAGTCATCGATTATTCATTGGGTGTATTCCAGTGACTTGTTTTCCTACACAGTTTTTACCCTCCACAGCTCTCTCTATCACCGTGGAAGTCCTTCTCTGATGTCTTAACAGTTGTTCTACCATACTATCCCACCTTCTTGTCATTTTTTTCCATATTCCCCTCCCCTCGTCGATTTTGCAGAGAACCTCCACATTCGTATCTTACCAGTCTTCCTAATCTTCCAAATTCTTATGCAGCACCATATCTCAAATGCTTCGATTCTCTTCGTTTTCAGTTTTCGCACAGTCCATGTTTCACTGCTATACAAAGCTGTTCTCCTGACCGACATTCTCAGAAACGTATTCCTCAAACTAAGGAGTGTGTCTGACACTGACAGACTTTCCTTGAGCAGGAATACCCTCTTCGACATCGATAGTCTGTTTCTTATTTTCCCCTTACCCCAGCCAACAGTGGGTATTTCGCTGCCTATGTACCAGAATTTCTTAGCTTTAACTACTTCCTGATCAGCAATCATGATGTTAAGTTTCCCGCTGTTTTCATTTATGCAGTTTCTCATTACTTTCGTCTTTCTTCGATTTACTGTCAATCTATTCTGCACCCATTCGACTGTTCATTCCATTCATCAGATCGTGTAACTCCACTTTCACTGAGGATAGTAATTTCATCAGCGAACTTTAGTACCCTTTCGCCCTGAATTTAATCCCACTGCTGAAACTTTCTTTTATGTCCGTAATTGCTTCATCGATGTGTAGATTGAACAGTAGGGGCGAAAGACTACATCCCTCTCTTACACTGTTTTAATCTGAGAGCTTTGTTCCTGGTGTTCCACTCTTATTGTTCCAAATGGCTCAAAAGGCTCTGAGCACCATGGGGCTCAACGTGTGAGGTCATCAGTCTCCTGGAACTTGAACTACTTACACCTAACTAACCTAACGACATCACACATATCCATTCAAGATTCGAACCTGAGACCGTAGCACCAGCACGGTTCCGGACTGAAACGCCTCGAAACGCTCGGCCACCACGACCGGCTCTTATTGTTCCCTCTTGGTTCTTATATATATTGTATATCACCTATCTTCCGCTATTTTTTCAGATTTCCGAACATCGTGCACCATTTTCCACTATCGAACGTTATTTACAGGTCGATAAATCGTATGAAGTTGTCATTTTTCTTTAGTTGTGCCTGTGTTATCAGCTTCGGAATTGCCTCTCTGGTGCTTTTACCATTACTGAAGCCAGACTAATGGTCACTACACTTTCTCTGTTTTCTTTTCTATTCTCCTTGTCAGCAACTTAGATGCATGAGCTGTTACGCTGATTGTGCAATAGTTTCGCACTTACAAGATATTGCAATCTTAGGAATTTTGTTGATGTCGTTTTCCTGAAGAAGATGGTACTTCGCCTGAGTCATACGTTCTACACATCAACGTAGAAAGAATTTTTGTAGCCACTTTCCCAATGATTTAATAATTCTGATTGATTATTTTTATCCCTTCTGCCTTATTCAATCTTAAGGCTTCCTAAACTTTCTTAAATTCTGATTCTAATACTGGATCCGCTATCTCTGCTGAATCGGCTACTGTTTCTTCGTCTCTCACTTCGTCAGACAAGTCTTCCCCATCGCAGAGGCCTTCAATATACTGTTACCATTTGTATACTCTCTCCTTTGCGTTTAACAGTGGAAACTCCATTGCACAAACTATAACAGGGCAGTGAATTCACGGAGCTGCCATTTATACTCAGGTGGTTCATGTGAAAGGGTTCACAAAGTGGCTATGTCCAGAAGTTGGCAATTAAGTCTTCGACCGCGGAACGGTAGTTGGAGCTAGACGCATGGCACATTCCATTTCGTAAATCGTTGGGGAATTCAGTATTCCGAGATCTACAGTGTCGAGAAAGTGCCGAGAATACTAAATTTCAGGAGTTACACCACGCACGGCGCAGTGGCCTAGGCCATCACTTAACGACCGAGAGCAGCGGCGTTCGCGAAGGAGTGTCGGTGCTGACAGAAAAGTAACACTATGTGAAATAGCGGCAGAAATCAATGTCAGGCGTAGGATGAACGTAATCGTTAGGACAGAGCAGTGAAATCGGGCGTTGATGGGCGATGCCCGCAGCCAATCTCCTACAGCGCGTCAAAAATGGTTCAAATGGCTCTGAGCACTAAGGGATTTCTTAGGTCATCATGGGGCTTAGCGCCGTTTAACGATCCTGTCTTGGAGGCGGTTAAGCGTGAGATGTGTCTCAGAGCTGGAGAGTGACAGATGGTGACGCGAGACTGGACGCGCACGTAGTTTATGTATCAGCCGATAGAGGACAGTACTGGACAGGGGGACTGTGATTTTAGTTTCGATTGTGCCCGCTAGAGTGCACTAAAGTAATAGAATGTTTTTCATAAACTGTTTTAGTATTTTCATCAAGTGTTATTTCTTTTTGTGTACGTAATATGTTATAAATGAGTTTTAGCAGTATGAATGATGCGTGAGTGTGGTTTAAGATTAATATGAAGATAATTGTTTAACTTGTTATGTAGTAGGATTTAGTGTGGGAACATTTCGAAGAAGTATGGATATGGACAAATGGGATTTTTGTAGAATAGTTTTGTAAAGTAAGTTTATGGTAAAGAGAAAGTTAATTCAGGTATAAATAACAATAGTAAATAACTTTATGCATAAGCAAACTTCAGCATATTAGATTATTACGTCAGTAAAAAGTGCAGTCGTTAGGTTTATCATTTTGCGATTGGTTATTGATGAAAAACGCGAACTGACGCGGCAGAATGTTGTTTTGCTATTGGCTGTTGAGTAAACTGACCAATGGTAAAGCAATATTCTTCGCGCGCTGGTAAAGAAGAATTATGGAATTCTAGAGAAGAGTCGGACCCTAGCCATGAAACAGTTCGGACGTGTGTAGTAGTAGTTCCGATGGAAACGGTATGTTGCCCGATCTAGCAGTATTTCATACATCAACAGTGTGCTAAAGTGACAGCACAATTATTGCGATGGGCGTGTAGAAATTTCGTAATTTTTAAGTGAATTTTGTGACGAGAAAAGACATATATTCGACGTGGCGTATTGAGCAGGTCGGTGACTAAAAACTGTGACTCCATTTGGTACCGACAGACTTAATATTTGACGAGCATTCTCAATCAAAGACAATCAGTATTTTCGTAGCTATTACGTTTTCGGGAAATGCAGCACCATAAAGTTGCTAACGTGAGTGAAAGGGATTGTGAGTGACTGTGTTAACGCTAGCACGGGCTTGGCAGTTCACCTAAGTTTCAGAATATATTACTTGAGGACAAAATTTCCAACCTTTCATTTCTTGTGAAACTTTCTCCCGAAACGTAAATTAGTGACTTAAATTGCAGCCTAGTTCACGTCGAAGTACAGCAGGTTTCACTCGGCTTCCCTACTGATGATCTGCTGAGACAATGCTCACAGGTAGGTGCAGATCCGTCGTAAAGGTTCGGAAAAGAGCCGCGCCAACGAAGTCAGACCCCTAGAGCTTAGAACTATTTAAACCTAACTAACCTAAGAACATCACACACACCCATGCCCGAGGCAGGATTCGAACCTGTGACCGTAGCGGTGGCGCGGTTCCAGACTGAAGCGCGTAGAACCGCTCGGCCACTGCGGCCGGCTACAGCGCGCCTCCTGGGCTCGTGATTATATGGGTTGGACCCAAGACGATTGAAAGACCGTGGCCTGATCTGACGAGTCCCCACTTCAGTTGTTGGGGGCTGAGGGAATTCGAGACCCCGCGGAGTTAAGCAGCCAGGCTGGCAGCAAGGCAGTACGCAAGCTTGTAATGCGTCCGTAGTGGGGTGGACTGTTGACATGGGTCCTCTGGTCCACCTAAACCGATCACTGTCAGGAAATGGTTATGCTCTGCTGCTTGCAGACCATTTGCAACAAAGAACGTTGAAATTTATATTGACGACAATGCGCCACGTCATCACGTCACAATTGTTCGCGATTTGTTTGAAGAACATTCTGGACAAGTCGATTGAATGGTAGGGCCACCCAGACTGCCCGACATAAGTCGCATCGAAAATTTGTGGGACATAGTCCAGAGGTCAGTTGGTGTACACAGTCATGCACTGGCAACACCTTGCATATGTAGACGGCTATCGAGGCAACAGGGTTCAATATTTCCTGAACTATTAAAGCACTCGGTAGTAAAGCTGCTTTATAAAAAGGGAGAAAGAGATAATGCTGACAATTTTAGACCTGTTGCTATACCTTGCGAGTACACTAAAGTTATTGAAGAGGTTGTGTACATAAGGCTAATTGTTCATTTTATATCACACAATTTGTTATCTAATGTACAGTTCGGCTTACAAACTGAAAAATCTATATTTTGTTTTCTCTGCGAGGTACTGGATGAGTTAAACAAAAAGTTTCGAATGCTAGGCATATTTTTTTGATTAACTAAGGCGTTAGATTGTTTTGATCACAAAATATAGCTCCAGAAGTTGGACCATTATGGAATACGTGGAATAGGTCGTAATTGGTTCACCTCTTGCTTTAGCAACAGGCATCAAAACGTAATTGTTCAGAATGTTGAGAATGGCTGTGATGTCGGGTGTGAGTGGGATCAGTGTTGGCGTCATTCCAGTACTTATTTATATAAATTATGTGCCCTCTGGTATTACAGGTAACTCTCAAGTATTTCTGCTTGCTGATGACACAAGCTTGGTAGTAAAGGATGGTGTGTGCAACATTAGCCCAGTTTCAAATAGTGCAGTTTATGACCTAAGTTCATGGCTTGTGGATAATAAACCAACGCTAATTCAGAGTAAGACTCAGTTTCTACAGTTTCTAACACAGAATTCAACAAAAGCTGACGTTTTAATTTCACAGAACGGGCATATGATTAGTGAAATTTATAGGTGTTAAGACAGCTGTTGTGGAAAGCCACGTTCAGGATCTTGTTCAAAGACAATGCTGCCATTTTTACTATTCCAATAGTATCTGAAGTAAGTGATCGTTCGGCACGAAAATTAGTCTACTTTGCTTATTTTCATTTGCTTATGTCGTATGGTATTAGATTTTGGGGTAACTCTTCCCATTCTGAAAGGATATTTTTGGCTCGGCTCGGGCAATAAGTAATGTAACCTCTTGTCGAAACCTGTTCACTAGTCTTGGTATTTTGCCATTGACCAATGAATATATACATTCTTTACTGTCCTTTCTCGTTAACAATATCAGCTTATTTCCAAGAATAAGCAGCTCTCACTATGTTAATACTTGGCAGAAATCCAACCTACATTTAGATCGGACGTCCTTGCAGAAAGGGGTATGGTACACTGCTGGATCCATTTTCAGTAAGCCATCACAAGAATTCAAAAATCTTTGCAGTAATCCACACGCTTTCAAATCAAAACTGAAAAATTTCCTCATGGGTGATTCCTTCTATTCTGTTGAGCAGTTACTTGAAAAATTATGCTGAATCTAATATTGTGTTGTTGACTGCATTTACTTAAACTTCTGGATTAATTTTTTTCGAGTTCATAAACATTTTATTGTTATTTGTTATTACTTGGTAACTTTATGTACTGATACGTCCCGTGACGTAGAAGATTTGCTCCTCCGTTTGTTCCTGCGGAACTTGATGTGTAAATAAATAAATAGACAAATAACAGTGAAAAGTCCCCTTTGGAAAATTATGAATTACTGTGCTGATAATCTTCTTCGTTATTTGATACAAAGACTGCTGAGTAAAACTGAGCGTAGTCAGACAGTTCTCTCTTTACTTATTTTGATCATCAGTAAACTGGCACACAATATTATTTTAGCGCAACGCAATCTGACTTAAAATAATCCCTACAAAAGAATGGCCCTGACTAACGATAACGTATAACTTTCATGAATCACTCACATCAAAAAAATCTTCCTTACTCGAACTATTGTAAAACAACGAGCGCCAATACTGGCAGCTAAATAAAAGATTGTAACTACTGAAGGCACTGACTACTGATAGGCATAGTTAGCAAATAAAAGATTTTGACAGAGAACAAACAATGTATTTACCATAATAATCTTCAAAAGTCATCAGGTGATCAAAAAGTCAGTACAAATTTGAAAACTGAATAAATCACTGAATAATATAGATAGACAGGTACAAATTGACACATCCTTGGAATGACGTGGGTAGAACCAAAATAATATAAAAGTTACAAAAATGTCCGACAGATGGCGCTTCATCTGATCATAATAGCAATAATTAGCCTAAAAAAAACACAAAGCAAAGATAATATTCTTTACAGGAAATACTCAATATGTCCACCATCATTCTTCAACAATAGCTGTTGTAGAGGAATGATGTTGTGAACAGCACTGTAGAGCATGTCCAGAGTTATGGGGAGGCATTGGCGTCGAATGTTGTCTTTCAGCATCCCTAGAGATGTCGGTCGATCACAATGCGCTTGCGACTTCAAGTAACCCCAAAGCCAAAAATCGCACGGACTGAGGTCTGGAGACCTGGGAGGCCAAGCATGACGAAAGTGCCGGCTGAGCACATGATCATCACCAAACGACGCGAGCAAGAGATCGTTCCGTGCCATCTGTCGGACATTTTGTGAACTTTGTTTTCTTTGGTTCCTATAAAACTCCATGTCATTCCAAGCATGTGTGTCAATTTTTACCTTTGTCTACATTATTCCGTGGTTTACTAAGTTTTCAAATTTATACTGACTGTTTGATCATCTCCTATATATCAATCCATGACCTCCATCTTTAATAATTTCCTTCCATGTCCAGATCGTCCGCTTATAGCAACCTCTCAAAACTCTGCCATCTCTCTCCCCACATCCACCATTGCTGGCGCCTCACCTCCAACTGCCCAACGCTACGCGCTGTTCACATCCAGCTGCCCAACACTACACAAGCCAATATTCCAACAATGAGTCCAACCAGCCACAGACTGCACACAGCACAGTGAGTGATTTTCATACAGAGCGTTACGTGGCGTCACCAACATAAAAACCTAAACAGCCTACTTACAACAGGTCTTCCAGCGACATGTTGAGTACATGCCACATCGAGCCGCTGCAACATGCTCGACCATACGAGGTCCAACACGATATCACGACGTGTCCCGCGGTAGCGTGTGGGTAGGAGTCTAATTGGAGTCTAATTGGAGAAAAGCAGATTGTATTGGACAACTTGACCAAGGAAAGGGATCGGTTAACAAAACACATCCTGAGAGGTCAGATTGGTGGTGGAGCGAAGTGTGGGGCCTAACAACCGTAGAGGGAAACCAAAAAGTGAATACAGTGAGCAGGATCAGTGGATGCGGACCGCAGTACCTGCGCAGATGTGAAGAGGTGGCGCCGCGTGGACACGTGCGTCAGACCAGACCGGTCTCCGTGCTGAAGGCCGCAGCAACGCCGGCGACAACAAGGCCGGCTTTTCAGTCTCCGCCGTGCTTCGACAGAATCCCGAGCTCCCTTCGCTGGGTGTCGAAAGGGGCTGGACTCCAGCCGCACTTTGCCCCACCCTTTATTGCTTCAAGGTCTCGTTAAACGACAAAGGACTCGCACAACGACTTGAAGCCGAAAGCTAGCTCTGTGTTAAAGAGTGATAAGCAAAACCAGGATAAAACTATTCTATTTGGAGAGCAAAATAACTCATAATGGTCGAAGTAGAGAGGATATAAAAAGTTGAATGGCAATGGCAAGGAAAGTGTTTCTGAAGAAGAGAGATTTCTTAACATCAAGTATAGATTTAAGTGTCAGGAAGCCGTTTCTCAAAGTATTTCTATAGAATATAGCCATGTATGGAAGTGAAACATGGACGACAAATAGTATGGGGAAGAAGAGAATAGAAGCTTTCGAAATGTGGTACTACAGAAGAATGCTGAAGATTAGATGGGTAGATAACCAACTAATGAGGAGATACTGAATAGAATTGGAGAGGAATTTGTGGCGCAACTTCATTAGAAGAAGGGATCGGTTGGTAGGACATGTTCTGAGGCATCAGGGGTTCACCAATTTAGTATTGGAGGGCAGCGTGCAGGGTAAAAATCGTAGAGGGAGACCAAGAGATGAATACACTAAGCAGATTCAGAAGGATGTAGGTTGCAGTAGGTACTCGCAGACGAAGAAGCCTGCACAGGATAGAGTAGCATGGAGAGGTGCATCAAACCAGTCTCAGGACTGAAGACCGCAACAACAACATTACCTAACAACGGCACAACAGCCACATTGCAAACGTAGGTAGATTTGGTAATAGTACAGGCGACAAATCGGTAATTTCTGAAATAAAATGTACCATTATTGCGAATATCTCGCCAGAGACTGGAAAATTCTCATGTGACTTCCGCATACGAAGAGGATAAGAGAACGGTCTTGCAAGATTACAGACCAATAGCCTTAGCACGAGTCTACAGCAGATTTCTGGAACATTTTCTCAGTTCTAATTCAGTAGATATTCTTGAAACAGTAAAAGCTTATGTCAAGAAATCAACAAGGATTTACAAGGCACAGTTCGTTTGAAACTCAGCTTTGCCATTTTCTCACGTGATATCTCGCTAACCGTGGATGGAGGGCATTGAGCCGATTTCATATTCCTAGATTTCCTAAAGCATGTTACAGGGTGCCCGACTGTCGACTATTAACGGAGATACGAGCAAACGGCATAGGCCCCCAGATATATGGGAGGGTCGGAGTATTCTGAAGTAAAAGAACCCAGTACATTGTCCTTGGCGGCGAGTATTCATCAGCGACAAAGCTATCGTAAGGAGCGCCCCAGGACAGTGTGATATTGTCGCTATTACTTTCTGTATACCTAAATGATCTGCCATACAGCGTGAGCAGCAGTCATGGATTTGCATAAAGGAAGGCAACGTTCTGATAATTAAGATATTTCATTGGTCTACCACTTTTAGAGTAATATTACCGTGTTGTTTTGCTAATTTGGAGGGTAATTATTACTAATAACGAGCAGTTTCTACTTCTTTTCACTTTCACGAGTACTAATTTCGCACTAAAGGTGATTAAGAAACTGGTGTAATTTGCCCTATACTAATTGCAACGACCCCTCCTCCCTTGTATGTGACAACTGAAGAGCGATCACAGTCCTTAATGCAAGCCATAAAATTATATCTCAGTGATCTCAGTAGTGGGAGGACTTCTAGTAGGCTATCAGTGAGGTTTTGGATGGAATGGTTCAACTGCAGATCAGCTTTCTGCGCCCAGACTCGTAACATGCTAAGAGTGGGGACATGACGTGGACACGGTTTTAGTCGCCTTAAGGTGAAGCTTATGAAAACATTCGTAGGGCTACAGACACCAGCGTCTTGAAACAGTTCCCGTTCCTAAGAAGCCGAATACGGCCGGTGCAGATGTGTTCAGAGGAAATCTGCTGCAGTGTACAGATTGGTACAGAAATATCAGAGCCCAGGATCGAATCCACCTGGCGGATTAACGACGTGGGCTGGCGTGCCGACCAGTCTGTATGTGGTTTTTAGGCGGTTTTCCACATCTCACTAGGTGATTACCTTACCCACATCCCGCCTGAGTTACGCGACTCACAGACATATGAACACATTCACACTCTCTCATGGTCTCCATTAGACGCAGACTGATTCCATCCCCCGGGGTACAGGATGGCGGCAGGAAAGGCACCTGCCCACCCCTCCAGTTAACCTTGCCACATTCGTTGTAATCACGCTGTCCCTGCAGAACTTTGGGACAGTTCACAGGCGAAAGAAGAAGAATAATAAGTTTCAGTATTACTTTCCCAAGAGCAGCAGCGGTGATTCTTTCTCAAACGCCACAGTATTCACGTCCCCCCCCCCCCCCCCCCCCCCGCCGCAATCAACAGCAGCTCGCTACAACTATCATTAGCAACTGCCCATGTCGTGACGTGAATGCTGCAGACTTCAGGAGCGCTGGCGCCAGTGAATTCACCGTCTGCTCCTCCAGTTGAACGTGCACAACTAAATTCTGTAGAACACTGAAGTGCCCAACATAGCGTGGTGCTGTGGGACCAATCGTACCAAGCAGAACACTGCCTTCTTCTTGCTCCAGTGATTCCCAACTGCTGCCCACCAGTTTCACACACCTAGCTAACACGTCTGTAAGGGATGATATATCGTACCAGAAGCCTATTAATGTGCACACTGGAGTGCTAGAAACAGACTCCATCCGGATGTCAACCCACAACATGTTGACCTCACTCCAAAACTGCCTCTAATATCATCCAATGAAACGCAAGATCCGTCGAGGCAAACTGAGGTAGCGTTCACCATTTTCTACCTGAAACCCAAGTAGGCAATTGTGCAGTCGCCGAAACTCGGTTACAAGCGAATGAATCGTTCGTACTCCTGCACTACCCTGTCATTAGAGAAGATAGAGATCATGGCTACGGCAGTGAAGCGCTGTTGATAAAACAAGATATCGGCTATTCCGTTGCAAATACTAGCACTCAACATGACAGGCTGCAAATGGAGATTATCAGGATCAAGGACTACCATCTCAGCATACATCTAAAGACAGACTTTCCTAACAATTATTAACAATAATCACTGCTTCCGACGAAAACCTCTTCTGCTACTAGGTGCCTTTAATGGCGACCATTCAGTGTGGGGCTGCATAGATGCCAAGGCAATGAGAGGAATGCTACTGGATGTATTAGACTCGGAAAACCATACAGTACTAAATTGTGGCTCACCCACACGATTGGTCCCACCAAATGAAGCCGTGACGGCAGTGGCCTTGAGGATAACACCACAGAAGTGATGTCGGATACTAAGGTTCGAATTACTTGCCAATTCAGATTATAATAGACGCACAACCTAGGGAGATTGTCAGTCACGCAGTCAACCGGAAATGGAACAAAAACGAGGAACTGGAATCTTTCACCCCGTGGGTTTGCTTCGCGGTGTAGGGGGCTTTGACAGGGTTCGCACACCTCCTCCCATCGGGAATTCGAGTCCAGTCTGTGGCATGGGTGTGTGTATTGACCTTAGCGTAAGTTATATTAAGTAGTGTGTAAGCCTAGGGACTGATGATCTCGGCAGTCTGGTCCCATAGAAACTTACCAAAAATTTCCAAATTTTTGGAATCGATAATTGAAACTGGGAATTACGAAAGAGAGTATGAGGTCCTGGTATAGCTTTTCAATCAAGCAGTACCTAAAGAAGACCATATGCAGACTACTTATCGGCTGTGGGATTCAGAATTTGATACAGTCCTCAAGAACTTCCATTGAGAAACAGCAGCTGTGGCTAAGAAAATATTCAAGCACAGAAAACGAAAATCGTGACACAATTTCTGCACAGCAGTCTGTAAAGATACCCCATTAACCAAGATCTTGAATGTAATACTAAATGTCGAAACCGGTCTGACCATGAGCATGCAACATCTCTCTCATCCGATGATCATTCAAGATAGTTCTCATGTATGACAGCTGCGCCTGACGTAACAGACAAGGAAGACGGGGCTGAATGTGAAGAGGACAACAGCGTCGTTACACAGCCCTTTTCGCTCGAAGATCTCCAGGTCGTGCCCTCCCGAAGCAAGGGTGCTGCACCTGACCCAGATTATGTTTACTATCAAATACTACGACATCCCACACCAAGGGTAACTGCTGCTGCTCAGCATTTACAATAAAGTACGGACACAAAAGATTAAAATTGACGAGATAAAATCTTGCGGTGTCGTCCCTATCCCTAAATCGGGAAAAAGGTAAGGTAACAATAGTCGTATTGGCCTTTCACCTTACTATAACTGAGCCGTGTGCGGCCAACACCCACTCAAAGGAAGGCCTCGACACTTGTTGGTAACGTCACGTCAGCTAGGCACGGCGAACGCCAGGTCTGTTGCAGGCAGAAACGCCCGGGGGTGCTTATCACTATAAATCTCTTATTTTTGGACAAACTGTTTGGTATTGCTCTCCATTCTGCAATTTTATTTAGATGAAAGAGTTTCTTACTATTGTGAAGCTACAAATGAAGATCATAGTTCTGTATTGCTAATCCTGTCAAAACAAACATAGGTCAATATGAGGAGATGCTTTGCCCCATTGCAAGCTTCGGAAATTTTGCATTCAAGTAACTGTATTTAATTGATCTATTTTGCTATCGAAACTTGCCCCAACCCCCTTACAATTAACTCCTTTCTTTTATTTATTTATTTATTTTCGTTTGACATCGTCACTGGAAAGTGAACTACTTTACAACTGTAAATGTCCAACTGTTGCCAGTCGTTAGATTACAGTCGTTTTCAACGAAAGGAATTTTAAAAAGGAAAGAAAATAGATTCGTACATCGAAAAGACTGCTGAGCTTAAACTCTTTTAAACATGCCCATTAGAAAAGATAAATATTCCCCTCTTCCAACTGAAAGGAGAAACTTTATAAGATAAAAAAAAAACTTTATTTGATAAAACAAGTACCTCTCTTTTGCCTCTTCTTGTGTCCCCCACCCCCTCCCTCAACGTGTACAATCGCAAGATATTTCATTAACATTCAGTGCTCCTCACTTTATAGTCAACCAAGATGTTAGGTTGGCAAGAGAGCGAAGACCGTTTCACAAAAGGAGACCAAAATGCACGCGTTTTAGCTCACTAAGGCTGGAGTGAGGTCTGGAACAGGACAAGGAAACCAGAATTTAGAAAAACGGAAGTAGCTGGTGGAATACATAACTTAAAATCCATTAATGATGAACGTCGCTCTAAACGGTACATGATTCACAGTATCAATGGTAACTGAATATGGGGCCTTGCTAGGTCGTAGCAAATCACGTAGCTGAAGGCTATGCTAAACTGTCGTCTCAGCAGATGAGAGCATATGTAGACAGTGAACCATCGCTAGCAAAGTCGGCTGTACAACGGGGGCGAGTGCTAGGGAGTCTCTCTAGACTAGACCTGCCGTGTGGCGGCGCTCGGTCTGCAATCACTGATAGTGGCGACACGTGGGTCCGACGTATACTAACGGACCGCGGCCGATTTAAAGGCTACCACCCAGCGAGCGTGCTGTCTGGCGGTGACACCAAATTCCTCCCCCGAAAATCAGCGTACTGTTGCGGTATAAGGCTTCCGCCCGGCGTGGGGAGGACCCCATGTTGATGTATGCGACGAGGTGGGGAGCCTAACAACAGGCGAGGCTGTGCCACCCGCACCCTGCCATTCGGACCACGGGGAGCTAGGAAAAGCCTGAAAACCTGCTCCAGGGTGCACGCCAACATGCGCCCGTAGAGAGACAGGAGGGGCCGAAGGGTCGACCTCCATCGAGCCGATATATGGTCCGGAGCGGGCAAGAGTTCCATGTCGGAGGACAACTGGTCACGGGAAGCGATCGGTGGCGCGTGACCCAGGGAGCCGCCCGGCGTTTGCAGCGACGCGTCCACTGCGGGCGTCGCCGGCGGGAGAACAGGCGGCGGCGGCGGTGGCGGCGGTGCGTCGCCATGGGGCAAAATGGAAGGCAGCGTCGGTAACACCTGGGGCTGAGGAGAGCCAATAGATTGGTTCCCGGGCGCTGAGCGGACGGCACCGTCGCTGAAAGCAGACGGCGAGCGGCAGATCCCGTGCGACGACAGAGGCGCAGCTGGTTGAGATGCCGGCGCACCTCACCAGAGGCCCCCAAAACCAGATACGTAGCGCGTCCGAGGCAGTGAATAATGCGCCCTTCGAGCCAACGCCGTGAACGTCGGTAGTGGCGGTGGTAGACAACGTCGCCTGGAGCAAAAGCAGGTGTGTACCGCTGCACAGGAACCTGATGCGGTGGATGTAGCAAAGACATCAAGGTTCGATGATCCCGACCGTGGAGCAACTGAGCCCGCGAGCGACCATCTCGGTGCTGAGAGCGATACGAGGACAAAAAGAGCAATAACGCGTCCTCCCGAGAATGCGACTCTTTTAACTTCAACATCTGTGACTTGAAAGTCCTGACCAATCGGTCAGAGGCACCGTTTGACTGTGGTGAAAACGGCGCGGACGTCAGATGTTGAATACCATTGGCCTTGAAGAATGACTGAAATTCTGCGGACATGAATTGTTGGCCATTGTCGGAAACAATAGCCGGTGGAAGACCTTCAGTGCAAAAAGATAGCAGATAATGCTTGGACGGTGGCAGATGACGTCGTGGAAGACATGCGGACAACAAAAGGAAAATTACTGAATGAATCTACCACAACCAACCATCGAGCATTCCAGAATGGACCAGCAAAATCGATGTGTAAGCGTTGGCAACGGGAAGTGGCTTTCGGCCATGCTAAAATTTCCGCGGTGGTGCTGATTGTTGTTCGGCACACACCATTCAAGAACAGCACATATTCGTAATCGCGGCATCCATTCCGAACCAAGTAAAGTGCTGACGAGCAAGCTGTTTCGTTCTCACTATACCCAATTACCTTGGTGGAGAAGCTGTAAAACAGAGCACTGTAATGAACGTGAGACCACGACGCTGGACTGATCATTATCAGAACGCAGCAGCGAAACACCTCGTCGAACATCAAGTCTCTCCTTGTAAGCAAAAAATCGGCGAATCTACGGGTCCCCGATCCATGACTTTGACAAGGGCCATTGCGTAGCAACAAAACGCACAACGGTAGCAAGGACAGGGTCGGCAGCTGTGACTGTAGCTACACGACGATTATCAATCGGAAACGATTCGACCAGATCATCGGTTCCGGCATCAATGAACATGCAAGCTAGTTTGGAGGAATCGAATGCCCTATCCTCAGCAACAGGCAAGCGGGACAACGCATCGGCGTTTCCGTGCTTAGCAGTGGACCTATACAAGATATCGTAGCGGTACTGCGAGAGGAAAATAGACCAGCGAATTAATTTCTGCGCTGTACGTGGAGGTACAGGCTTGGTCGGATGACAAAGCGATGTCAAAGGTTTGTGGTCTGCGATTATGGTAAAGTGACGACCATACAAGAAATCATGAAACTTTGTAACACCAAATACGAGGGCCAATGCTTCTTTCTCGATCTGTGAATAATTTATTTGCGCAGACGAGATCAATTTGGACGCAAAGGCAATAGGGCGATCGTGCGATCCGTGTTTGAGCTCAAGCACAGCACCGATCCCGAAATCCGATGCATCCACCATCAACAAAAGGGGCTTCTGGGGATCGAATGGCGTAAGGCAAGTATTGGCAAGCAACGCCGATTTCAACTGGTGAAAGACGCTTTCGCATTCCGTCGTCCAGACGAACGGAACACCTTTACGGCGTAAGCGATGAAGCGGAGCTGAAATGGAAGAGGCATGCGGCACATATCGGTGTAGATTTTTCCCAGCACACTCTGTAGCTGCTTCAAATTCTGCAGCGAAGGCAAGTCTTGTATGGTACGGAGGTGCTCGGGACTGGGATGTATGCCTTGGGCATTGAGTACATGGCAAGTCACAAGCAAAAAACACACATTTGTCCTTCCGTAAGTCAAGACCATTTTGTCGCAAGACCTGAAAGAATGTTCTGAGATTGGCCAAATGGTCTTCTTCCGTCTTTCCAGAGATCACAATATCGTCCAGATAATTTGCTGCAGTAGGGACCGACGCATAAACAATTTGTAGATATTGCTGAAACAATGCAGGGGCGGATGCACATCCGAATGGCAGTAGTTTGGATTGATACAAACCAAGATGCGTGTTAACCACCAAAACGTGCTGGGATACTTCGTCCACCGGTATTTGCCAGTACGCATCTGCAAGGTCCAACTTCGAAAAATATTTAGCCGGGCACAGTTTGTCAAAAAGTTGCAATCACTAGTTGTGCATTCACTGTTGCCTTGAAGTCTACACAAAATCTCAATTTTCTGGAAGGTTTTGGCAAGATTACTAAGAGTGATGCCCAGAGAGAAGCCTGCACAAGTTCAATTACACCTTGTGATTCCAAATCGTGTAATGTTTTTGCGACCTCATCACGTAATACGTGGAGGTCATTGCGCGCTCTGAAAAATTTCGGTTGTGTGTTTACTTTCAGTTCCAAATGTGCTTCATAGTTCTTTGCGCAACCAAGGCCCGGTGCAAAAATATCTGCAAATTCTTCACATAGATGAGAAACACTGTCGGAAGGCACAGTCTGGTTCACTGATAGGACCTGATTTACTATAAACAACTGAAATAAACCGAAACCAAACAAGTTCACTGCAGAAGAAGAACGAAGGACGTAAAATGACACAAGTTTTGTTAGTCCTTTGTACGTTGCAAGAAGGCTGCACTGTCCTAACACAGGGATACCTTGACCTGAATAACTAGTTAACATTTGCGGCACGCAACGGAGGTGTGCCCAACAGTTTGTAAGTGTCTTGATTGATCAGTGAAACTACAGCCCCGGTATCAAGCTGGAATTGTATCACTTTGCCTTTAATATCCAAGTCCACAAAAAGTTTATTGTCCTGCTGACAACAAGAGCGACTGTCTAGTGCAACGTGAACTGACACTGGTACATAATCACTTGCGACTTGACGGGAGTTCCGGCGATGTCGACGCAAACTATTTGTGGGACGCACACAGTCACTGTTAGAGAGAGTGGCGCTGCGCGGTGTGGAATGAACGACATGAATTTCCATGTGCGAAGTTTCGCGAGCCTTAGTATCCTTGGTTCGATTCCGATTTCGGCGTGAAGTAAAGGGCTTGGAATGGGTTTGAGCTTCCGATCTGAGATTTTTCTGGCAAACACTCTGAACATGTCCTTCTTTATTACAGTAAAAGCAAATAGCTTGGCGTGACGGGCAATTCTCACAATGTCTAGTAGCACATCGCGGACATGATTTGATCGCATTTGCTTGCCGGCGCGGAACACGTGGCTGAGAGCCTGGCGGCAGCGGCGCGGCCGGGCGCGAGGGCTGTTTACTGCTCCTTGTAGCTCGCTCGGCGGGCAGGTTAACCTGACACACGGCTGGCGAAGTTTAAAATGATTCCTGAGCAAAGGTAAGGGTGTCCTGCCGATCCAATATGTCCATCACTTGTTGAAGGGAGTGACTGACTAGTTTCAAAATCTGTTCCCTTATACGAACATCAGAAACGTTCTGTGCAATTGCATCACGTACCATAGTATCTGAATAAGGGAGTCCACAATGACACTCTAAAGCACAATCCCTAATAAGGCCTTGCATGATTGCAACCCACTCGCGATTAGTCTGAGCTGACGTACGTTTTGTACGAAAGAAGGTATACCGCTTCGCAACTACATTGACTGATTCTTTGAAATATGCATGTAATGCAGACAAAATTTATTCGTAGGACAGAGTTTCTACGTCGCGTCTGGGAAATAATTTGATTATCACACGGTACGTGTTCACCCCGACCGATGATAACAAAACAGGCTGCCGCTCGTTACCTTGAATTCTGTAGGAGGCGAGATGGAATCCAAATTGGCGTGACCACCCAGCTTTCCAGTGCAGCATCAAAAGGTCGAAAAGTGGGTGCAACAGCGTGTTGTGGTTGTGTTAGCGGTGGAGCGGCGGTTGCCGCATCGTTTTGCATCGCACGTTGACCCTGGACAAGCTGTCCAAGGGCATCCAGTAATGCCTGCGTCTGCTGATTCTGTAAGCGATAAAATTAGGACAGTACATCTGGAGATTGTGGCGAAGCCATTACACAAGTAAATCAGGGCAGTTTAGAGAAGAATGCGGTTTTGCCTCGTCGCCAATGTTGTGGTTGGCAAGAGAGCCAACACCGTGTTACTAGAGGAGCCCAAAAGGCACGCGTTTTAGCTCACGCAGGCTGATGTGAGGTCTGGAACAGGACAAGGAAATTAGAATTTAGAAAAACGGACGCACCTGTGGAATATTTAACTTTAATCCAATAATCATGAACGTCGCTCTAGACGGTATATGATTCACAATATCAATGGTAACTGAATATGGCGCCTTGCTAGGTCGTAGCAAATGACATAGCTGAGGGCTATGCTAAACTATCGTCTCGGCAAATTAGAGAGTATTTTGTCAGTGAACCATCGCTAGCAAAGTAGGCTGTACAACTGGGGCGAGTGCTAGGGAGTCTCTCTAGACTGGAGAGGTGGTGACACCACACAAGGTACCTAAAGAAGAGCACCAATCTGTTGACAGTTTCTTGTAAAAGCAACCCAGTACGAACGTAACTTCCTCAGATTTACAAATAAGGCAAATAAGCACGAATTCTGTTGCTGCTGGACCATGAAGTTGTTTTCGTATGTCAGTCCTTAACACAGGTGGAAATTTAAGTTCAGGAGTACACTATTTGTTAAGAAGTGTAATGAATTGCACAATTAATTGATTGCGGAAATCTCTCAGAACAATGTGTGTTGGTCAACTACCGCCAATAGTTTCACATTTTCCTGTGTCAGAGAGGACAACTATGCCATTATGAGTATGCCTGCACCAGACCTGGCGTTCGCCGTGCCTAGCTGACGTGACGTCACGAACAAGCGTCGAGCTTTCCTTCGAGTTGGTGTTGGTGCGGCTCGCATTGATGACGTTCATTGCTCGGCATCTTGTAGCAGCGATAGTTGCGTCTCGTTTTGTTAAGTGTCTTCACTGGCGCGACTATGTTTGCTGGCTTGCCTGCCCGTGAGTGGCAGCAGCGGCGCTTATCGATACGAGTGTTGTGGTACTATCTTTGGAGCGGCTGCTAGTGTTTCACGGTCGCGTAGTGTTAAGGGGCAGTGGCAAACGGACATCAGGTCGGTTGGGGGCGCAGCTGCGAACAGGTCCGTGCAGTACGAGGGCAAGCCGGGGCCGCTGCCGGATGGAGGAGGGGCTGCCGCCAGAGCGACGACTTCGCTGCACACTTCAGCTGTGGTAAAGTAAATTCTTTTTTTTTTAAGCAAATTTGTTTTAAAGCAGGGTATTGTTTATAATTAGGCCTTCAGCTGTGTTACAGTTTGTAATAAAACGAAGCATTTATCTCAATATGTGCTATTTTGAATTGCTCTTGTGTATTCTAATTCAGGCTTCCAGCCGTTTCTTGTTTGAGGTTATCGTTGGTGGCCTTCGGCCCTAAAAATTGTGGAACTTTTTATTGATAAGGGCTTCAGCAGTCAACTGTGTTTTTTCTAGAGATTGTTTTAAAATTTTAATTTCTTTACCTAAAGTTTACGTATTTGTTGTGTAACCGAGAGTAACTGATTACGGCCCCATCCACAATCGTAACCTTATCCTGCCCCAGCCTGAGAAACGAGCTCTCAATCATGTCCAGTGAAGGCAATGGAAAGCAGTATTCATCAAATGGTTCAAATGGCTCTGAGCACTATGGGACTGAACATCTGAGGTCATCAGTCCCCTAGAACACAGAACTAATTAAACCTAACTAACCTAAGGACATCACACACATCCATGCCCGAGGGAGGATCCGAACCTGCGGCCGTAGCGGTCGCGCGGTTCGAAACTGATGCGCCTACAACCACTCGGTCACAGCGGCCGGAAAAGAAGTAACAAGGGGCGCTTGGAACAGTGGTGTGAAAACAAGGAACTGTTACCACGAGAACACCCTTGGTTTAGATAAGGAATAGGAACGACTGAAACCCTTTGACAGTTATTTACTAGCATACAGCTAAATTTCTCTCGGAATAATAAGCAAAACCAGGATAAAGCTATTCTATTTGGGGAGCAAAATAACTGAAGATGGTCGAAGTAGAGAGGATATAAAATATAGACTGGCAATGGCAAGGAAAGCGTTTCTGAAGAAGAGAAATTTGTTAACATCGAGTATAGATTTAAGTGTCAGGAAGTCATTTCTGAAAGTATTTGTATGGAGAGTAGCCATGTATGGTTCAAATGGCTCTGAGCACTATGGGACTTAACAGCTGTGGTCATCAGTCCCCTAGAACTTAGAACTACTTAAACCTAACTAACCTAAGGACATCACACACATCCATGCCCGAGGCAGGATTCGAACCTGCGACCGTAGCAGTCGCACGGTTCCGGACTGCGCGCCTAGAACCGCGAGACCACCGCGGCCGGCTGCCATGTATGGAAGTGAAACATGGACAATAAATAGTTTGGACAAGAAGAGAATAGAAGCTTTCGAAATGTGGTGCTACAGAAGAATGCTGAAGATTGGATGGGTACATCACATAACTAATGAGGAAGTATTGAATAATATTGGGGAGAAGAGAAATTTGTGGCACAACTTGGCCAAAAGAAGAGATCGGTTGGTAGGACATGTGCTGAGGCATCAAGGGATCACCAGTTTAGTATTGGAGGGCAGTGTGGAGGGTAAAAATCGTAGAGGGAGACCAAGAGATGAATACACTAAGCAGATTCAGAAGGATGTAGGTTGCAGTAGGTACTGGGAGATGAAGAAGCTTGCACAGGATAGAGTAGCATGGAGAGCTGCATCAAACCAGTCTCAGGACTGAAGACCACAACAACAACAACAACACGCACACTCCACGACTATGACGGCGAGGCTGACTGCTGTTTTTTGAAGCTGGTTGTTCTGGGACTGACAAGGGCAATGGACGTGGGAATCTTAATTAAAGGCAGTCGCTATGCACTAGTTCATACCACGATTCCAGGAATACCATGATATAATAACACACAAACATCAAGAAACTTAATGACAGATATAACACGTCTGAAATTTAATCGTTGGGGTTCAAAGAACACGACTATCGGCTGAAACTAAGCTCCACCCATCCCTCTATGTCTATGTGGAGAGGAAGAATATCCAAACAATTTATTTTTACAATGTCCTCGGATCGAGTATGACATAAACGTGCAGGCAAGTAATCTTCGGGCACTAGGTCATCGGTTCACAAGCAGCCTCCAAACTTTCTTAGGATGCAACCACGTATAGGCTGTTTCCCAAGTTCGTCAACGGTGCCAACATCAGGCTCCCGGCACTGCTAGCCTAATACTCCTGGTACTTCGAATTCCAGAGGTAGACCAAAGCTCAATTACCTCATTATATCCCCACTTGCTACTCCGCCGGATATGCAGGGCTCGGAGTCTAAATATGTGTCACCATGTACGTCCTAAGAGTACATGCCTGAATGCTGGTATATTTATACATGTGGCTCTAATACAGAACTCTGGTTCTTGTAAACTGTCTTTCTCATTAATGTAGATGGTACGTACAGAACAGCAGAAATATGCAGTTCTCTGTACACAGTATTTGAAATAGTGCTGACAGGACATACAAACGACATATTATTGTTAATTTCCACATGTAGTCATTAATGTGGACTGAACTGAGAAAATCTCAAATGTGTACCAAAGGCGATTTATCATTTCTTATTGTGTTACCAGTAAGGTTTTTATAGAATATCAGCAATGGGTATCCTGTGTTCCATTTTCGTCTAGTTTACATGTTTTCATACACTCTGTAAATCTTGTTTTATGTCGAATCAGCACTCTGTTAATCCTACACTATGTGATCAAAAGTATCCAGACACCCCCAAAAATATACGTTTTTCGTATTAGGTGCATTGTGCTGCCACCTACACACAGATACTCCATATCAACGGCCTCAGTAGTCATTGATATCGTGAGAGCAGAATGGGGCTCTCCGCGGAGCTCACGGACTTCGAACTTCGTCAGGTTTTTGGGTGTCGTGTCATATGTCTGTTCGCGAGACTTCCACACACCTAAACATCCATAGGTCCACTGTTACAGATGTCATTGTTAAGTGTAAACGTGAGGGGACACGTACAGTACAAACGCGTGGACGTCGACCTCGTCTGTTGACTGACAGAGACCGCCGACAGTTGAAGAGGGTCGTAATGTGTAACAGGCAGACGTCTATCGAGACGATCACACAGGAATTCCAAACTGCATCATGCACCATGGGAAGTATTATGTCAGTTAGGCGGGAGGTGAGAAAACTTGGATTTGATGATCGAGCCGCTTCTCATAAGCCACACATCACGCCGCTAAATGCCAAACGACGTCTCGCTTGGCGTAAGGAGCGTAAACATTGGACGACTGAACAGTGGAAAAACGTTGTTTGTAGTGACGAATGACGGTACGCAATGTGGCGATACGATGGCAGGGTGTGGGTGTGGCAAATGCCCATTGAACGTCATCTGCCAGCGTGTGTAGCGGCAATACTAAGATTCGGAGACGGTGGCGTTATGGTGTGGTCGTTGTTTTGCGTGCCACTATCGCAGCGCAGGCCTACATTGATGTTTTAAGCACCTTCTTGCTTTCCACTGGTTAAGAGCAATTCGGGGATGGCGATTGCATCTTTCAACACGATCGAGCACCTATAACGCACGGCCTATGGCAGAGCGGTTACACGATAGTAACATCCCTGTAATGGACTAGCCTGCACAGATTCCTGACCTGAATCCTATAGACTGCCTTTGGGATGTTTTGCAACGCCGAATTCGTGCCAGGCCTCACCGACTGACATCGATAACTCTCCTCACTGCAGCACTCCGTGATGAATGGGCTGCCATTCCCCAAGATACCTTCCAGCACCTGCTTGAACGTATGCCTCCGAGAGTCGAAGCTGTCATCAAGGCTAAGGGTGAGCCATTGAACTAATTCTATGTAGTTATTTAACAGATTCTAGTAAGTTAGCTGCACTCTTAATTTTACATAAGAAAACTTTTACTATAACACTTTGCAATTGTTAAGAAAACATAAAAACTATTTAAACGTTGCCTCTTTATATTAAGTTGGCACTTCATAAGTCTGCGAAACAGGATTCTAGGGTGAATGAAACACCATGAAGGAATGCTGTGTAGGTGTAAGATTAGGATGAAATATCAGGGTGAACCAGTTTCTTTAAAGTTAAAGAATGATTTTTAAGTTTACATTAATGGCTGACGCCGTACAAAAGTAAGAATAAAAAACAAAATTTTCTGGTGGCTGTAGGCTTGGGTGTGGCCAACAATATTATGACGGCTACACTACCCACAGTACGGCCTGCAACTATGGGCTTAATTAATTTTTCTGGAGTCGTTAAATTTTGCATACAGATGCCGAAGAACTCATAGCTATGCCGCAAGCCGTTTGCAGTCTTCATCCGAGACATTTTCGTGCAAATCTGCAGGCAAAGCTTCTTCCGCTCCACGAAGGTGTTGCCTACAGAATGTGTGACTTACTTCCCGCGCTTGCTCTAGGTAGCGCGCCAATTCGCCCTTGCCACATTTTCCACCCCACTGAGCAACTTTCGTTCGAAAAAAAAAAAAAGAAAAAAAGTCCACTGGCTTTTGCATATCACCTATTTCTTACATTATTCCCAAGCGTGGCCGTTTCTTAAATTGCCAGATGTACATCAATATGAGCAATTTATACACACAAATATTTTAAAATCCAAAATGTCATCAGAATTTTATTTAACGTAATAAACAATTTACATAGTATTTTACATGCATTACTCACATACAAGTTCCAACTACAACACAGTACACTTTTCTTTACATCTACAGAAAATAGAGTGCCAACAAGAGAAAATCTTAAAGCAAAATAAATTAAAAATTTAAATGAGCCATAAACAAACAATACTATAAATGTATACTATGAATAGTCAGAACGAATTGTACTATAACATTTCTGATGTTTGGATAGCTGTCTGTGGACGTTTCGAAAGACAAAAGCTACAGCGGACAGTCTTAACATTTCTCCCTTAAAGTTGGGTAGAGTAAATAGCTTCCCGCCTACACTAGTTGATGCATCGAGAGTTTGAATATAAGCGCACTGTATATATACACTACTGGCCATTAAAATTGCTACACCACGAGTATGACGTGTTACAGACGCGAAATTTAACCGACAGGAGGAAGATGCTGTGATATGCAAATGATTAGTTTTTCAGAGCATTCACAAAAGGTTAGCGTCGATGGCGACACCTAAAAGATCCTGACATAAGGAAATGTTCCAACCGATTTCTCATACGCAAACAGCAGTTGACCGGCGTTGCCTGGTGAAAGGTTGTTCTGGTGCCTCGTGTAGGGAGGAGAAATGAGTACCGTCACGTTTCCCACTTTGATTAAAGGTCGGACTGTATCCTATCGTGATTGTGATTTCTCTTATCGCGACACTGCTGCTCGCGTTGGTGGAGATCCAATGACTGTTAGTAGAATACGGAGTCTGTGGGTTCAGCAGGGTAATACGCAACGCCGTGCTGGATCCCAACGACCTCCTATCTCTAGCAGTCGACATGACATGCATCTTATCCACCTGGCTGTAACGGATCGTGCAGCCTCGTCTCGATCCCTGTGTCAACAGATGGGGTTTGCAAGACAACAACCATCTGCACGAACAGTTCGACGACGTTTGCAGCAGCACTGACTATCTGCTCGGAGACCGTGGCTGCAGTTACCCTTGACGCTGCATCACAGACAAGAGCGCCCGCGATGGTGTACTCGACGACGAATCTGGGCGCATGAATGGCAAAACGTCATTTTCTCTGATGAATCCATGTTCTGTTTACAGCATCGTGATCGTCGCATCCGTGTTTGGCGACATCACAGTGTACGCACATTGTAAGCGTGTATTCGTCATCGCTGTACTGGAGTATTACGCTGCATGATGGTATGGGATGCCATTGGTTACACGCCTCTGTCACCTCTTGTTCGCATTGACGGCACTTTGAACAGTGGACGTTACATTTCAGATGTGTTACGACCCGTGGCTCTACCCTTCATTCTATCCCTGCGAAACCCTACATTTCAGCAAGATAAAGCACGGGCCTTCCTGGATACAGAAACTGTTCGACTGCTGCCCTGGCAAGCACATTCTCCAGATCTCTCACCAACTGAAAACGTCTCGTTACTATACGCCAGTCAATACTCTTGATGAACTGTGGTATCGTGTTGAAGCTGCATGGGCAGCTTTGCCTGTACACGCCATCCAAGCTCTGTTTGACTCAATGCCCAGGCGTATCAAGGCCGTTATTACGGCCAGTGTTGGTTGTCCTGGGTACTGATTTCTCAGGATCTATGCACCCAGATTACGTGAAAATGAAATCACATGTCAGTTCTGATATTTGTCCAATGAATACCTGTTTAGTAGTGTATGTCTTTGTTACATTAATTCATTAAGTTCACTACCTAACATCAATGCTTGTGGTGTTGGTGGGGTGGGGGTGGGGGGGGGGTGAGGGTCATCGTACTTCGATGAAGACAACGAGACCAGCATCTCGACGCCTGTACGTCACACCACGCAGCTCTCTCCCACCTGCGCTCGCCACAGCTGCAGGCCTGCTCCCTCCTCCCTCCCCCCTCCTCCCTTCCCCCTCCTCCCTCCTCCCTCTTCCTCCCCGCCTCGCTGCTGCCCACGTCTCCCCCCATTTGCATCTGCGCGTCGTACGCGCCCCCATCTGCATCACAAGCAGCCGGTGGCCGCTGCTTACCGAGCACTGGGGGCTGTGGCAGGGGCAGGGGTTGGGGGCGGGGTTGCCGCCTGCAGGTCACCGACCTTATCGAAGCGCGTGGTGGAGGGTGCTGCTACCGTCGAGAGCATTTCGACTCGTGGCCGCTGCCGCGCTGTCTGTTGACCGGACTCACCACCGTCTGCAGTCCGTCGCAACTTAAGCTTCCCCCTAATTATACCTCCCGAGGAGATCACCAATGTAAAATTAGAGAGATTCGAGCGCGCACGGTGGCTTTCCAGCAGTCGTTCTTCCCGCGAACCGTACACGATTGAAGAAGGAAAGGCAGGTAATGATAGTGGCACGTAAAGTGCCCTCCGCCACACACCGTTGGGTGCCTTGCGGAGTATAAATGGACATGTGGATGTAGATGTAAAGGCTGCTGGGCACGGTGACGCCGGCTTCGGTTGATTCCGCCGACGGCCGACATCGGCCGAAGGCGGCCCATCTTCCTACATCCGTACAGCACCACTGTGTTCGCGTTCACACTGTAGCCGATCTCGTCTTCCAAATGTGCAGAATTCGGACGGCAATCGGCGGAACTCAAATGTTCGCTTTCTTCGGCAGAATCACTGCATTTTCTCACATGCGAAATATGAACTGTGAGAAACTGATAAGTTTGCTTCTAGAATGAAAGAGTTTGTGAAATTCCGATGATAAAAAAAATGTCGTATTGGGGCTAAAGCTCTGATCCTAAGTACTAGATTCGAAGCGTTGTCAGAAAACACAAGTAGGTAAAATCCGTATCGGATATTTTAGGTGTACATTGTAACCTTAAAAAATGATGCGTTCGAGCGAGAGGAATGACGTATCTTACACTTAAGGGGGTTAGGACGTCAAACGGGCCGGCTTGGAGCAGCAGAGGCATCACAGGACATTTTAATTTCCAGTGTCAATACTTTTACAAATAAATTTATAAAACTTTGTCAGCATCACCAGGAAGTATTCAGGATTAACACTCATTGCAGTGGAACTTAGATCACTTAAAAATTTGTTTTTTATGTGTGAAGTTCCATCATTTTTTAACTTACTAATGGCTACATTTATTGCTATAGGTGCACTTTTCTTCATAAGTTAGATAGATTCTTCGATGAATTTTGCACAGCATACATACCATACTTACAGGTGTATGAAAATCTAGAATTTATTTAATTTATGAAAAAACGAATCATCTGTTGTATTTTCAACTTCATGTTTAGAAAAAACACATTTTGTAGGTAATTACTTCAATGTTTACCACTGTTTCTAATAGATTTCTAAAATTATAGTTTCATACACCTTTAAATAATGGTTTGTATGCTGTGCAAAATTCTCTTACTTATGAAAAAATGTGTACCTTTAGCAACAAATGCTGCCATTAGTAAGTGATAAAAATGATCAAATTTCACATGCAAAAAAATTACTTCGTTATGTTTTCGAAGTTCTACTGCTATGAGTGTGAATTCTGAATCCTTCCTCGTCATGAATTTATTTATAAAAGTATAGACCGTGGAAATTAAAATGTCCTGTGGTGCCTCTCCTGCTCCAAGTCGGTCCGTTTTAAACTAGCCATTGTTGCACACAACATCCTTTGCTACCGAACTAGTGTCAGCAGCAAACAGAAATACTTTAGAGACACCCGTAATACTGGAGGGAATATCATTTATATAAATAAGTAACAGGAGTGGCCCTAACACTGATCCCTGAGGCACATCCCCCTCCCTCCCCCCATTTAACCATACCCCAGTCTGACTCCACATCACAGCCATTCTCAACACTGTGAGTAATGACCTTTTTCTGTCTGTTGCTAAGGTAAGAGATGAACCAACTGCGAGCTACTCCCCGTATTCCGTATTGGAACCCAATCTTCGTGACGCCTCCAAACACTTACAGAGGAGACGGGAGGTAGCGTGTCAGAGCTGCCAGCCGATGTTACTTGGCACCCTCTGGCTATCGTTGCCCGCGCCTGAGTGGACACAGCCTCGGAGGCCTGGACGACGATTGTCGCCTACCTGGAAGATCGCGCTGGGAACTGCCAAACATTTTTGTCTTGTTTCTTTGTTTCTCTAAAGCTGAATGCATACTCCACAGCATGGCAACCGACTCGTCCGCTGGCCATAAGCGCTGGCAGCAGCTCTCTATTACTTTTATTCAAATTCTACACTTGATAACAAATGGCAACTTAAATTTGTTTATTCGTACAAAAATTGAACCCGCTAACATTTTATGCCTATTGTCATAATTACTACCTTATTCATTACATTGTCAGATACTGTAAGATCTGCTTTTGATTATTCTCCTTCACACAACAAATATTGCGTTTATAAATAAAAATATTGGTTAACTCGTCAGTCAAATACACAATAACGTCATTTTCTGCTGTGGAGCAATGAAAATATTATGTCGCAAAACGTAGCATTCTGCAAGGTGAGGTAATGCACACAACAGAAAAAAAATTTTCTTAGGCCTAATTTATGTTGCAATATTCATTTCTTAAAAGATTTTCAGTTCACCGACCTGAACAATAGCCCTCATTCATGATGGGACAAAGGTTCGAAAATGTCTGGGCATCAAAGATATTACAGTTGTTTGTGTAATAGACACGGATGACTTTTTTACTGTTTCACAGGTTTGCCTCCAATATTCGTTCTCACGTGCAACTGTGAGCCAGCTTTTTCTTAAATTCCAGTACAAAAAAATTGATTCTCCATATAAGAATAAAACAACGACTCTTTTACGGATTAAGTTTCACTCTCATTTCGTCCATCTACACTCATCATTAAGCCAGCATCTCATGGTCGTGCGGTGGGGTTCTCGCTTCCCACGCCCGGGTTCCCGGGTTCGATCCCCGCCGGAGTCAGGGATTTTTCTCTGCCTCGTGATGGCTGGGTGTTGTGTGATGTCCTTAGGTTAGTTAGGTTTAAGTAATTCTAAGTTCTAGGGGACTGATGACCATAGATGATAAGTCCCATAGTGCTCGGAGCCGTTTTGAACACATCTTTAAATTCGCTAAGACCCAGCATATGTCGCCACTTCTGTCCACTCCACGTTATAACAGTCTCCGCGAAGAAAAAAGTGCCTTACCCTCCAAATCAACCTTTAAAAGTATTTTGAATTTTGACGTAATTATTATAAATGTTCACTTTAAATGTTTGCTATTAGAAATCAAACTAATTGATTCCTTTAAATTGCTACTAATCCATATACATTGAAGAGCCAAAAAAATTGGTACCCCTGCCTAATATGGTGAAGGCCACCGCGAGCACGCATAGGTGCCGCAACAGAACCTGACATGGACTCGACTAACGTCTGACGTTGTGCTGGAGAAAAATGACACCGCGAAACCTCCAGGCTTGTCCATAACTCCGTGAGTACGAGGGGGTGGAGATCTCTTCCCGACAGCAATAATGTCCATGTGTGGGGAATTTGGTGGCCAGTGAAAGTGTTTAAGCTCGGAGGAGTGTTCCTGGAGCTACTCTGTAGCATTACTGGACTTGTGGGGTGTCGCATTGTCGTACGGGAATTGGCCAAGTCAGTCCGAATGCACAGTGGACAGGAATGGATACAGGTGATCAGAAAAGATGCTCACGTATTTGTCACCTGTATCTAGAGGTATCAGAGGTTCCACATTACTCCAACTAAACGCGCCACACACTATCACGGAACCTCCTCCAGTTTGAACAGTCCCTTGCTGATATGCAGTGACCATGGTTCTATGATGTTGTCTCCAAACCCTTACACGTCCTTCCGCTCGATACAGTTTGAAACGAGACTCGTCCTAGCAGGCAGTATGTTCGCAGTCATCAACAGACCAATGTCGGTCTTGACGGGCCCAGACATGGCGTAAAACTTTGTGTCGTGCAGCCATCAAGGGTTCACGAGTGGGCGTTCGGCTCCGAAAGCCCATATCGATGACGTTTCATTGAATGGTTCGCACACTGACACTTGTTGATGGCCCAGCACTGAAGTTAGCGGAAGCGCCGTACTTCTGTCACGATGAAGGATTCTCTTCAGTTGTCGTTGGTCCCGTTTCATGCAGGATCTTTTGCCGGCCACATGTTTTACCGGATTCCTAATATTCACGGTACAGTCGTGAAAATGGTCAACGGGAAAATCCGCATTTCATCACTACCTCGGATAATGCTGTGTTCCATCACTCGTTCTCTGACGATGACATCACATTTAGACTCACTTAAATCTTGATAAGCTCCCATTGTAGCAGCAGTAACTGATGTAACAACTGCGCCAGACGCTCGTTGTCCAATACAGGCGTTGCCGACCGCACCGCCGCGTTCTGGCTGTTTACATATATCTCTATTTGCATACGGATGCCTACAGCTGTTTCTTTGGCGCTTCAGTGTGCATACTGTATGTGACAGCTTACCATTGAGGATGGCTGCAATCATTGTTAATCAAATCCGAATGAAAAAAGCGAGAAACTATTTGTACATCTCACTCCGTCACATACTTCATACATGGACTAACATTATCCTTCTGATCAGTAAGAGAGGGCTGGAAGTGAATGTAATTGCTCCCAGTACTAGAAATGCTACTGTTGATATTTCTCTATAAAGTAGGAGCAGCTCCTGAATAGAGAGACAGAGATCATGAAAGACGAAAATGTTAGTGTAATTTGTTTACATCTTTTATTGAGAGGAGTACCACCACTGACATTCTTGGTGTTACCTTCTGAACAATCGAGACCTGGTTCTACGTCTCCGGTTACTTTAATACACAAGAAATATGATTATGATCAACTGAGGATCCTTGAGCTGTGGTTGAAACGCCATTGTGTCATCAGAAATTTCGAGTAGCAAAACCCAGATGGCGATTTATGGGGCCTTTATTTTAAAAAAAAGTGATAGAAAAGCCATGAACAATGAACGTTATTGTTTATCGACGTACGATTTCATTGGATAGCTGTAGGGAGCGAGATGAAGTGCTAGTGGTTCCAACAAGCTGGCCCTTCAGCTGCGAGCAGTGCGCGCCTCCTGGGACAGCGTGCTGGGTGGGGACAGCGCCCCCGCTGGAGAGCCCGCCACACCTCTCCCGGCTGCACTTCTTTCCATTTCTAGGGACCTGGAACAGCTGGGTGGGGACAGCGCCCCCGCTGGAAAGCCCGCCACACCTCTCCCGGCTGCACTTCTTTCCATTTCTAGGGACCTGGAACAGCTGGGTGGGGACAGCGCCCCCGCTGGAAAGCCCGCCACACCTCTCCCGGCTGCACTTCTTTCCATTTCTAGGGACCTGGAACAGCTGGGTGGGGACAGCGCCCCCGCTGGAAAGCCCGCCACACCTCTCCCGGCTGCACTTCTTTCCATTTCTAGGGACCTGGAACAGCTGGGTGGGGACAGCGCCCCCGCTGGAGAGCCCGCCACACCTCTCCCGGCTGCACTTCTTTCCATTTCTAGGGACCTGGAACAGCTGGGTGGGGACAGCGCCCCCGCTGGAAAGCCCGCCACACCTCTCCCGGCTGCACTTCTTTCCATTTCTAGGGACCTGGAACAGCTGGGTGGGGACAGCGCCCCCGCTGGAAAGCCCGCCACACCTCTCCCGGCTGCACTTCTTTCCATTTCTAGGGACCAGGAACAGCTGGGTGGGGACAGCGCCCCCGCTGGAAAGCCCGCCACACCTCTCCCGGCTGCACTTCTTTCCATTTCTAGGGACCTGGAACAGCTGGGTGGGGACAGCGCCCCCGCTGGAAAGCCCGCCACACCTCTCCCGGCTGCACTTCTTTCCATTTCTAGGGACCTGGAACAGCTGGGTGGGGACAGCGCCCCCGCTGGAAAGCCCGCCACACCTCTCCCGGCTGCACTTCTTTCCATTTCTAGGGACCTGGAACAGCTGGGTGGGGACAGCGCCCCCGCTGGAAAGCCCGCCACACCTCTCCCGGCTGCACTTCTTTCCATTTCTAGGGACCTGGAACAGCTGGGTGGGGACAGCGCCCCCGCTGGAAAGCCCGCCACACCTCTCCCGGCTGCACTTCTTTCCATTTCTAGGGACCTGGAACAGCTGGGTGGGGACAGCGCCCCCGCTGGAAAGCCCGCCACACCTCTCCCGGCTGCACTTCTTTCCATTTCTAGGGACCTGGAACAGCTGGGTGGGGACAGCGCCCCCGCTGGAAAGCCCGCCACACCTCTCCCGGCTGCACTTCTTTCCATTTCTAGGGACCTGGAACAGCTGGGTGGGGACAGCGCCCCCGCTGGAAAGCCCGCCACACCTCTCCCGGCTGCACTTCTTTCCATTTCTAGGGACCTGGAACAGCTGGGTGGGGACAGCGCCCCCGCTGGAAAGCCCGCCACACCTCTCCCGGCTGCACTTCTTTCCATTTCTAGGGACCTGGAACAGCTGTAGTCTATCGCGACCGCCCACACCCGAATTGTTACTTAACACACTAGTGGACATCATTTCCAGCATACGTTGTTACTGCACAGCAACTTTCTGAACAACCCGCACAGCACGTTAACTTACAGCATACTGTATATAAAAGCAAAAGCTTTTCACTTCCATATGTGTTAGTCAAAGACATATCCAAATGTTTTTTATTCCAGTCTCTGAGCACAATATCAATTCTTTACACGATCACTGGTTTCAGTCCGTAATGACCATCCTCAGATCTTCTTCACACCATGTTCTAAAGTGATACGGCCATAATGTCCACACAGTGAGCCAGTTGCAATAAGCACTGTGTGGACGATGTGCCATTATGGCCTTATCACTTTAGGACATGGTGTAAAAAAGATCTGAGGATGGTCATTACGGACTGAAACCTGTCATCGTCTAAAGAACTGATATTGTGCTCAGAGAGTGGAATAAAAAACATTTGACAGTATTGGATCACCGTTTGTATACGTGACTACGTCGCAGTTGGTGAAAAGACACATTCAGTTCGAAAGGTCAATACATTATTTGGCAGAGGTCGTACACATATACGCTAGAACATAATGACCTCCTAGGTAACGACCGGTATGTGCGCCTTTCGCACGAGTGACAGCGGCGACTTGTTGTGGAATGGAAGCAATGGAGCCTCGTTAGGCGGCTGGAGAGAGTTGGCACAACACATCCGCATGCGCACTTCACCTAATACCCGTAAATTTCGGGGAGGGGAGCGACGACTTCTGACGCCACGCTCAATCCCATCCCAGACCCTTTCGATCTGGTTAAGGGGGTTAGGACGTCAAACGGGCCAACTAGGAGCAGGAGACTTACCAGAGGACATTTTAATTTCTACTGTCTATACTTTTACAAATTAATTCATAAAACTTTGTCACCATGACCAGGAAGGATTGAGGACTCACACTCATCGCAGTGGAAGTTCAAAAACGTAGCAAAATACCTTTTTTTTTACATGTGAAATTTCATCATTTTTTCACTTATTACTGGCTGCATTTGTTGCTATAGGTTCACTTTTCTTCCTAAGTAAGAGATATTCTTCGATGACTTTTCCACAGCATACAAACCGTAGTTACAGGTGTATGAAACTCTATAAGTTATTTAATTTATCAACTGCTACATTTTAAACTTCATGTTTAGAAAAAACTCGAGTTTTATAGTTAATTATCTCAATTTATCCGCAGTTTTTTAATAGATTTGGAAAATTCTAGAGTTTCACAGACCTGTAACTACTGTTTGTATGCTATGAAAAATTCATCGAAGAATCTCTCTTTCTTAGGAAGATAAGTGTACCTATAGCAACAAATGCAGCAGGTAGTAAGTAAAAAAAATTCACATGTAAAAAAATGTGTTCTGTTACGTTTTTGAGCTTCCACTGCTATGAGTATGAATCCTGAATCCTTCCTGATCATGCTGGTAAATTTTTATGAATTTATTTGTAAAAGTACAGACAGTGGAAATTAAAATGTCCTGTGGTGCCTCTCCTGCTCTAAGTCGGCCCGTTTGACGTCCAACTCCCCTAAGTTCTGGCAAATTGAGGGCACTGGGCGTTAGATATCACTGTGTTCCTCGAACCAACCCATCACACTCCTGGCACTGTGACATGGCGCGTTATCTTGCTGAAAAATGCCAGTGCTGTCGAGAAGCATGATCGTCACGAAGGGGTGCAAGTGGTCTGCAACCACTGTACGACACTCTTTGGCGATCATAGTGCACGATCCCTACCGGATCCACGGATGTTCGAAATACAACCCGTGCTTCAAGGCGAGATGCTTTTAATAATTTCCACAACCAGAATCTGTCTCGAAATCTGGCAAAAAAACACGAAGGGATTCAGGTCATACATAATGCACACGCGTTCGCAGCTCGTGGTCGTGCGGTAGCGTTCTCTCTTCCCTCGCCCGGGTTCCCGGGCTCGATTTCTCGGCGGGGTCAGGGATTTTATCTGCCTCGTGATGACTGGGTGTTGTGTGATGTCCTTAGGTTAGTTAGGTTTAAGTAGTTCTAAGTTCTAGGGGATTGATTACCATACATGTTAAGTCTCATAGTGCCCAGAGCCATTTGAACCATAAAGCACACGCAGGGCCCAGTCAGTACCTTCACTGCGCCACAACAACGGCGAGGTCACTGATGACAGTGCCAGTGAAGCAGAGTTATTAAACACGGTTTTACAAACCTCCTTCGCCAAAGAAGACGAAGTAAATATTCCTGGAATTGTCAGGAAGAACTGCCAAAACGAGAAACATAGAAGTACATATCCTCGGCGTAGTAAAGCAGATTAAACCATTTAATAGAGGCAGGGCTTCGGATCCATACTGTATACCAGTCAGGTTCCTCTCTGAGTATGCTGATGCAATAGCTTTATATTTAGCAATCATATATAACTACACGCTCACAGAAAGATCCGTACCTAAGGAATGGAAAATTACTCAAGTCACGCCAATATTCAAAAAGGAAGTAGGAGTAATCAATCCGCTGTATTACAGGCATATATCACTAACATCCATTTGCAGTAGGGTTTTGAGACATACACCATATTCGAACATTATGAAGTGCCTCGAAGAAAACGATTTATTGACACGTAGTCCGCACGGATTCAGAAAATATCGTTCTTGCGAAATGAAATTAGCTCTTTGTACTCATGAAGTAATAAGTGTTATAGACAGGAGATGTCAAATTGATTCCATATTTTTAGATTTCCAGAGGACTTTCTACACAGTTCCTCACAAGCGTCTTCTAAGCAAACAGCGTACCTACGGAGTATCGCCTCAGTTGTGCGACTGGACTCCGGATCTGCGGTCAGAAGGGTCACAGTTCGTAGTAATAGACGGAAAGTGATCGAGCAAAACAGAAGTAATATCCGGCGTTCCCCAAGGAAGTGTTATAGGAACTCTATTGTTCCTGATCTACATTAGAGACATAGGAGACAATCTGAGTAGTCGTCTTAGATTGTTTGCAGATGATGGTGTCGTTTACCGTCTTGTAAAGTCATCAGATGATTAAAATGACTTGCAAAATGATTTAGATAAGATATCTGTATGGTGTGAAAAGTGACAATTCACCCTGAACAAAGAAAAGTGTGAAGTTATTCACATGAGTTCTGAAAGAAATCAGCTAAATTTTGATTATGGGATAAGTCACACAAATCTGAAGGCTGTAAATTCAACTAAATACTTAGAGATTACATATAATATTGTCGGTAGAGCAAACCAAAGGCTGCGATTCATTCGCAGAACACTTCTAAGGTGCAATTGGTCTACTAAAGACACTGCTTATATCACGCTTGTCCGCCCTATTCTGGAGTATTACTGTGCGGTGTGGGACCCGCATCAGGTGCGACTGCCGGATGACATCGAAGAAGTACAAATAAGGGCAGCTCGTTTTGCATTATCGCGAAATAGGGGAGATAGTGTCACAGACATGATACGTGAATTGGAGTGGGAATCATTAAAACAAAGGTGTTTTTCGTTGTGACGGGATTTTCTCATGAAATTTCAATCATCAGTTTTCTCCTCCGATTGCGAAAACCTTCTGTTGGCGCCCACTTATATAGGGAGAAATGATCATTACAATAAGATAAATCAGGGCTCGCACAGAAAAATTTAATTGGCCGTTTTTCGCGCGTGCCGTTAAAGGGCGGAACGGTACAGAGACAGCTTGAAGGTGATACATTGAAAGCTCTGCCAGGCACTTTATTGTGAACAGAAGAGGAATCACGTAGATGCAGATGTCCCCGTGAATGGTCCCCAGAACGTGATGAAGCTGCTGCGAGGTTGTGTCCAACCTGTAGTAGAGGCGTCGAGGAGCTGTTCCCGTGAGACGACGGATTGGCGCCCTCCGATGAGCGCGATGAAGAAGGTATCGGGGTTCATCAGAGCGCGCCACGCTTTCCTACCGAGCCGACGTCCTGTGCCGTTGGTTACGTGTCCATTTCAGTCGTAGTGGCCGAGGGTGTGTTGTTAACTCTGGCACATGTACGGAGGCCCATCGTCAGGAGTGTTCGGTGCACTGCGTGTTCAGACACACTTTGCGCAGCATTAACGTCTGATGTTAAATCCGCCGCAGCTCCTGTTTGACCAGTGTGCCAGCGCACGACTTCTGACACCTGTGATGAGAGGTGGCCGTCCAACGCCACGACGCTGGACGTGACGCCGCACCGTGCCGCCACGTGTTGAAGGCGCTGGCCACAGCACTCCTCGGACACCCGGCAAGTCGTGCAGTTCCCGAAATGCTCGTGCCGAGCCCCACGGCCGTCACAGTCCGCTCTTGGTCAAACACGGACAGCCCGCGCGCTCCCCCCGTCTAAACATTCATGGTGGTGTCTGATGGTACTATATCGTGTTTCCCAACCACTTTCGCGCAACGACGCTCTGAGCGTGTTTTTTTTAGGGAACTAGTTTGAACCTGGGACCTGTTGCTGGTAAGGAGACGCCAGACCACACATGACATGTAGAATTCAGAAGAGTTCAGTGAGACTAGCGATGATATAACCAAATACTAAATGATCTCAGCGTCAGCTCCACTGCACTCCCTGTAAAAGAATCTTAATTCTAACTAAATATAGTGGAAAGGGTTCAAGGCTTTCCTATTTTTAGTTAGCTGGTAAAATAACGTCGAAAAAGCAGTTAAGTTTACCACTGGAAATTTATTCTAATCACAAAACATCGTTTATAAATTGCACTATTGATAAAAGGAAATGTTTTAATACAGAATGGTAAAAACCAACTGCGTTCAAGAAAAATGTGAACGAATATTCCCTAAATGAGTTTCCAAGTTGTACAATGGATCGAAGGATGACCTATGCCATATCACATCTATAATCTAGGTTTAATTTAAGTTTCACAATAGAGAAAACTATCAAAATGGTCTACAGTGACCCTCAATTATCTTTAATAACTTATCTAACTTGTCGTAAATTACAGTGGCTGATGTGGCTTCTCAATAACTATATAAAAGAAAAATCATCGCGTTTCAGATCTGTTCTTCAAGTGGCAAATGTGAGCACCATGACTTTTAATTAACGATCACCATTAGTATTACGCAAAAAGGGGGTGTAACAGATGAGTCTTCTGCATTTCTGAGTGAAGCCTTACCCTGCGGCATCGCGTGCGTTCATTACCTTGTCGGTGTTTAGGCAGCGTCAGGGCGACAGCGGCCGGCGCACCAGCCGCCCAGCTCGCCGTCTCGGAACCAACTCTACTCTAACTTCTCCTTACTACAATTTACCGAAGTTAGTTTAAAAAAACTATCTGTCTGTGTTTTCAACTGACCAATCAGGGTCTCAATGTTATCCTTAAGCTCCGCCTACAAAATTCTGTCTATCCAATGAGAGACGTTATACTTTTCGTGGTGGGGCAATGATTTTAAAGTTTGCAACGTAACAGAGACGCGAAAAAGTCTCACGCTAAAACTTGCAGCTAGTGTGGTCCTTTTAGCGTTATCGTAAGATCTATACTGCTCTTCTGGAGGGCTCTATCTTTTAACATGGGCTGGGGAGTGATCCTAATGTAACAGACACGCGAAAAAGTCTCACGCTAAAACTTGCGGGTGGTAATGGCCCTTTTTGTGTTATCGTAAGATCTATACTGCTTTTCTGGAGGGCTCTAGCTTTTAACATGATCTGGGGGTTGTCCTTGACATACCTGAGACGCGAAAAAGCCTCACGCTAAAACGTGCGGTGTGTATAGTTGTTCAGGTAGGCTCGCGGCGTGGGTGCCCAGCCCCTCCCCACGGTTCTGCTCTCGGCTTCTGTCCTCGTTTCTCCCCTCGGAACTGCGTCTGCCTCATGGTGGGAAGGTACGACATGCATTTAGGCATTCTTGTGTTAGTCTGTGGTATTCCATTTGCTCACTCGTTACTCGTATAACTTTGGTTAATTTAATGTCACGATTTAGTCGGAGCTATGTGACATACTACTGGATTTGCTTATCACGTCAGGGTTTTCATGTAAGGTGTTGGATTAGCCTGACACCTTACATATCACCACCCTTCGAACTTAATTTTTGTACTGAATTTAGGCAATGATTGAATCGTTGTCTAAATCAGTCAAAAATTTTCTAATTTATCTAAATTTTGTTGCACACTGTTCAGCCACATTATTCTGTTCTATGCTAGTTTGTATTACTAATTTATATTTTTATATTCTTCCACATTATAATTAAAAATGACAAGAGAAGATATTTTTATACTGTTATTAATTTTTAATTATTTTCTTTCTTTATTTAAGTGTGTAGTTTGTTTTGTAAGAAGTTTGTTATCGAAAATGAGGAGTCTTTCACATCGATTTTCTTATAAATATGGTTTTTTTTATAAATGTAGTAATTGAGTAAAATCTATTCCTAACACATTTTCTAAATATCATGTGCAAGAAAAATGTTTTTGTTCCTAGACACTCATTTCAACATTGTTACACTAACAAGTAAGAAATATTTCCAAGAATTGCTTTGACAAAGAAATATACATACACAAGTATTGAGATATTATCCTATTAAATGTTACAAATGTTAAAAAAAATTGCTTTGGCAAAGAAATATACATACACACGTATTGAGGTATTATCCTAATAAATGGTACAAATGTTAAAGAAAAAGGAAAACATCCAACAAGATAATTTTTTATTCTTTGTTTTTTATAAGGAGAAAATAAGTAAAATATAGTTATTCTTTTATTTTCATGAGGAGAAAATAAGTGGCGTATCTAGTTTCTTTATATACTGTCCATTTCAGAACTAATGACTTGTTTTTATCGACAGTCTATTTTTTACTTAAGTCCATAGTCAATGACTGTTGTTTTGTAGTTTATTAGCAGTCTGATGTGCTTAACTTATTTAGTTATTCACACGTTTCTTTTGCACAATTCCTACATCCTATAATTTGATTTCACACGTTCACACAATCCTATGAATGTTCAAGCATGAGGTTGGCGAATGTTTTTGCACGAAGGTGATGGACTTGAGCGGGATGGATCTGGGCAAGTATTTGATGTACAGCTTCGTTCGTCGTTCCTTGTTGGCTTTACAAGTGTGTCTTGCTGTTGTGGAGGTCCCATAATGGAATGGTGCTGTGAGTGCAGAATCTCGTGGTTTACTGGCTTTGTATGCTCGAAAGTCATCGTTATGTGTCGCTGAATGCGGTCGTTTTTCGTTGTAATACTTCGCAGACAACTAGTTTACAATAGGACAGGGATTTGGGAAGGTATGTCGTCTATTCTTCACCCATCTTCTTTCTTGGTCTCAACTTCGCGAATCTTCAACTTCCGTTCTTCCCGCTTTTTCTCTGCTTCTTACTTGCTTCTTGGTTCTTCTCTGGGAAGGATATGGAAATATTTATTGATAACTAGTCGCTTTGAAGTTCTAGTCCTAGTAACAGTTTGATAAATTGTTTGGGCGCGTCATTTTTACTTTGTGGAAGTTCTTCTTCAGTTTCGTGCATCAGCGTGCTGTTTAATAGCAGTAGTGTGACTTTTACGCATATTTTTTTTGCCAGTGGTGGCTTGCCCAAGCGGTCTTCTCGTCCGGCCGTTTTTCTGCTCGCTCCGCTGTGTCGGGGCTCGGAGACCCTTGCGGCGTTCGCCGTCCCGCCGCGTCTCAGCAGGGGTCTGTCACTGTGCGGCTCGGTGTTCCCTCCGAGCAGGGTTCCTCCTAGCGGGCATATTTATTGCCCACTTTCGCTACAAGGGCATTCTGTTACCTTCGCTGTCCTTTTCCTTCTCTGACGCTCCTGCTATGTAGGAATCGTGTCTTGCTAATTACGTCCTTTTCTTTCTTGATACATCTCGCGTTGCAACTTGTGGGTCGTTGCATCTCTTCCTTGCTGGAGTTTTTACAATGGTTCTTACAAAAAGTTTTACTTATAATCATCTAACATATATCTACTATCTACTTGTTTTGCGCCTACTTAAAAAGCTTTACAAATTTCGGCGCCCTTTCCATGTTACAATTCTAAGATATTTTGAGTCTTAACGTCTACTCAAGAATCCTCAAATTCGTTTTTTATTTTTGTGTAGTGTCGTGGTGTATGGCATATTAGTATTTCATGCTGTTAGACTATCTACGCTTCATCCCTTCACCTTAAGCTATGGTACTATTGGTGTTATTATTGAAACTACTTTCTTTTTCCCACCTTCCTCTCTCTTCATTCTTCTTTCTCCTGACGATCTTATCTGCAACATAATCTTGAAATATTGTGCTGATTATTTACCAGTAATAAAATTAATCTTCAAACTTGTACTGAAAGTGTTTCATACTGCCAGTCTTAGGTAAAAATACCTCTGCTTTATCTCGTAAAATATCCTCTAATTCTCTTTTACTGTGTTCCGAAATACCTAGAACTTCTTGTAATTTTTCGTCGATTTCTTTATGGACTTCAACATGAGTTGAGGCGATTCCCCCTTTTGTGCATACCATTCTAATTCTTCATCCTCTTTATCTCGCATCATTCTTAATTATTTGTTTGTAACTGGTATTTCTTCTAATTTTAGCTTTTGCTCAAAGAGAAGTGTGACATTCCCGAATGTTACGCTACCTTTCCCCATATCGATTATCGCTCGTCTCTCATTTAAAAAATCTGCACCTATAATCAATTCTACAGTTAGTTTAGGTATAATCACGAAGTTGGCTTCGATCTTTTGACCTTGGCACGAAAGAGTTAACCTTGTTTGTCTCGTAACTTCCGCAGCATTGTTTCTAATAGGACCTCTTACTTTAATCTTACGTGTTTTCAGAACTGGCAATTCCTCATTGGCATTACACTGCATGAATAAATTTTCTGAGATCGCAGTCAGTTCACTTCCGCTATCAGTTACAATATTGACTGGGATATTCTTTACCATGGCCTTCACAATCGGTTGAATTTGAAAGGGTTGGTTCTGTTCTTCTTCCTCTTGCATCAACGAATCCTCCACTGAATCATACATGAGTCTTTTTAGGAATTTCCCTTGTGAATTCGAACTTTCTGTAGGATAAGCTTCGACTGCTACTTCTCTCTCTTTTATTTCCTCTTCTCTATTTCTTCCTTCATTTACGCTTTCTTCTACATCCTCTACCTTTTCCTCATCCTCGTCTATCTTCTCCTTCTTCGTCGCTACTTCCACATAATCGCATCTAAATGCTCTAATTATCGCTTCATAACTTCCTTCATTATATACGTTGGGTTGTGTGCCCACTCGTAACTTGTTTTCAACTTCTGTCGACTGTGCATTATTCTCATTGAATTCGCTTTCCCTGGTTTTCATCTCAAATAGCTCTGCAAAATTCATTACTTCGTCCTTTCATCCTACATTCGTTGTGCATGCCTCTGGTAATTCTTCTTCCTCGTCAGTATTCTCCCGATTAATTTCGTCCCAACACGATATTGTTATTTTCTTGTCTTCGTTCTCATCTGGTCCCTGCGGATTTGTTTCTTCCTTCTTCTCTTCTCGTGATAAGATTTTTACTTCTCTGTTCAAGGTGCTGCAATTGTCCTGGATCGGTGCGTCATTCTCTTTGGCATGAGCGCTTAGCTGTCAACTCGAACTTTTATTGGGGTTTGGTGGTCTTAACTCCACGTCTTCTATCTGTATTCGCTTTTCTTGTTCAGCTTGTTGATAGTGGTTTCTTTGTTGATAATTTGTCGGTCTATTGGTTCTCCAGTACCCGTTCCGGTTGTCGTTATTCCCTCTGTAATAGTTATTGCCATATCCTTTTCTAAATCCATAACCAGTTCTTTGTTGAAATCTATTGTCGTTTCTTGGTGCGAAGTTATCACGTGGTTCGTAATTATTGTTTCTTCGTACTGTGTGTTGTGGATTCCACCGCTTTTTGCTTTCGTTTTCACGTGCGCTTCGTCTTTTTCTTGCGTCATCTTCCGAAAATATGAACTCTAGTTCCCTTAGAATACCTTTAAATGCTTCGACGTCATTGCCTCCGCGACCTACTAATGATTGCTGGTATTTCAATGGTAACTTCATCGCGCATAATTTAATCAACTCTCCGTCATTGCATGGTACATCTAAGCATTGACTTTGTTTGCCATTACTTCGAAAAATTTCACGGGACTCTTCTCTCCTGAATTTTCAAAATATTGGTTCTGTAATAATCCGTACTTCACTCTGTTCTGTGCTTCGCTGGACCAATATCGAGAGAGAAACTTCTCTCTGAAATCTTCGTACGATCGGCATGTCACTGCAACATTCTGCATGATTTCTGCGACTGTTCCTGACATGTGTGCACATATAAAGTCTAATTTGTGTGCTAGCGTCCAGTGTTCTGGCAATCCTACTCGGAATTGATCAATAAAAGTTCGTGGATGTAATGAGTTTCCTTCTCGAAAGTGTTGAAATTTTCTGACTGTGAGGAAATGATCGTTGTCGTACTTCGTCATAGTTCCATATGAAATTCGCGATTCTTCGCCACTTTTGTTTCTGATCATTTCTCCCGTCGTTCTTCCCTGTTGTGGTAGATCCATTGGATATTGTCCACTGTAACTTTCGCGTATCCGCGGTGCAGGCTGTCTGATTTAACGTATGTTACTTTCCGCCTGTGATTGGAATCGCAAATGCATAATGTCTTCCTTAATTACCTGTTTTTCCGGTGCTGTTACAGATACGGATGTGGTTGCAGACTCAGTGCTTGTTCGATCCTGTTCACTACGCTCTTCAATGGTTTGCAACAACTCTGCTCGCAATTTCTGAAATTGTCGCTTCGTTTGCGCTTCTATTTTGACTATGCGGTTATCATATCTTTTCAGAGCTGCTTTTGTGATACGTTTGTGTAACACACTGTTTTCAACAATTTCACGCGCTGTACCTGCTGCTTGTCTAGTAATTACGTTTATCTGTTTCTTTAGTTTCTTGACTTCTCCCTGGGTGTTGTTACGTAATGTTGTGATCTCGTCCTCAGTGTCATTACGCAATGTTTGTACGTCTGCTTGTACCTTGTCAATGTCTTTTCTCAATTGATTATGTCCTATTATTAAGTTTCCTATCACTTCTCGAGATTATTTTGCCTCGTCTTCAATATGACTTAGGTGTAACTGAATTTTTTTGTTTTGTTCTTTAATCTCACGCATTAGTCTCGTGGTTTCTGCATTCTGAATTTGAATTTGGTTCGCTATTTCTTTATTTTGCATTGTCATGGTTTCCGTAATTAATTGTAATAATTCTGCCAGATTGGTGGGTCCTATTGCGTTTTCTTCCGACCTCCTACGCTCTGTGTTTTCGCCCAAGTGTTGGTTCGCAACCGTTTGCATTGATCTCTGCTGTGACACGTTTCTGCTCGCAATCCTTGTGCTCTGTGGTGAGGGAGCTCTGATTACTTGTACTATGGGTTCTACGTATTCAAGACGCAAGTTAAAATCCTCATCGCCTGTCTCTCTACTTTCCTGCTCTGTCGTATGCTGACCTAGGTTTTCTGTGCCTTGGCGTACATTATCCTCGTTATGGTGCGATATCTGTCCTATTTCTCGCGATACTGCATCGTCTGGTGTACTGTCCTCTATTCTCTGTCCATTTTCATGCTGGGTCCCTACCTCAATTCGGTCAAGGTCTCGATGTGCCATTGCTAATCTTTCCGTATCCCTTATTTTCTGTTTTAAAAGCAATTCACACGCCCTACTTCGCGACAAATTGCGCTCATACGATCTCACACGTTTCATAAACTTTTTGTTCACACAATTTGACACTACCAAGACTGACAATCCATTCACTTACTTGTTGGCAAAGACCCAACTTGTCAACGATGTATCCGCCACCTGCGCGCTTGCATTGGAGAGAAAACTTAATTCTAACAATTTTTAAAATTCATAACTTAATTATGCTGTTGTCTCTGATATATTGTCTCACTGTTTCTTGAGTACTTTCTTACTATCTGTCATTGCAGCTACTGTTTTTGACTATGTATAAATTTAAAAAAAAAAATTTTTTACTACGAAAAATTTTTTAGCAGGATATTTTATGACCTAATTAGGCATGTGGTCGACCTTCAATCATGGTATTTTACCATCCTGGCAGGGTCGCCATTTTCTAATCATTCATGGTGGTGTCTGATTGTACTATATCGTGTTTCCCAACCACTTTCGCGCAACGACGCTCTGAGCGTGTTTTTTAGGGAACTAGTTTGAACCTGGGACCTGTTGCTGGTAAGGAGACGCCAGACCACACATGACATGTAGAATTCAGAAGAGTTCAGTGAGACTAGCAATGATATAACCAAATACTAAATGATCTCAGCGTCAGCTCCACTGCACTCCCTGTAAAAGAATCTTAATTCTAACTAAATATAGTGGAAAGGGTTCAAGGCTTTCCTATTTTTAGTTAGCTGGTAAAATAACGTCGAAAAAGCAGTTAAGTTTACCATTGAAAATTTATTCTAATCACAAAACATCGTTTATAAATTGCACTATTGATAAAAGGAAATGTTTTAATATAGGATGGTAAAAACCAACTGCGTTCAACAAAAATGTGAACGAATATTCCCTAAATGGGTTTCCAAGTTGTACAATGGATCGAAGGATGACCTATGCCATATCACATCTATAATCTAGGTTTAATTTAAGTTTCACAATAGAGAAAACTATCAAAATGGTCTACAGTGACCCTCAATTATCTTTAATAACTTATCTAACTTGTCGTAAATTACAGTGGCTGATGTGGCTTCTCAATAACTATATAAAAGAAAAATCATCGCGTTTCAGATCTGTTCTTCAAGTGGCAAATGTGAGCACCATGAGTTTTAATTAACGATCACCATTAGTATTACGCAAAAAGGGGGTGTAACAGATGAGTCTTCTGCATTTCTGAGTGAAGCCTTACCCAGCGGCATCGCGTGCGTTCATTACCTTGTCGGTGTTTAGGCAGCGTCAGGGCGACAGCGGCCGGCGCACCAGCCGTCCAGCTCGCCGTCTCGGATCCAACTCTACTCTAACTTCTCCTTACTACAATTTACCGAAGTTAGTTTAAAAAAACTATCTGTCTGTGTTTTCAACTGACCAATCAGGGTCTCAATGTTATCCTTAAGCTCCGCCTACAAAAATTCTGTCTATCCAATGAGAGACGTTATACTTTTCGTGGTGGGGCAATGATTTTAAAGTTTGCAACGTAACAGAGACGCTAAAAAGTCTCACGCTAAAACCTGCAGCTAGTGTGGTCCTTTTAGCGTTATCGTAAGATCTATACTGCTCTTCTGGAGGGCTCTATCTGTTAACATGGGCTGGGGAGTGATCCTAATGTAACAGACACGCGAAAATGTCTCACGCTAAAACTTGCGGGTGGTAATGGCCCTTTTTGTGTTATCGTAAGATCTATACTGCTTTTCTGGAGGGCTCTAGCTTTTAACATGGGCTGGGGGTTGTCCTTGACATACCTGAGACGCGAAAAAGCCTCACGCTAAATCGTGCGGGTTGTATAGTTGTTCAGGTAGGCTCGCGGCGTGGGTGCCCAGCCCCTCCCCACGGTTCTGCTCTCGTCTTCTGTCCTCGTTTCTCCCCTCGGAACTGCGTCTGCCTCACGGTGGGAAGGTACGACATGCATTTAGGCATTCTTGTGTTAGTCTGTGGTATTCAATTTGCTCACTCGTTACTCGTATTACTTTGGTTAATTTAATGTCACGATTTAGTCGGAGCTATGTGACACACTACTGGATTTGCTTATCACGTCAGGGTTTTCATGTAAGGTGTTGGATTTGCCTGACACCTTACACCCGTTCTACACTCGGACACTGGATTCAGCCCGCTATTACTAGATGCACCGTTCGACCGTGCGTGTCTTGATTAGCAGTCATTCCTCTGCAGGTGACGCTGGCTGAAGCTTTGTGAGACGCGTCGAACTTAAAGCCGAAGAGCAGTTTTATCGGCTGCTCTGTCACAAGGACGTACTCTTAGGGATCCGAAGGGGGAGGGAAAAAAAGGGAAAGCTGTGACGTAATGTGCCGGTAACTCCGAACAGGGAGCGGATTTAGGTATGTCTCGTTGTCTTAGGCCTAGAACGAAATATTCACTCTGCAGCGGAATGTGTGCTGATATGAAACTTCCTGGCATATCAAAACTGTGACTCGGACCGCGTCTCGAAATCTGGACCTTTGCCTATCGCGGGTAAGTTCTCTATCATCTGAGCTGTGAAGTTTGGAATGTGCGAGACGAGGTACTGGCGGAATTAAGCCTCTGAGCACGGGTCGTGATTGGTGCAGATGGTAGAGCACTTGCCCGCAGAAGGCAAAGGTCCCGAGTTCGAGTCTCGGTCCGGCACACAGTTTTAATCTGCCAGGAATTATCAAATAATGTTATAGGCCATTAACAAATGCCAGCGTGCGAACCATTCAACGAAACATCATAGATACTGGTTTTCGGGACCGGAGACCCACTCGTGTACTCTTGATGATTGCTCGACACAAAGCTTTATGCCTCGCCTCGGCCCGTCAATACCGACATTGGACTTTTGATGACTGGAAGTTTGTTGCCCGGTCGGACGAATCTCGTTTGAAATTGTATTCGGATCGATGTGTACGGATATGAAGACTACCTCAAGAATCCAAGGACCCTGTGTGTCAGCTGGGGACTGTTCAAGCTGTTGGAGGCTCTGTAATGTTTACAGGCGTGTGCAGCTGGCGTCATATGGGATGCCTGACAGGAAACTGACACGTGAAGTGTAAATGAGCATCCTGTCTGATCACCTGCACTTATTCGTGTCTATTATACTTTCTGATGGACATGGGCAATTCCAGCAGGACAATGCGACCTCCCACACGCCCAGAATTGGTATAGAGATTTTTAGGAATTTTCTTCTGTGTTTAAACATGTGTAAGTAGGCTGTTTAGGTTTTTTTATTGGTAACGCCGCCGCCACGTAGCGCTCTGTATAAAAATCACTGGCTGTGCCGTGTGCAGTCTGTGGCTGGTTTGCATTGTTGTCTGCAATTGTAGTGTTGGGCAGCGGCAGCTGGATGCTAACAGCACGTAGCGTTGCGCAGTTGGAGATGAGCCGCCAGCGGTGGTGGACGTGGGGAGAGAGATGGCGGAGTTTTCAAATTTGTAAGAATTGATGTCACGAACTGATATATATATATATATATATATATATATATATATATATAATGACTGTTAAGGTAAATACATTGTTTGTTCTCTATTAAAATCTTTCATTCGCTAACTATGCCAATCAGTAGTTAGTGCCTTCCATAGTTTGAATCTTTTATTTAGCTGGCAGTAGTGGTGCTCGCTGTATTGCAGTAGTTCGAGTAACCAAGATTTTTGTGAGGTAAGTGATATGTGAAACGTATAGGTTAATGTTAGTCACTGCCATTCTTTCGTAGGGATTTTTGAAAGTCAGATTGCGTTGCGCTAAATATATTGTGTGTCAGTTTAAGCACAGTCATGTACAATTTTTCTAAGGGGAGATTTGTATGTCGACCCTTAGCCATGGATACCTCACAGGAATCTTCTGATTTTTTCTTGTAGTTTGTGTAATTAGTGTAGCTTTTGTTTATTACTAGCGCTTAATTATAGAGATAATTTACTTTCTAGTTATAGTTTTTCATTGTTGTACAGTAAAACAGTTGTGGCATGCATGTAGATTTGCACCAAATATTTCGCAGCTGCGCTTGCAATTAACTAGATATTATTTTCAATGCTATATTAATGTGTTTTATTATTTTGCTCTTCAAATTGTGCTTTTCTTTGTTGTCGTCTGAAATATTGTGACAATAATGGCGTGTGAAAAACGTAATACTATGCTTCAAAGTAAACTGAGAAATGACAGTGAAGACGAAAGCAGTGTGTTAGCGCCTCCGAGTAATGAATTAACTAATGTTCAAAGTAGTAATTTGGTAATTGTGCATAGGGAAATGGAGTGGGCTGCAAATAATGGTGTAGGCTGTGAAACAATTAGTGAACAGAGGACACGGTGTTACTGTGTGTGAACATTTTTGCTTGATAGTTGCACGACTACTACTGACTATAAGGCTTACATACTTAGCACATACACTGATAAAGAGATTTTAATGCAACATTTTGGTTTACTTGAAAAGACATTCTTTATTTCAAGTAGTTTTTGTGACATTAAAGATGACTTAGTATTTGGTTTCTTTGACAGCTACACGATTTTATCACGACGCTACTAATGAGTGACAATTTACAATGTTGCTTTTGTGGTGTTTCTGTTTTATATCTGCACAGTTTTGCTGAAGTCTTCTGGAAAGGAAAACATGTTTTAGTAGTAACTTTTGTGGTATAGCTACAATGAGACAGCGTTTTCCGTAGCACAACGATACGATACAGCACAGTACTTTCTTCATCACGGCAATAAGCGTAATAACTGAGATATTTATAAGCAAAGCATTTCACTTTTGTTTATTTTGAGGTAAGTACATTGACTTCTGCAGAACTTAGCTTTCGGAGGACGATAACTACGACACTTCCACAGAGATTAACGTACAGCAAGACGCACATTTAGCGCTATAGGACACGGATTTGAGTGATTAATTTTGTACTTCAAACATTTATTTTTAAAGATTTTTGAATTACAATGGCACAAAGGTTTTCCGTGGCACATTTCATTCAATTGCTGTAATCTGTAACACCTGAGGGTATAATTACATTGATCCTCAGGAGGGTACATGCTTACTTTGTGTACCATGTGTATGGCAAACACAAGGAGCCCTAGCTAATATGGTATTTGCTTATACAACTTTACACATCGGTACCATATTTCTCTAACACATTAATTACACAGCTATCTGATCATTTAACTGAGAGAAACAAACATTCATTATACTACATCAGTGACAGATGTTTACGTAATTACACCGTTGGATAACTTCACACTTACGAAATTGTATTTTGTCTGTACTTTGTGAACTGTTCATACATTTTCGGAACCATTGTGATACTATGAGAGCTTTGAATGACATAATTGGGTATGAGATCATGATTTTTAAAGTACGGTTGATGTATATGACACTTTCGACATGAGCAGAGAATTTTTTTTAGGTTTTGAAATTATTGGAAGAAGCTACGACGATTTTGAGATTTGGCTGAGGTTTTATAATGACGATGTGTATTACGCTGTTGCGGTATGTTTATGATCAATAAGCTGATGCTATATGAGTTATTTGATTATGCTACTTATCTGTTATGATGGAATATTGAAGAAGTGTCGACAAATAAGGTAAGAAATAATGAGTAGAGGTTAGGGACCCTGGTTTGTGAAAAAGGTTGTTGGAAACCAAGAATCGTACTTTAAGAGTTATGAAATGTATGTAATTGCGTGAATGTATTACAATGCCGACGAAAATTTTTGGACACTGTTATATCAATAGGATTTTGTTTCTACTGATGTGTAACGCAAATTTTTCAACTGTGAATTTTTTTATATGATACTGCCACTGTAGCGGAAACTGTTGTCGTAAATATTTCGATAAGACAGTTAAGTGACCACCTGCACGTAATGCGTCGTGGGCACCCAGCTGCGCGACAACCACCTGACAAAAAGAAAGCCATTAGTGTGTGCCTTTCAGAGACACAAGTAAAAAAAAAAAGGCCATTATCCTCGATATTGACATTCATTGCTTTGTAGAAAGCATCGCAAATACGACATGCTCAAACTTGAAAACATATGATTATACTGTGGAGCTCTTAATTTATGATATTTACTAAAATGCCTAATGAAACGATGAGAAACATTACACGGCTATTGTCTTGCTAGTTGAGAGAAATGCCATGTGGATTGCTTCATATATTTATTTACTCATTTTGTTTAATATCTAGTTTCTATCTGCACTGCAGCATTGGTTAAAATACAATTTAATAGGTGTACTAATATACTTATTTTATGCCTATAGATGCAGTAAATAATAACTTTACGATGTACTTAAAAAAACGAAGTAGCACAAAAAGACTTCACTTCACAGGAACTGCATACATAATTTTCTTTTCAGGTACTTGGTAATTTTTATGGTAAGATAACTTCTTGTGGTGCACCACTTTAATGACATAGATATTAATATGTGAATAGACATTTCCCTTTTCTGCATTGTTGTCTTTACTGTAATATTTTTTCTGCTTGAGCTTTGTCATGTTTAGTTATAAGCTATTGCATTTGCTGCTGCTGTGTGCCAGGCGTAATGTTACTGAATTTGACTTTGTATTACTCTGTTAAGCCAGTTTTACTAGGGATTTGTTTTTCTTGTTTGCTGCACAGCGCCTTATATTAGTTGTAATATTGCAATTGCTTTACCAATTACCATTTTTTTGGGACATTGCTGTTTGTATTAATTTGTTTTGTGCTGCTGCTTTGCCTCGTCCCTTAGTTTAGCATCTGAGCTCAGTAGATTTAAGTTAGCTTAAGAGGGGGTAGACTATATAAGAATCTAACTATGATGAATTGGAAGAAAAGCATTGAGAAGCTATAAGAAAATGGTTTGGCCAAAAAAGTAGTGTACAGTGGAGAAAAACTATTTTTGAAAGAGGATGTGAACAGAATACAGAAAACATGCTTGAATAGGATTTTTTGGAGGAAACAAATGTTGAGATACGACGAAAGATCTACAGAATGAAGTTTTGGGTTGAACTGCAGTACCAAATGTTACCCTGAAAACAAACCCTGTCCTTTCCTTTTGTGTATCCCACTATATGTTTGTGTACCCTTGTGTATTTGTTTTCTTCCTGTCTCTGCGTAATGTTTTATAGAATTTTTTCTCTTCTAATACTAAGCTACATTCACTATGATGAGGAATACTGTTATACTCAAATATAATTTGCATTAATAACACGTTATTTACTTCGTAAAGATGTTTACACATTATTTATTCTGTTTAGTTCTAATGCTCATGTGTGAAGCTAATGTTTCAAAAGTTATTCTGATCTTTTATGTATATACTTATAATTTTTGTAACACTGATGTATTTGCTATTTCGATTCTTTTGTAAAGCCTGTACTACTGCAAATGTTATCTGTATTGTTATGTTCTTAAAGATGTATTTTGTACCTTTGTTATAGTATTCTTATGTTATAAAATTTTAATTGACACCAGTTCATCAAATTAAGTAGCTTGTAAATTACATTTCACTGCACACGTTTATGTTGGTCATAGTATATAGACAATATGTGAGAAGTAGGGACTGATAGTGTTTGCACGTGTGTTAATAATTCAGTAAGGGACTGGATAACAGCATTGCTGGTTCTGAGGACATTTCAAAAAAAAATTTTGTGAGTGCACAAGTGGTGGTTATGGACTTGCTATATTATCCGCAAGACTCTTGAATGGTGATTGTGCGCCTGCACAGTCAAACAGATGGCTGCTGGCCATCTCTACAAGGACTACAGTGGCTCTACACCTTTGATGACCCACCAATACCATTATTTCTACAAGGTCTACAGTGGGTCTGCATCTCTGGTGGCCCACCAATACCGTAATCTCTTCCAGGACTACAAGGGGTCTACTCTGTGATGAACTACCTACCAATATTCTTCAAAACTTCGATTGACTCTGCTGTGGGTTTGCTCTGTTGTGGCCCATTACCTGTCTGGATGTCAAAATTCAGCACTGTCTTTCCGTTGGAAGGACAACACTACTTCTTCAAGACTGCATGCAAATCCACTACTTGTGTGTGCGTTTTCTTTTACTACTCAGACTTTGAGAAAAACACTGCAATTTTACTTTGATGAATGATCAGAACTGTCTTTATGGACTGTGAGAAAATTTTAGCTTTTGACCAACATTGTATCGATAAGTGTGTGCATTTCATTTCTTTGTCATTGTAATAATGAAAAAAAAATTTCAAATCTGTATTGGCCACTACCCCAAAACAATTAGTAAATTTTTTTGTGAGGAGCATGGGGGCTATGCAAGTAGGCTGTTTAGGTTTTTTTATTGGTAACGCCGCCGCCACGTAGCGCTCTGTATAAAAATCACTGGCTGTGCCGTATGCAGTCTGTGGCTGGTTTGCATTGTTGTCTGCCATTGCAGTGTTGGGCAGCGGCTGCTGGATGCTAGCAGCGCGTAGCGTTGCGCAGTTGGAGGTGAGCAGCAAGCAGTGGTGGACGTGGGGAGAGAGATGGCGGTGTTTTGAAATTTGTAAGAATTGATGTCATGAACTGTTATATATATTATGACTATTAAGGTAAATACATTGTTTGTTCTCTATTAGAATCTTTTATTCGCTAACTATGCCTATCAGTAGTTAGTGCCTTCCGTAGTTTGAATCTTTTATTTAGCTGGCAGTAGTGGTGCTCGCTGTATTGCAGTAGTTCGAGTAACCAAGATTTTTGTGAGGTAAGTGATATGTGAAACGTATAGATTGATGTTAGTCAGGGCCATTCTTTCATAGGGATTTTTGAAAGTCAGATTGCGTTGCGCTAAAAATATTGTGTGTCAGTTTAAGCACAATCTTGTATAATTTTTCTAAGGGGACATTTCACATGTTCTCTCGTTTGTGACGGCTTCTTCATTCTGCATTCTACATTTATACTCCGCAAGCCACCCAATTGTGTGTGGCGGAGGGCACTTTACGTGCCACTGTCATTACCTCCCTTTCCTGTTCCACTCGCGTATGGTTCGCGGGAAGAATTACTGCCGGAAAGCCTCCATGCACTCTGAAACCTCTCTAATCTTACATGGAATATATTCGATACCTCATCCAGAAACGCACCCTCTCGAAACCTGGACAGAATGCTACACCGCGATGCAGAGCGCCTCTCCTGCAGAGTCTGCCACTTGAGTTTGCTTAACATCTCTGTAACGCTATCACGCATACCAAATAACCCTGTGACGAAATGCGCCGCTCTTCTTTGGATCTTCTCTATCTCATCTGTGAATCCGACCTGGTACGGATCCCACACTGATGATCAATACTCAAGATAGGCCGAACGAGAGTTTTGTGAGCCACCTCCTTTGGTGATGGACTACATTTTCTGCCGGCCGGAGTGGCCGTGCGGCTCTAGGCGCTATTGTCTGGAACCGGGCTACCGCTACAGTCGCAGGTTCGAATCCTGCTTCGGGCATGGATGTGTGTGTTGTCCTTAGGTTAGTTAGGTTTAAGTAGTTCTACGTTCAAGGCAACTGATGACCTCATAATTTAAGTCACATAGTGCTCAGAGCGATTTGAACCATTTGACAACATTTTCTAAGGACTCTGCCAACGAATCTCAACCTGGCACCCACGTTACCAACAATTAATTTGATATGATCATTCCACTTCGTATCGTTCCATTCGCATACTCCCAGGTATTTCACATAAGTAACTGCTACCATTCTTTGTTCCGCTATCATATAATCATACAATAAAGGATCCTACTTTCTATGTATTCGCAATACATTACATTTGTCTATTTTAAGGGTCAGTTGCCACTACCTGCACCAAGTGCCTATCCGCTGCAGATCTTCCTGCATTTGGCTGCAATTTTCTAATGCTGCAACTTCTCTGTATACTACAGCATCATCCGCGAAAAGCCTCGTGGAACTTCCGAGACTATCTACTAGGTCATTTATATATATCGGGGACAGAAGTCACGTTTCTGTGTAGAAGAATGAAAATCGTAAAAATGCTAGAATTGGTGGAAGCAGTCTCTCATCAATTTACGACAATAATTTGAAGAATTTTACACCATTTTCTCAAAACTGCGAGAGCACGTAGACCATTTTTTTAAAATTACGTCAGGATGGCAGTGAAATCATTTGACAAACTAGATGTGAAACTGAAGGACCGTCTCCAACACCCAGGTACATATATGCAAGCATTTCAGATGCTGTCTGTAACTTTGAAGTAGAACAGTACAATTAACACAATCTTTAATATAAAACTGAAGTAACGTAAGTTTACAAATAATAGGTCAGAGTAAATACAAGGAGAAGCGAAGTTAAGTTACGTTTTACAAATTGTGAAACGCGTATTCTGAGTTGTCATCGAAAGAAGACCTGTGACGACGGTTCAGGCCGAGATAATGTGAGCCCTCGCACAACTGAACAGCGGCTTCAGGTAGGCTGACGCAATGTGCTGTGTATTTGGCTGGCTCTGTACGTACTGATTAGGGGCCGTCGGTGGGGTGGCGGGGTCGGTAGTGAACTGGTACATCGAGAGGCATATGGTGTATCGGATGTAGGCGGTAGAGGATGCTTCTGCTGCCTGATTTTCTTCGCTACTTTCAGCACCTCCGTTTGAAAATCAAGAGTGTCAACAAAAGGGAGTAATCCTTTAAAAGACTAAAAGTGCCGATTTGGTGTGTCCTTCAAGGCTGTGATCATTTCTAATTCAACAGAATCCATTTTCCGTTTCTTTGATACAGGTACTCTGAAAGCTGCAGCAGCATTACGTGGTACCTTGTAAGCGACTGTATAGGATTTCCGTCATTTTCAGCAGTTACATCAGCAGCACCATCACTATCATCAATATTTTGTGAGAGAGTGTCCTCTGTTTCTTTTTCTTTAAATATTTTGTTCAGAAACTGCAAGTGAGATGCATAAATGTATGATTTTGCGTTTGACGCCTCCACTCCCGATTTTTCTTAGTTTTGCAAATTGATTTTCGGTACAGGTCTCTCACTTGCGTCCACTTTTTCAGAACGTGTTTACTGAAAAAATTATTTCATTAATCACAAGACCTGTCCATCTCTCGTTCACGATTTTTTGTAACAACTTGCATTGCAATATTTTAGTTAATTTTAATCTAGAGGTTTAGCTTTTCTGTTTTAGGTGTTTGCAAAGATTGCAACTTTCTCAGATTTGCATTACACATATCTCCTCGGGATTTCGACTATAAGCAAGATCGTCACAAAGTTTGTTGTGCAATGTGGACGGTATTACGATCGGAATGCATTCCTGTTCCAGATAAGAAGAAATGGGTATCAGACTATCGCTGATATCCCGAACTGCCTGGGCGCCGTTGATGGGAAACACATAAGGATCGTCCACGCTCTCAACTCTATGCGTATGAACTGCAAAGGATATCCGTCTAGTTCTGATGGCAGTAGCTGGTAGAATACCGATGTGTTCACGCTAATGTTTGAGCGTATGGGAAGGGCTGTGACTCTAACGTTTTTCAAAACTGTCAACTGTGGCGATCTATCATTCACGGCACCATAAACCTACCTGAGGACAAGTGTCTTCCAGGGATACACAACCCCAAAATCTGATTCTTCAATTTCTCCAGGCGTATTTTATGACGAAATAAATCTCGGGTGAACAGCCTGGTATGAGTGTGCATAGAACACCATATTTCGGCAATCGACCACGTAGCCATCATCAGGTGCGCTGATATACTGCAAAACCTCCAAATGCCTCACCACGTGATTGGACACTATGCTTTTGGCTGTCCTCAAACCGTACAGTGCAAATAGTTTGACGGTAGCGAAAAGGATCTACAACTATCGTGCGTGCACAGCTTGTAGGTGCGTGGAATGCACTGCTGGAACACTTAGCAACAAACTGGGGGATCCTCCATCGTTCAGTTTACTTGGATCTTAACTATGCTTGACTATGCTATGGTTCAAAATAGTTCCAATGCCTCTGAGCACTATGCGACAACTTCTGAGGTCATCAGTCGGCTAGAACTTAGAACTAATTAAACCTAACTAACCTAAGGACATCACACACATCCATGCCTGAGGCAGGATTCGAACCTGCGACCGTAGCGGTCGCTCGGCTCCAGACTGTAGCACCTAGAACCGCACGGTCACTCCGCCCGGTTGCTACGGATATATCGACAGCTTGTGTACTTGTGCAAAATTTCGTACGAGACCGATATGGTATTGAAATGGAAATCACGTTGTCCATATAGGGCTTTGAAGATCTCCGCGCGGGCCAAATGAGGAGAAAAACGAGGCAACTATGTTAGCAAACAATGTGAGAGACGTGTTTAAAGATCACTTCATGACTGAAATGGGTTCAGTGACTTGACAATTTTCTAAAATCTGATTTACGTTAATACTTATGACAAAAATTATGCACTAGATTATAATTTCATACGTAATTTAAATAGATGTAGTTGATTAATTTCTTAATTTCGAAATCACATTTCTTTAAATGTACTGAAACTCATGTGAATTTACCAGCTGCCCTAATTTGCAGCGTCTCTTATTCGACAAAAGTGAATTCTTTATTACTTACCCAATTCAGTTTTTTTAGTGACGTCAGATTCATCAGAGTCGTTGAAAACTTCGACATAAATGTCTTTCCACCCTTCCTCCGTCTTCAATTTATCCTTATATTTTTTTCAAGTTTTGTTCCACAGCAATGGTTTAGATTGCAATGCAGAAATCACCCGATCCAAATCAACATATGGTAAATCACTCATTTTATCAGAATAACTGTGACAACTGTAAAAATACGATAGTTAGATGTAATTTTTAAAGGCATCCACTAGCTATCACGTTGAAACAGAAAGTGAACAGCGCGTGTGTGAACACATAGATTGATTTCTGTTCTCTCGACACGAGTTCTAACCTTATAGAAACCTGATGAAACCTATTCGGGTCCAGCGAGTACTCGATGCTATACTGTTTCTTTTAGGAGCACAATTTCAAACTTGTGTACATCTACATCGTTAGTCTGCAGTTCACACTTAAGTGCCTGGCAGAGGGTTCATCGAACCATTTTCATAGTGCTTCTCTACCATTCCACTCTCGAATGGCACGTGGGAAAAAGGAACACCTAAATCTTTCCGTTCGAGCTCTGATTTCTGTTATTTTATTATGATGATTATTTCTCCCTACGTAGTTGGGTGTCAACAAAATATTTACGCGTTAGGAAAAGAAAGTTGGTGATTGAAATTTCGTAAATAGTTCTCACCGCAAAGAAAACCGCCTTTGTGTCAGTGGCTTCCACCCCAACTCGCGTATCATATCAGTGACACACTCATTCCTATTGCGTAACGAGTTGCCCTTTTTGCACTTGGTCGATGTCCTCCGTCAACCCTGCCTGCTAAGGGTACCACACTGCTCAGCAATATTCCAGCAGAGGACGGACAAGTGTAACGTAGGTTGTCTGCTTAGCGGGTTTGTTGCATCTTCTAAGTGTTCTGCCAACAAAGCTTAGTCTTTGTTTCGCCTTCCCCACAATATTATCTATGTGGTCTTTCCAAATTAAGTTGCTCGTAATTGTAATCCCTATGTACTTAGTCGAATTTTCAGCACTTAGATTTGTGCTATTTATCGTATACCGAAAATTTATCGGATTTCTTTTAGTGCCCAAGTACATGAGCTCTCACTTTTTTTTTGTTTAGTACTAATTGCCACTTTTCGCACCATACAGAAATTCTCTCTAAATCATTTTGTAATTGTAATTGATCGTGTGTTGTGTTTACTAGACGGTAAATTACAGCGTCATCTGCAAACAATCTAAGGGGGTTGCCAAGATTATCACCTATATCATTTACGTAAATCAGGAACTGCCTATGACACTACCTTGCTGAATGCTAGACATCACATCTGTTCTACTCGATGATTTACGTCTATCACTAAGAACTGTGACCTCTCTGAGAGGAAATCAGGAATCCAGTCATACAACTGAGATAATCGTTAGCGACCGAATAGGAACCGAAAACGAAGCGAACAGAATAGAACCGCATACACGTGAACCAGACCTTGCGGCCTCGTCTAAGACGGGAGCGGTGACCTGTTGATACTCGTGGGCGACTGGGAACGAGGCGTCTGTATATTCATACACTAGAGCTTACAGAGCGGGTGGCAGGGCCAGTCGATATATACGCCGGTCCGCGTGCCGGGGTTAGCGGGCGTACACGGACGGGAATAGCCGCGCGGCCTTGTCCGTGAGGAGCAGCGCCCTGCAGGTCGGCAACACGCGGCACACGCAGGTCGAGCGGGTCAGCTGACAGTCGGGGCCGCTACGTCAGGCCGTGACTCCGCCGCTGGCAGGCACGCGGGCCGACTGTCACATACGAGGCGTGATCGAACAGCAACGGCGATTTTTTAATTCCGCCGGCTACATATATCCGTTTTCAGTTTCCTTTTCTTTTTTCTTTTGGTGGTGCGCATGATCCTGACGGCCAGTTACAGTTTCAGCTGTTTTGAATGTTTACTTTATTGTTGACAGTCGAAAAGGTTATACACGATGGGATCAAAAGTATCCGGACACCCCAAAAACATACGTTTTTCATATTAGGTGCATTGTGCCGCCACCTACAGCCAGGTACTCCGTATCAGCGACCTCAGTAGCCATTTGACATCGTGAGAGAGCAGGGGGAAGTCCGCGGAACTCACAGACTTGGAACGTGGTCAAGTGGTTGGGTGTCACGTCGGCTTCTCGTAATTCATCTTCCAAGCGACCGTATCTTTTGGACGGAATCTAATGTAATGTTGTAAACTGAAGTTTTTTCATTGCCTTCAAAGTTCTGAAGGACGCTAATGGAACACTAAGCAGATAAAAACATCATCACATCACCTGCAATGATACCTTGACGTTGATGTACCGGCCCGCTCCGAAGTTGCTAACCAGACCATCAAGCTACTTTCGTCCCTTTAAAAACAGCTACTTCCCATTTTGAAGGCAGTCTCCATTCTAAAAATTCCATAAAAAAATAATGTACTGTTTGTATCTTAGGCTTGCCGGCCGCGGTGGTCTCGCGGTTCTAGGCGCGCAGTCCGGAACTGTGCGACTGCTACGGTCGCAGGTTCGAATCCTGTCTCGGGCATGGATGTGTGCGATGTCCTTAGGTTAGTTAGGTTTAAGTAGTTCTAAGTTCTAGGGGAATAATGACCACAGCAGTTGAGTCCCATAGTGCTCAGAGCCATTTTTTTTACATCTTGGGGTTGTTAACTCTTAGATTCCGAAACGATTTGGCAATACTAGAATTAAAAGGGCGCCTAAGAAATGTTTGAAATACTGAATGAGTAATTGCCTGTGGCACACCGAAAAATGTCAGAGGTAATTTTTGATTTCTATCATGATGAATTTTGTTGTTGTGGTCTTCAGTCCTGAAACAGTTGCATAAATTCAAAGTGGGAAAAGCAGGTCCTCAGGTTTCCAGGAAATCTGAAGCGAAACAATTGCCAGCCAATCGTTGGAAACCACTGACTTTGCCTGTTGGCCGTGTACAGGTAAACTTGGGAGCGCACTGGAGTCGCACTCAGTACTATCTACAAGCTCCATCGAAACAGGTGTTGGCTTACAATAAGATACCCCTACCACTGCACACCTCAAAAAGACTCAGAGTAGATGTACATTTAGAAAATTCAAGCCAGAGCCTGGCCTGATCTTGAAATTACAAGAAGAAGCCTCAAACAAACAAGATGAGAAAACGGTATTGTGCCGATGAATTTCAGTCAATATGTATCTTGTAGTAATATTTTTTTTTCTTTTGTAAAATGTTAAAATCTATTTTATCGTAAGTTTGTTAATCTAACAGCAGTGGTGACTTCTTTATTGTAAATATTAACCAGTCGGAATGAAATGTTTTGCAGGAATTAGTCTTGCAGTACCAGGTGTAGAAATATGAAACCGGAATCTGGTTGCAATAATTACACGTGAGTTGTTTGAAACTAATAAACTGCATTGTATTCCAAATAATCGACATTGCTATTTATACATTTCTCCCATCTAACCGCAAAAAAAAGCAGTTCTTCTTTTGAAGCTAACTGTCAGAGAGCCATTTTCTTAAATTTACATACGAATTATTCGGCGAGGGCGTGTCCGAGTGATGGAAATAGATGGTAAGTCTGGAGAACAAGCCGCATGCCCCAGTATTTCCCAACTGAACGCCTCGATCGTTACCCTGACCCTGATGGGATGATATCACGGAACAATATCAGATTGTGTTGCCTTTTTCCATATTAAGGTCGTTTTTCACGTAACGCTCGATTTAAATGGATCGTTTTGGCTATTGATAGCGATCGGTTTAACGGTTTCACCACGTTTTAGCAGCTCATAATAGGTGACAACCTACTGATGCCACCAAACACATAGCATTGTATTCTTCCCCAAGCGATTTAGTCTTGCAGGGGATATCAATGCTTTGCCTGGATTCACCCGTGATTTGCGGCGCTTAGTACTCTCAAAATGTATCCACTTTTCATCGTCTATTTCTATTCGATGGAGAAACGATTTTCTTTTGTATCTGGCGAGAAGCATTTCATAAGTGGTCCTTCGATTTGCTTTATGTCTTTCGTTCAGTTCAAGCGGAACATATTTTCCCACTCTCTGCACATTTTCCATAGCGTTCAACCGAAGAGAACAGTTTTCTGCATCACATTCAATTGATCCGCGAGTTCCTGTTGAGTCTCAGTATAACCTTCATCCAATAAGGCCACAATTCATTGTCTTCGAACTTTTTCGGTGATTTCAGTCGCTCCTCGTCTGTCTCGTCAAAATCACCACTTTCGATTATTTTGAGCCACTCGGAACACTGTGTTTTCCCAAGAGCATGTTCGCCGAAAGCTTCTATGCGATTCTTCTGCAGTTCTCTTCAAATGGTAACAGAAAACCAATGCTGTCCGCGAATCGCAGTTCGTAGGCCCAATACACGACACTTTTACGCGATTGAAACAGATACCGATGTACGGAACTTGGGTTCCTGTGTGTTTACGTTCGTCGTCCGCCGTTGCAGGAAGCAGATGGCGCTGCAGACGCAGTCTCGCGGCGCCTACACTGACCGCTAGCGCCGCCTGTGGGGAAATTCCGGCTGCGTACTCGTACACCTGATACTTGGATATTTTTATACATTAATGTCACGGAAACTGTAATTTGTTGATTTTATCATCACACTTATTGACCGATAATTTAAGAAAATTGAAGACTGAAATTTTAAATAAACGCCGAAGCGAAATTATTATTTCTCATAAAATGCACCTGCAGAACTGTTGAAATACATAGACGTGTTTCGTGAATGTACCTACGAACTCTGGCAACCGAATAATTTGGTGTGAGCACCCAAAGTTCGTTTTCAAGAATAAATATTAAAATTATATTACAATTTGAAAAATTTAAAAGCACAGATTTTATCTACTTCATACCCTACCCTACATCTTTATGTAATACACTACTGGCTATTAAAATTGCTACACCGAGAAGAAATGCAGATGATAAACGGGTATTCATTGGACAAATATATTATACTAGATCTAACATGTGATTGCATTTTCACGGAATTTGCGTGCATAGATCCTGAGAAATCAAAACTCAGAACAACCACCTCTGGCCGTCATAACGGCCTTCATACGCCTGGGCATTGAATCAAACAGAACTTGGATAGTGTGTACAGGTACAGATGCCCATGGAGCTTCAACACGATACCACAGTTCATGAGGAGTAGTCACTTCCATATTGTGACGAGACAGCTGCTCGGCCACCATTGACCAAACGTTTCAATTGCTTAGAGATCTGGACAACGTGCTGTGAGAGATCTGGAGAATGTGCTGGCCACGGCAGCAGTCGAACATTATCTGTATCCAGAAAGGCCCGTACACGTGGTCGTGCATTATCCTGCTGAAATGTAGGTTTTCGCAGGGATCGAATGATGGGTGGAACCACGGGTCGTAACACATCTTAAATGTAACGTCCACTGTTCAAAGTGCCGTCAATGTGAACAAGAGGTGACCGAGACGTTTAACCAATAGCACTCCATACCATGATGCCAGGTGATACGCCAGGATGGCGACGACGAATACACGTTTCCAATGTGCGTTCACCGCGATGTCGCCAAGCACGGATGCGAAACCTGAATTCATCCGAAAAAAATGACGTTTTGCAATTCGTGAACCCAGATTCGTCGTCGAGTATACCATCGCAGGCGCTCCTGTCTGTGGTGCAGCGTCAAGGGTAACCGTAGCCATGGTCTCCGAGCTTATAGTCCATCCTGCTGCAAACGTCGTCGAACTGTTCGTGCAGATGGTTGTTGTCTTGCAAACGTCCCCATCTGTTGACTCAAGGATCGAGACGAGGCTGCATGATCCGTTACAGCCATTCGGATAAGATGCCTGTCATCTCGACTTTTAGAGATACGAGGCCGTTGGGATCCAGCACGGCGTTCCGTATTACCCTCCTGAACCCACCGATTCCATATTCTGCTAACAGTCTTTGGATCTTGACCAACAAGAGCAGCAATGTCGCGATAGGATAAACCGCAATCCCGATAGGCTACAATCCGATCTTTATCAAAGTCGGAAGCGTGATGGTACGCATTTCTCCCCCTTACACGAGGCATCACAACAACGTTTCACCAGGCAACCCCTGTCAACTGCCGTTTGTGTATGAGAAATCGGTTGGAATCTTTCCTCATGTCATCAAGCTATAGGTGGCGCCAATTGCGCGAGCCTTGTGTGAATGCTCTCAAAAGCTAATGATTTCCATATGACAGCATCTTCTTAGTGTCGCTTAAATTTCGCGTCTGTAGCACATCTTCGTGGTGTAGCAATTTTAAAGGCCACTTGTGTTCGTGTAGTGGCTTTCAGGATAAGTTGAGATTTCCTACATCTTAAGCACTCCGACCTGTAGCCTTATTCGTGCTGATTAGCGTTCCCTTCTGATGTGTGTTGGCGGGGTAGCTGTTGCCAGCAGACGACTTACTCGTGTTGGCTGGCGCAAAGTAGAGACGTGTTGGCTTTCTGCTGCGGCGTCACTTCGTGGCTTGACTCGCCATCTGCTGCCTCTACCAGCCACGCCGCAGTGGCTCAGGCTGAGTAGAGTTGGTGGTGTGACGCCTGCCACTGTTGAGCCTGGTTTCTGTGGCACCAAACTGCAGACGTCATCGGTCCCTAGGCTTGCACAGTACTGAAGCTAGCTTGAACTAACTTACGCCAAGGACAACACACCCACCCATTACGGTGGAGTGTCGCTGTCTAGTTGGAAATCATTAGTCTGTCCTATTTGGTGAACTCAGTCAAATCCTGAAGTTTCAAGGTTGTTCTACAAGCCCAAAGTTCCTCCTCGCTGTACCTGCCCTTCAAGTACTCCTATAAACCTTACTCCCTCACTGCTACTTATGGATCGTGTTAAGTTTTAAGGCCTTTTACTTATGAATATAAACTGTTGAACCTTACATTTGATCCACAGTCAATAGCTAATTCCACTCATTGTGAAACTTGTCTGCTTATTCGCTGTTGGCTGTGATAGCCATGTACTGTATTTCTGAGCTTACCATGGCGTCTGGACAATTGAATATTTATTAAAAATCATTGTCAACGTTTCTGCTGATTTGTAGCAGTTGTGAGTCACACTCAAATTGCATGTCCTCCAACCTTATCTTGTGTATGGACATGTCTATTTACATTAAGGCTCATTATCAATGTTTCTGCTGATGTGTACCATTTAGGAGTCACATCTAAATTGTACACCTTCCCAGCTTTGCCTATATTTTGGGGGAAAGTGTAGGTAATTGCTAAAGGAACTTTTATTAAGACTTATACAATGTTAAGGGCTAGTCAACAGCTCCCATCAGTGGCATGAGTTGTTATCCTTTCTGTATTTTTTGTGGGCGTCGTCCACTTTAGTAACGCGTTACCAATGCTTCGAAATAGTTACTACATTTAGCGGATGTCATCATATTTATTTTACTCACAAAATTATTTGTTGAATTGGGTTGCAGCCATTCTTAGCTTGTGTGACTTCCTGCTTCTAGTTGCGAACTGCAACTCCTGGTTTCAAGCCCTACTCTTAATGGTGTAAATAGCTAAAGTTTGCTATTAATTAATTGAGCCTGTTCAAGTTTTTAAAATGATTGTGAGTGTTGTTACGTTTAACAAATGTTTCTTAAATTGTGATTATTATATTGTTGTTGAGTAATAAAGTGTATTTCTTGAAACGACAAATGGCGAACTCTGTAGGTCCGCCTTCCTTGTGCTTTTCCATAGAGTTATCCCAACCCTAGTTGTGAGGTATGCGCTACGAACTTATGCTACAACCTAATATTTTGGAAAGTTACGGTCCTGTTCGATTCCACCAGAGTACGTCCAAAGTTAGTTTTCCACATGAATACTATTTTCCGTTCAGAACGACATGCTGTGCACAGTTTGCTAGAAGCTCTTCAGTCCCATCACACAGCTGGTCTATGGCCGTATTTAGGTCATCGGGCGACAGTACAGGCGTGTGTCAAACGCCTTCCAGGAGTCGAGGGACGTGGCATCAACTCAGGTGTCGATATATACTGAGGTCTGGCAGGAGTAGCACTGCGTAGCACTTACAGTCGCACGCGGAGTGTCAGTGCAGATGTGGATGTCGCAGTGCATCTTTCTGAGAGCGACTAAAGAGAAACGTCGGGCGGCATTCACAAGCGGGAGCGACTCCGTGAGGGTGGACTTGTTGAGAAGCAGCATTCCGTGCCGACAGCGGCCTCCGTCGCCTCTGCAGCTGCGGCGGGCAGCCGGCGTACAATAATAGAAGGCCTCGACTCGTGCAACAAGGTGGAAGGGGGATGGGCACTGGCTGGTGGAATCGGCGACGATAGGGGGAGGGGGCAGCGGAGCCTGACGAGCAACCAACACGCGAGCTCCTCAGCCCCCTGTAAACACCACCGCCACCCCCTCGTTGCTTGCCGCAGGGAACTGATTGTCCTGGGAGTCCACGGACGAGGCACTGGCAATGGCAGATAGAAGAGGAATACAAGTAATAACCAGGAAAAGGTGGGGGGGGGGGGGTGGGGGATGAGGGCGAGGAGGAACAAAAGAAAAAGTAAGTAAAGGAGCAGCCGGCGGGGGTGGGCGGCAACTGGCGGTCTCGGGCAGCGGCGGTGGCGGTGTGCAGACGGACGATGAGCTATATGGTGGCCAGAGGGGAAAGGGGGGGGGGGGGTAGACAGCAGACAAAGGGATGGTGGGCGGCTGGCTGCTGGCGCGGCGGGTGTGGTGGGGGAGGTAGCGGGGCTCCGCGTTTTCCAGTGCCACTGTACGGGGCGTAGTGGACTGACGGCGACGCATCTCCCGTGATTTTTGTTTCGTGCCCATTAGGCTGTGGCCCGTGGCGTATGTCCTCTCTTACGTTTCGTCTCCCGATGACGGACACCTCATCAGAGGGTATAACAACTCAGAAAGCCAAACTGTTTATATCAGATTGCTGCACAAGTTGGTACCGTTTTGCCTGTAGGTATTCCAGATGTTATGAGTTTATTTATCAACTGTTATTTTTTGTTTACAGTTCACTGTTTCTCAAAAATGGTTCAACTGTCTGTAAGCACTATGGCACTTAACATCTGAGGTCATCATTCCCCTATAATTAGAACTACTTAAACCTAACTAACCTAAGGACATCACACACATCCATGCCTGAGGCAGGATTCGAACCTGCAACCGCACGGTTCCGGACTGAAACGCCTAGAACAGCTCGGCTACAGCCTTTTCTTAAGAACTTTCTTTATTTACAATCGATTCATCAAGAACGCTAACACATTTAATCACACTATATGAGCGTGGAAGTAGTTGCCAGTCAGTAACTGAAGAAAACAAATAAAATTTCATTCAACAAATGGAAATTTTCTTCCTAAAAGCACCTTTTTTTTTAAACAGATTTAAAATTATAATCAGAAAGCACCCTCTAAATATCAAGTTACAATTTATACAGAGGCAGAAAAAACCAATTTTGACAGTATGAGCTTTCGTGCTGAGAACCTTGCCGGTCCCTTTGACACGGCCGTAATCACAACCGCTCACAACAACCACTGAAAGACTACACTGGTGCAAATCTGCAACACACCAGATTACCTTAAACTAAAATTTTTAACAACCCACAGAAGCATATAAATTATGCACCCCATAGGAGGGATGGCAATGGTACGAAACACTAACATTAAAAAAAAAAAAAAAGAAAATTGCCGTCGAAGGTGCAATTTGATTTTATAAAGAAAACTCTTACGGTGCAGGGTGGCAACTTTATATACTAAAATGACCATTTAAATAACAACCCATGAAATGCAGTCTTACATAAAATATACAAACATGCTCTACATTACACATATACCACTTCTCAAGATGATGGGCAAGATAAGAACTTATTTCAGGAATTCGGCCGTTACACTTCAAGCAATAAATTCGTTAACACCTATTCCGACAAACATGACAGAAGCAGCTATTAACGTACGGCAGACCGACAAACAGTCAGACAGGGAGACACCAAAGGTGCGATTGCCACAGCGGCGCCCCCGCTAGAAACGGAGGGCGACTGCTTCACACTACGCGCTGCGGCGCGCTCTGCAAAACAGCAGTTTTTACCACGGCTCAAACATATTGTCATTCTGTCATACGGAAATAGTAAGTGGAGCTGTGGATGCTACAAAATAGAGTGCAAAGTGAAGAAATTGGAAGATTTCCAGTCTATTTTTCTGTTTCAGTTCAACAGAGGAGTGGCAGCATCGGACGGATCCAGAAACTGTTTTGCTGTGTATGGCGATATCATTATTGGACAGTACATGGCAAGGAAATGATTTTCTGGCTTTAGGGAGGATGATTTTGACATTAGTTCCACTTTTGCGAAGATTCTTTACAAGGATTAATCCACAGTCACCCACGACAGTGTACTCGAGAACTGCCAGATATGATGAACTGTGGTCGTGTGACTTTTTCATGCAGTGGGGTTGCTTGAAAAATCGAGTGTATGCGTACTGCATGCTCTAAGATAAAATCACAAAAATCAGTGGCTGGATGTAATGCGCGTCTTTGCTCGCTCAACAACACCGACAATTCCTACCTTGTGTTATTACTGGTGACGTGATGGTGTCGTTATGATAAAATAAGGAAAAAGAAAGGAATGGTTAAGCCAAAACAAAACAACAAGACCCCATAGGAAGACCAGTGTGCATCGACAAAATGTAAATGTTGTGCATGTTGTGGAACGACGGCGGTGTGGTGTAGCAGGAACTGCTTTCGGGAGGTGTCACCATCACTGTTGACATACGCTGTCAACAACCGAGACCTCTCGAAACGGAACCCGAGAACAACGACCTAGAACACTGTTTGAAGTGTTGCTACTCCCCGATAACGTGCGCCCACACCGACAAAAAACCCTAGAGTTGGGAAATCGTTCTCCATCCACCTTATTCACCTCATCTTTCGCCCTCAGTTTTTCGTATTTTCCGGCTCCTTCTCGTTCAAGGAACTTCCTTTCCGAATGAAAATTCCCTCCCAACGTGGCTCGCCAAAATTCTTCTCCTCAAAACCACGTGATTTCTACACTTGCAGAACCGAAAAGTCACCACAGTGTTGGCAGAATGTTATAAATATTTGTATTATTAACTATTAATACCTCTGATATGTGTGTCTGTTGAATAATTTAAGGTCAAGGGGAAGCGCTAAGAACTTATATACAGGTTTCCTCTCCTAAGAGTTGTCAGGAAGATATTCTCTTGTGTTCTGGCAGAAGTTCACAATTTTTTTTCCATGCATTTACGGAGTCGACCGAAGAAAAAAGTACTCACCATGCCTGTCATGCGACTCCTAACATGAACAGCAAGGTTTTTTTGTTTTCTGTTATCAACGAAATGATTCTTTGAGCAGCTCTTTTTTTTCTGCGCTCATTCGCGAGAGCGCCCAAGTTACAGTCTAGTGCGGTTCTGGTTCTACCTATACGTATTAACTGAGACAGTAAAAGATAAAGAATATCCACCACTCCATTAGCGACACGACCACCCTGGCCCACATTGAGTGCTACCGGCCTGTGGCACCGTTGCTCAATCGCTGTCGAGTACTGCTACATTTATCGCGTAGTACTGTCTATGTTGTCCGCTCCGGTAGCTGAGTGGTCAGCGCGACAGACTGTCAATCCAAAGGGCCCGGGTTCGATTCCCGGCTGGGTCGGAGATTTTCTCCGCTCAGGGACTGGGTGTTGTGTTGAACTAATCATCATCATTTTATCCCCCCCAAAGTGGCGTCAAATCGAAAGACTTGCACCAGGCGAACGGTCTACCCGACGGGAGGCCCTCGTCACGCGACACTCCATTCCATTCCACTCTCCACGTTAGTACGAGGTTTGGACATTAAATAGTGGCAACTGTTTATTCACAACCGATACGAAACGGTACATGTTTGCACCTGTTACCGTCCTTCAGATTAGTCACCAGCGTTGTGTGGAACCTGTTGCCAGCGATGTGGAAGGCGTAGTATACCGTTAGCAGGGCCTGTTCTGTTGGTAGTGCGACTGGAGCGGTCTACTGCCTGTCGAATCTCTGAAACAGTTCTGAAGCGAAAGCCACGAAGTGGTTCCTTAATTTTCGGAATCAAATCAATGACACAAGGAATTACGTCCGAGGAGTGTGGTGGATCGTACAGTAATTCCCAGTTCCATGGACCGAACAGAGCAGCTCGAGCTGTACGCGCCCACAAATGAAGGGTGGATTGCGCAGAAAGTGTCGCCGCTTCTTTCCCAAAGCTGGTCGCAGGTGATGCTCCAGAAATGAACAGTAATACCAATTAAGTGCTTGTGACTTTGCTTTGGTTCTGAAGATGAAGGAACTGTTCCCGTACATCACCCGTGGCTGCCGCACCCCGGTCGACAAGTAGGGCCGAGGCAGTTTCAGATACATTTTTACAGTCAGACGATCATTTATGGATTTGTAGTTTTAACTTGACGATTTCCACTGTGGTCAAAGGTAGTTACTTTTATTCTGAGGAAGGTTGGGTTATCGCGACTGAAAGCTGGGTAAATCTATGTAAACTTTGCAACTGAGGCTGTTGGTTTTTTCTAAGAAAAAAAATTAACTGTCCATAGATCCGTAAGATTACGAAGGGGTGAAGATCTCTTCTGAAGAGCACCTCGCAAGGCATCCCAGATATATCCGACTTAGAGTTTATCTATTCATGATTAAACGTAGATGAATATTACTTGCTGATATAGTAGCTGTTCCAGAAGTTTTAAAAGCATCTTAATTTGGCGTTTCTAACGTATTGTTTTTTGTTGCAAGCCTACGTTTCCTAATGAAGTATATAGCCTGCTTCTATTGAAAATAAACGATATGGACGCCGAGATAACACTTTATTTTCAGTGAAGCCTGAGAAGGTTAATAACTCAACAACACTTAATTCCCTCTTCTCCTTACATTGGTTGCTACAGTGGTGTTTGCAAAGGTATATCAGTACTGCCAATTGTGAGGGGACTTCATTCTTCAATGCGACCACAATTGTCGAACTGCAGAAAGGAAAAATCTACATCTACATCTACATCTATACTCTAAATATGACATTTAAGTGCCTGGCAGAGGGTTCGTCGAACCACCTTCACAATAATTCTCTATTACTCCAGTGTCGTACAGTTCGCTGAAAAACACGAACTCCCGCGATTTCCCGTGCCAGCTCTGATTTCTCTTATTTCATAATGGTGACCCTCTCTGCCTGTAGGTCGGCATCAATGTTTTCACATTCGGAGGAGAAAGCTGGTGATTGGAATTTCGTGACAAGATTCCGTCGCCACGAGAAACGCATTTCTTTTAATGATGTCCAGCTTAAATCCTGTATCGTTTTTGTGGCAGTCTCTCCCGTAGTTCGCGATAGTACAAAACGTGCTACCTTTGATTGAACATTTTCGATGTACTCCGTCAATGCTATCTGCTAAGGATCCATACCGCGCAGCAGTATTCTAAAAGAGGATGGACAACCGTGGTACAGGTTGTCTCCTTAGTTGCTCTCTTACGTTATCTAAGTGTCCTGCCAATAAAACACAGCCTTTTGTTAGCCTTTCCCACGACATTTTCTATGTGTTCCTTCCAATTTAAATTCTACGTAATTGCAATTCCTAGATATGTAGTTGAATTGACGATCTTTAGATTTAACTGATTTATCGTGTAACCAAATTTTAACGGATTGCTTTTAGCACTCATGTGGATGACTTCACACTTTTCATTATTAAGCGTCAATTGCCAATCTTCGCACTATGCAGATATCTTTTCTAAATCGTTTTGCAATTTGTTTACATCTTCTGATAACTCTACTAGTCGATTAACAACTGCGTCATCTGCAAAAAACAGAAGACGACTCCTCGTATTGTCTCCTAAATCGTTTACACACATAAGGAAAACCAGATGATTAGACAGAATTTAACCCCCACGGCGATACATTAATTTGTTTCAATCCTCGAAAAGGACAGGATTCAATATTACTCAAAACTCTGCTGAAGGTACCCTGGATTTCAAAAACTGGTTGCCTAAGTTCTACAAAAAGGCAACGTAGTTCTTGGAAGAACCCTCAAGTACTGGCAGAATAGTTCTCACCTAGAGGTTAAATTTGGTTGACTAGTGGGGGAAGGCGTGGTGGCGTAAAGTTCGTCATCGCCAAACCTTGCACCAGCGTCCTGGATTCGTTCGGACCCTCTCCGCAGTGTCTCGTGCCGCGAGCGCCGGTGGCGATGTTCGTTGGTGGTGGTCCGCCCTTAGGGTGTGATCGGCAGGTTTGGCAGCCCCCCTCCCCCCTGTTCCTATGTGGAGGGGGAGGGCTGGGTGCTTGCACTGGGCGTCATCCCCTCCCTTCTGTCATCACATTACACTGATCTCCACACACACACACACAATACATACGTGGAGTGCTACAAATATTGTAATAAAGCATGTTGCAAGTAAATAAACAAAAAAAACCTAAAGGTTACGTAACTGTATCTGAATTCATTGATGGTGTGGTGAAAACACATTTTTGCTGCACGAGAACATCACTGAAGTGCCCCATATTCCTACAAAAATGGTGTACAACAGAAAAATTCGAATGCCAGACAAGAGGATCCTGCATATACGAAAGATAGTTAAATAGTCCACATGAGCGTAGACCACTTTATGAGGAAGTTGATGGATGGTGAAAGTGAAGGACAGTAATGATTTTTGAATTAAATTTCAGAGATCATGCTTTCAAAACGTGTGAAAAGTACAAAGAATTTCTGTACGTGTCGTATTATTTGTGTGTTGTGAAAGTAAAACTGTTTCTGATGTTGTAAGAAGAAGTTTAAATGAGTAATTCATAGTGAGTTTGAAGAAGAAAGGAATCTTCCGATTTTACTGAGTGGAACTAACAGTGCCGTTATGACGATGCTAATCACGTTTTTTTGTTTTTAATACACGCGCTGTGAGCGCAGATGTGGGCGTTACCTTCAGTGCTGGACATGATGACTGGACGTCAGACAAGAATGCCTTTGAGGCGACAAAGGCGCCGTTACGAACACCTCCCTGAGTCTGGATGGGGTCATGTCATTGGGCTACAAGAAGCTGCACGTTCCTGCGGCGATGCTGCAGGAGGATCTGGCAGCAATGTAGGCACTGCGCATGATTGCTGGCACAGGTGTTCACGGGAATGTGCGGTCGCAATAAAAATGGGCTGTGGACTGCCACAGGGCACTGCCGAGGGGGATGAGACCACAGCTCTGGCGCATCGCACTCCACCTGCAGCAGCAATATGGGGCTCAGTTGGCGCAACGAGCTGTTAGAAATGGGCTACGTCAAGGGCAGCTCCGAATCAGGCGCCTCGAAGTGTGCATCCACTGACCCCAAACGACAGCCATTGTCGACTACAGTGGTGTGAAGCTAGGGGTTACTGGAAGGCAAGGTGGAGGTCTGTTGCGTTCCCCGATGAAAGTTGTTTCTCCCTCGGTTCCCGCGGTAGCTGTGTGGGTCGCCAAGTCGCCAACGAGCTACTCTTTCTATACACACTGAACCTACAGCTGGTGAGAGGCACCCGCATGCCTTGCTCATACTGTGGCATCAAGCAGTCAGGCCTGCAACATGAGTGGTCTGCCAAGCGAGTGGACTCATTTTTTTATTTATCGAGTAACATGAGCTCTAGTACTCACAATTAAGTTACAAATTATTCTCCTGTTTGCATATTACGCAACGGAAACGGGTGAAGTACATCTGACTATTAGTAATTCACACAACTCTGACTGTTCACGACGCACTGGCAGTATTACATTTTCTTTCTTACCCAACGACTTTGATCAACACGTGGCCATCGCACTGAATATTAATGGCGCACACATTATAAATTTTGGATATCATGACAACATACTATTCGAAGGAAAACGCCACCAATCCTTTTCTTTTCACTACCTTTTTTTATTCCGATATATTCTATAACCTAAACACACCATTACATTTTCTACAACAATTGCACATGAGAAACTCCCCCCCCCCCCCCCCAGTGGTCATGGCTTTACATTGATGATTCTATATCTTATGGTCTCGTAGTTATCTAACGCTACAGTGCACTTTCTGGATAGGATGGTGGATCTTTTGCTGTATCTCACACTTCGACTCTCACACCCATCATCAAGAAAATTTCCTCCAGACCGAGCCGTACAAAAAGGAACATGCACAACCCACTCCATCTTAACCTGTCTTGCTACTCTCCCATGCAAACCACGCATACTTAAATTACATGAAATACACCACACTGGCAACGTGGAATACAACACAAGGAATAGTCACAACGTTATAATTACATCACTTTCAGTTTTCCCGCTTCAATTAGTATTCATCCCAGTTTCACACGACACTCCCCCACTTCGTAACTTTTCTTTCCTACTATGAACTCTGGAGGATATATGCACGTCTTCCTGTCCAATGCAAGGCAAGTGGCGTTACTGGATAGACGGCTGACTCACCTTGCTTCACTCCCAGAGTATTATAGTTTGAATCAAGAGTCATACGGATACATAACACGCAAAGTAATATTAAGAACACATTCATCACACACGCGATTCCTCAACTCATACCATGGACGAGTACTTCTCTTTATCCTTTGTCTCACACACAGATTGAGACTCACACAGTACTCACCACGTGGAAGCACTCGTCTCTGATTTCAAGTCCTGCACACGACATTTCTTAAATATTTACAACTTATAGCACACACGCCAGTAATTCAGCTTAGCTTATGCACTCAGAAGTATTTCATCTGATTGCTACACGTGGTTTCATTGTGACCGTTGGTCACTTCCGAAGATTACTACGATCCCCTTAATATTAGCTGATTGATATTTAATTCCCCCACAAAAGTTCCAGAAATAGAGAAATTATTATTCCAAACTACTCTTAAGTATTCCACATGCATACCATGTCTCCACTCTTTTGTCTTTACGGAGCACACCTAAGACAGGTCTTATCAACACAAGATCCAGCTCCCGAGTGCTGAAATATGGCCATTCTTCAGGCCATCTCGCACCTCGGCCGAAGTGGGGGAGCACCTTGCTACCGTATTGGTCAGCCACATTTCACACGCTCAAAGACGATCATATATTGCACATTCACTATCTGCACTTAGCAGACGACCATGCATTCATTCATTTCGCAGATCTCACCAAACTGGATATAGGGATTTATTTTGTGAGAGTGCACATGTGATCAGTTAAATAAATAAATGGTCCTTCTTTCCTACACTGGTACCCAGCTTCGATGTACTAAGTAAAATTGAGTTATTATTACAAAAATACGTTGTTATGACAGGAATAACGAAGAATGATGTACCTATTTTCAATGTCGGGCGGTACTGTACCCTTTCACTGTAGTTATGACAACAGAAACACTCTCGACCTTACCTCACGCATTCTGACTGCTAATTTGTACGTCAATCGGGTGCTCCAAGCTACACATACCTCTGTTGTTACCCAACGTGCACCACAGAGCGTCGGCAAGTTACCTTGGGGTGCTCGATCACCATACCCATTTAAAATCGAGCGCATACGGACATCATCGGACGACAACTCCAGCGTCATCCACAAACAGCATTTGCCGTCCCTGCATTGACCGATTAAGTGCAACAAGCGTGGAACTCCATCTGACAAACTGACGTTCATCACCTGTACAACAGAACGTATGCATGTCTGTATTCAATATTCCGGCGGCTACATAGCTTGTTAATATATCAGCATTTCACATTTGCAATGCCTGATCTCGCGCTTACATTATCGTCTGATCAAAATTATATTACTCAACTTTAGTTACTCTTTGGTGTTGCGATTTTTTCCATCGGTGTAACTGTTTCGTTACAAGAAAATTAAAACTAAGGGGGTAATTTATTTTGTGTTTCGCCACAACAGGATGTTTTAGACTTGTTCCATTCTTCATGACATTTGGGAATTATAACATTTAGTCATAATGCCCACAGAAACATTCCAATAGTTAATATTTCTTTGCCACACACATGGATGTAACACAAGGAGACTAATAGATGGTCCAAGTGGAACTGTCTTGTGTAACTGTGCCTTAAGCTGGTGTGTGCGATATGGATACAGATTTGTAAACTTGTACACGTATAAGCTGGAGTGAAATGCCAGAGTTATCAGATGGGTACTCGTCCACACTACCCTAGATAGGTAGAGAGTTATTCATAAGTAGTTCCAGACTTTCAGGAGTAGACTTCACCATAACCAGAAGACATACAGGAAGCATACAGTGAGGTGACGTCACCTCCTAGTAACGTGTCGTAGCTCCTTTAGCCCGGTGCAGTGCCGTAACTCTACGTGGCAGGGACTCAACAAGTCTCTGGGATACATGCAAAAATATTTGAGGCATGCCTCCTCTATAGCCGTCAATAATCCAGAACGTTTTGCCAGTGCAGGATGTTGTGTACGAAATGAACTTTCTATTATGTCCTATCGTTCATTCGAATTGTCCAGACTGTTCTTCAAACCAGTCACGAATAATTGTAGCCTGGTCACATGCCACAGTGTCACCTATAAAAATTCCATCCTTGTTTGGGACAAGTAGCCCAAGAACGGCTCAAAATTGTCTCCAGGTAGACGGACAGTATTATTTCCAGTGCTTGATCGGTTCAGTTGGACCAGACGACCCAGCCCATTTCATGTACACACAGCCCACACCATTTTGGAGCCACCTTCCCACACAGTGCCTTGTTGATTACTCGGATCCACAGGGTCTTTGGGTCTGTACCACACTCGAAGCCTAATTTCAGTCCTTACCAACGGAAATCAGGCCTCATCTGACGAGGACACGGTTTGTGTTTCGCCCCAAGAGGATGTTTTGGACTTGTTCCATTCTTGAAACTAGCGATTCAATTATAATGTGCACAGAAACATGTCAACAGTTAATATTTCTTTGCCACACACACGAATCTAACATGAGGAGACCCTAATAGGTTTTACAACTATCTTGTGCCTCAATCTGGTGTGTGCGACATAGATATAGATTTGTTAACACATACACATACACGCTTGGTTGAAGTGCAAGAGTTATCAAATGGGTACTTGTTTCCACTACCCTGGATAGGCAGAGAGTACAAATGATAGTTTCACCAGTGCACTGGTATTTTACACCTTGTATATGTGATACTATCCCAATCTGTGTATCTCCACATCGCTATCCCATGACTTACGTCACCTCAGTTTATCCATATCACTGGATGAAGCATCTCACCCAATATTTAACACAAAGCGCTCGAGCTAAAGCGGGTACCACTTGTGACGTGACTAATTTGAATGCATGCGAGCAACTGACTGATGTATCTGCCACACAGCAGGGCGCGGCGTCAGCGCCGCTCTGGAGGGAGATCCTCCAGGCGTCACCTGGTGCTGGGATGCTCTCTGCAGCTACGTCACGGCGCGCATTTCGAGTACCAAATTGGAGATAATCTCTGTCATCTTCTGAAACCACGGACGTACTTACGAATGCCCCTGTGCGGACATTCACGGACAAGGGATCAAGACGAAGGTAACTTCTGTTGCAGATGGGTGATCTGGTGGAAACGCTACACGGAGGCAGGCAGCCTGCAAGTTCTCGCGTCCGCCACAGGCAGTGCTAGCGGCCGCTGACCGCCATGGCTGGCTACAACGGCAGCACAGGTGAGGGCGCCCCGCGTTAGCGGCGGGAGACATTCGTTTTCACTCCACTCTTGCTCCGAGCTGATGTCGAAATTACGTTTCTCTATTCTGTCGGAGCAAGAATTTGGTGAAACTTCTCGGGCAATTTAGCTTCTCCAACTGATGTAGTAGTCAAGACAGCTGCTAGTAGGCTTTTATTTACATCAGTTAGGAAAGCTGAAAATATTTGCTGGACTGTGGATCGAATTTGGGTCTCCAGGTCGCCAGGCGGATTTTCTGACCACTAAGCCAAGTGGTCATCGCAACTGCGCAAGCTACCCTAGCACACCCGATATCAGATCCAAATACTCAACTCAACTGACTACTCGTGGCATTTCGCTGATTCGCACAAGAGTTCATGTGTGGTGTACATCTTTGTTGAAGGGGTCATAAGACACCCATATTCGAATCCCGGTCCGCACAAATAATGGTTTCCCCAGTGACGTAAATGAGTGTCCATTAGCAGCAAAAGGCGTACCCAGGATCTGAACTAGGAGGTGAGGGGGGGGAGGCAGGTCATACTGGTGTCAGGAAACAAGAATTCGAGACAACATACAGCACTTCTTATTAAATAAAACAGTAAACCAGTGGCTTGAAATCTTTCAAATTCTATCGATGAGCAACTTCATTCACCATTTTATTGCAGAGAGTAGCCAACCCTAACTGAAGGTACCTAACTACTTTGCTGGTGCACGTTGAAATCATACAACTGTGGGATAAAGGAGATGCTGGTACATTCTGTTTGTGAGGGATGTACACATTCAGGGGCAAACATACATTCAGTTGCAAACCTGTTGTTCTGTTAATTGATTTCTGAACCTCTAGGAATAATTGACGATCCCCTGGGGATAATCCATCCTCCTAAGATATCCCACACCCCTTCCGCTTCTCCTCCAACCCTCTGAGAAATTCCGAAACCTCTCCTCCTCCACCTCAATTATATGAGCACATTTCTGATACAACATGAATCGACTAATGAATTAAATTGATCGTCTAATTACCATCTCCCTCTCCTGGGGAGTCCCCCAGACGTCCCCTCCCTCACTTCCCCTCACTCCAAAGCCAACTTCCTTTCCCTTCCAGAAAAAAATGGCATGAAAAGTGCTGTCTGAGCAGAGTTGTTGGTGTGGCAGTTATTACCCTGTCCAGGAACTACATGCCCTTATTACATAATTACTCTGCTGCAGGATCAAGGTGTTGTCTTGTTCGAAAATTGTCATGCCCGTGATCACCTTGATGTGCAGGGATCGACTGAGCGAGTGCACAGTGCCACCACCAGAGGATGACCAACTCAACCCAGGAAAAATGGCGAGAAAATTATCTTAGTCCATGCTGAGCTGGTGGGCTAGAAGGATCACATAACAGGAAATCCAACTGCACTGCAGTGGGCATAGTAATTATAAAATTCATTTTGCATGCCAGTTCACAGGGGTCAGATGTCGTTATTTGGTGGGAGAATCTCACCATTCTCTGCTGCTTATTTAAGTTTGGCAGATGCAGGTCTTGTAAAAGACATAAAAAAGGAGTAATTAAATATGTAAGTAGATTGCTTTCTTTCGATACGCAAGTAATGCCGTCATGAAATCTACATCAACATTAGACACTCATTGGGCGTAATTACACCAGTCAGACCACGCAAAACGTATCTGGCGGTAAATCTTTCGATTGCTTCTTCGCCAGCAGCCCTTCACGTCCCTTTACTGGGAGGCCCGGCCGTCAGTGGAAGACTTCTTTCGAAATTTGATTCCATTCTGACCATTTGTTTTGTTCGCAATGAGACACATTCCACGCCAAGTCAGTGGAAGTAGCTGCTCTATGGTGTAGCCCTGCTGTGCAGATACTGAGTTACTTCACAATACTACCAACAGAGTATTCTGGAGAACCAACAACTTTAATCTTGGCACAATTCAGTGCACTTTTCACCCACACGGACACAGACTCTGATTCGTTTACTTAACGACGATTCCTTGCCCTAAGAACCAGTGGCATTGCAGACATATAATAAGATGAACCATGATCTCTGTTATAAACAAATGTACGATAAGCAACCACTTCTGGGCTGTTAAAAGTCTCCAGACCTAATACCGTCTCCACTTTACTACCACGTACTAGAGCGAGAAGCCCAACAGTTACCATGAGCACTAGTGTCGGCGTTAGTAAGTGTCAAATTCAGTACGCATCCACAAAACACTGGAAGACCGGACCGGCCGTTGTTCGTATGATCAAATGTATGTGAAATCTTATGGGACTAAGGTCATCAGTCCATAAGCTTACACAATAATTAACCTAAATTATTCTAACACACTTACCCATGCCCGAGGGAGGACTCGAACCTCCACTGGGAGCAGCGGCACAGTCCATGACTGTAGAGCCCCTTGACCGCTCGGCGAATCTCGCCCGGCCCACTGTTGTGGCCAAGCGGTTCTATGCGCTTCATTCCGGAACCGCGTTGCTGCTACGGTCGCAGATTCCAATCCTGCCATCGGCATGGATATATGTGCTGTTAGTTAGGTTTAAGTAGTTCTAAGCCTAGGCGGCTGATGACCTCAGATATTACATCCCATAGTGCTCAAAGCGACTTGAACCATTTTTGAACTGTAGGACCATGAAGAATAGCTTGCGCACCTACTCCGATATATATATATATATATATATATATATATATATATATATATATATATATATATATATATATTCCTGGAAATTGAAATAAGAACACCGTGAATTCATTGTCCCAGGAAGGGGAAAATTTATTGACACATTCCTGGGGTCAGATACATCACATGTTCACACTGACAGAACCACAGGCACATAGACACAGGCAACAGAGCATGCACAATGTCGGCACTAGTACAGTGTATATCCACCTTTCGCAGCAATGCACGCTGCTATTCTCCCATGGAGACGATCGTAGAGGTGCTGGATGTAGTCCTGTGGAACGGCTTGCCACGCCATTTCCACCTGGCGCCTCAGTTGAACCAGCGTTCGTGCTGGACGTGCAGACCGCGTGAGACGACGCTTCATCCTGTCCCAAACATGCTCAATGGGAGACAGATTCGGAGATCTTGCTGGCCAGGGTAGTTGACTTACACCTTCTAGAACACGTTGGGTGGCACGGGATACATGCGGACGTGCATTGTCCTGTTGGAACAACAAGTTCCCTTGCCGGTCTAGGAATGGTAGAACGATGGGTTCGATGACGGTTTGGATGTACCGTGCACTATTCAGTGTCCCCTCGACGATCACCAGAGGTGTACGGCCAGTGTAGGATATCGCTCCCCACACCATGATGCCGGGTGTTGGCCCTGTGTGCCTCGGTCGTATGCAGTCCTGATTGTGGCGCTCACCTGCACGGCGCCAAACACGCATATGACCATCATTGGCACCAAGGCAGAAGCGACTCTCATCGCTGAAGACGACACGTCTCCATTCGTCCCTCCATTCACGCCTTTCGCGACACCACTGGAGGCGGGCTGCACGATGTTGGGGCGTGAGAAGAAGACGGCCTAACGGTGTGCGGGACCGTAGCCCAGCTTCATGGAGACTGTTGCGAATGGTCCTCGCCGATACCCCAGGAGCAACAGTGTCCCTAATTTGCTGGGAAGTGGCGGTACGGTCCCCTACGGCACTGCGTAGTATCCTACGGTCTTGGCGTGCATCCGTGCGTCGCTGCGGTCCGGTCCCAGGTCAACGGGCACGTGCACCTTCCGCTGACCACTTGCGACAACATCGATGTACCGTGGAGACTTCACGCCCCACGTGTTGAGCAATTCGGCGGTACGTCCACCCAGCCCCCCGCATGCCCACTATACGCCCTCGCTCAAAGTCCGTCAACTGCACATACGGTTCACGTCCACACTGTCGCGGCATACTACCAGTGTTAAAGACTGCGATGGAGCTCCGTATGCCACGGCAAACTGGCTGACACTGACGGGGGCGGTGCACAAATGCTGCGCAGCTAGCGCCATTCGACGGCCAACACCGCGGTTCCTGGTGTGTCCGCTGAGCCGTACGTGTGATCATTGCTTGTACAGCCCTCTCGCAGTGCCCGGAGCAAGTATGGTGGGTCTGACACACCGGTGTCAATGTGTTCTTTTTTCCATTTCCAGGAGTATATATATATATATATATATATATATATATATATATATATATATATATATATATATATATATATCGACAGGAATGCAAAACGAGTCCCTTATCTACGTCCGCTCCCCTCCACCCATTCTGGCCCGTCACCCCGGTCGTTCAAATCATCAGGAGGCGGCAGCTCTTTGACACTGATACCTGGAAAAATCCTGTCGAAACACACGCTCTCTCTGACTCTCTGTCTCCCTCTGTCCCTCTCAAGTGGTTACTTCCTGACCAGCGAACACGTGTCACATGGCACCATAGTCCACACCACATATCTTCTGTCTTGAAGAAAGCAGCAGACACCTGGGAAATCCTCAGAAGTCTCCAAAGTGCTGTCCTGTGGACGTCTTCGAAGTAGCCTAGTTGCGCAATTCAAGGAAACTGATGATTGATTAATTAATTATATCGATACCATCGGTGTTTTTCCTTGCTCCCCGTTGGTGGTTACTAGGCCAGGCATATCTGGCAGGAAACTCTGGGGCTACCTGGGATTCGAAAACACAACCGCCTGCGCTCTTCCCCCTTTTTTATTTTCCTAGCCCCCTGTGGCTCATATTGGCACAGCAAGGTCGTTTGGCAGGGAATCCATTATGTTAAAGTATACTACCACGGTTAGATCGTTTGCGGGAGATCCATTAAGTTGGAGGCATCTAAGAATGGTAGTGAAAATCTCATATTTCATCTCAGTTGCGCTAAGTCCTTAAATAATCTGAAGGTGTCACGGAAGGAGTCTGAGTGAAGTGTGGTAGCAAAACCACTGTTGGGAACAATAAACTGATCAATCGGGAATTAGACATCGCAATTGGAAGTGGTTTTGAATAAAATTGTATTTGTAATACCAAATTTCGTCGGGAATTTATGCCATCACGGCTGTGTAGTTCCCGACCACCCACAGGAGTGGCAAGTTTATTTATTTATTTATTTGCTCTATAGAACTTTCAACATGTTTATCTCTGCTACAACAGGAAGAATAGGTAGGGGAGAGGGTCTACTGCATGACAGCACAGTAACAACAACAAATCCCCATCTATATAACCAAATACCACTCCATATTTCTGCTGCAAGCAGAGTGCACTGGGACGTACTGAGAAGCACTCAATGCCGCACACAGCAGCCATCACCACATGGACAGCTCACTTTGCAAACACATGTGTGTAAACTACCACCCATTCCGCAGAAGTCGTCACAGTTAGAAAATAAAGGCGGACACTTTGTTAGGCCGCACGTTGGCCACGCTCGGAGCTGCTCAACCATCTCCGGCATCTGAACACTGGCCGTAATTGAACCTCAGAGACGGTAGAGACTGACGCCATGACCAGCGATCCAGCTGTGAACACGTCAATTTACATGGTGGGGGAAGAAGAATACAACCATGTTCAATCTTCTCAAACTTCCATGTAAATAGGCGACTGCTCACAACACACGAGATCACGAAGGCTGCCCCACACACCCGCCCAGAGGGCGACACAGTTAGTTCAACGGCACCCTTGCACCACACCTGTTTGGAAGGCTCAGTGTTGGCTCACGCAGTAGGCCAGGAAATTTCCTTTCGTTCTGCCCACTGGCTGCCAGCGCCATACAGCCAGACACCAACCAGAGTCATTCTAGGAAACCAGTTTCCGACGATGAGTAAAGTATCAGAAATTCCTCCTCTTAACGACTATGGTTCTGGAAATATAAATTTCCCGTGTAAATCTATATGCTCATAATGAGAGGACAAAATTTTATATATAAAACCTTCCATGCTGCTATCAATGCGTTGAAATCACAATTTTTCACATCAGATCTATATTTCTCTTATGATCAGACACTCTCCCACATAATTCTCTTCGCACATGTCGGAGCGCTGGCCCAGTAGCTTTACACCTCAACACACACACATTTCAGACAAACACGGCGATTATCTCTTACACGCATGTAGGGTCTGAAAAAAAAAAGATATGTGACCATTCACACGATCTGGATGTCGTTTTGCGCAGACTACCACAGTTTCCGAGTAACAAAACCCTCCCGACACATCGTCGCCATCACATATTTGTCAACGAATAAAGAGAGTAATTAGCCCTTGCGTCTTTTATTTATGTTACATGTGTTCGTGCGCGCTGTATACTTCAGCAAGAAGAACTGACACAATGGTTGTGGAAAGAGTAATTTAGAAGTGTGCATCTGACTTCTACGGAAACATCATCCCACCCCCCACACGTATCATCCCCACGAGATGCCTCGACGTCGCAACTTCCAGGAAATGATTTAACGTATAGGTCTTCCAGTGAACGACTACTGAGAACCAGCTGTAGATATTCTGCTCATGGATCACGACAATAAACATATCGGTTTTCGGGTTTCAACATGAGTACTGCGTCATCATGCACAGATGTGATGAATAGTGGCTTCCAATCCACACTCCCTCCTTGCTGTACCACTAGAACGGTCAATGGTTCAATGGATGACGTTCACGTTGGAATACAGTATTGACTTGCACCACGCTGTTTGAAGCGCTCAGAGCAATTCCATTACCTGGAGACACCACAACAGAGAGAGGGATGGAACAGAATGATTTTCATATATCGAAGCGAACATGAGACTGCTCTCACATTTTTGTTGTATTCTGCAACGGTTTTCGTAATTTCAACGCTTGTTACCCAGCTACACGACTTTCAAATAACAAGTCTTGATACTTGTTACGCCAACAAAACCTCTCATTGTGTCGACCTCGTGACGCTATCAGGCAATGGCGTTGCAACATGCATCCCAGTCTCTGTACCATTTGCTAAGTCACTCTCCACTACTTTGCGAGTGTTATCTACTAGACTGTCAATGTAGACAGGGTTTGCGCAGTACATTCATTTCTCGTCACTTCTTCGACACGTACACCGAAGTCTACCGGGCAACCCCAGAACTGGTGCCGTTACGTTAACTACGTGTTTCCGGCACATCGATCACAGTGCGGAATTTCCGACTGCGATGGACCATCTCTCTCTGTGTTGGCTAGACTCACAAAGTATTCTCACATTCATAGCATAAGACCAGAGCCCGCAGTATCTCAGATCAACTTGCATCAGCGTCTCCGCTTTAATTTTGAAGTGGCCGGCAGGAGGAGGCTGCTATACCCGCTACACTCGACGTCTCGTGAAGGGACAGAGCATCCTGCTTTAAACGTTACCAATACACTTCGAAGGTCCTCTTTCTGAAAGATTGTGACACATGCTCCAAATGTCCACAGCCGACCGGTATTCTGATTCCAACACTATAACTGCCGCTCTATCAAAGCTGCTCCGCACAAATCCAACTCACAGCGTGCGTGCTGAGGAGGTTACCACTCCTAATAGGTGAATAGTGGATATAAGGCTGAAAACATCTGAGAGCCTTGTGATGATATAACAGGCGGTTAAGAGTGAGAAGAAATTTGTTTTTATTCATGTTGGAAGGAGTTTGAAATATTTTCCGTAAATCACTTATGCTATCAATTTTACAGTATATTTGTGTTGTTTGAGGTCTGTATCAGGAAGGTATTGGAAGGACTGAAGTAATAATAAAGGATAAACATACACAACATTCGCAGGGTTTCATGGCTGCGCACTTAAACAAGCTACAAGATAAAAAGTCGTCTAGTTACCAATATATTAGTCATGTGGAACGGAACACCGCTAATACTCCAATATTCGCAACATGTGACATACATTCACCTGACAAGTTTCCTATCCCACTCACTATCGTGAGAAACTTTAAGATGATACAACTACTAAGTTCTGCACAAAAGAAGAACATAGATTCCTTGTGATACATGTACTATGTAGCTTTCCAGAGATGTGTAGTCTCCTTTTCACGTCTGATTAAGGTTTGCAAGTGATTGTCAGCAACAGAAAATGAAAGAAAAATCGTCATCTCATGAGGAAATAGACATATGCATAGCACTGGTGATTGACATTTGAAATTACATGCTACTCTGCACTAACTCTGTGTACAGACCACTCCCCTGCACACACTCCATCTGTCAAGCAAATGTACACACAGGGACTGCGAGACACACGATGTCTCTAACTTAGAATCACTGTAGTTGTTCAAACGGCTCTGAGCAATATGGGACTTCACATGTAAGGCCATCAGACCCCTAGAACGTAAAACTACTTACACCTAACTAATCTAACGACATCATACACATTCATGCCCGAGGCAGGATTCGAACCTGCGACCGCAGCAGTCACGCGGTTCCGGACTGAAGCGTCCAGAACTACTCGCCCACCGTGGCTGGCCACTGTAGTTGTGAAACTGAAAACTCTGTTAATGTCAAAGATGTGTCAGGCAAATGGAGTACTTTGCGTACACGGCTCGGAGCACTATGGGAATTAACATCTGTGGACATCAGTTCCCTAGAACTTAGAACTACTTAAACCTAACTAACCTAAGGACACTACACACATCCATTCGAACGTGCGACCGTAGCGGTCACGCTGTTCCAGACTGAAGCGCCTATAACCGCACAGCCACACCGGCCGGCTTCCATACACTTTCTTCTTCTAGAGGAGGATAGATTTGGTGGACATGAATCGCCAGACATGTATTGGTAGTACTGAGCTGACTGTCCTATGGGCGAGTTTGTTGTTAACGACGACAGTTAGATAGCGCTTTAAGTCACACGCTGAACATGCAGTTGTATACTAGTCGAATGCAGACATACAGCAGGATATTTTTAAGGGCCATGCAGCAACTGTTCCATAAGGTATTTCTATGGTGAGGCTGCATGGTAGTAATTGGTCGAGAGTACAGAGAAGCACATTTTAAAAAAATGTTTGCCAGAGTTTACAACACTTAAACAATGTTGCACGGGGTCAAACACCCGATCCATTCAGTGGCTGTATATTGCAGTCCCCAGGCTGGTAACACAATGCTCTTTAGCTAAGGAGGGCGTAAGGTTTATCGTAGTCACATGTTCAGACATCGTGAATGTAGTTTGTTAGAGTTTAAAATAAACAGTCTTTCGTAGGGTCAAGTTCGCGATCCCTTCTGTAGTTGTCTATTGCAGTTCCCAAGCTGGTAATACGATGCTCGTAAATGAGGAGTACGTAAAGTCTTTCTTAGTTACGTGTCTGAACACAATTTATCAAAATCTGTAAGGTGGTTGCCACGAACGTCAGGTCACTCCTGTGCTTATGACATGACATACATAAATTTGTTGTCTTTCATTTGTTAAAGAATAATAATGTATTAAGTAAAAAAGTAATCAAGTATAATAAAGTAATAAAGTATAATAATGTATTTCAGTCGTCTCAACGCTGCCCACAAAAAAATGCTTTTTCTCTAGTTCCTAGTGCTTCGTTGTCGGGTTTTCTCTTATTCCTCTTGTCACACGTACAAAAACCTTCCTGCACCAAGCAGACATGTAAGTTCTCCCGACATATTTTCTCACAATTTATACGCATTTTCCGACCATTTTCGTAATTTTACGGATCTTATATCACTTCTGCCAATGCAATTATGACCTCTCTTCTTGCCATATATTCTCAAATTGCATGTAAATGTAGTACATTTTCCTGTATGTGTGTGTGTGTGTGCGTGTGTGTTTGTATTAGTTTCACGTGGGTGCCCCATGGCACAGGTTAGGTTCGGAATAGGACTGGGATAGAGAACACATAGTCCAGCACACATTGTCCACCACTTGTTAAGTCCAGGATACGGTTAGTGCAGCATGGCATGTAATTTCTGCTCACGGAGTTAGTGTAGCATCGCGTGTAAATTCATATGTCAATGGACGCTGCTATGCATATGTATATTTCCTCATAGTTGTAGTTTTATGCAATTTCCGATGCGGACGATCATTTTATAGAACTGAGCCGAACAGATCTTAATTTTCGAACCGTAATCAGACCTGAGCAGTGAGCCCTATTTTTGACAAAATATCAATGATGAGAGTAGTTACATGTTCGTCTGGGTATATGAAAATCATTCTGTTCCATCCCTCTCTATGTTGTGGTGGCTCTGGCTAACGAAAGTTCACTGATGTTTCAAACAGCATGGTGCAAGTCTGTACTGGACTTCAGTATGTGCACCATACATTGAACCATTGATGATTCTAGTGGTACCGCAAGGATAGAGTCTGGATGGGAATGTACCATCTACCACACCTGTGTACGATGTCGCAGCACTCATCCATTTATGGACGACATCCCAAGGGCAGAATATCTACGGTTTGTTCTCAATAGTGATAGGTAGGAAGACCTAAATGTTTAGAATCATTTCGTGGAAGTGGGGAAATCGAAAATCTCGTGAGGATGAGATGTCTGGAGGCTGATGTGACGTTTTTGTAGAACGAAGCTAGATGCTTCAGAATTACTCTCCCAATAGTAATTGTGTCAGTTCTCCTTGCCCGGGAACACAGCAAGCATGGGCATGGTAATAGAAATGAAAGGCGCAAGGGCTAACTACTGACTTTATCTACGTCTACATCTACATCCATACTCCGCAAGCCACCTGACGGTGTGTGGCGGAGGGTACTTTGAGTACCTCTATCGGTCCTCCCTTCTATTCCAGTCTCATATTGTTCGTGCAAAGAAGGATTGTCGGTATGCCTCTGTGTGGGCTCTAGCCTCTCTGATTTTATCCTCACGATCTCTTCGCGAGATATGCGTAGGAGGGAGAAATATACTGCTTGACTCCTCGGTGAAGGTATGTTCTCGAAACTTTAACAAAAGCCCATACCGAGCTACTGAGCGTCTCTCCTGCAGAGTCTTCCACTGGAGTTTATCTATCATGTCGGTAACGCTTTAGCGATTACTAAATGATCCTGTAACGAAGAGCCCTGCTCTCCGTTGGATCTTCTCTATCTCCTCTATCTCGTACGCATCCCACACTGCTGAGCAATATTCAAGCAGTGGGCAAACAAGCGTACTGTAACCTACTTCATTTGTTTGCGGGTTGCATTTCCTTAGGATTCTTCCAATGAATCTCAGTCTAGCATCTGCCTTACTGACGAACAACTTTATATTATCATTCCATTTTAAATCACTCTTAAATGCGTGCGCCCAGATAATTTATGGAATTAACTGCTTCCAGTAGCTGACCTGCTATTTTGTAGCTAAAAGATGAGGGATCTTTCTTTCTATGTATTCGCTGCACATTACGCTCGTCTACATTGAGATTCAATTGCCATTCCCTGCACCATGCGTCATTTCGCTGCAGATCCTCCTGCATTTCAGTTCAATTTTCCATTGTTACAACCTCTTGATATACCACAGCAACATCCGCAAACGCCTCAGTGAACTTCCGATGTCATCCAAAAGGTCATTTATGTACATTGTGAATAGCAAAGGTCCCACGACACTCCCCCGCGGCACACCTGAAATCTCTCTTACTTCACGAAGTTGCTGTGCGTGGTGACATAGCATAACTTTTCAGGCGCTATACACATACATACAATTATCACGCTACCTTTGGAGAAATGTTATGCCGCTGGAACGTAAATTACCGTGGTTAATGTTCCAGCATATCGTCAGATGTTTGCGGAAAGTAATAAGATTACTATTAGTGTAGAGAGTTGTGTATATCTAGACCTCAGGATAGGACAGATTTGATGTGGTGAATTGTGATTTCAGTGCATTGACGAGTATATGCGACTGTAACGTGTGTGATATTCATTTTTTAAAGACTTGACAGTGAATAAATGTAAGGGTTCAACACGGTCCGCGGTAGTGTACACTCAGGGCAGCCAATACAGCTGTAACGTAAGGATACGCAGAAAGCTCTCCCACTGGTTCCGCTAAGCAGATCCTCACATGTTCTTGGTAGCACTATCGACTGTGATGTTTATTATAGTACGACAACCCATATCAGTGGTGCCTTTCTCGCCCTTTTCTCCACAGGACCGCTTTTGATCATCCCGAAGTGACGGACGCCTGTGCTTTACAACACAATCTTGGCGGGATGCAGCACCATCGGGAAGCGCTGACTGAAAATACTTGCACTCTGTTCTCGAATCAAATTGTCTAGGAGATCAATATGTCAAAAAATTTCTTAGCACTGAAGACGATCGAGACACCTAGCCGGTGTGTGTGTGTGTGTGGACATAGCATAATTTTTTCACATATCAATGTGTTGTGTTCTAAGGTGATCGGTGTTCTGACTTGTACAAAGAAAATGGTCTGGGTGAGACTATGTCAAGCCCTAAGGGAGGAAAAGTTCTGAATTGCAAAAATGTGGTTTCAGCATATCGACAGCCATATGGGATATGAAAGATTTTAGGTGGAAGGTTATCTCCAGTTATAATGAGGACATAGGTTTACATAGGAAATTCATATTTCCAAAGCCATGGTCATCAGAACGAGATATTTCTGATATTTCGCTCATAGTCAGATGTGACCAGATTGGTGGTTCAATTGGAATATTTAACTGTAATGAAATTCCTAAATATGTGCCTGGTTTCTTAGGACGACTGCTAATTGCTAAAGGTCATAGCATAGTTGAGCTGAAATTTGAAATTATCACTATCATTTTGAGGTGTATCCATCATAATGCATTTCCCAGCAAGCGAATGAACTGCGCCAGTAGCCATCAACAGGATGCAAGGAAAATCCAGAAGGGAAAAGAGTTGGCTTCGGAATCTGGGCGGTTGTGGGATCCAATCCCAGATAGCCTGGCCTAGTGTTCACCAATGGGCAGCAAGTAAAAATTGTTGCACACAGAAGGTATCGATTTAATTAATTGGTCATTCAGTTTGCTTGAGTGGGAGTAGCGCAACTGGAGTACTTCGAAGACGTCCACAGCGTAGCATTTTGGGGGAGGCTGGCAATTTACATGGTATCTGTGACGTTCTTCAGGACAAAAGAAGTGTTAGTGTGGTTTTAAGTCGCACACGAGACATTCTCACTGGTCAGGAAGCAACCACTTGAGAGTGGGAGAGGGTGAAATGGAGAGAGAAAGAGAGAGACAGAGAGAGAGAGAGAGAGAGAGGAAGTACGTGTTTCGATAGCAATTTTCCAGTTATCAATATAGGTATCAATATCAAAGAATTTCCTAGTCCGGATGGTTTGCTCAACAGGAAATAATCGGAGGTCCGAGGGGTAAAGATGGGTAGGGATGTTCTTCCCCCCAGTGTTCTCTGCTGGTAGTATCTGCACAGCAGACTACAGAGAAAGCCGACGTCCGTTATCACGCATTTCTCCACAGGTGAGTGACGCCTCCCAGTACAGGCCTCAGGACTCAAAGGGTTGCCAGTCGTCTGGAGCGTGTGGTGCTCTAGTTCAGTAGATTACCGCACGGGAAGGTGAGCACACAAATGAAAATATTCTAACACAACACATCCAATTCAGATTCAAACGGTGTGCCGGACCGAGACTCGCGTACTCCACTGCAGAGTGAAAATCTCATTCTGGAAACATCCCTCAGGCTGTGGCTAAGCCATGTCTCCACAATATCCTTGCTTTCAGGAGTGCTAGATCTGCAAGTTCTGCAGGAGAACTTCTGTTAAGTTTGGAAGGTAGGAGACGAGATACTGGCAGAAGTAAAACTGTGGGGGCGAGTCGTAAGTCGTGCTTGGGTAGCTCAGTCGGTAGAGCTCTTGCCCGCGAAAGGCAAAGGTCCCGAGTTGGAGTCTCGGTCCAGTACACAGTTTTAATCTGCCAGGAAGATTCATATCAGCGCACACTCCGCTGCAGAGTGACAATCTCATTGTGGAAACAACACATCCAGTCTGCAGCAGTGTAATTAGCAATTAGGACACGTAATTTCTGGACAGGATAATACCTGCACCTTTCACACTAATAACTGTACAGGGACCTAGCGATTTTCCTGCCAGTTTCTTTCCTTTAGAGGAGGGTAAATGCTTTCCCCTTGAACCGTGGACCTTGCCGTTGGTGGGGAGGCTTGCGTGCCTCAGCGATACAGATAACCGTACAACGGAGGGGTATCTGTTGAGAGGCCAGACAAACGTGTGGTTCCTGAAGAGTGGCAGCAGCCTTTTCAGTAGTTGCAGGGGCAACAGTCTGGATGATTGACTGATCTGTCCTTGTAACCCTAACCAAAACGGCCTTGCTGCGCTGGTACTGCGAACGGTTGAAAGCAAGTGGAAACTACAGCTGTAATTTTTCCCGAGGGCATGCAGCTTTACTGTAAGGTTAATGATGATGGCGTCCTCTTGGGTAAAATATTCCGGAGGTAAAATAGTCCCTCATTCGGATCTCCGGGCGGGGACTACTCTGGAGGATGTCGTTATCAGGAGAATGAAAACTGGCGTTCTACGAATCGGAGCGTGGAATGTCAGATCCCGTAATCAGGCAGGTAGGTTAGAAAATTTAAAAAGGGAAATTGATAGGTTGAAGTTAGATATAGTGGGAATTAATGATGTTCGTTAGCAGGAGGAACAAGACTTTTGGTCAGGCGAATACAGGGTTATAAATACAAAGTCAAATAGGGGTAATGCAGGAGTAGGTTTAATAATGAATAAAAAAATAGGAATGCGGGTAAGCTACTACAAACAGCATAGTGAATGCATTATTGTGGCCAAGATAGACACGAAGCCAACGCCTACTACAGTAGTACAAGTTTATATGCCAATTAGCTCTGCAGATGACGAACAAATTCAAGAAATGTATGATGAAAAAAAATATATTATTCAGATAGTGAAGGGAATGGGTGACTGGAATTCGGTAGCAGGACACGTAGTAGGTGCATATGGATCAGGGTAAGAAATGAAAGAGGAAGCCGCCTGGTAGAATTTTTCACAGAGCACAATCATAGCTAACACTTGGTTCAGGAATCATAAAAGAAGGTTGTATATGTGGTGTCACCGTCAGACACCACACTAGATGGGTGGTAGCCTTTAAATCGGCTGCGGTGTGTTAGTATACGTCGGATCTACTATCAGTGACTGCAGACCGAGCGCCGCCACACGGCAGGTCTAGAGAGACTTCCTAGTACTCGGCCCCAGTTGTACAGCCGACTTTGATAGCGATGGTTCACTGACAAAATACGCTTTCATTTGCCGAGACGATAGCATAGCCTTCAGCTACGTCATTTGTTACGACCTAGCTAGGCGCCATTATCAGTTACTATTGATATTGCGAATCATGTATTATCACGAGCGACGTTCAAGATTAATGGATTAAAGTTAAGTATTCCGTTTTTCTCAATTCTAATTTCCTTGTCCTGTTCCAGACCTCAAACCAGACTGCGTGAGCTAAAACGCTTGCCTTTCAGCCTCCTCTAGTAAGACGGTGTTGGCTCTCCTGCCAACCACAACAGTATACTTGGAAGGAGCCTGGAGGTACTAAAAGGTATCAGATAGATTATATAATGCTAAGACAGAGATTTAGGAACCAGGTTTTAAATTGTAAGACATTTTCAGGGGCAGATGTGGACTCTGACGACAATCTATTAGTTATGAACTGTAGATTAAAACTGAAGAAAGGTGTGAATTTAAGGAGATGGGACCTGGATAAACTGCCTAAACCAGAGGTTGTACAGATTTTCAGGAAGATCGTAAGGGAACAAATGGCAGGAATGACGGAAAGAAATACAGTAGAAGTAGAATGGGTAGCTTTGAGGGATGAAGTAGTGAAGGCAGCAGAGGATCAAGTAGGTAAAAAGACGAGGGCTAGTAGAAATCCTTGGGTAACAGAAGAAATATTGAATTTAATTGATGAAAGGAGAAAATATAAAAATGCAGTAAATGAGGCAGGTGAAAAGGAATACAAGCGTCTCAAAAATGAGATCGACAGGAAGTGTGAAATGGCTAAGCAGTGATGGCTAGAGGATAAATGTAAGAATGTAGAGGCTTTTTTCACTTGGATGAAGACAGATACTGCCTACAGGAAAATTAAAGAAACCTTTGGAGAAAAGAGGACCACTTGTAAAGATATCAAGTGCTCTAATGGAAACCCAGTTATAACCAAAGTAGGGAAAGCAGAAAGGTGGAAGGAGTTTATAGAGGGTATATACAAGGATGATGTACTTGAGGACAATATTCTGGAAATGGAAGAGGATGTAGATGAAGATGAAATGGGAGATATGATACTGCGTGAAGAGTTAGACAGAGCACTGAAAGACCTGAGTCTAAACAAGGCCTTTTGAGTAGACAACATTCCATTAGAACTACTGACGGCTTTGGGAGAGCCAGTCCTGACTAAACTCTACCATCTGGTGGGCAAGATGTATGAGACAGGCGAAATAGCCTCTGACTTCAAGAAGAATATAATAATTCCAAACCCAAAGAAAGCAGGTGCTGACAGATGTGAAAAGTCCCGAATTATCAGTTTAATAAGTCACGGCTGCAAAATACAAACGCGAATTATTTACAGACGAATGGAAAAACTAGTATAAGCTGACCTTGGGGAAGATCAGTTTCGATTTCGTAGAAATATTGGAACACTTGAGGCAATACTGACCCTACGGCATATCTTAGAAGCAAGATTACGGAAAGGCAAACCTACGTTTCTAGCATTTGTAGACTTAGAGAAAGCTTTTGACAATGTTGACTGGAATATTCTCTTTCAAATTTTGAAGCTGGCAGGGGTAACATACAGGGAGCGAATGGCTATTTACAATTTGTATAGAAACCAAATGGCAGTTATAAGAGTTGAGGGGCATGAAAGGGAAGCAGTGGTTGGGAAAGGAGTGAAACAGGGTTGTAGCCTCTCCCCGATGTTATTCAATCTGTATATTGAGCATGCAGTGAAGGAAACAAATGAAAAGTTCGGAGTAGGTATTAAAATCCATGGAGAAGAAATAAAAACTTTGAGGTTCGCCGATGACATGGTAATTGTGTCAGAGACAGCAAAGAACTTGGAATAACAGTTTGATCGGAATGGATAGTGTCTTGCAATGAGGATATAAGATGAATATCAACAAAAGGAAAACGAGGATAATGGAATGTAGTCGAATTAAATCGGGTGATGCTGAGGGAATTAGATTAGGAAATGAGACACTTAAAGTAGTAAAGGAGTTTTGCTATTTAGGAAGTAAAATAAATGATGATGGTCGAAGTAGAGAGGATATAAAATGTAGACTGGCATTGGCAAGGAAAGCGTTTCTGAAGAAGAGAAATTTGTTAACATCGAATATAGATTTAAGTGTCAGGAAGTCATTTCTGAAAATATTTGTTTGGAGTGTAGCCATGTATGGAAGTGAAACATGGACGATAACTAGTTTGGACAAGAAGAGAATAGAAGCTTTCGAAATGTGGTGCTACAGAAGAATACTGAAGATAAGGTGGATAGATCACGTAACTAATGAGGAGGTATTGAATAGGATTGGGGAGAAGAGAAGTTTGTGGCACAACTTGGCCAAAAGAAGAGATCGGTTGGTAGGACATGTGCTGAGGCATCAAGGGATCACAAATTTAGCATTGGAGGGCAGTGTGGAGGGTAAAAATCGTAGAGGGAGACCGAGAGATGAGTACACTAAGCAGATTCAGAAGGATGTAGGTTGTAGTAGGTACTGGGAGATGAAGCAGCTTGCACAGGATAGAGTAGCATGGAGAGCTGCATCAAACGAGTCTCTGGACTGAAGGCCACAACAACAACAACGAAGCAAATAATGCGGGGAGGTGGCGAAGTGGTGGAGGGGAGGGTTGGGAGATTTCTCTGAAGTTAGAGGTGCTAATTAATTGACCAACGTAATTAATTAGGCAGTTAATTTGGTATCAAAAGTGCGTTCGAATCGGCAAGATAGAGGGAGGGCGTTGAGGTTTACACTGAAGGGTTGGGGGAGAAGGGGAGGAGCGAGGGGTTTCTCAGAAGGATGGATTATCCCCAGGGGGTCATTCATCTAAGCTAGGTGGTCAAAATTCAATTAACAGAACAATAGGTTTGCTGCTGAATGTACACTTTTGCGTAAACAGCTCACTGTTTGCAGGAATAAGAAAATTGTGCAACGCCTGTTGAGACGTATGCTGCGCGAATCGGGTCGCTTCTCACAATGAGGGGACTGCTCTAAGTTCTATGTTGATGGAGCAGGAAAGAACGTTCGCATCTGGTTTAACGGGTGTTCGGCCCCTAGTGACGGTGACCCCTCCATATTTAATGCACACTCGACACACAAGTTACCTACGATCAGTGAGTTGCTAAGGAATGGTAAAATCATGGACGTGAAGGAAATGGTAGACACATAGAACTCTATAAGGAAGTAGTCTGATTGATATCGGTGATTAATGGAGGCCACGTCATCTTTATCACTACGCTTTAACTGTACAACATAGTAGAGAAACAACTGAAGGATTTGAAAGCAAATAAATCAGTAGCGGTGGATGGAATCCCAGTTCGATTTCACAAAGAGTACTCTATGGCATTGGCCCCTTACGTAGCTTGCGTTTATCGTGGATCTCTCGCTCACCGCAAAGTCCCAAGCGACTGAAAAAAGCTAAGATGACAGCAATAGATAAGAAAGGTTAAAGAACGGACCCGCAGAATTACAGACCAATATTCCTAACATCCTTCAACATATTCTCAGTTCTAACATAATAAGCGTTCTTGAAACTAAGAAGATTTTGAACCACGAATCAGCATGGTTTCAGAAAGCATCGTTCGTGCGAAACTCAGCTTGCCCTTCTTTTCACATACACTGAGAACTATGGATGAAGGGCAACAGGCAGATTCTATATTTCTATACCTTCGGAATTTGTTTGACACGGTGCCCTGTTTCAGGTTGTTAACGATGGTACGAGCATGTCGAATAAGTTCACAAATATGTCAGTGGCTCGAAGACTTCTTAAATAATAGAACCCAATATGTTGTCCTCGACATAGAGTATTCATTAGAGACGCGTGTGTCGTCAGGAGTGCCCCAGGGATAGGACCGCTGTTGTTCTCTGTACACAGGCTGACAGGTTGGGCAGCAGTCTGCAGAGGTTTGATGATGATGCCGTGGTGTGCAGTAAGGTGTCGACGATGTGACTGTAGGGAGATACAAGACGACATTGATAAAATTTCCTGTTGGCGTGATGGTTCGCAGGTAGCTCTAAATAGGAAAAATGTAAGTTAATGCGAATGAGTACGAAGAACAATATGTAATGTTCGGATACACTGTTACTAGTGTCCTTCTTAACACAGTCAAGTCGTTTAAAAATTTGCTTGTAACATTGCAAAGCGATATGAGGTAGGACGAGTAGCGAAGGCCATTAGGTCGACTTCGGTTTATTGGGAGAATTTTAGGAAAGAGTGGTCCACTTTTAAAGGAAACCGCATATGGGACGTTGGTGCGACCCATTCTTGAGCTATGCTCGAGTGTTTGCGATCTGTGCCCGGTCGGACTGAGGGAATACATCGAAGCAGTTCAGTAGCGGGCAAGTAGATTTGCTACCGGTAGATTCGCACAATACGTAAGCGTTACAAAGATGCTTCTGGAGCTCAAATCGGAATCCCTGGAGGGAAGCGACGTTCTTTTCGAGAAACACTACTGAGAAAATTTAGAGAACCTGCATTTGAAGCTGACTGCTGAATGATTCTGCTGCCGGGAAAATACACTGCGCGTAAGGACCACGAAGATGACGTACGAGAAATTAAGGCTCGTATAGAGGCGTACAGATAGCCGTTTTTCCGTCGCTCTGTTTGCGAAAGGTTTGTGCCAGAACAGTCCGAAAAACCTCCCTGCTGAGCAGAAGGACAATGGAAGAAACGTGTGTCTTGATCTTTTCTGAGGGATGGTAATGGCCACGAATGTCATGACATGGGTTTTTGAGTATGAAACTGAGACAAAGTGGTAAACTGAGGAGACGCACTCCGAGATATCTCAACCGAAAAATGCTCGTATGGTCAAATCAAAGACCAGAAACAATGCAGCTTTGTAGTTTAGATTTTCTGCATAAAGAATTTGTTCCTCCGAGACGAATTGTTAATCAAGTGTTTTGCAGAGGTGTCCTTGGAAGGCTCTGGAAAAGGGCATTTCGAGTGACAGCGGAGACTGCAGCATGGCAACGCCCCATGCCAAATGGCCACTTCCATCACGGTATTTTTGTCTTCAAAAGGCACTCCTCTTGTTCCACAGCCTCCCTTGTTCACCAGACCTCAGTCCTTGTAACATCTTTCTTTTCTCGGAATTAAAAAGTGCTTTAAAAGAACGCCATTTTAGAACTCTTGAGAAAATCAAGAGAATGTAATGGACATGTTAAAGACCCTAGCATGTGAATCCTTTGAGCGCTGTTTCCAAGACTGGAAACGACTCCGCCGTCGTATAGCTGGTGAAGGGACCTGCGTTGAAGGAGACAATATTTTTCTTTGAAAAAAAAAAAAAAAACGATTTTAATGGATAAAAAAAATCAGTCACACTGCTTTTCTCAGACTCATATTTGTCTCAGTCTCGCTGGAGTGTCGTGAAAATGTTGCCAAACACTTCAACATAGCCGCCAGATTTGTCACAAGAGCCTGCTTGCACAGTTTTGAGAACGACAGTTAAGAATCAGAGATGAGACACGAAGAGAATTATAGAGTGCACAGAGACTTTTAAACAGTCGTTGTTCCCGCTTCCACACGCGACTAGAACGGGAAGATACGCTAACATGTAATGCCATAATAAGTATCCCCCCGCCATACACTTGACATTGTTCGGCAGAGTGTGCATGTAGGTGGGGTATCAGAACGGACTGTTATCAGCGATACCACGGTCTCGAGTCCCCGGTCGAGTTGTCTGAGGCTAACAGGTTTCCAGCCCCTGGGGATTCCGCTGTAGCGGCAACAGGCCCGACATACTACGCATGTAATGCCATAATAAGTATCCCCCCGCCACAGACTTGACATTGTTCGGCAGAGTGTGCATGTAGGTGGGGTATCAGAACGGACTGTTATCAGCGATACCACGGTCTCGATCTCGCTGCCGAGTCCCCGGTCGAGTTGTCTGAGGCTAACAGGTTTCCAGCCCATGGGGATTCCGCTGTAGCGGCAACAGGCCCGACATACTACGCATGTAATGCCATAATAAGTATCCCCCCGCCACAGACTTGACATTGTTCGGCAGAGTGTGCATGTAGGTGGGGTATCAGAACGGACTGTTATCAGCGATACCACGGTCTCGATCTCGCTGCCGAGTCCCCGGTCGAGTTGTCTGAGGCTAACAGGTTTCCAGCCCATGGGGATTCCGCTGTAGCGGCAACAGGCCCGACATACTACGCATGTAATGCCATAATAAGTATCCCCCCGCCACAGACTTGACATTGTTCGGCAGAGTGTGCATGTAGGTGGGGTATCAGAACGGACTGTTATCAGCGATACCACGGTCTCGATCTCGCTGCCGAGTCCCCGGTCGAGTTGTCTGAGGCTAACAGGTTTCCAGCCCCTGGGGATTCCGCTGTAGCGGCAACAGGCCCGACATACTACGCATGTAATGCCATAATAAGTATCTCCCCGCCATAGACTTGACATTGTTCGGCAGAATGTGCTTGTAGGTGGGGTATCAGAACGGACTGTTATCAGCGATACCACGGTCTCGATCTCGCTGCCGAGTCCCCGGTCGAGTTGTCTGAGGCTAACAGGTTTCCAGCCCCTGGGGATTCCGCTGTAGCGGCAACAGGCCCGACATACTACGCATGTAATGCCATAATAAGTATCCCCCCGCCACAGACTTGACATTGTTCGGCAGAGTGTGCATGTAGGTGGGGTATCAGAACGGACTGTTATCAGCGATACCACGGTCTCGATCTCGCTGCCGAGTCCCCGGTCGAGTTGTCTGAGGCTAACAGGTTTCCAGCCCATGGGGATTCCGCTGTAGCGGCAACAGGCCCGACATACTACGCATGTAATGCCATAATAAGTATCCCCCCGCCACAGACTTGACATTGTTCGGCAGAGTGTGCATGTAGGTGGGGTATCAGAACGGACTGTTATCAGCGATACCACGGTCTCGATCTCGCTGCCGAGTCCCCGGTCGAGTTGTCTGAGGCTAACAGGTTTCCAGCCCATGGGGATTCCGCTGTAGCGGCAACAGGCCCGACATACTACGCATGTAATGCCATAATAAGTATCCCCCCGCCACAGACTTGATATTGTTCGGCAGAGTGTGCATGTAGGTGGGGTATCAGAACGGACTGTTATCAGCGATACCACGGTCTCGATCTCGCTGCCGAGTCCCCGGTCGAGTTGTCTGAGGCTAACAGGTTTCCAGCCCATGGGGATTCCGCTGTAGCGGCAACAGGCCCGACATACTACGCATGTAATGCCATAATAAGTATCCCCCCGCCACAGACTTGACATTGTTCGGCAGAGTGTGCATGTAGGTGGGGTATCAGAACGGACTGTTATCAGCGATACCACGGTCTCGATCTCGCTGCCGAGTCCCCGGTCGAGTTGTCTGAGGCTAACAGGTTTCCAGCCCCTGGGGATTCCGCTGTAGCGGCAACAGGCCCGACATACTACGCATGTAATGCCATAATAAGTATCCCCCCGCCACAGACTTGACATTGTTCGGCAGAGTGTGCATGTAGGTGGGGTATCAGAACGGACTGTTATCAGCGATACCACGGTCTCGATCTCGCTGCCGAGTCCCCGGTCGAGTTGTCTGAGGCTAACAGGTTTCCAGCCCATGGGGATTCCGCTGTAGCGGCAACAGGCCCGACATACTACGCATGTAATGCCATAATAAGTATCCCCCCGCCACAGACTTGACATTGTTCGGCAGAGTGTGCATGTAGGTGGGGTATCAGAACGGACTGTTATCAGCGATACCACGGTCTCGATCTCGCTGCCGAGTCCCCGGTCGAGTTGTCTGAGGCTAACAGGTTTCCAGCCCCTGGGGATTCCGCTGTAGCGGCAACAGGCCCGACATACTACGCATGTAATGCCATAATAAGTATCCCCCCGCCACAGACTTGACATTGTTCGGCAGAGTGTGCATGTAGGTGGGGTATCAGAACGGACTGTTATCAGCGATACCACGGTCTCGATCTCGCTGCCGAGTCCCCGGTCGAGTTGTCTGAGGCTAACAGGTTTCCAGCCCCTGGGGATTCCGCTGTAGCGGCAACAGGCCCGACATACTACGCATGTAATGCCATAATAAGTATCCCCCCGCCACAGACTTGACATTGTTCGGCAGAGTGTGCATGTAGGTGGGGTATCAGAACGGACTGTTATCAGCGATACCACGGTCTCGATCTCGCTGCCGAGTCCCCGGTCGAGTTGTCTGAGGCTAACAGGTTTCCAGCCCATGGGGATTCCGCTGTAGCGGCAACAGGCCCGACATACTACGCATGTAATGCCATAATAAGTATCCCCCCGCCACAGACTTGACATTGTTCGGCAGAGTGTGCATGTAGGTGGGGTATCAGAACGGACTGTTATCAGCGATACCACGGTCTTGATCTCGCTGCCGAGTCCCCGGTCGAGTTGTCTGAGGCTAACAGGTTTCCAGCCCCTGGGGATTCCGCTGTAGCGGCAACAGGCCCGACATACTACGCATGCGGCGGGATGGCGGTCGTAAATTGTGCAGTCGACTACCGCCGCCGGAAATAGCCAATTATCTGCGACCTCCGACTTCCGCGCTGACATTTCGAGTGCGGCTGAATATAAATTGTGTACGCTCACGCGGTCTCATTGTGAAAATGGAGAAAATAAGAAAGAAGGAAATGACCTAAAATGAGAGATGAGGTTCATAGACGGAACTGTCTTTAATTAAATTTGCGCGCCCCCTCGAATATTGCCAAAAACACTGGTACACCTGTTAATACCGTCTAGGGCCTCCGCAGGCACGCAAAACTGCCGCAACAGGACGTGGCTGGGACTAGACTAATGTCTCAAGTAGTGCTGGATGTAACTGACACCATGAATTATGCGAAGCTATCTATAAATCCGTAGGAGTAAGAGCGCACTGCCAGGCATCCCAGATATGCTCAATAATGTTCCTGTCTGGGGAGGTCGGTGGCCAGCGAAAGTGTTTAAGCGTTTCGATTCGATTCCCGGCGGGGTCAGGGATTTTCTCTGCCTCGTGAATACTGGGTATTGTGTGATGTCCTTAGGTTAGTTAGGTTTAAGTAGTTTTAAGTTCTAGGAGACAGATGACCATAGATGTTAAGTCCCATAGTGCTCAGAGCCATTTGAAAGTGTTTAAACTCAGAAGAGTGTTCCTGTAGCCGCTCTGTAATAATTCAGGACATTTGGGGTGTCGCATTGACCTATTGGAATTGTGCAAGTCCATCGGAATGCACATTGGGCATGGATTAATGTAGGCGATCAGAAAGATGCTTACATACATGTCGCCTGTCTCAGTCGTATCTAGACGTATCAGGGGTCCCAATGCGCTGCACACCTGTACAAGTCAATCCTCTTGATACAGTTTCAAACGAGACGCGGCCGATGAGGCAACAGGTTTCCAGTCAACAACAGTCCAATGTCGGGGTGGATGGGCTCAGGCGATGCATAAATCTTTCACTAGTGCAGTCATCAGGGCACACGAGTCGGCCTTCGTCTCCGAAAGTCGATATCGATTATGGTTCGATTAATGGTTCGCACGCTCACGCTTGTTGATGGCCCAGCATTGAAATCTGAAGCAATTTGCGGAAGGGTTGCTCTTCTGTCAAGCTGAACGATTGTCTTCAGTCGTAGTTCTTGTATGATATTTCTCGGGCCGCAGCGATGGAGATTTGATTTTCTACCGTATTCTTGATATTCGCGGTACACTCGTGACATGGTCGTACGGGAAAATACGCATTTCATCGCTACCTCGGAGATGCTGTGTTCGTTCGCTCGTGCTCCGACTATAACACCACGTTGTAACTCACCTAAATCTTGATAACCTGACACTGTAGCAGCAGTAACTGATTTAACAACTGTGACAGACACTTGTCGTGTTATATAGGCGTTGCCGATCACATCGGTGCATTCTGCCTGTTTATATTTCTCTGTATTTGAATGCGCATGCCTATACCAGTTTCTTTGGCGCATCAGTATAGGTCGGTTTCAGTTCGTGAGAATTCTAGCGTTAAAATCGAGGTTTTTGGTATCGACTGAAACTGTAACTTTACTGTTCACTGTTTACAGTTTACCGTATTTCCGCTAAGTGATTCAGAAGATTAAACCGGTGGATTTTTGTAGCTTAATAACATAGCTTCGTGTTGGCGTACCCAAGATCTACATCTATATCTACATGATTAGTCTGCAGTTCACAATTAAGTGCCTGGCAGAGGGTTCATCGAACCACCTTCAAATTTCGTCTCTACCGTTTTACTCTCAAATGGGAACACCTGTTTTTATTGTACATTAGGATTCTACGACCAAAAATGCGTATGGTTTACTCAAACTACTGTTTTCCATTCGTGATTGATGTCGCTGTTATCGACAAATATCAAGCGTGTCTGTTTCTGCAATTAATATCCAACGCATTTGATTCTGCATTTCATTTTGATGTACACTTAAACCTTTCCGTTCTAATGATTGATACTGATGTGGTTCCCTACAAACAGTCAAACAGTGGTGAGTCCCAAACCAAAGAAAGGAACCCTCGGACCCTGCCATTAACCTGACTGATTTTCATTCAAACTCCGTAACTCTTGCGCTGACTGCTACACAGCTATCGACGGAATAACAACTACAAACATCATAATAAGGTAAAATCTCCACGAAGGTATAGCAACATCTGCCGTGGACCCTCAACGAAATTAGCCACCACAGCAGCGAGACGGAAAGTCACCCACCGAAATCAAGCATCCCTGAGGGAGCTGAAAACTATTACACCCGCGTCGTCGTTTCTTGACTCCGCTAAACGTAGTTTCAAACCACGCGTTGAAATGGCTGACCATATTGTAGTATGCAGTCAAATCTGGAACTCTAAAATACATTTCTAACATAAATATCAACCGTTAGCACAAGAAGAGTTATATTTTCATCGTAAATGAAATGTAGAATTAAAAATGTGTCAGTTCTTAATTGTAAAAATAAACATACTTGATATTTGTCCACCCATCCCTGCAGTGGTATCTACTGTACGTTGTTTTTTCTTTTGGGCCCAGTATCAGAATACATTGAAATGGCTGGTTCCCATTTGAAAATACAAAGCTGACCCCACTCAGGCAGGAGCGGTGAAGAAGGAGATGCCTAGTTATAGTCATAATTTAAGTTATTAATATTATATTTTCAAAACCAAAGACTTTTTGTTTCTATATATGTTGTAGTTGTGGTCCTCAGTCCGGAGGCTGGTTTGGTGCAGCTCTACATGCCACTCTGTCCTGTCCAAGCTGCTTCGATTAACTACTACAACCTACATCCTTCTGAATCTGTTTACTCTGTTCGTCTCTTGGACTCCCTCTATAATTTTACGCCTTTCCCTCTTACACTTCCCTCCAATAATAAGCTGGTTATCACCTGCAGAATGAGTCCTATCAGCTGATAGCTTCTTCTAGTCGAGTTGTGCTACAAATTTGTCTCCCCAATTCTGTTCAGTGCTTCCTTATTAGCTACATCATTTACCAACCTAATCTTCGGCATTCTTCTATAGCAACACATTTCGAAAACTTATATTCTCTTCTTATCGATAGTGTTTATCGTCCATATTTAAAACCCATACCTGGCTACACTCCATACATATATTTTCAGACGTCTTCCTAAGAAATTATATTTGATATTAACAAATACACTCCTGGAAATTGAAATAAGAACACCGTGAATTCATTGTCCCAGGAAGGGGAAACTTTATTGACACATTCCTGGGGTCAGATACATCACATGATCACACTGACAGAACCACAGGCACATAGACACAGGCAACAGAGCATGCACAATGTCGGCACTAGTACAGTGTATATCCACCTTTCGCAGCAATGCAGGCTGCTATTCTCCCATGGAAACGATCGTAGAGATGCTGGATATAGTCCTGTGGAACGGCTTGCCATGCCATTTCCACCTGGCGCCTCAGTTGGACCAGTGTTCGTGCTGGACGTGCAGACCGCGTGAGACGACGCTTCATCCTGTCCCAAACATGCTCAATGGGGGACAGATCCGGAGATCTTGCTGGCCAGGGTAGTTGACTTACACCTTCTAGAGCACGTTGGGTGGCATGGGATACATGTGGACGTGCATTGTCCTGTTGGAACAGCAAGTTCCCTTGCCGTTCTAGGAATGGTAGAACGATGGGTTCGATGACGGTTTGGATGTACCGTGCACTATTCAGTGTCCCCTCGACGATCACCAGAGGTGTACGGCCAGTGTAGGATATCGCTCCCCGCACCGTGATGCCGGGTGTTGGCCCTGTGTGCCTCGGTCGTATGCAGTCCTGATTGTGGCGCTCACCTGCACGGCGCCAAAAACGCATACGACCATCATTGGCACCAAGGCAGAAGCGACTCTCATCGCTGAAGACGACACGTCTCCATTCGTCCCTCCATTCACGTCTGTCGCGACACCACTGGAGGCGGGCTGCACGATGTTGGGGCGTGAGCGGAAGACCGCCTAACGGTGTGCGGGACCGTAGCCCAGCTTCATGGAGACTGTTGCGAATGGTCCTCGCCGATACCCCAGGAGCAACAGTGTCCCTAATTTGCTGGGAAGTGGCGGTGCGGTCCCCTACGGCACTGCATAGGATCCTACGGTCTAGGCGTGCATCCGTGCGTCGCTGCGGTCCGGTCCCAGGTCGACGGGCACGTGCACCTTCCGCCGACCACTGGCGACAACATCGATGTACCGTGGAGGCCTCACGCCCCACGTGTTGAGCAATACGGCGGTACCTCCACCCGGCCTCCCGCATGCCCACTATACGCCCTCGCTCAAAGTTCGTCAACTGCATATACGGTTCACGTCCACGCTGTCGCGGCATGCTACCAGTGTTAAAGACTGCGATGGAGCTCCGTATGCCACGGCAAACTGGCTGACACTGACGGCGGCGGTGCACAAGTGCTGCGCGTCTAGCGCCATTCGACGGCCAACACCGCGGTTCCTGGTGTGTCCGCTGTGCCGTGCGTGTGATCATTGCTTGTACAGCCCTCTCGCAGTGTCCGGAGCAAGTATGGTGGGTCTGACACACCGGTGTCAATGTGTTCTTTTTTCCATTTCCAGGAGTGTACTTTTCCTCACAACCATTTCTCTTGCCATTGCCAGTCTGCATTTTGTATCCTCTCTACCTCAGTCATCATCACTTACTTCGTTGCGCAAAACACATGCACTACTTTGAGTGTCACATTTCCAAATTTAATTCCCTAAGCATCACCTGATTTGGTTCGACAACACTCCACTACTCTTCTTTTGCTTTTGTTGCTGTTCATCTTATATCCTCGTTTCAAGACACTGTCCATCCCGTTCAATTACACTTCCTTTGATGTCTGTGGCAAAATCACAACGTTATTGGTAAACCTAAAGGTTTTTATTTCTTTTCCCTGAACTTTAATTCCTACTACAAATTTTTCTTTTCCTTCCTTTACTACTTGCTCATTGTATAGATAGCCTCCCGTTTATGCCCCTCCAACCCTATAACTGCCGTCTGGTTTCTGTACAAGTCGTAGATAGACTTTCGCTCGGTGCATTTTACCCTTGCTACCTTCAGAACGAAGAACAGAATATTCCAATCAACACTGACAAAAGTTTTGTCTGAGTGTACAAATGTTAGAAACTTAGGTTACCTTTCCTTAACCTACCTTGTAAGATAAGTTGTAGGGTCTGTATTGACAAGTGTATTCCCAAATTTATCTGGAATCGAAACTGATCTTCTCCGAGGTCGACTTCTACCAGTATTTCTATTCTCCTATGAGAAATTTGTGTTAGCATTTTCTACCATGACTGAATAAACTGATATCACGGTAATATTCATACCTCACAGCTCCAGTTTTCTTTGGAATTGAAGTTACTACTTTTTTTTCGAGGTCGGGAGGTCTTTTGCTTGCCTGATACATCTTGCACACCAGAAGGAAGAGTTCTGCAACGGCTGGCTCTCGCAAGTCAGTCAGTAGTTCTGAGAGAATGTCGTCTGTTGCCGAAGCCATGTTTCGACTTAGGTCCTTTAGTGGTCTGTCAAGTTCTTCTCACAGTATCAGATCTCCCATCTAATCTTCATCTATGTCCTCTTCCATTTCTATGACACTGCCCTCAAGTTTATCTCCCTTGTATAGACCTCTCATGTATTCCTTCCACCTTTCAGATTTCCCTTCTTGGCATAGGACTGGTTTTCCCTCTGAGCTCTTGATATTCATACATCTGCTGCTCTTTACTCCAAAGGAATCTTTAATTTTCGTGTAGGCAATATATGCTTCTAACTCCTTACATTTCTCCTCTAGCCATTCGTTCTTAGCTATTTTGCATTTCCTGTTAGTCTCGTCTTGTAGACGTTTGTATTTCCTTTCGCTTGCTTCATTTGCTGTATTTTTATATTTTCTCTTTTCGTCAGGTAATTTCAACGTCGCTTGTGTAATCCAAGGATTTCTATTCGATCTTATCTTTTTATCTGCTTGTTTCTCTGCTGCCTTCATTATTTCGTCCCTTAAAGCAACCCATCTGTCTTCTATTGTATTGATTTCACCTGTTCGAGTCAGTCATTGCCTAACACTTCCTCTGAATCTCTTTCAACCTGTGGTTCTTTCTGAATCCATATCTGCTCCGTGAAATGTCTTGTACTTTAAAATGCGGTTCCAAAATTTCTGTCTCGCCACTATATAATCAATCTCAATTCCGTTACGTATTACAAAAATGCCAAGATCGATACAGAGCGGCAGAAGGCTTAGAAATATTCGTTACAAATGTTCTAAAACAATTTAAGAGAGTAAAAGACCCGCTTCAAACGAACTAGGCCACGGTGGTGACTACCTGGAATGAAACAAATGGTGAAAACACTGACAGCAATCAGCCCTGTAAGAGCCTAAACGTTTGATAAATTGACAACAATGAATTACTTGGTGAAATTTGGAACATCCCTGTGGCAGAGCGTGACAATAAGCTGAAGAACGTTTGCGACCGGCCACCACCCAGAACCGCCGCTTCACCCCCCCCCCCTCCCCCTTCCCAATCCCCCCTCCCCCCTCCCCCCTCCTCCCTCCCCTCGTCAAGTTGGAAGCTGGCTCAGCGTACACTGCATACTTGCTGCTAGTGTTAGATCAGCTTAGATAGCAACCACGTAAAACACAAAAATAGTTCACCACTTGATCCTTCCGCAAATTTGTTTCTAAATAAAAGAGAGAGAGAGAGAGAGAGGGAGAGGGAGAGAGGATTGCAACACAGAAGCCCAAGACGTAACCAAAGGCAACTGCAATAAAACTGCTAACGGATTCCCCAATAGATGGCCAACGTAATTGTGAAACAGGATTGAAAAAAAGGCTAACAAGTCGGCGTAATCATTGCCCCGTCTACCGCTGTGGAACTCCTATTGGTTGGTACCTTGAAAGATCCCCCAAGAAACTATATCATTAGCAACTCAAACAACACCAAATCCGGTCACTGTGCAGCAACAGGAACGCATTACACGTAACTATGGGTACGCAGAACCCAGAAGTCGCCAAGACACCCACATATACATCGTCCACTCAGACGACTTAGCGCCCAACCAGCGGTTGTTCCCGCAAAAATCACAGACAAGGGAAAGTACTGTGAGTAAATCGCCAACTGACAGAATGAGATTTTCACTCTGCAGCGGAGTGAGCGCTGGTATGAAACTTCCTGGCAGATTAAAACTGTGTGCCGCACCGAGACTCGAACTCGGCACCTTTGCATTTCGCGGGCAAATGCTCTACCAACTGAGCTACCCAAGCCCGACTCACGCCCCGTCCTCACAGCTTTACTTCTACCAGTACCTCGTCTCCTACCTTCCAAACTTTACAGAAGCGATCCTGGGAACCTTGTTGGAGAGTGATAATCTCATTCTGGAAACTACAGCCAGGCTGTGGCTAAGCCATGTCTCCGCAATATCCTATCTTTCAAGAGTGCTAGTTCTGCAAGTTTCACAGGAAGTGTTCAGTGCTATTGACAGGGGATTTCAGATAGATTCCGTATTTCTGGATTTCAGGAAGGCTTTTTACACTGTACCAGACAAGCGGCTCATACTGAAACTGCGTGCTTATGGAACATCGACTAAGCTATGTGACTATCTTGTCAGAGCGGTCACAGTTAGTAGTAATTGGCGGAAAGTCATCGAGTAAAACAGAAATGATATCTGCCTTGTCTCAAGGTAGTGTTATAGGCCCTTTGCTGTTCCTTATCTATATAAACAAAAATTTCTCTGACCACTATGCGACTTAACATCTTAGGTCATCAGTCCCCTAGAACTTAGAGTTACTTAAACCTAACTAACCTAAGGACATCACACACATCCATGCAGGAGGCAGGATTCGAACCTGCGACCGTAGAGGTCGCCCGTCTCTATATAAACCATCTTCGGTTGTTTACATATGATGCTCTAGTTTATCGACTAATAAAGTCATCAGAAGACCAAAGCAAACTGCAAAACGATTTACAAAAGATATTTGAATGGCGCGAAAAGTGGCAGTTGAACCTAAATAACGAAAAGTGTGAGGTCATCCACATGAGTGCTACAAGAAACTCAAACTTAGGTTACACGATATATACTCTCAATCTAAAAGCCATAAATTCAACTAGATACCTAAGTATTACAATTAAGAACAACTTGAATTGCAAGGAACACATAGTAAATTTTGTGTGGAAGTCTAACCAGAAATGCGTTTTATTAGCAGGACACATAGTAAGTGTAATTGACCTGCTAAGGAGACTGCCTACACTACGCTTTTCCGTCCTCTTTTAGAATACGGCTGCGTGGTGTGGGATCCTTACGAGCTAGGACCGACTGAGTACCTCAAAAAAGTTCAAAGAAAGTCCGCACGTTTTATATTGTCGAGAAATATGGGAGAGTGTCACAGAAATGATACAGGATTTGGGTTGGATATCATTAAAGCCGCCCGCGGTGGCCTTGTAGTTTATGGCGCTTCAGTCCGGAACCGCGAGAGTGCTACGGTCGCGGGTTCGAATCCTGTCTCGGGCATGGATGTGTGTGATGTCCGTAGGTTATTTAGGTTTAATTAGTTCTAAGTTCTATGTAGCCGTGGGTCTAAGGGTAGCGTCTTTGATTCATAATCAAAACGTCTTCGGTCCCGGGTTCGAACCCCGACACTGATAAATAATTAGCATTGGCGGCCGAAGACTTCCGGCATAAGAAATCAGCCTCATTCTGCCAACGGCCTTGTCAAAGAGGGCGGAGGAGCGGATAGAGGTTCAGGGCACTCTCTTGTCCTAGGGGTGGAAAATTGCACCTAAGGGCGGAAGAATCAGCAATGGTCAACGACATGAGGATGCAGAAGGCAATGGAAACCACTGCATTAAAGACACGTAACGCGTATCCACAGGACAGGTGGCCTGTAGTTGAAGAAATGTCATGATGATCTCTCCATTGGCAAATGATTCCGGAATAGTCCCCCATTCAGATCTCTGGGAGGGGACTGCCAAGGGGGAGGTTACCATGAGAAAAATATTGAATAATCAACGAAAGGATAACGTCCTATGAGTCAGGGCGTGGAATGTCAGAAACTAGAAAATCTGAAAAGGGAAATGCAAAGGCCCAATCTAGATATGTAGGGGTCAGTGAAGTGAAGTGGAAGGAAGACAAGGATTTCTGGTCAGATGACTATCGGGTAATATCAACAGCAGCAGGAAATGGTATAACAGGTGTAGGATTCGTTATGAATAGGAAGGTAGGGCAGAGGGTGTGTTACTGTGAACAGTTCAGTGACCGGGTTGTTCTAATCAGAATCGACAGCAGACCAACACCGACAACGATAGTTCAGGTATGCATGCCGACGTCGCAAGCTGAAGATGAACAGATAGAGAAAGTGTATGAGGATATTGAAAGGGTAATGTAGTATGTAAAGGGGGACGAAAATCTAATAGTCATGGGCGACTGGAATGCAGTTGTAGGGGAAGGCGTAGAAGAAAAGGTTACAGGAAAATATGGGCTTGGGACAAGGAATGAAAGAGGAGAAAGACTAAATGAGTTCTGTAACAAGTTTCAGCTAGTAATAGCGAATACCCTGTTCAAGAATCACAAGAGGCGGAGGTATACTTGGATAAGGCCGGGAGATACGGGAAGATTTCAATTAGATTACATCATGGTCAGACAGAGATTCCGAAATCAGGTACTGGATTGTAAGCCGTACCCAGGAGCAGTTATAGACTCAGATCACAACATAGTAGTGATGAAGAGTAGGCTGAAGTTCAAGACATTAGTCAAGAAGAACCAATATGCAAAGAAGTGGGATACGGAAGTTCTTAGGAATGAAGAGATACGTTTGAAGTTCTCTAACGCTATAGATACAGCCATAAGGAATAGCGCAGTAGGCAGTACAGTTGAAGAGAAATGGACATCTCTAAAAAGTGCCATCACAGAAGTTGGGAAGGAAAACATAGGTACAAAGAAGGTAGCTGCGAAGAAACCATGGGTAACAGAAAAAATACTTCAGTTGATTGATGAAAGGAGGAAGTACAATTATGTTCCGGGAAAATCAGGAATAAAGAAATACAAGTCGCTGAGGAATGAAATAAATAGGAAGTGCAGGGAAGCTATGACGAAATGGCTGCAGGAAAAATGTGGAGACATCGAAAAAGATATGATTGTCGGAAGGACAGACTTAGCATACAAGAAAATGAAAACAATCTTTGGTGACAATAAGAGCAACGGTGGTAACATTAAGAGCGCAACGGGAATTCCACTGTTAAATGCAGAGGAGATAGCAGATAGGTGGAAAGAATACATTGAAAGCCTCTATGAGGGTGAAGCTTTGTCTGATGTGATAGAAGAAGAAACAGGAGTCGATTTAGAAGAGGCAGGGGATCCAGTATTAGAATCGGAATTTAAAAGAGCTTTGGAGGACTTACGGTCAAATAAGGCAGAAGGGATAGATTACATTCCATCAGAATTTCTAAAATCATTAGGGGAAGTGGCAACAAAACGACTATTCACGTTGGTGTGTAGAATATATTAGTCTGGCGACATACCATCTGACTTTCGGAAAAGCATCATCCACACAATTCCGAAGACGGCAAGAGCTGACAAGTGCGAGAATTATCGCACAATCAGCTTAACAGCTCATGCATCGAAGCTGCTTACAAGCATAATATACAGAAGAATGGAAAAGAAAATTGAGAATGCGCTAGGTGACGGTCGTTTGGCTTTAGGAAAAGTAAAGGCACGAGAGAGGCAATTCTGACGTTACGGCTAATAATGGAAGCAAGGCTAAAGAAAAATCAAGACACGTTCATAGGATTTGTCGACCTGGAAAAAGCGTTCGACAATATAAAATGGTGCAAGCTGTTCGAGATTCTGATAAAAGTAGGGGTAAGCTATAGGGAGAGACGGGTCATACATAATATGTACAACAACCAAGAGAGAATAATAAGAGTGGACGATCAAGAACGAAGTGCTCGTATTAAGGAGGGTGTAAGACAAGGCTGTAGCCTTTCGCCCCTACTCTTCAATCTGTACATCGAGGAAGCAATGATGGAAATAAAAGAAAGGTTCAGGAGTGGAATTAAAATACAAGGTGAAAGGATGTCAATGATACGATTCGCTGATGACATTGCTATCCTGAGTGAAAGTGAAGAAGAATTAAATGATCTGCTGAACGGAATGAACAGTCTAATGAGTACACAGTATGGTTAGAGAGTAAATCGGAGAAAGACGAAGGTAATGAGAAGTAGTAGAAATGAGAACAGCGAGAAACTTAACATCAGGATTGAGGGTTACGAAGTCATTGAAGCTAAAGAATTCAGCTACTTAGGCAGTAAAATAACCAATGACGGACGGAGCAAGTAGGACATCAAAAGCAGACTCGTTATGGCAAAAAAGGCATTTCTGGCCAAGAGAAGTCTACTAATATCAAATACCGGCCTTAATTTGAGGAAGAAATTTCTGAGGATGTACGTCTGGAGTACAGCATTGTGTGGTAGTGAAACATGGACTGTTTGAAAACCGGAAGAGGAGAGAATCGAAGCATTTGAGATGTGGTGCTATAGACGAATGTTGAAAATTAGGTGGACTAATAAGGTAATGAATGAGGAGGTTCTACGCAGAATCGGAGAGGAAAGGAATATGTGGCAAACACTGATAAGGAGAAGGGACAGGATGATAGGACATCTGCTAAGACATGAGGGAATGACTTCCATGGTACTAGAGGGAGCTGTAGAGGGCAAAAACTGTAGAGGAAGACAGAAATTGGAATACGTCAAGCAAATAATTGAGGACGTAGGTTGCAAGCGCTACTCTGAGATAAAGAGGTTAGCACAGGGGAGGAATTTAAAGAAAGTCTTTTTTCCTTGCGACACAATCTTCTCACGAAATTCCATTCTCCAACTTTCTCCTCCGACTGCGAAAATATTTTGTTGACACCGTCCTACATAGGGAAGAACGATCACCACGGTAAAATAAGGGAAATCAGAGCTCGTATGGAAAGATATAGGTGTTCATTGTTTCCGCGCGCTATACGAGATTGGAATAATTGAGAATGGTGAAGGTTGTTCAACGAACCCTCTGCCAGAGACTTAAATGTGATTTTTAGAGTATTCACGTAGATGTAGAATCACACAAATGAACGATGCCTTATAGGCACTCAGAGTAATCAGATGTCGCTTTTCTGGAACGGTGTCGTAAGCCTTTTGGAAATCTAAAAATATGGAATGAATCTAACGACTCCCATGGACAGCACTCATAATAAAGACCTAGTGTTCAACAAACTGAATCCGTCTTGGCTGTTGTCGAGGTCTTCAGTCCAGAGACTTGTTTGATGGAGCTCTCGATGCTGCTCTATCCTAGTAATGTACTAATTTTGTAATTTTCACACCTGTCAACACATGCTTTGTTTGGGATTGTGTTTATTATATTCCTCTTGAAGTCTGAAGATATTTCGCCTGTCATACAACTTACTCACCAGACCGAAGAGTTTTGCCCTGGATGGCTCTCCCAAGGCTATCAGTAGTTCTAACGGAATGTTGTCTACTCCTGGAGACTTGTTTCGACTTAGATCTTTCCGTATTCTGCCAAACTCTTCGCGCAGTATCGTATCTCACATTTCATTTCCATTGAGGGCAATACTCAATTACATTGCCCTTGTATGGACCCTCATATACTCCTTCCACTTTTCTACTTTCCCTTCTTTGCTTAGGATTGGTTTTCCATCTGAGCTCCTGGTGTTGATACAGGTGGTTCTCTTTTCTCCGGAGATCTCTTTAATTTTGCTGTAATGATATATGCCTCTACATCCTTACATCGGTCCCCTAGCCATCACTGCTTAGCCATTTTGAAATTCCTGTAGATTATATTTTTCAGATGTTTGTATTCCTTTTCGCTTGCTTCACTTACTGCGTTGTTATACTTTCTCCTTTCATCAGTTAAATTCAATATCTCTTCTGTTACCCAAGGATTTCTACTAGCCCTCGTCTTTTTACCTACGTGATCCTCTGTTGCCTTCACTATATCATCTCTCAAAGCTACCCATTCTTCCCTTATTTTATATCTTTCACCTGTTCTTGTCAACTGTTCTATAATGTGCTTTCTGAAACCTTCTATGGTTTTTTCAGTTCATTCAGTGCGAATCTCCTTAAGTTCCCACCTTTTTACAATTTCTTCAATTGTAATTTACAGTTAATTACCAATACGTTATGGTCAGAGTCCACATCTGCCACAAATAACCGTGTCGGCTATTTGTCGGTAGACCTCTTTCTTCGAGATAGTTCATAACATTCGAGCACAGTATATGTTTCAAAATCCTATATATGTTTCAGAATCCTATTATAGATCGACTTTAGTGACATGGATCATTATTTCAGCGTATTACTCCTATTTCCTTTATTGGGTGTTGGTAAGACTTGTGCAGCTTTCCAGTCTTCGGGTCCACCTCTTTCTCCGAGGAAGCTGTTGTATGCGATTGCTAAGTATGGAGCTAATGTATGAGCGTACTGTGAAATGAATCTCACTGATATACAGTTTGGAGCAAAGCCTTGCTTTCTTTAAGTGTTTTGAACTGCTTCGCTTTACCGAGGGTATTTATTTCTGGGCAGTTGGTGTTGATTAGAGTCCTGGAATATTTACTTCGTCTTCTTTTGTGGAATAATTTCGGAAAAACGTGTGTAGCAAGTCTTCTTTGGTAGCACTGTCATCAATAACATCATCATTTTTATCGTGTCGTGATGGTAAAGACTGGGCCATTGAGAATGACGCATTTCGCTTACATACAGCCAGAATCTCTTTGTATTTTCTGACAGATTTAGAGACAGAGTTTCTTTCTGGAAACTGTTAATAGCATCTCGCATTAAATTTTGAGATAAATGTCGAGCTTGTGTAAAACTTCGTCAGTATTGGGAATTTTTCGTTCTTTTAAATTTGGTATGTGTTTTTCTGCAATAGTGTTCTGAACTGTTTTGTGTACCATGGTGGAGCAGAACCGCCTCTTATTAATTTATTTCTTATACATCTCTCAATTTCCGTAGATACTATTTCTTTGAATTTGAACCACGTCTGTAGTACACTCACTTAAACAGAATGGAAGAAGTGGAGATTGTCTCCTAGGAAGGTGTCAAGTGGATTTTCATCGGATTTTTTTTAAAAACAGAGGTATTTTGCGTTTATTTTTGTTAATTTCGGATGTCACGGTATTCAGTATTGCTACAACTACCTTGTGGTCAGTAAAACCCGTATCTGTCATGATTCTCCCTAGTGGCTCAGGATTACTTATTGCTAAGAAATGTGTTTTCACAACTATGCGCACTTCGATTGGTGTCTTGCAATAGCTGTTTAGAACCAGGTTTTGAGATGCTATTCAGTACGACTTCGGATGGCGTTTTATACCAACCGCCGACTTTAAACATGTATTTTCGCCGGCGTATCGAAAGCAGATTGAAGTCACTGCAAACTATAATTGTATGACTGGGGATACCTATTCGAAATGACACTCAAGTTTTCTTTGAGGTATCGAGCAACTCATTCATCCAAGTCGGGTGGTCGATAAAAGGAACCAGTTATTAATTTATTCCGGTTGAGAAGTAAACAACCTCTGCCCAGAATAACTCACAGGAACTGTCTTCGTCAGCTTCTCTACAAGCTTAACTGCTGCTTACAGCAATAAAAACTACTCCAAGAACTGCATTTAATCAATCCTTACCGAATACGATTTGGTCCTTTGTAAAAATTTCAGCTGAATTTTTACATACCTTTAACTATTTGACATTCAGTGCTTTGCATTAGTGCTTGGAGCTCTGGACAGTTTACAGCTACAATACTCATTATTTCCATGTCCATCGTTTTCCTGTGTTCGTGCTGTACCCTTTCCAGGTATGACGCCCTCTGACATAAAAACCCGCACAGTCCCCTCTACATAGGCTACCTTTGTAACTGCTTCCTGCATGTAGTAGACTCCTGGCATATTTAGTGGAAGGTGGAAACTCACCGTTTTGTGGTGCAAGTCGTGCATCGGCGACCTACGCGCTCCCAGATCCAACTGAGCCCCTGATTCAGGCCTTCTATTCCGCTCTCTGCCAAAGCACCAAAGTTGTTTCTGTCGATAATCATACAGATGGCACCTTGCAAGCAAGACTGACAGTCATTACTACCTCTCCAGCCACCTGAAGCCGTAGAGAATCTCTTCTGATTCAAAGCGACATACATCTTTAGACACCACCTGCTGTTGGCAGCTCTCTGCTCTCTTCATAGCATCCATAGGTTCCTTTTCCACATCTGGAATGACTACTCCTCATGCTACGCATGTAGAGTGCACACAGGATTCCTTCCCCTCCTTCGCTGCCATATCCATAAGGCACTGCAATATGAGCCTAATATTATGCCTCTCAGCTACCAGTAATCCCAATGTCTCTGGAACAAGACGAACGACTTCATCTGGTTCACCCACAGATAGCCCCCAAAAACAGTTTGTCCTAAGATCAGCCCCTCAGAAAGTTTTTCACTCCTGGCCACATCTTCAAATGACCTCTCACTTGGCATTGAGTGTGGGACCGAACTCAGTGCGGCAGTAATCGGCGCGGCGCCAGTTGGTTGGTAGGTAGGTTGATTTGAGGGAAGGGACCAAACAGCGAGGTCATCGCTCCCCTCAGATTAGGAAAGCATGTGCAAGAAAGTCTGTCATGCCCTTTGAAAGGAACTATCCCGGCATTTACTTGATGCAATTTAGAGAAATCGTAGAAAACCTATATCAGGATGGCGGGATGCGGGTTTGAACCGTCGTCCTCCCGGGTAAGGGTCCAGTGTGCTAACCACTGCGTCATCTTGCTTGGTGCAGCTCCAGTAGTGGACCGATCGGGGGACAGATGTATCATGCTGGACGTCCCTCACATCGGCTTTTCCAGCTCCCCACAGCATTGCCCATTGGCAACAGCTTCTAGGTACATGACAGAAGACAACACTGTCTGAGCTGTGAGCGGAGGGTCACCAACTAGTCTCACATCTAAAGACAGTAATCACTGCTACCATCCATACTAAAGACCGCCTGATAAATACACAGACATGTATGAAATACATGAACAGAAGCTAACGAGCACTAGGAAAATGTAAAGTAAGTCGCTTTTAATGAGAAGCTGTCTCAGCACAGCGCTCCGATGAGCTGCTATGAGAGCTGTCACTCGACTGGGGAATTTAACTACTACAAATGGCTCTTTAAACACACAACAAATACCTGTCACAATGCACAGTGGTTCTATGCACTACACAGTTGATAAAACGCGAAACTGTGCCCTATAAATACACATTCTACCGTTTCACATTCAAATATGTAGAATGCCAGTATCTTTCTCTTGTTCTATACATCCTCATGAGTGGCCCAACACAGGAATCTGAGTGGAGAATTATTTTACTTCCAGAGTATTTTATCCAAGAGGATGCCATAATGATTAAACTATACAGTAGAGATGTAAGCCCTGGGGAAAATTTATGACTGCAGTTACCCATTATTTCCAGCTGTTCACAGTCCAAGCACAGTAAGGGCGTTCTGTTTTGTGTTACAAGAACGGATCCGTCAGTCATCCAAACTCTTGCTACTGCACCTACTGAAACAGCTGCTAACCCTGTTCAGTGAACACATGTTTGTATCACCCCCTCAACAGATACCCATCTGTAATGGCTACAATTGCAAGGTGTATGGTCTGTGGTTGAAAGCAGACTGCTAATATGTATATACAGCATCTCCTACCAACCCCTGGGTCTAGTTCAGTGAAATTTGTCACACAAACAGCAAACTGCACGAGTATCAGCACTTACTGTAAGGTTAGCTCCAATAGGGGCGGAGATATGGGCAAATAGGTGTTTCTCAGCCACTACGCTAAAGGCAGTCCTGCATGACAGGGATGTTGCAGTAGTAGCAACTTTCTTCAGCGATCTGCCTTGCATGGCAGCCTATGTCTCAGAGCCGAGAAACAGTTTTACAGTCTCTGATATATAGGTTTAACCTGTACCTTAGGAGTGCTGCAATAGTGCAGGCCAGCCTTATCAGCCTGCTTTGCAGGTCAGACTACATATCAGATGAGATGAGGTTTTTGAGCTCATGACATGTAGGTTGCCCAGCATGACAATGGCACTAGTATTCAGCTGCTTTTTCAGCTTATTTCGATATATGTGCAAATGGGAGTGAGTGAGAGAAGGCTGAGCAAGTTGGAGGCAGTTTGGATGGATGGGAATAGAGGGAGCAGGAGGGTTGCAGGACAGAAAAATGGGGATAGGAGTGGATCCACAGAGAGGGGGATGGACAGTGTCAGAGAGAAGAAGGGGAGAGAGAAAGAGGAAAGGGTTAGGGAGAGAAGGAGGAGGAAATCAGTGGAGTTTGGGGGAGAAGAAGATGGATTGGGAGAACGGACATGAACGGACTGACAGATGGGGGAGAAGAAACAGATGGACAAAAAAGTGAGGTGTGCAGATGTGATAGACAGAGAGACAATGTGGAAGATGTGGACAGGGAAAAGGAAGCGGGATATGGTTAGGGAGGGAGAGGATTAATTCTACAAAGCGTAGGAGGAGAAGGAGATGGAGAGACAAAGAGTACAGGGGAAAGACATGGACAGGCAGAAGTCTGAGGATAAGGTTTACGGAGAGACAAAAAAGGAAAAGGGCAAAGAAGCGGGAGAAGGAGATGCACAAGAGGACGGGAGAGGCGAATATTTGCGTGTAATGCATATTCAAGTAAAGTTTGCTCCTAGGGGTCGCCAGGTGGACTCCCTCTCTTGTGTTTTGGTAGCCTTTTGCTATTTCGTTTTTACAAATGTAGCTGGAGTCAGCCCAAAGAAATCCCGCTCATCTTATTTTGAACACAAAGCCCTGCGTCGGCAGAAGGGGTCGGTTTGATTTCCATTACAAACTAAATGATTTTTTAAAGAGTAATAAGTGCTCCAGCAGTGACTTAGCCCTGCTACTGCATGGCAGTGGGGGTCAGCGCGGGCTAGAGTGCCGTGGCCGCCACTGCAGTACTGCTTGTTCCTCGTATTCTGCTGTCCCTGTCGTTACACATCGAAAAAAGCACGTCTGCAGAAAAACAATTATGCACACATCAGAAAAACATTTGCATCACGTCGGTTCCGAGAGTTCTGGAACTTGTACTGAAAATTGGAATAGACGTGAGGATAAACATAATTTCCGCCCTTTTCATTGCTCATGAAATCCACACATTGCATGTTGTACCACCACACAGCGAGATCTTCAGAGTTGGTGGTCCAGATTGCTGTACACACCGGTAACTCTAATACCCAGTAGCACGTCCTCTTGCACTGCCTGTATTCGTAGTGGCATACTATCCACAAGTTCATCAAGGTACTGTTGGTCCAGATTGTCCCACCTGTTAACGGTGATTCGGCATAGGTCGCTCAGAGTATCCATAAACAGCCGTTTTCAATCTATCCCAGGCACGTTCGATAGGTTTTATTTCTGGAGAACATGCTGGCCACTCTAGTGGAGCTATGTCGTTATCCTGACGGAAGTTATTAAGAAGATGTGCACGAAGGAGGCACGAATTGTCGTCCACGCAGAGGAATGCCTCGCCAATATGCTGTCTATATGGTTGCACTATCAGTTGGAGGACGGCATTCACGTATCATACAGCCGTTGTGCCACCTTCCATGACCACCTTCCATGACCACCTTCCATGCGTACGTCGGCCTCACATGATGCCACTCCAAAGCAGCAGGGAACCTCCACCTCGCTGCACTCACTGGACAGTGTGTCTAAGGCGTTCAGCCTCACCGAGTTGCCTACAAACACGTCTCCGACGATTGTCTGGTTGAAGGCATTTGCGACACTCATCGGTGAAGAGAACGTGATGCCAAACCTGAGTGTTTCATTCCGCATGTTGTTTGGCTGATCTGTACCTTGCTGCATGGTGTCGCGCAAAGATGGATATCGCAATGGACGTCGGTAGTGAAGTTGCGGATCCTGCAGACTATTTAGCACAGTTTGAACCATAACACGACGTCCTGTTGCTACACGAAAAGCATTATTCAACACTGTGGCTTTGCTGTCAGGGTTTCTCCGAGTCATAATCCGTAGGTAGTTGACATCCGCTGCAGTAGTAGCCCTCGGGCGGACTGAGCGAGGCGTGTCATCGACAGTTTCTGTCTCTGTGTATCTCCTCCATGTCCCAACAACATCGCTTTGGTTCACTCCGAGACGCCTCTACACTTCCGTTGTTGAGAGCCCTGCCTGGCACAAAGTAACAATGCGCACGCGATAGAACCGCGGTATTGACAGTCTAGGCGTGGTTGAACTCCAGACAACACGAGCCGTGTACCTCCGTCCTGGTGGAGTGACTGGAACTGATCGGCTGTCAGAACCCCTCCGTCTAATAGGGGCTGCTCATGCACGGTTGTTTACATCTTTGGGTGGGTTTAGTGACATCTCTGAACAATCAAAGGGACTGTGTCTGTGATACAATATCCGCAGTCAACGTCTATCTTCAACAGTTCTGGGAACATGGGTGATGCAAAACTTTTTCTGATGTTTGTACATGTTGAGTCCAGTGACTATAACGTAGGGTGACTGTAATTAAAGTTAAACTCTCAAATCGCTTTAGAAATAACAGCACTGGTGATAGTGACGTTTATCGGAGAAGAAAGTCTAGTTACAAAACGTAGCAGCAGATGACGCTGTGGTATCATGATTTAATAGTAGTAGAACTGTACAACATTGCCTAAGGTGCACGTCAGGCGCTGAACCCACTGTACTACTCAGTGTGCATGGGTGTACAGGTGTCATACTGTTAGTTACGTAAGCCCGTCCACCACAGCAAGGTCATATCACATCGGATTGGAAACGTCGGTTTTTAATTGTCTTCAGGCCAAAAACCGCATAAAAAGCGGCACACACATCGGTTTTTAATTCTACCGAGATCAAAAATCACATAAAAGCATCAATCAAAATCAAATCGGACTATTAATTTCCGCGTTACAGGAAATGTTCAATATGCTGTCCATCGTTTTCTGCAACAAGCTGAAATCGAGAAACAGCATGTTCCACAACTGATCGAAGTGTTTCTGGAGTCACATACAGGCTCTGTTACGTAGTGCGAGCTTTCAGTGCAACTAAGTTTGCAATTGGAACACTGAACTCAACATCTTTCAGATAGTCCCGCAGCCAGAAGTCACACAGATTAAAATCAGGCAATCGGGACGGCCAGGCTGTAGGGAAATGGCGGCTGATAATTCTAGCGAGGACAATTCTAGAAAGGACCTAAAAAAAGTAAGTATGAGAGAAGAAATTGAGAAAAAAAAGAGATTAAGATGGTATGGGCATGTTAAAATGATGCATGTGCAGAGACTCCCCCAAATTATGGAAGAACTAAAGATGGATGGGAAAAGACTTAGAGGGCGCCGAAGAACACGGTGGAGAATGGGAGTCAGAATATCTGTGGAAAGGAGATGTGAGACCTGTCAGCAAGTGGAGGAAGAAAAGTGGTGGGACGACCAAGCCAAATGGAGAGGACTCGTCAGCACCTAGACCAGGCAATAGCTGGAGCGCGATCTGGATATAGATAGAATTCTAGTATTTCCGAAATGGCACTTTAGCAGCTGCTTAACTGGACTTTCGACGTCCGGAGGTGCGCCATCTTGCATGAAAATGAATCCATCCATTTTCCGTTGCCCATATTCGACAATTTTGTGCATTGACATCTACTGTCATATAGAAGTGGCCTTCGTACGTCCAAAAAATCTTCCACGGCTAATTATTTTCCACATCCATGGGAGCAAGAAATTCTAAATCAAAGGTCTCTCTTGCTGGCATGTAGACTGGAAGCAACTCGTGCACACTGGTAATTTCGAATGGATGAGAAAGAAGGATATTTCGTAGGTTTTCACGCACCGCGCTCACGGGTATGTCCAAAGTTCAAGCGATTGTCCGTGCACTACACGTTTGCACACCACCACTCGTCTCCTCCCTCATTGCTGTGGCCACTGATTCCACTGACGTCGTCGCTGGCCGAAGTGGCCGTGCGGTTCTAGGCGCTGCAGTCTGGAACCACGAGACTGCTACGGTCGCAGGTTCGGATCCTGCCTCGGGCATGGATGTGTGTGATGTCCTTAGGTTAGTTAGGTTTAAGTAGTTCTAAGTTGTAGCGGACTGATGACCTCAGAGGTTGAGTCTCATAGTGCTCAGAGCCATTTGAACCAACCTTCATCGAGAACTTCAGGTCTTTCCCTAGTGGGTGAGACTTGTGGTCTTCAACTTGTGGTGGACTAAGAGCCAGAGGCAGTTTCGAATAGTACTGACAGTGGAAATGCATATCGTCCCGGAAATATTGTGTGTCACGAGGGTGAACTTGTTCGTCCTGAGTCGGTCATCTGACAATTCTAGCAACCGCCATCGTGCCTGTGAGCAAATTGGTGCACCTCACACTGAAATCTACTTTGGTTTCAGGACTCTGATAGGGAAGTTCCCCGCGTTCTAATAACCAGAACGCCAGTCCACGTAATTTTGAATTCTTTGTGGATGTGTCAGAGTACTGCTCTTGGGCGGCGTTCATCACCCACAGCAAGCCGTTTTCTGCTGAAGGTGAAAGGGCACAGCATTGCCGCAGAGACATCCCGTAAACCATAGTTTGTGGAGCACTTTGTCGTACTTGATTCCATTTGAGTAGAATTGGGCCTCACAGTGGATTCATATAAACAATGTCAGATTGTGTTGTAATGGGGATTAATTCAGGAGAGAATTTGTACAGTTTTCGCCCCAATTAATTCTTTGCTACTCAAGCACCATCCCTTTCAGTGATCTGTATTTGTCATTCTGTTTTGTAAGATTTATCAGCTCGATTGTAGTTACAAAAGAATCAATAAAAACTTGCCATTATTTTTGTAAACTAAACTATGCCAATGTTCTCAGCCATACTCATCCAACCATTCACTGTCTTCATTTTATTGTGATGATACATGCATACACCAGTAATCCAAAATTCAATAATACTGAATTAGTTAATTTTATGATTAAAGTGAACGCAGACATAGGCAACCAAAGTTCAATAAGCAGATTCGCGAATTTCAGGTATAAAAATTTAGGGTGTAGATCATGATTTGAAGAGTATTGACAATATATTACTTTTTTGTGTAAAGATAATAATATCCGGCATCACTGGAACATATATTTATGATCAAAGCAAGCGACCACTTGCACTATTTCTAAATTACCCCTCCTACTCACATGCCCGTTTCTTCTTGTATTTGAATTACAGTAGTTTCACTTGCCATGTTAAAATAATATTCATTTAGCATTTAGTGTCACTTGTTATGTTGTAACCGTTTGTAATATTCCACCTTTTAGGGATGTAATTATCTTGTGCAGGCAGCCCTGTGGAACATGGCACCAAATTTTATCGCATATTATTAAGCTCATTTCTCCTTTCGGAAACAAACTGTTTTGATTTGTCACATAGTTCAATACATAACTTTTCACATGGCACTAGTAAATGTACAGAGTGATTATAATTAAAGTTAAACTTTCAAAACGCTGCAGAAATAACAATACTGGTGAAAATGATGTAAATTGCAAGGGAATATTATTGGAGAAGGGGGAAAACGTATGACAGAAGAAGAAAAATAGTGTGAAAAGTGATCAATAGATGTCGCCGTAAGTGTCAGAATACGTAAATAAAAACACCTGCCATACGCACGATCCACTGAAGTTGCTATAAATACGCCGGGTGCACGGCTTTTCCTCCTTTCGCGTCAGCGACGTTCGCCGTGACTGTCTCAACGCAGGATGGCACTCTGCTTGTAAAGCTGTACTACAAACATGTCCACTAATCGCTCTGCACAAGTTCCGGACATTGAATGGGTTTGGAAAAAGGCTTTGGTCCGATGACTGGCGTGGATCTGGAGAAAATGATTCGGTATGCAACCTCGACCACGGAGGAAACAAATTCATTCGACGTCAGTAGACTCGGCTCTGAGCACTATAGGACTCAACTTCTGAGGTCATCAGTCGCCTAGAACTTAGAACTAGTTAAACCTAACTAACCTAAGGACATCACACACGTCCATGCCTGAGGCAGGATTAGAACCTGCGAACGTAGCGATTGCGCGGTTATGGACTGAAGCGCCGAGAACCGCTCCACCACCCCGGCCGGCAGATAATCTAAATTCAAGGCTGCAGACGAGTTTCACGGAGAAGAATTCATGGAGGATAAACAAACACTAACAGCGGATACTGGAAATAACTCCATCAACAGCTATTGAGCGATGGCACGCCACTCTCTCGCTTTAACTACACTGTCTATCAGATTGACAATCAAAATTTAGTTCATCATCTCCACCTTCGCAAGTACTACAGTAGGTAGTTTAGATTATCTAGCTTCATATTACGTTCATATCTGCGTACTGATTTGTTATATCTTGCAGCCCCATATTTTGTACATATTGTGCGTACGATTTTAACTGCTGTGTGGCAATCAGAAAATTATCTTGGTTTCTCATGTTATAAGTGAGCCTAACGTGATTCTCATTAAAAAAAAAATTGTCTTCTGTGCTAGACGATTATACTTTTGTAAGTGAATAAGGAGGAAATAATTAAGATTCTAGTTTTGAAATAATGGTCCACAAGAGATGCTTTCTGCAGTTAGTATACATGTGTCTGAGAGTTATATTCAGAAGCTGCAGTATCCGAGTCCCTCTACTTGAATTTCGCCGGAGACCTGTCCGATACCTGATGAGAGATGCAGAACACAAGGTTATTATTGGATAAATGAATGAAGCGATTTCACAGACATGCTTTACCTATATTATTTGATATATGGGCAAACTCAAAACAATTTTGACGTATAGAAAGACTCAAAAAGTTTTGAAACATTACAGGTGCTCTGTATGATCGCCCTACTGATTTTCCAGATATTAAGTCGACGCTCATCATCTTCCCACGTTGAGTGCAGCATGTCCCTATCAGTGTTCAGAAGCACTGCTGGTGGAGTTCGCAGTTCAGGCAGGTTTGTTGGTAGAGTAGTCATAAACACTGGATTTTCACATAACTCTACCAAAAAAAAGAAAACGTATGGTGTTAGGTCATGAGAATGTGGATGCCATGACAGGAGTTGCTGATCATTAACCCCACACGACACATCCATCGCTTTCTCAATTTCCTGTTTAAGAATTCACAAGCATCGTCATGGAAGTGGGTTGGAGCGCTATCCTGTTTGTGAATGAAGCCCGCACTCTTTGTCTCGAGTTCTGGCACGAGTCCATTTTCAGTACGTCCTGATACACGTGTCCTGAAAAGGCTTTTTCCAAAATAAAAACAGACTGAACACAACACATTACATCTCGAATGTGCTGAACGGTAACGTGGGAATTCTCTGTTCCTGAGACTCGCGCTTCGTGCCTGTCCACTGTGCCATTCACAGAAACGTTGCGTCATCACCTACGACGAGCTCTACATCTGTATTTACATACATACTCCACAATCTACCATACGGTGCGTGGCGGAGGGTACCTCGTACCACAATTAGCATCTTCTCTCCCTGTTCCACTCCCAAACAGAATGAGGGAAAAATGACTACCTATATGCCTCTGTACGAGCCCTAATCTGTCTTATCTTTGTGGTCTTTCCGGGAAATGTAAGTTGGCGGCAGTAAAATTGTACTGCAGTCAGCCTCAAATGCTGTTTCTCTATATTTCCTCAGTAGCGATTCACGACAAAAACGCCTCCTTTCCTCTAGAGACTCCCACTCTAGTTACCGAAGCATGTCCGTAACACTCATGTGATGGTCAAACCTACCAGTAACAAATCTAGCAGCCCGTCTCTGAATTGCTTCTGTGTCCTCCCTCAATCCGACCTGACAGGGATCCCAAACGCTCGAGAAGTACTCAAGAATAGGTCTTATTAGTGTTTTATAAGCGGTCTCCTTTACAGATGAACCACATCTTCCCAAAATTCTACCAATGAACCGAAGACTACTATCTGCCTTCCCCACAGCTGCCATTACATGCTTGTCCCACTTCATATCGCTCTGTAATCTTACACCCAAATATTTAATCGACGGGACTGTGTCAAGCGCTACACTACTAATGCAGTATTCAAACATTACGGATTCTTTTTCCTATTCATCTGCATTAATTTACATTTATCTATATTTAGAGTTAGCTGCCATTATTTATACCAATCACAAACCCTTTTCAAGTCATCTTGTGAACTCCTACAGTCACTCAACGACGACACCTTCCCGCACGCTACAGCATCATCAGCAAACAGCCATACATTGGTATCCACCCTATCCAAAAGATCATTTATGTAGATAGAAAACAACAGCGGACCTTCCACTCCAGATGATACCCTCACCTCCGATGAACATTCACCAATGAGGTCACCGTACTGGGTTCTATTACTTAAGAAGCCTTCGAGCCACTCACATACTTGGGAACCAATCCCATATGCTCGTACCTTAGTTAGGAGTCTGCAGTGGGGCACCGAGCAAACGCTTTCCGGAAGTCAAGGAATGTGGAATCCGTCTGATACCCTTCACCCATGGTTCGCAAAAAAAGTGGGAGTTGCGTTTCGCAGGAGCTATGCTTTTAGAAAGCATGGGCAGCGACTTCTCTGTCTCAAGGTAATTCATTATATACGAACTGAGAATATGTTCGAGAATCCTCCAACAAACCGATGTCAAGGATATTGGTCTGTAATTTTGAGGACCCGTCCTTCTACCCTTCTTATATACAGGCGTCACCTGCGCTTCTTTTCTGTCGCTCGGGACTTTACGTTGGGCAAGAGATTCACGATAAATGCAGGCTAAGTAAGAAGCCAATGCAGCACTCTCTACTGCATTGGAATCCCATCAGGACCTGGCGATTTATTTATTTTCAACCCATTCAGCAGCTTCACAACCCCAGGGATGTCTATCACTATGTCCCCCACACGGGAATCTACGAGACTCAAACGGCGGTATGTTTGTACGATCCTCCTGCGTGAAAGATTTCTCAAATGCTAAATTTAAAATTTCAGTTCCTCATATAGCCCCTCCTCTTCCATAAGCTGGTGCAACAGTACCGAAAATTGAAAGTGTCTGACGTTGTCATCGGTAATCAGGGCTTGCGGCAACTGCAGGCGGTAGGGCTTCAGCTTCAGTCATTTCCTGAAGATCTTCCCAAGTGTCGGTTGTGGCACATTCAGCCCTCTGGCTGCTCTGTTCGTCGACTTCTGAGAGCTGCGTGCGAAACTCGCCCTCGCTTGGTCTCCCAATTGTTCACTCACCATTAGCCAAACGGTTGATTCCCCTTGCAGAGGCACCCTGAAGCCTTCAACAGATATATTACTGAATGGTGTTAGCATTTGGTGGATCTTTGCTAAACTTCGTTCTGAAGTGTCGTCGCACTCATATGCCAAACTGATACCAATTCATTTCGAGCACAACATACTGTTTCTCCGCACCTGGCGCCATCCTGCCTAAATGTTCACTCTACGGTTGTAACAATAGAAAACTTTTGGGTTATTATATGTGAATGTCGAGTTTTGTGACAATATTGGAAATTAATGTACGTGCAGTGAATTCATGAAATCGCACAGTGTTTCATAACTGCGTTATGCCTGTGACGCGGTATCTCTCGTGTACTAGTGCCGCTGGTATTCGCTAGCAGGTACGTTGTAAACGCAAAATCGTTTAATTCATTTGAAAAAGCCGACAGGAATATTCCCTCTTCTGTTACTGTCCACATTTGACTGTATCAGCTTCTGAGCCATTTGATTCTTACAACGTATTTTAAGCTCTACACATTTTCAATATTCGGTTTTGAAATGAACCATGTAGGCTTGTTCATATTCAGTTGGAACCTATTTAACTGGAACCAGTTTTGTAGGGTACCTAGTTTGCTGACAATAGATCCCACATTTTTCTGCATTATAATGTTCACTTAAAACAGAAGTGTAGCCTGGAGACAGAACTGAAGGCGGATTTACATTTACTAGGTAGGCAATGAAAACCTCGTAGCTGCGTTGCTCGCGTTGCTTGCGTGGATGGCACTCCTCAACCACATAACTCTGCCTCTCAATTTTGTCCGACAGGACTGGATTGAGTGTCTTCCTGTTAACTCTCCGGCTGTTAGCCCAGACATTGTTGGCTTTCGGCTACGAAAGATACATTGTTTATAAAACATTATTATAATCTGGAGGACACAGGTCACGCGCGCCAGGTCGGCTGCCACAGTCTAGAACAAAGTAAGTTCAAATGGCTCAAATGGCACTGAGCACTGAAACTTAACTTCTGTCAGTCCCCTAGAACTTAGAACTACTTAAACCTAACTAACCTAAGGACAACACACACATCCATGCCCGAGGCAGGATTCGAACCTGCGACTGTAGCGGTCGAGCGGTTCCGGACTGTAGTGCCTAGAACCTCTCGGCCACCCAGGCCGACGGAACAAAGTAAGTCTCTATAACTTTATGGCTTTCCGAGAATCAATCGATTTTCCATGTTAGTATTCTCTTTATTTTTAGATTGTGGCAGAAATGTCAAAGGCAAATAACCTCGGACAGAGTTTAGTAGCGATTCTGATGTATGGCTGGAATGGTTTATTCAGCTGAGTGATGAAGATGCTCACAGTGATAGCGCTGACTCAGGCACTGAGGATTCTGCTCATGAAAGCGATCATGAGTCAGGAACAGAACAAGAAGTGTCAGAAAATGATGAATATGAGTCACAGGAAGAAGTAACTCGGGAGGATTCAATTTTTTACGTGTAGATGGAATAACTAAATGAAAGAAAAATAAATATCATACCAATGTTAGAAGCAGCTCTCGTAATGTTATTACGCATTTGCCTGGACCAAAAAATTAAGCTCGTATAAAAAAGACACAAATAGAAATTTTAAATTTGTTCTCTGATGAAAACAAAACAATCATTATCGCAATACACACTAATATATACATCAATGAAATTCGTGGTAACTTCTGTAGGGAAAGGGATTCTAAAGAAACAGATGCGATAGAGATCAGAGCTGTCATTGGTGTGTTATATCTGTATGGATGTTGGAGATGTTGTAGGAAGAGTATATCGAAATTGTGGGATAATTCAAAGGGAAACGGCCTTGAATGATCTTATTTACGCATGAGTGAAAACCGATTCAGGTTTCTGTTGACATATGTTCGCCGAGACATTGACGAGTTAGCTGCTATCAGACAGGTACTTGAAGTATTCACGAACAATTTCCAAAAATAATTTTTTAGCAACTGAATATCTTACTGTTGGCGAACAGCTTTTGGCATATAGAGGAAAGTGCCCTTTCAGGCAATATATTCCTAGCAAACCAGCAAAGTAGCGTTTTCTGTAGTTGATGTACGTCGAAAAGCATCCAGAGGGAGCATATAATGCCATTAATTCAACTGAAGATATTGTGCTTTGAATGGTCTAGCAAGTACAATGTACAAGCAGAAATATCTCTGCTGACAACTGGTTTACGTTTGTCTATAGTAAAGAAATTTCAGGCTAAGAAAGTGACATACGTTGGAACAGCACGAAAAAATAGAGAGAAGTGCCGAAAGAATTTCTACCACAAAGAGAAAGGGAGGCAAAATCAACTACATTTGGATTTTAACAGGGTTGTATATTGGTCACAGTCCAAAGAAAAAATTGAATAATGTTGGTGTTATCAAGCACGCATTTCGATGACGCTATTGATCGTTCAACAGGGGAACAAAACAAACCTGAAATGATTACTTTCCATAACATGTCAAAAGTGGAGATAGATCTTTTGATTGAGCTTTGTCAGAAGAACAATCATTCATGTAACAGAAGCAGGTGGCCTATCGTACTGTTTTACAATATTTTGAACATTACAGCCATAGATGCTTTGTGCATATATAAATACCACTCCATGGCTTCAAATCAGCTTGTAAAAGGGGTTGATTTTATAGAAAAATTAGCTGGGAACTAATAAAGCTTCAAATATAGTGACGTTCCCTTATTGATAGCCTTCCATGTGAAATTCGGAAGAGGGCTAAATTATTGTTAGGTACTCAAGATTCTGCGGAACACCCAGAAAAATCAACTGGATCACGTGGAAGGTGTTACATAAGTGGAAGAGCAGGATATAAAACAACTCGTAGATGGCGCAGTACATGCAACAATTGGACATGTGTTAATCATCTGAAAGACATATATGTAAACTGTATTGTCAAATAATGTGTTTTTTATTTCAATTTCGTTTGTTCTTTTGATAAATGGTTACAGTGTTAAACACACCTCAATGCTTACATGGAAAACAGATGTAAATTTGCTGTTTTGAAATGCAACCTTATCAGTTATTGCGCAAAATGTTTCAAACGTTAGAATATATTACACTGTGTACCAATATTAAATGTTTTATATTTAGATTAAATAAAAAATCCTAAAATCGCTCATAAAGACCGTATAAAGTATGCAAACAGATCACCTGCTTTGTGGATGCCGCCTTTCATTCGCACGAGTGAGCGTGTCACAAATTTTCGCCCGAGTAGCGGAGAGTTAATTTTACAGGAGGACGGGTCCTTACAAAAGTCAAGTAAAGTGATATAGACAAAGTTGCTACATAGTAGGTGCCTAGTTACTGGTAGGTTAGGGAAATCAGTGCACTTTAAAACGCCTCTTTTGTAATGGCGTTACTACACTACTGGACATTAAAATTGCTACGCCACGAAGATGACGTGCTACAGACGCCAAATTTAACCGACAGGAAGAAGATGCTGTAATATGCAAATGATAAGATTTTCAGAGCATTCACACAAGGTTGACGCCGGTGGCGACACCTACAGAGTGCTGACACGAGGAAAGTTTCCAACCGATTTCTCATACACAAACAGCAGTTGGCCGGTGTTGCCTACTGAAACATTGTTGTGATGCCTCGTCTAAGGAGGAGAAACGCGTTTCCGACTTTGATAAAGGTCGGATTGTAGCCTATCGCGATTGCGGTTTATCGTATCGCGACATTGCTGCTCGCGTTGGTCGAGATCTAATGACTGATACCAGAATATGGAATCGGTGGGTTCGGGACGGTAATACGGAACGCCGTGCTCGATCCCAACGGCCTCGTATCACTAGCAGTCTAGGTGACAGGCATCTTATCGGCATGGCTGTAACGGATCGTGCAGCCACGTCTCAATCCCTCAGTCAACAAATGGGGACGTTTGCCAGACAAGAACCATCTGCACGAACAGTTCGACGACGTTTGCAGCAGCATGGACTATCAGCTCGGAGAACGTCGCTGCGGTTACCCTCGACGCTCCATCACAGACAGGAGTGCCTGCGATGGTGTACTCGATGACGAACCTGGGTGCACGAATGGCAAAACGTCATTTTTTTCGGATGATTCCAGGTTCTGTTTACAGCATTATGATGGTCGCATCCGCGTTTGGCGACATCGCAGTGAACGCACATTGGAAGCGTGTATTCGTCATCGTCATACTGGCGTATCACCCGGCGTGATGGTATGGGGAGCCATTGGTTACACATCTCGGTCACCTCTTGATCGCATTGACAACACTGTGAACAGTGGACGCTACATTTCAGATGTGTTACGACCCGTGGCTCTACCCTTCATTCGATCCCAGCGAAACACTACATTTCAGCAGGATAATGCACGGCCGCATTTTGCAGGTCCTGTTCGTGCCTTTCTGGATACAGGAAATGTTCGACTGCTGCCCTGGCCAGCACATTCTCCAGATCTCTCACCAATTGAAAACGTCTGGTCAATGGTGGCCGAGGAACTGGCTCATCACAATACGCGAGTCACTACTCTTGATGAACTGTGGTATCGTGTTGAAGCTGCATGGGCAGCTGTACCTGTACACGGCATCCAAGCTCTGTTTGACTCAATGCCCAGGCGTATCAAGGCCGTTATTACGGCCAGAGGTGGTTGTTCTGAGTACTGATTTCTCAGGATCTATGCACCCAAATTAAGTGAAAATGTCATCACATGTCAGTTCTAGTATAATATATTTGTCTAACGAAAACCCGTTTATCATCTGCATTTCTTTTTGGTTTAGCTATTTTAATGGCCAGTACTGTATTTACTGAAATTTCGAATTTTTGAGAGACAGGCGGAGCTGCGAACTTTTCAGTGCCTATCATCGACTTGTGGTTAAGCCCTTTACCTGGAATAGGAAAACCATTGGCCCTAGAATGTAGCCTTCGAGCAGGTTTGGTGAAACTGTAGCCCAAGTAGAATTATAGACTGAAGTGACAGTTGAGTTTTTTTCTGTTCCATAGTTATGATGTAAGCCTAATCCATCAGTCACTTATTTTGCGGATAAGCAGGGCACAGCTTGCAGGGGCCACAGCTTTCCGCAGTATCGCAGAAGAGACCTGCTGCAGCCTGACTCCTCCGGTCTAATGCTTTGTACAAACACAGAGATGCAGAGATGCGTGACGTCAGACAGTGTGCGTGCGTCGCGACAGACACGCCAGCCGTAAATTTGAACGGTGAGCGGCGCGGCCGGAAGCGGTCGATAAACGTGACTTCCGGGGGGCGTGGCGTCACGCAACCGTTTCCGGAAGCCCGCCACTCGAGAGCAGGCGGCGCGCTGCGGCCACAGCGGATCTCATGCGCTCGCGTCTCTGTCGAAGCTTGTCACCACACACCACACACTGCGAGCTGCTTAAGAGGATCTAGCTGAATAGCACGAGGGTGGGTAAGAGAACGGGTGGAACTGAAAGTCCAAGGGTGGCTTCATACGTAAATAATGAACTTATGCATCAAGAGTCGTTGTGAAGATCTTGTGAGAACTTGCACTTCGCAAAAAAAAAAAAAAAAGTAAATGATGCACCTCTTCGAAGTACTGTCTTTTCACTGCTACAAGCGTATAATACACTGAAACGGCAGAGAAAATGGTACTGTCACGCGTATTCAAACACAGAGATATGTAAACTGGCAGTAGCATTTCATCTTAGGGCCACAAGTGCCACATCGGGACCATCCGATTGCCGTGTTATCCACAGATAAGGGATGCGGATAGGTGGGGCGTGTGGTCAGCACACCGCTCTCCCGGTTGTTATGATGGGTATCTTTGAATGGAGCCGCCACTATTCGGTGGAGTAGCTCCACAAATTGGTGTCACGAGGCTGAATGCAGCCAGAAAAGCTGGCAGTAGGCAACGCCTATATAGGACAAGTATCTGGTGCAGTTGGCAGATCCGTCACTGCTGTTACTGAGCGAGGTTATCAAGATTTAAGTGAGTCTGGACTTGGTGTTACAGTCGGCGCACAACCAATGGGACACACCATCACAGAGGTAGCGATGAATTAGAGATTCTCCCTTACGACGATTTCATCAGTTTACCATGGATATCAGGAATCGGCTTAAACATCAAATCTCCGACATCGCTGTGGCCGGAAAAAGATCCTGGAAGAACGGGGCCAACCACGAGTGAAGAGAATCGTTCAAAGTGACACAAGTGTAACATTACTTAAAATTGATGCAGATTTCAATGCTGGGGCACCAAAAAACGTCGGCGTGCGAACCATTTTAAGAAACATTATCGCTATGGGCTTTTGGAGCCGAAGATTCACTTGTCTACCCTTGATAGTGCTCCATCCAAAGCATAACCCCTCGCCTGGGTCCGTGAATACTGACACTGGACTGTTGATGACTGGGAACATGTTGGCTAGTCACACGAGTCTCGATTTAAAGTGTATCGAGCGGAGCGGCGTATAGGAGTATGGAGACAACCTAACGAATCCACCGGACCTGCATGTCAGCAGGGGACTGTTCAAGCTGGGGCAGGCTCTGTAATGGTGTGGGGCGTGTGAATTTGGAGCAAGATGTGACTCCTGATGCGTCTATATACGACTATGACAAGTGACACGTACGTAACCATCCTGTCTGATCGCCTGTATCCATTCATGTCCATTGTGCATTCCGACGGACTTGGACAATCCCAGCAGGACAATGCGACACCGCACTCGCCCAGAATTGCTGCAGAGTCGCTCCAGGAACACTCTGCTCAGTTTAAACACTTCCGCTGATCACCAAACCTCCCAGAGATGAACATTGTTGATTATATCTGGGATCGCTTGCAATGTGCTTTTCAGAATGGATCTCCACCCACGCGTACCCTCACGGATGCATGGATAGCCCTGCAGGATTCATGGTGTCAGTTCCGTCCAGCACTACTAGAGACATTCGTCGATTCCATGCCATGTTGTGTCCCGTCACTTCTGCATGCTCTCGGTGGCCCTACACGATATTAGGCATGTGTACCAGTTTCTTTGGCTCTTCATTGTATGTGCAAACTGCGGCGCTGTAGTGTAGTGACTCATCTGTGACACCCATCGGCGCTGAGGAGGCCCGTCTGTCCACCGTCTGGTCTGATTCTACAGGCAGCAACTGTGCTGAGTTTGGAGGTGGACAGTGTCTGCAATATTGTTTACAGGATACAGGCATGTTCGAACGCCAAGTACACACTACTGTTGGACACCTTCAGTCGTTTGAATGGTGTCGACTTATGAGTCTTCGGGAAGCTGATGGACTGTCGGCGCATTGCTCCACATGTCCTGTTTTCAACACTGCTCCGTGAAACATTCTGGACGTCCGCGTAGGAAAGACATACTTAATGATCGGCGCACAGTGTACGCCGCGTCGGTCGACCTAACATCGTCTGGGGACAAATTCTGGACACGTGGTGCAACCGCAGTCTCACCAGGGACCTTTGGGAACTGTATGCTTGCCGCAGGATTAAGATGACGCGTTATTTCGGCCAGGTTACCACTGAGAGCACGACACCGTCGATCACGGCTGCTCTGGCGCCGTGAAAGAGATGACCAAAGTGGAGCGTCGTGCTGTTGTCTCCAGTGATGAGGAGAGGTCCTGTCTCTATAGGCGGGTACAGCGTACAGCGTGGAATGCCAGAGTGCATTTGCTCACGTGACACCAGTTCCAGCGCATGGTTCATCGTGTTTTCGGCCTTCAGGGACGGCTCGCGGTCACATCTGGAGTTCCAGCAAGTTAAACTAAGCAGTGAGTGAGCACTGCACAGGCTGTTATCCCAGTCATTCTGGCATTTCCTGGAGAAGACAGGGATGTTCTTTTTCAGCAGGACAATGCGCTGCCATTTACAGCTGCTGCAGTGCAACTGCTCTGGCCAGGAAGTTCACCTGATGTGAGGACAACTGAATACGTCCGGGACACAGCGAAGTTCGTGCTTCCTCATAGTAAAGTGCAAGACCTATTGCCGAATAACAAAAACAGATGCGAGGTACCTGCGAAAGTCTATCGCGGTAGGACATTCGGCAACTCTCCTACGGTTTGTTAGCGAGAATACAGGCTTGCGTTTCCAGCAGAACGGGTGTGCTGCGTACTGGTGTGGCTGTCTGGACACCGTTTACTGTGACACAGGTGCTTCATTTGGTTTGAATTTGTCATCATACACTCCTGCAGAGATCAACTGCCTATCAGCTCACCTGTCGATACAGTGGGGTGTCCTTCACGGTATTTTAATTTTTTCCCGGCAGGGTATTTTCTTACATAGGCGAGTAGATGGGAAAGATGCACAACGGTTTAATAGTCGTGATAGAAAAGCGCTACGTAAATAAAGAGTACTTCACTCAGTTTCAAGAGAAGTAAAATACTACCTGACAAACAAATGTTCAACAAAGCGAAAATGAGCGTAAGAAGAGCAGTGAGAGAACTGTTCAATGATGTAAGAACGTAGGCTTCTGCAGCCGATGTCATAGTGATTAAAACTATGCCGTGTCATTGCTAAAAACTAATAACAATAATAAACTAAACCGACGTTTCGGCCGAATTGCAACTGCCTTCCTCAGGGTACGACTGGTTTTGCATGGGGATAGGTGCTTCTATTTATTACAGACTATCGATATCTGACATCACTGTTGTAAAACTTTTTAATTGGGCCTCTAATATGATTGGCTAGTCATGGCGTAAGGGAAGATGGAAGGAAGGAGGCTATTCGTAGATGTCCATGTTGTCAACGATTGGTAGCTGTCCGCCAATCAGCGTTCAGCTTCTGGTCGGCAAGTTCCACCAAGGATGTAGTCAACAATCTTAACACTGCAGGTGTTAACGAACTACGGTGCGAATCCGGAGGTGCCTACATAGGAGAAACGGAGACCCGTCAGCTTACGAGTAGCACAACACGAACGCTATGTACGACTACAACAACGTAATAAATCAGGCTCCAGGAAGCCCGAGTACTGGCGAAAGAATCGTGGGTGCGAGGACGCAAAATACGGGAGGCGATCGGTATTATTAAGCAGCCTGACGACATCAACAGAGAAGATGGCTACAAACTCCCGGCGTCCTGGCTGCCGGCCATCCCAGTCCAACGGGCCGCGGAGCAGAAGCTACACGGGAGACGGACGTGTCTGCACAAACAGTTGTGGAGCAACTGTCAGTCCACTTCCGCGCACACCAGGAGGAAAACTTGCCGACCAGAAGCCGAACGCTGATTGGCGAACAGCTACCAATCGTTGACAGCATGGATATCCACGAATAGTCTCTTTCCTTCCACCTTCCCTTACGCCATGACTAGCCAATCATATTAGAGGGCCAATTAAAAGTTTTACAACAGTAACGTCCGACATCGATAGTCTCTAATAGATAGAAGCGCCTATCCCCACGCAAAACCATCGTACCCTGAGGAAGGCCGTTGCAATTCGGCCAAAACGTCGGTTTTAGTTTAATATTGTTGTTAGTTTTTAGCAATAACCCGGCATAATACCAAGAAGAATTTTAATCAACCGTTCAGTGATTTTGAAAGTAAGACGTTGCGTGAAAACCCTAAGAGATTGTGGTCGTACGTAAAATCGGTAAGTTTTTCAAAATCATCTTTCCATTCTCTCAGCGACCACACCGGCACTGAAACGAAACATAACAGAGAAAAGGCCGAAATTACTAAATTCGGTCTTCCGAAGTAGTTTCACCGCGGAAGATCGTAACACTGTCCCTCTTTCCAATCGTCGTGCGAACGTCGAAATGGTAGATATTAAGATAACCGATCAAGGATTTGAAAAGCAGCTACAGTCGCTTAGTAGTGGAAAGGCTTCAGCACCAGATGGGATACCTATAACAGTTAATTACAATTATGCGAAAGAACTTGCTCCCATGTTAGGAGTAATTTATCGCAGATCGCTTGACCAACGAAAGGTACCTAAAGACTGAAAAAAAGCGCAGTTTCTTCCCCTTTCTAAGAAAGCAGATCCACACAATTAGAGACCTATATTGTTGACCTCAGTTTATTGTAGAATTTTGTTACGTGTTCTTTCCGCAAGAATTATAACGTTTTAGGAAAATGAACATCTCCTGTATGAAAATCAACATGGATTCCGCAAACAGAGATACTGCTGAACTCAGCTCTCTGTGTTCCTCCATGAGATCCACAGCGCAGCGGGCAGTGGCGGTCAGGTTGGTGCATTTGACACCGTCCCTCATTACCGTTTAATGAAATAAATACACGAGATTACTGCGTAACGGAGGAAACTTGCAATGGGATTCAAGACTTTCCTGCAGATAGAATTCAACACGTCGCTCTTAACGCAACTACATCGACAGATGTAAAGGTAATATCCGGAGCACCACACGCAAGGGTGATAGGCCCGTTGCTAATTACAATATAGATAAATGATCAAGTAGAAAGTGTCGGATGCTCTTTAAGGCTATTCGCAGATGATGGAGTTGTCTGTACCAAAGTAGCAACGTCAGAAAATAGTAAGAATTTGCAGAACGACCTGCAGAGGACTGATGAATGGTGCAGGCTCGGACAGCTGACCCTCAACGTAAATAAATGTAACATATTGTGCATGCATAGGAAAATAAATCCGCTACTGTACAGCTACGCTATTAATGACAAAGAGCTGGAGGTAGCGTCTGCCATAAAATAGCTAGGCGTAAGTATCCAGAGCCACCTTAAGTGGAATGACCACATAATACAAACAGTGGGAAAAGCAGACACCAGACTCAAATTCATCGGAAGAATCTAAAGGAAAGAAGTGGTTTATAAGACACTTTTCGCCCTGTTCTTGAATACTGTTCCTCTATCTGGGATACCTATCAGGTAGGACTGATAGACGAGATAAAGAAGGTCCAACGAAGAGCGCCGCGTTTCGTCACGGGATCGTTTAGCTGGTGAGAGAACTGTATGGAGATGCTAAACAAACTCCACTGGCAGACGTTACAAGAGAGGCCTTGTGCATCACGGAGAGATTTACTATTCAAATTTCGGGACGGTATTTTTCACAAGGAATCGGACAACATACTACTTCCTCCCACATACATCTCGCATAATGAGCACGAAGAGAAAAGTCGAGAAATTAGAGCCAATATAGAGGCTTACCGATAATCATTCTTTCCATGCACTATTCGCGAGTGGAACAGGGTTGAAGGGATCAGATAGTGGTACCACACTACATTTGGTGGCTTGCGGAGTATGAGGTAGATGTAGAGAGACAAAACCCGCGTAACGCTCACCTAACCCTCTTTCCATGTCTCACAGCTTTGCTCGTAACTGCTACGTTTGTGTAAAACCGTTATTGAGGTCGCTATCTCACGTGCCGTTGGTTTGCAAAGTTGAGCTATGATACAAGTCCCACAGATACTCGTAATTACTAAATCACGTAATAAACACATTCTAGTTGAGAAATACCAAAAACAAGCTTTCAGCCAGCTCCTGAAAACTGCTGGCAGTTTGCAGAAACGAAAGCGAGTGATGCACAGAAAGAACATCGCATAATGTGCATACCGCAGTGAGCCGCAGCCCGTTTACTACAGTGCCTCAGCTGGAGGAAAAGTAAAGTGGGACGTACATTCTACGTACGTGCTACATGAGGAATGACGAGCTTAAAACACTCCCAACGCTTGGGTACGCAGTACGAACCGTATGCCTTAATGTAGGATGATGGTGTGGTTCCGAAAAACACCTGTGTACAAAGTACTGAAACTGGAAAAAAACGGTTTTCCTAACATATATTAGTTTCACATTTTGGGAGTGATGCTGCCGGCGATGAATTAATTTATTACTCATATTGTATCTGTTTTCACGAATCTAATGCTTGTACACGTCCTCCTTTGCCCACTATCTAAATTTTTCGCGTCCACCTTTTAAAACAGCGCATTTATTTGTACTCAAATTCCTGTTAAAAATTAAACAAATGTATTTCACAGCATAATGGGTTTTTCGTTAGAAATAATTGAAGAAAATGTATGCAACATATTTTCCATAAAAACTTATTTAGACTATGTGATCAAAAGTATCTGGACACCCCCAAAACATACGTTTTTCATATTAGGTGTATTGTGCTGCCACCTACTCACAGGTACTCCATATCACCGACCTCAGTAGACATAGTGAAAGAGCAGAATGGGCACTCTGTGGAACTCATGGACTTCAAACGTGGTCAGATGATTGGGTGTCACTTGTGTCATACGTCTGTACACGAGATTCCCACACTCCTAAACATCTCTAGGTCCACTGTTTCCGATGTGATAGTGAAGTGGAAACGTGAAAGGACACGTACAGCTCAAAACCGTACAGGCCGACCTCGTCTGTTGACTGACAGAGACTGCTGACAATTGAAGAGGGTCGTAATGTGTAATAGGCAGACATCTATCCAGACCATCACACAGGAAATCCAAACTGCATCAGGATCCACTCCAAGCACTACGACAGTTAGGCGGGAGGTGAGTAAACTTAGATCTCATGGTCGAGCGGCTGCTCATAAGCAACACATCACGCTGGTAAATGCCAACAGACGTCTTGCTTGGTGTAAGGAGCGTGAACATTAGACGATTGAACAGTGGAAAAACGTCGTGTGGAATGACGAATCACGGTAGACAATGTGGAGATCCGATGGCGGGGTGTGGGTATGGTGAATACCTGCTGAAAGTCATCTGCCAGCGAGTGTAGTGCCAACAGAAAAATTCGGAGGTGGTGGTGTTGTGGTACTGTCGTGCTTTTCATAAAGGGTGCTTGCACCCCTTGTTGTTTTTCATGGCACTATCACGGCGCAGGCCTACACTGATGTTTAAAGCACGTACTTGCTTCCCACTGTTGAAGAGCAATTCGGGGATGCCGATTGCATCTTTCAACACGATAGATCGCCTGTTCATAATGCTCGGCCTGTGGCGAAGTGATTATACTACAATAACATCCCTGTAGTGGTACTGGTCTGCACAGAGTCCTATCCTGAATCCTATACGATACCTTTGGGATGTCTTAGAACGCCGACTTCGTGCCAGGCCTCACCGGGTGACATCGACACCTCTCCTCAGTGCTGTCGTACGTGAAGAATGGGCTGACATTCCCCAAGGTACTTTCCAGTATCTCACTGAACGTATGCCTGCGAGAGTGAAAGCTGTCATCAAGGCTAAGGATGGGCCAAAACCATACTGAATTCCAGCATTACCGATGGAGGATGCCAGCAACTTGTAAATCATTTCCAGGCAGGAGTCCGGATACGTTTGATCACATAGTGTATTTCTCTGTCATTTCTGTAAAAAAAAGGAATAGTGAAAATTAACTATTCCGATGCCTGTGTGTACATTATATGCCTTTATTTGTTTGCAAGTCTTGGAAACAGGCAAGTTAACAAGGAACATACGGTTCGCCAACTCAGTTTTCACCCTTTCTCTCTGTCTATTCTTAATGCCCAAATAATTTTATGATACTAGATTGCATCTGAAGAATCCCCGGCCGCTTCCCGTCGACTGAGACGTCGCAGCTGTCCTCAGACAACAGCTTTCTCTGCTGGAACATCCGCTTCTTTCTTCGAGGGAAAGAACTGAACTAACGTGTTGTAGTTGTTGCCGCAGTGGCATGTCGTATCGTGCCTTCCGTAATTAATTAAAAACAAACAGTTTATTACTGTGTATAGGTGTCTCAGCACACCATCTCTCGTCTTGATTCGGTGGAAGCCATCGGCCGTTGTCTCGAGGACGACACCCGAGAACGGCCTGGCATCTCCTCTCCCTCTATCGAATTCGGGAACTAGGACTCTAACAGTACAGCCCTTTTCCACTGTTGGGAAGCACCGATCTGAACACTGCCGCATTCTTTGCGCTTGTTCTTCTGAGCACTTGTACGCTGCAGTTCTGTGGTCTGTAATACCGAGAGGCTGACTCGTCTAAGTCAGTCAGGCAGTAGTCATTACTGTCAGGAATTCTTTCTTTCTCTCTGTTCTCAACCTGTGTTCCTGTTGGTACGCCGGCCACGGTGGCCGAGCGGTTCTAGGCGTTCAGTCCGGAACCGCGCGCCTGCTACGGTCGCAGGTTCGAATCCTGCCTCGGGCTTGGATGTGTGTGATGTCCTTAAGTTAGTTAGGTTTAAGTAGTTCTATGTTCTAGGGACTGATGACCTCTGAAGTTAAGTCCCATAGCGCTCAGAGCCATTTGAACCATTTGAACCTGTTGGTACGTTGTTCTCTTGCAACGGAGATTTACCGTGATCGTTATCCTGCAACGTTTGAGTCCCTGTCTCTGCTAACACTCACGTGATAATTATATTTTCAAGATCATTCTCAGAGTGACCGTTCATCAGTGCTTCAGGAGGCAAACTTGTTGGAGACAAATCACGTTTAGGAGGGCAGCCAAACATCATTTCGTACGGATATCTTTTAATTGCAAAATGTACAGTGCTGTTATTGATTAGCTGCACAAATATTAACACACGGCTCCACTCCGCGGTGTTGTGCTCCTGCATCCGTTTAGTTAGCATGTTTTCTACGTCTTGATTTGCTCGCTCTTCGCTGCCGTGGCTCTGACCGTGTCTACGTTTGCCCGTGCACAATCTCAAAATCGGGCCATAGTTCAGTTAGGCCACTCATAATTTTGATAATGAACTCCTACGACTGTCAGACTCCAAAACTCAGGGAGAGCATAACAGCGTAAAAAGTCAATAATGTTACCATCATAAGCTGTTTTGGACTAGAGTGGCCTGAGAACAACGAATTTAGTGAGATAGTGCTGATAAATGATTACGAATTTGTAATCTCCATCTGGTTGCGACTGGAAGTAGATGAGAACAACTTGACATATGGAATTTAGCTCTTTGAACAGCATTTGGTTCAATACTATTCCTTTTTACTGACCTTTTTGCTATGATAAACAAGCCCCACTCAAACTAAGATAAATTTGGACATTCTGTATGTTATATTACGGAACTTTGACTTCAAGCATTTCGTCATTTTGTGACGTCCACTGTGACTAGTCATTACATGAGTATCATGCAGAATATCATTCAGTTCTTCATCGTAAACACAGTATTTAATCGTACCTTCTTCAGTCCAGGTTGTGTTACGTTGGTTACTCCATTCACTTCCAGCACTTCGTATCTCTTCAAAAACTTGTAGTCATTGCCGTCCCTCTTTCGTCCAGATTTTACTGGTTTAGCCTTGCTGACAACTCACTCGTAGTTTTCTCTGTTCATGAACGCAGAATTATAATTAAGATTTCCCTGCTCCACTCTAAGGCGGTCGTAGAACATGACTGATTCAACCACAGCTGCGCTGATGAGAAACGTAACCACACTAATGTCATCCACAGCTGCACTGCTGTAAACTGTAACTGCACTTCTGTCAACCGTAACTGCACTGCTGTATAACACAACACTAACCAACTGACAATTACATTCACTCTCTTGCGTGTTAGCATTGTTGGACGTTCCGTTAATAACCCGGGAGCAGCGATGGCACACCTTGACTAGTGGATTATCTGCTACTACACGCTTTTCGTTGGCCGAGTACACCGATGGCTCACTTCCACCAGTGGATGTGTTCTTTACAATTCATGGCAAGCACTCACTGATCATTTTAGTGATGGTGTACATCCACTAGATAAAGTTTGCCTTCCCTAATGTTCCACTTTCACTACAACAGAATGATTTTCGATTGTAAATATCCACTCGCTCGTTTCCGGACCGAAGACCCTTATCTATATATGGTGTATTTACTCTTTTACATCATCCCAGAAAGTTGATAACATTCTCACATAATCACAGAGAATATGGTTGGTATGGGTGGTGAAAGTATGGGTTAAGTAGAAAAACTGTTTACGTAACCAGTTTCTCATACCATGACAAGTGAACGTTTATTCATCTGAAGCCAACAGACTGGCGATGACAACTTTTAGAAATACGCGATCGGCAACATTTTAGAGAAACCAGAAAATTGGGTAGCTCGGAACAGATGTAGGTCTTTTTTTTGTTTAGGATTGCACTACGTAGTGCAAGATGTTATGGCTTACTAACAGCGAAACCGCGAACACATGGGATGGTACTAAATACAGACCATCGTATCATGCACAAAGAAACGACCATTAAAAAGTACAGAATCTCACAGGAAATTCTCCATTTACTATGCGAGTCAGCGCAGGCTAGAATTTGATAAACTACAAGTTTTTCCTGGTGCCCCACCCATTCCCCCACCTACAGAAATAAATATAGTACTACAAGGTGTTTCAAAAAGAATAGACGCATTACAAAGCATCGTTTTGTGGAAACTATCGACGGCTGCGCCTCGGCTCGGCTATTGGAGAAACGAATACATAGTCTAGTTTATATTAATAGCCGCTAGATGACAGTTGTCTTCTGTTTCGCTTGGTAACCCTCATATGTTTAAAACATGTTCACCGAAAGTAACAAAACTAGTATGTAGGTAAATTCCCACACCACTTATATTGACAAGTCACCATCTGAGTGCGAGCATTGCTTGTTGCAGTCAGCGGCTCCATCAGCTCGATGGAGGCGTTCGGCTTCGACGACTGGTCTTCGTTACCGGGCAGCGGCAACTCGACGCTGCCACTGTGGGAGCTGGTGGCGAGGTCGCCGGCCCTGGACGGAACCACCACCACCGCCAGCCCGAGCACCACCGTGCACAGGTCTGTCCGTACTGCGCTAACTGCGGGTGTAAACAGGTCTGTCTGTGCTGCACTAACTGCAGGTGTAAGCAGGTCTGTCTGTGCTGCACTAACTGCGGGTGTAAACAGGTCTGTCTGTGCTGCACTAACTGCAGGTGTAAGCAGGTCTGTCTGTGCTGCACTAACTGCGGGTGTAAACAGGTCTGTCTGTGCTGCACTAACTGCAGGTGTAAGCAGGTCTGTCTGTGCTGCACTAACTGCAGGTGTAAACAGGTCTGTCTGTACTGCACTAACTGCAGGTGTAAGCAGGTCTGTCTGTGCTGCACTAACTGCAGGTGTAAGCAGGTCTGTCTGTGCTGCACTAACTGCAGGTGTAAGCAGGTCTGTCTGTGCTGCACTAACTGCAGGTGTAAGCAGGTCTGTCTGTGCTGCACTAACTGCAGGTGTAAACAGGTCTGTCTGTGCTGCACTAACTGCAGGTGTAAACAGGTCTGTCTGTACTGCACTAACTGCAGGTGTAAGCTGGTCTGTCTGTGCTGCACTAACTGCATGTGTAAACAGGTCTGTCTGTGCTGCACTAACTGCAGGTGTAAACAGGTCTGTCTGTGCTGCACTAACTGCATGTGTAAACAGGTCTGTCTGTGCTGCACTAACTGCAGGTGTAAACAGGTCTGTCTGTGCTGCACTAACTGCAGGTGTAAACAGGTCTGTCTGTGCTGCACTAACTGCAGGTGTAAACAGGTCTGTCTGTGCTGCACTAACTGCAGGTGTAAACAGGTCTGTCTGTGCTGCACTAACTGCAGGTGTAAACAGGTCTGTCTGTGCTGCACTAACTACAGATGTAAACAGATCTGTCTGTGCTGCACTAACTACAGATGTAAACAGGTCTCTCTGTGCTGCACCAACCAAACACATGCACAGGTCAGTCAGTACTGTACTAACTACACATGTGCACAAGTCTGTCAGACTTGTGCTAACTACACATGTCCAAAGGACTTTCTGCAGGGTACTGACTATGAACATGCACTGGTCTGACTGCTGCACCAACAGCACACATGCACAGGTCTGTCTCTACTTTAATAACTGCACATGTATCAGGTCTGTCTTCGCTGTGCTAACTAAACACATTCACAAGTCCGTCTCTGCCACACTGCCTACTCACATGCACAAGGCTGGTCTGTACTGCATTGACTTTGAACATCCACAGGACTTCCCACACAGCACTAATGACACACATACATACGTCAGTCTGTACTGCGCCAACTATATGTTTGCACAGGTATCTCAGTACCACACTAATTGCACATGTGCTCAGGTGTGTCTGTACTGTACTAATGGTGCAAGGTGCAGATCTGCCTTTACTGCACTACCTACACACATGATCAGGTCTGTGTGTGCTGCATAAACTACACACATGAAGTGATCTGTCTGTACTGCATTAACCACTAAGTTACACAGATCTGTCTGTCTGCACTAAGTACATATGAGCACATGTCTGTCTGTAATTCAATAACTACACACATTTGCAGGTCTATTTGTATTGCACTAATTACAGATATATACAGACAGGTCTACCTGTACTGCACTAGCTTCACATGTGCACACATCTGTCTGTACTGCACTAACCACACAAAGGAACGGACCTGCCTGTAGTGCACTAAACTACACATGTGCACAGGTCTTACTGTACTGCACTAAATACACACATAAACAGGTCTGTTTGCACTGCACTAACTATATACAACACAGGTGTGTCTGTACAACACTAGCTACACAATGCCCAGGTCTGTCTTTTCTGCACTACCTAGACATGTGCCCAGGTCTGCCTAAAATGCACTTTATTTTTATTTATTTATTGTTCTGTGGGACCAAATTAAGGAGAAGTCTCCATGGTCATACAATTCAATACATGAAATTGTGACACGATATTAGAAACAGGAAAAAGGAAATATAAAAAACATATTCAGATGACAAGTAAGCTTAAATAAAGAAAGTCAACAATGTAACACAGGAATTTGCTTTTGAATCACCTTTAATACTAGAAGGCATATCATTTATATAAATAAGAAACAGCAGTGGCCCCAGCACTGGCCCTTGGGGAACGCCCCACTTAACAGTGCCCCATTGGGACTGAACATCACTACCACTGTCAATATTGCGGAGAATTACCTTCTGCTTTCTGTTCTTAAAGTAAGAGACGAACCAATTGTAATCTACTCCCCTTACTCCATAATGGTCCAACTTCTGCAGTAATATTTTGTGGTCAACACAGTCAAAAGCCTTCGTTAAATCAAATAAAACTCCTAGCGTTCGCAAACTTTTATTTAATCCATCCAAAACGTCACAGAGAAAAGAGAATATAGCATTTTCAGTTGTTAAGCCATTTCTAAAACCAAACTGAACATTTGACAGCAAATTATGTGAATTTAAATGCTCCAGTATCCTTGTATATACAATAGCACTGCCTACACAATAGCAAAGGTGTGTCTGTAATGCACTAAATGCACACAGTCAAAGGTCTGTCTGTACTGTATAATCGACACACATGCATAGGTCTGTCTGTATTGCCTAATTACACATATAAACAGGTCTGTCTGTAATGCACTAAATACATTGATGCACAGAGCTATATGTGCTCCACTAAGTATACACATGCACAGGTATGTGTATACTGCACTAACTCCATATGTGCACAGACCTGTCTTTAGTGCATTGATTACACACATCCACATGTGTGTCTGTACATACACATCTGTATAGATCTGTCTCTGCTGCACTGACTACATATATGCAGAAGACTGTTTGTACCTACCTTAGTTACACCAACGTATCTACTTCTACCAACTGTAACTGGTCAAGTGCATGGCCCCATACGTATGCAGGTTCATCGACACCTACAGCAACTACAAATGTTCAGAGCTGTGTCTGCACTATACCACCTACTTGTGTACAAATATGTGTCTGCAGTTACACTAGCTACACATGTACATACTCATGTGAATATCTTTTCAAGTCTAAAACATCTATAATGTATATATTCAGATTGAAGCAAGGAATGAATATTTGTACGATGGCTGGGGTAGGAGCCCATGCCTCCCACTCACTAGGCAGATGTCCTAACCAATACACCACACTCAGACAGTGGCTTTGCACAACTGCATGGGCTACCACAGTACCCATGCTTCCTCAATCCAAAACCCCATCATGCCTCAGCTGACTTAGTATTCCCCCTAAACTTGGGAAACCACATAGTTTAATTTGATTGAAGCAACTATGTCTGGGCTTCAGACACGATCTTCCATTTAGTGCTGAAGTCCTATTAGTGTATAGATAGAGAGCTTCTGAAATGCTGCTCGAGTTTAGATGCTGCGATGTACATAGGAATTTGTACTGAGGACTGAGGCATGCTAGTGTAGTCCATGCTTTTGTGCAAAGCCCCACCCCATAGGTGTGGCGTAGAGCATCTGCCTCATGAGTGGGACACCCAGGTGCAAATTTTCATTCGTTGCTTTAGTCTACATAAATAAGTCATACACATACAAAGTATCCACTATACACTGCAAATGAAGGAGCTGTGTAACTAAAAGAGGAGTCATGAACACTTTTGTCAACAGTACTGTAGATAATCTTCAGATCCATAAACTGGGATGATGTTATGTGATATGGGTCACATCAGAATCTGCTACATTTTGCTGGTGCCATTTTACTGTACTGAATCTTCCTCATGTAGGTAAACTTAAACAAGAAATAGACGAACCAGATACAGAAATTTTTCTAGCTCGCTAATAACATCAATTAGTATACTATTTTTGTATGAGAAACATACTGAAAGAAGATTCTGGAATTGACTTATCAATATATGGATATATTTGTTGGGTATTTTTTATATACAGAGGAGCTGAGGACAATAGGTACACGGAAAGCAGAAAATGAAGGTACAGTGCCGCAACTGGCATTGAGCACATTCGACAAAACAAATGGAATTTTCAGAACCAAAGCTCTGATGTCTCTGATTAATAAAGTTTACATCGATAGTGCACGACAAATGTTGACTTGTGACAGTGACAGATGGTCTTTTAATGCGAAAACCGTTCAAAAATTGAGGATTCTTCAACGATCTGCCGAGAGAGGGAATTCGTGGGAGGCGAGAAGGGGGGCAAGTCGGCCAGGTGGCGGGCAGCAGAGCGGCAACACCACGGTGCCATGCCCAGTGCGGTGTAGAGAAGCCGTTGAGATGCAGAGGAGCTTGCAGTCCAGTCAGAATCGACGAATACAGGTTCTTCGTTGTGTTCAAGGGAATCCTGTAACATTATTCCTCCAAACAGTGGTACGTTCAGGTAATCACAATGGAAGTGGGTAACGATGACGCGGACCTCCGCCCAAAGTAGACGGCAAAGGCTCGATAATATTGAGTTCTGGTTACAGGCATGGCAGATACGACAATTCATGCTCGTGGTAACAATACAAGCACCAACATCGTACACAGTTCGAGTTCTCTTAACTCAGACACAATGCACTTCTAACTGTACAGAGCATAGTTTTCTTCTGGGTTGGCACGTGGACCACTTTAGGAACACTGACCATGTGGTAGCAAAATATAAGAGGTCAACGTGCAGGGTCGGCTAGAATCTGCATTAATGCACAGGGTTGGATGTTTCGTGATTTTTTCATATTCTTGTCGATCCCCAGTATATGAGATGACCATAATGTGGCAATGAAGTGGATGTGGGCAGGACGTTTGCGTCCAGGGAGCATCCAAGGCATATGAGGCGGTATTGGAGCGGGTGCAGAGGGGGGGGGGGGGTTTCCTCTGCAGGATTCCGTATGTTTGAGACCTGGGACGCAGGAGCACCAAGACTGTCTGACATGTTGCGTAGAGAAAACGACAGTATCCATGCAGCAGACACAAATGGTTCAAATGGCTCTGAGCACTATGGGACTTAACGTCTCAGGTCATCAGTCCCCTAGAACTTAGAAGTACTTAAACCTAACTATCCTAAGGACATCACACACATCCATGCTCGAGGCAGGTTTCGAACCTGCGACTGTTGCGGTCGCGTGGTTCCTAGAACCGCTCGGCCACCCCGGCCGGCAGCAGAGACACAGTTGTGTGTTAGATCTGGTGACCGGAGTACGTGCGAAAATCGTCATCGTGACGCAAGCCATCAGGGCGAACAAACAAAGGGTGGAAACGGAAAACGCTCTATGTGCGAATGAAAAAGTCCATTCTTGCAAAAAAGAAGGCAGCAACAAACCACCGTTATCAGTGCTGTTTATTTACACAAATAGTAGCATTACCGCTTCCGAATAGTCAACATGCTTGTATTACACGTGCAGTTGTGTACATTAGTTCTTTAACCCTCCGTTACCCTAGCGAAAATTCGTTACATGGTCACTCGCGCGGATGACTGGTGCCATGCACAAAGCAAGCTCTCTGTATGTGTACTTTGAACTGTCTTTGTGCCTTATTCTATGAGTTTTCATTAAACAACTATAATACATTTAACATTTTTACACAGTAAAATATATTCTAACGTTTGAAACAGTCTGGCCATTAGAAGAACAATATCTTCAGCTGAATTAGTGGCATGATATGCTTACCGACATACGGTTCTAAAGTCAAAGCTGTTCTTACATCAACCAAAGCAAACACTTTTAACCCATACTTTGCTTATTTGCTAGGAATATATATTCCTCTAAATGCCAAAAGCTCTTTGTCAACAGTAAGATATTCACTAGGTGAAAAACATTTTTTGCTATTGTTCGTGAATAGTTCAAGTACCTCTCTGATAGCTCTGACAGCAGCCGACTCATCAATTTCTCTGCGAACACCTCTTTCACAGATATTATCAGACCTCAGACATCTCAACAGAAACCTGAATCGGTTTTCACTTATGCATAAATAACATGATTCAAGTCCGTTTCACTTTGAGTTATCCCAAAACTGCGACATAACTTTCCTAGAATATTTCAAAGAGCCACACAGATATAACAAACCAATAAAAGTTCTAATCTCTATCGAATCTGTTTCTTTAGCATCCCTTTCCGTAGAGAATTTACCACGGACTTAATTGATGTATATATTAGTGCACGTTAAGATATTTCTTATTATGTTTTCATCCAAGAACAAATTCAGAATTTCTATTTCTGTCTTTTTTATACCAGCTTGACTTGTTTGCTCAGGCAAATGCGTAATAATATTACTAGATCTGCTTCTAACACTGGTAAAATATTTATTTTTCTTCCGGTTAGTTATTCCATCTTTCCCTGAAAAAACGCATCCTCTTGGCTTACTTCTTCTTTTGATTCATATTCGTCATTTTTTGACACATCTTGTTGTGTTCCTGAATCATGGCCGCTTTCATGAACCGAACCCCTAGTCCCTGAGCCAGCGCTGTCACTGTGCGCATCTTCATCACTCAGCTCATCGAACCACTCCAACTACACATTAGGATCTCTACTCTGACATTTCTCCCAAAATTTAAAAATTAAGAGAATACTAGATAACATGGAAGGTAACTGCAGCCAGTTTCGATACGTCTAAATTTACACACACGAAAGCTCGATTGAATCTAAGAAAGCAATAAGGTGATACAGACTTACATCTTTGTTTCAGTTTGTGGCAGCAGAGCTCGCGGGAAGGTCACGTGGATGACGCGTATCATCGGCGCGAGTAACGGAGGGTTCAGAAAAACTGCGCCAGCGACAGATCAGCGCATCAGCGAACCTGCTCTAGTATGTGGGAAGGGTACATTGCTGAGTGGGTCATAAGCAATATCTTTTTTTAAATGTGTACAGTACATAAATATAGACTCTAAGAAAAAAAAAAAGGACACAGCAGTAAGCAGTTATCTTAATGGGGTGGAATTAGGTAGATGTTATGTACATGTACAGACAAACAAATGATCACAACTTCTGAAAAATTGGATGAGTTATTCAATAGGAAGAGCTTCAAAAACTGAGTAACTTAATGACGCGTTGGTCTTCGTCTGGCCATTGTGCAAGCAGTTATTCGGGGTCTCAGTGACTGTTAGGGTTGTTGGATGTCCTCCTGAGGGATGTCGTGCCAAATTCCCTCCAATTGGCGCTAGTTGGGGGTCCCTACCCATAACGCCTCAAACGCTCTCAGTTGAGGACGGATCCAGCGACTTTATTTTTGGTCATCAGTCTACTGACTGGTTTGATGCGGCCCGCCACGAATTCCTCCCCTGTGCTAACCTCTTCATCTCAGAGTAGCACTTGCAATCTACGTCCTCAATTATTGCTTGACGTATTCCAATCTCTGTCTTCCTCTACAGTTTTTGCCCTCTACAGCTCCCTCTAGTACCATGGAAGTCATTCCCTCATCCTAGCAGATGTCATATCATCCTGTCCCTTCTCCTTATCAGTTTTTTTCCACATACTCCTTTCCTCTCCGATTCTGCGTAGAACCTCCTCATTCCTTACCTTATCAGTCCACCTAATTTTCAACATTCGTCTACAGCACCACATCTCAAATGCTTCGATTCTCTTCTGTTCCGGTTTTCCCACAGTCCATGTTTCACTACCACACAATGCTGTACTCCAGACGTACATCCTCAGAAATTTCTTCCTCAAATTAAGGCCGGTATTTGATATTAGTAGACTTCTCTTGGCCAGAAATGCCTTTTTTGCCATAACGAGTCTGCTTTTGATGTCCTCCTTGCTCCGTCCGTCATTTTACTGCCTAGGTAGCAGAATTCCTTAAGTTCATTGACTTCGTGACCATCAATCCTGATGTTAAGTTTCTCTCTGTTCTCATTTCTACTACTTCTCATTACCTTCGTCTTTCTCCGATTTACTCTCAAACCATACTGTGTACTCATTAGACTGTTCATTCCGTTCAGCAGATCATTTAATTCTCCTTCACTTTCACTCAGGATAGCAATGTCATCAGCGAATCGTATCATTGTATCGTCAGACTGTTTCACCTCGTATTTTAATTCCACTCGTGAACCTTTCTTTTATTTCCATCATTGCTTCCTCGATGTGCAGATTGAAGAGTAGGGGCGAAAGACTACAGCCTTGTCTTACTCCCTTCTTATTACGAGCACTTCGTTCTTGATCGCCCACTCTTATTATTCCCTCTTGGCTGTTGTATATATTGTATATGACCCATCTCTCCCTATAGCTTACCCCTACCTTTTTCAGAATCTTGAACAGCTTGCACCATTTTATATTGTCGAACGCTTTGTCCAGGTCTGTCCTTCCGACAATCATATCTTTCTCGATGTCTTCACATTTTTCCTGCAGCCATTTCGTTTTAGCTTCCCTGCACTTCCTATTCATTTCATTCCTCAGCGACTTGTATTTCTGTATTCCTGATTTTCCCGGAACATGTTTCTACTTCCTCCTTTTATCAATCAACTGAAGTATTTCTTCTGTTACCCATGGTTTCTTCGCAGCTACCTATGTTTTCCTTCCCAACTTCTGTGATGGCCCTTTTTAGAGACGTCCATTCCTCTTCAACTGTGTTGCCTACTGCGCTATTCCTTATTGCTGTATCAGTAGTGTTAGAGAGCTTGAAACGTATCTAGTCATTCCTTAGAACTTCCGTATCCCACTTCTTAGCGTATTGATTCTTCCTGACTAATGTCTTGAACTTTATCCTACTCTTCATCACTACTATATTGTGATCTGAGTCTATATCTGCTCCTGGGTACGCCTTACAATTCAGTATCTGATTTCGGAATCTCTGTCTGACCTTGATGTAATCTAATTGAAATCTTCCCGTATCTCCCGCCCTTATCCAAGTATACCTCCTCCTCTTGTGATTCTTGAACAGGGTATTCGCTATTACTAGCTGAAACTTGTTACAGCGACCTATGCAGCGCTTGATAAGCACGAAGACAAGCTGTAAAAACTCTCGCCGTGTGCGAGCGGGCATTGTCTTGCTGACATGTAAGCCCAGGATGACTTGCCACGAGGGGCAACGAAATGGGGTGTCGAACTGGGTCTACCTACGTCAGTGCTGTAAGGGAGCCGCGGGTGACAACCAGAGGCGTCCTGGTCCTGCTATGGAGTGGTACGAGCGTCGAGACGATTACCGCTGGTGGGCGACAGTGTCTGGATGTCTCCAGACACGTCCTCGCTAGACAGCGAGGTTCAGTTCGAAGTGGGGCTGATCAGTAAAGACAGGTCTACTCCAGTCAGTGTGATTCTGCCCCACATCACCGCTAACGGGATTCTCGGTGTGCAGAGTAGCCGTCGTCACTGAAGCGCCAATTGCGTATCAGATCGACGATAATCACGAATCTGGGCTCTGAGTGACCTCGAGGACTGCTCGGTCCTCAGGTTCTGTCGCCCCTCTGAGTGAACCGTCCCCCCTCGACGCCGCGTTCCTCCACTGTTCGTCCATTCCTGTCTACATCGTAGAATAGTGGCATCACTCCTGTTCGAATGTCAAGCGATTCGTCGATTATTCCATACGTCTTCACTGAGTCCTCTCTCAACAGCTGATACCTTCGCATGTTCACACTGCTGTCTATAAGGCATCGTTACAGCCCATCTGAGTACACATTATGCCGTGGTACCACCATGCCCCCCCTTTATTATCCTTGCAAGCCACTCAGCACAACTGAGCTCGAGTGTCACACGTCCACTCGTCTGCTGCTAAGGTTCACAATTTTGAATTTTCCGTCGATGTCTGTACGAATATCAGTTCGTGATCATTTGTGAATAATTTGTGTAACTTTTTCGTGATGGATCGCCTATTTTTTCCTTATTTTGTCATAGGTTGTATATAGAGCCCATAATTTATAGAGAGCGAAACACTGCTCTAAGAAGTGTCTAAAAGTTTGGGCTAATTTACTTCAGTCTTTCACATGGTACCATAGTGTAATAATGATTTGGACAGGTATATTTCTTAGTACACATAATACATTAATGCAGTACATACAAGTAATATATAAGGGACACGTAGTTAACAAAAACTTCCTGGCCGAATTTGTTCTTATATTTACAGATATCGTAGTGAACATGTGAAGGGGTAAGAAAGTGTCGTAGGCATGCATATTCAAATACAGATACCTATATAAGACAGCAAGGGTCTGGCACATGGCACATTTGTTACATCGGTTACTGCTGCTAAAATGCCAAGTTATCGAGATTAAAGTTAGTTTGAACGTCCTGTTATAGTCGGCGCACGAGCGATTAGACACAGCATCTCCGAGGTAACTATGAAGTGTGGACTCTGCCGTACGACTATTTCCCGAATATACCGTGAATATCAGGAATCCGGTAAAACGTCAAATCTCCCACATCGCTAGGGCTGGAAAAAGATCCTGCAAGGACGGGACGAACGACAACTGAAGACAACCGTTCAACGCGGCACAAGTGCAACCCTTCCTCACATTGCTGCAGATTTCAGTCCTGAGCCATCAACAAGTGTCAGCGTGCGAAATATTTAACAAAACATCATCGACATGGGCTGTTGAAGCTGAAGGTCTACACGCGTACCCACAATGACTGCACGGCACCGAGTTTTACGCCTCGGCTGGGGCCCGTCGACACCGATATTGGAATGCTGAGGACTGGAAACACGTTGCCTGGCAGGACGAGTCTTGTTTCAGATTGTATCGATTAGATGGACGTGTACGGATATGGAGACGACCTCATGAATCCGTGGATGCTGCATATCACCAGGGGACTGTTAAAGCTGCTGGAGGCTCTGTAATGGAGTGGGGCTTGTACACTAGGAGAGATATGAGACCCCTGGTATGTGTAGATACGACTCTAACAGGTGACACGTACGTCAGTGTCCTGTGTGATCTCCTGCATCCGCTCATGTCCGACAGACTCGGACAATTCCAGCACAGGTCTATAATGGCTCCACAAACACCCGAATTTAAACACTTCCGCTGGCCACCAAACTCCCCAGACATAAACATTACTGAGAGTATCTCGTATGCCTTGCAACGTGCTGTCCAGAAGAGGTCATCACCCCGTCGTACTCTTACGGATTTCTGAAGAGCCTTTCGGGGATTCATGGTTTCAGTTCCCTCCAGCTGTATTTCAGACATTGTTCCAACCCATACCACGTCGTGTTGCGACACTTCTGATTGGTCATAGGGGCCACACACGGTATTACCTAGGTGTACCAGTTTCTGTTGTTGTTCACTGTACTGTGGTTGTTTATTTACTGCTAAATAATATATATAGAGGGTGTTACATAAAGGTACCGCCAAACGTTCAGGTAACATTCCTCACAAACAAATAAAGCAAAGATGTTATGTGGACATGTGTCTGAAAACGCTTAATTTCCATGTTAGAGCTCATTTTAGTTTCGTCAGTATGTACTGTACTTCTCCGTTTCTCCGCCAGTTGGCCAATTGAAGGAAGCTGATGTTGTCATCGGTGTTTGTGTTGACATGCGGCTCATTGCTCTACAGTACTAGCATCAACCACATCAGTACTTAGCATCAACAGGTTAGTGTTCATCACGTACGTGGTTTTGCGATCAGTGCAATGTTTACAATTGCGGAGTTGGCAGATGCCCATTTGATGTATGGATTAGCACGTGGCAATAGCCGTGGCGCGGTACGTTTGTATCGAGACAGATTTCCAGAACGAAGGTGCCCCGATAGGAAGACGTTCGAAGCAATTGATCGGCGTCTTAGGGAGCACGGAACATTTCTCGCGACTGGGGATGACCGAGAACGACGAGACGAGGCAATTCTTCGTGCAGTTGTCGAGAACCCTAATGTCAGCGTCAGAGAAGTTGCTGCTGTACAAGGTAACGTTGACCACGTCACTGTATGGAGAGTGCTACGGGAGAACCAGTTGTTTCCGTACCGTGTACAGCGTGTTCAGGCACTATCAGCAGCTGATTGGCCTCCACGGGTACACTTCTGCGAATGGTTCACCCAACAATGTGTCAATCCTCATTTCAGTGCAAATGTTCTCTTTACGGACGAGACTTCATTCCACTGTGATCAAATTGTAAATTTACACAATCAAAATGTGTGGGCTGACGAGAATCCGCACGCAACTGTGCAATCACGTCACCAACACAGAATTTCTGTGAAAGTTTGGGCAGGCATTGTTGATGATGTCTCGATTGGGCCCATGTCCTTCCACCTACCCTCAATGGAGCACGTTATCATGATTTCATACGGGATACTCTACCTGTGCTGCTAGAAAATGTGCCTTTACAAGTACGTCACAACATGTGGTTCACGCACGATGGAGCTCCTGCACATTTCAGTCGAAGTGTTCGTACGCCTCTCAATAACAGATTCGGTGACTGATGGATTGGTAGGGGCGGACCAATTCCATGGCCTCCACGCTCTCCTGACCTCAACCCTCTTGACTTTCATTTATGGGGGCATTTGAAAGCTCTTGTTTACGCAACCCCGGTACCGAATGTAGAGATTCTTCGTGCTAGTATTGTGGTCGGCTGTGATACAATACGCCATTCTCCAGGGCTGCGTCAGCGCATCAGGGATTCCATGCGACGGAGGGTGGATGCATGTATCCTCGCTAACGGAGGACTTTTTGGACATATCCTGTAACAATCTGTTTGAAGTCACGCTGGTACGCTCTGTTCCAAGATTAATGTGATTTGAAGAGAAGTAATAAAATGAGCTCTAACATGGAAAGTAAGCGTATCCGGACACATGTCCACATAACATATTTTCTTTCTTTGTGTGTTAGAAATGTTTCCTGAAAGTTTGGTCGTACATTTTTGTAACACCCTGTATATAGCGAGTGTTGAAGTTGACGAAAGTTTGGCCACCGTCGAGAGGAGTTTCACTGTATTTTGGTTTGACTACGAAGTCTTTCGCGACGGAGACCATGCATAAAAAGTTCTCGGTTTATTTGCCGTGTCAAATTTGGATAAAATCCTGAACTTTCGATGACTACCTTCGTCATCTTCGTCAGGGGGAAAACTGACTGTCGAGGACCGGTGAGGCTTCCGCTTTTACAAGTAGTGGACGGCTTCTCATTGTCTGGATGACGTCACGGTGAAAACGGCGCGTACGGAGGCGGCGGCTTCTCTGTCCACAAATTTTGTTTGCGCGCTTTATCCGGCGTTGCTTGCAGCGCCGTCCATCGCAACAGGCGAAGAACTGCAAGGAATGTAAGAAGTCTCCCTCTGCGCTCTTTCTATATCAATTGCGCGCTTCCTTGCATTGATGAGTGCATAAACGGAGTGTCTGTTGAAATTATTTTCGCATAGTCTAATTTCATCTGCTTCCCTGATGACATAGCCAATAGTTTGAAGCGTGAGCAAGTATTCTTGTTTCATGGAATAGAATCTTATTTTTTTTTAACAAACTGTGCTCAGCCACCGCTGATTTTTCTTCATACCTGTATTTCAGATGACGCTGAAATTCCACAAAGCGATCGGCAACAGTTCTTATAGACTGGCCCACATAATATTTGCGACACTCGCAAGGAATGCTGTAAATTCGCTGTACTGTAAGGCCGAGATTATCTTTCACTGGTCGCAACATTTCCTTAATCTTCCAGGGTGGCCGGAAGACTGGTCTGATTGCCTGCCAGCTCAAGGCTTTGCCGACCTTGCTGGTCATTGCACCGCAGAATGGTAGCCGCGCGATGTGTTGGTGCTCTTGATCTGTTCAAAGAGCGTCCTACCTAGGTTCCTTCGCTAGAGTAGATCTGATATCACGATCACAATATCCATTTCTTTCTGAATACCGTCGTCAGATGGTTAATCTCAGAGCCGATATGATCCTTGTCAAAAATAGTCGTTGCTCTGTGTACCAAGGTATTCATCATAGCTCTCTTTTGAGCTGGGTGGTGAAAACTACGTGCGTTTGCATATAAATCAGTATACGTCGTTTTTCTGTACACAGAATGTTCGAGATGTCCATCTGATTTTCGCTCCACCAGTTCATCTCAGAAGGTAACTTCCCATCGTTCTCCACCTCCACTGCAAATCTTATGTTCTGCTGTATACCATTCAAAGGATCAACAAACTGCTGCAGTGCTTCATTGCCGTGTGGCCAGATCAAAAATGTACATTCAACGTACCTGATGAAGCAAGATGGACATAATGGAGCACTCTTCAACCGTTCAACGCTTGTTCAGCGAAATCCTCCATGAAGAAGTTAGCTATGGCTGGTGACAGTGGCAAACCCATGGCTGTTCCGTCAGTCATTTCATAATATTTTCCACCATACAAAAAATAGGCGCTCGTCAAAGAGTGTTGAAGTAACTTGAGTATTTCAGGAGAGAAATGAGCAGCCAACAGTTTTAACGTATCTCCCACTCGTAGTTTTGTAAACAAAGAGACCATATCTAGGCTGATCATGATGTCATTCTGACCTTTCATCTACTTTATGATTTCAACTAAAATTTTTGAGTTATTAATATGATGGCCACAGTGTCCGAATATAGATGCTAATAATTTCGTTAAGTATTTTGTCAACCGATATGTAGGAGACCCAATAGCACAAACAATAGGTCTGAACGGGACCTCATCGTTATGGACCTTGGGTAGACCGTATAACCTGGGTGGCCTTGGTGCTCTTGGTCGTAGATTCTTGACTAGTCCTTCTGGGAGGCAAGTGTTCTTCAGTAGCTCCCCTGTTTTCCTGCTAATTGCTGCCGTGGGATCCCGTTTGAGAATCCGGTACGTGGTATCTTCGTTATTTTGGTTACTTGAAGTCCAAGTGCACCAGCGGAATTTTCTGCCTTGTTACCGTTAGCGCTCCGGCTACCTGCCCTGGCCGCTGACATGTACTTCAATGTCCTTTCCTCACCGTGTTGTCGTTGTCCAATACGTGTGTGTAGTTTTCACAGCTTGTGCATACTTGGTTGTGGCGGCTACGCCTTTTACGATTTGGCGTTGGAGTTCCTTGTGTCCTGGTCGGGTGGGAAGCAAGTCGTCTTGTCGGTGGGTCAGTTGACTGTCTCTCTGTTGGGTTGCCGGCGGATCGGATATAGCTGGGCTGACTACCTGTCTCCCCTAAGCGAACGATAATATTTCAAGTGCAGACCGACCCCCGGAAACTTCTGAGCGCCGCTGGCTGTACTGCCTTTTCTTATTGGTGTTTGATTGTGTATTTTAATGACTTATAGCCGATGGTTTCCATTTCTATACTTTTAGTTGCGTTTTGAATAATGGGCTTTCAGCCGCCTTAAAATTGCATACTTGCTAAGTCTTGCATTCTTTGGGCCTTCAGTCTCATTTTAAATAGTCTTTTTTGGAGAAACTTTTGGACTTCTGCCTTTTGAAAATTTATTGTAGTTGTGTTTTTCAATAATGGGCTGACGGGCGCTTTAAAAATTAATTTCCATACTTTTTCAATGTTACATTGTTTTGGCCTTCAGCTTGTGCAAAATATTGTTTAAAGATAAAGCCTTGTGCCTTCTGTCTACTAAAAATTATTTTAGTTGTTACCAGTAATCGGCCTTGAGCCGTTTTTAAATCAAAGTTCTTGTCTTTCAAGTATCAGACTGTGTGGGGCCTTGAGCCTAACTGAAGGTAAGGCCTTCTGCCTTGTGTGTTTTATAATTTATTTCACCTGCAGTCTTAAATCATGGGCCTTCAACCATTTTTAAATGAATTTTGTTTGCTTTTCAAGTGTTAGATTTGTTTGGCCTTCAGCCGAGTTATAGAAATTACTTACGTGAGGCCTTCTGCCTTCTAAATATTCTATTTTGTGTCTGAATTTTAAGTTAATAGCTTTCAGCCGTTTTTAAATTAAGTGGTTGTGACTTTAAGGCATAAAATTGTGTGGCCTATCAGCCTATAACTTAGTCCAGAAATTTTTGCTATACTGTTTCGAAAAGTAAATAAAGTTATAAGTGTTTGAGCGTAACTGACAGCCAGTTTTGGCCTCTTTCCGCAATTCCAACTACCTGTTCTGTCCTGCGGACTTAAGTAGGGCGTTTTAAGGTCATTTAACTCCTCATCGCTTTCATGAGGACAGAAATGTCACCAGCAAATGTCGCCACTGACATTACTGCAAGTTGGATGAGATCGGGTAATTATGATCGACCCCTTTCTTCTAAAACATTTCCCTCTTTCATTCCGCCTCTGTGTTACCACAAATGACGTATCACTGATCTCATTTGTACTGAGACTGCAGTACACGCTCAATGTGCCAATTTTGTTCCAGCGCCCTGAGTGGAATTCATAAGTTCTAACAAATGCTCACTAAGTTGCAGTCTTCTGAAGTTGTTGCCCCCTGCGGCCAAAACAACACGTAGATCGTGAATCCGTAAACTCGACGCGGTAAGAAAGTCTGAAGGAGTAATTGTTATTTTATACAGTCTCCAATCATTTTTTTTACACGGTATGTCAGACGCTTTTTATTAGCAGAACACGAGAAACTGCATAATTAGATTCCATTCTAGAGTCACACTTGGTTTTTAGTCTTCAACAGATTTATGAAGTGCATATTTCTGTAATTGGTGTCTCACTGTTCTCAACTATATGCCCAAATAACCATTAAGTGTTAATAAGCACCAACCGCGGCTGACAAGTCAGTCCTCAGACACTGCCGAACCAGCTCTGGTTTAGACACCAGACATTTGCTGACCAAGTCTCAACGGAAACCGCGGCCGACAACATGTCCGTCTTCCGAGGTTGCCGAACGATGTCTGCCTATAAAGCCGCACCACTTCGGCCGCCATCCACGTTAGGTGCAATCGAAATTAACGAAGTAGTTCGGCTGCGTTTTCGTTTCAAAGTTGTTTATTATTCTGCTGGTTAATAGTTTGAAATAATGGAGTGATAGCACGCTATTGAGAAATGCTTTAAATATGAACTGCAAGTAAATACTCTGTTTAGTTTGTCTAAAATTAACAACAGAAAATTGTCAATTTGGTGAGCAACTTCCGAATGCAGCAGCCAATCGCGGACAAGGACCAGAATTTAAGCGGTATTTCTCACGATACCCGTACCTAACAAGCCATCTGTCACGCCACATTACGTCATCTTGTCGCAGCAGCCTTCTCAACTGCTGTGGAAGAGATTCGTGCACCTGAGTATGATGGTCGAAATGCAAGAAATATTACAATACACTATACAAAGTGGTGACCAAATTGATGGGGCGCCTCCGAATATCGTCCTCCAGACCTTCTCTAAATATGATAAGAGACAGGTGTCAGTGGACAGATGTCAACTAACACATGTCAGAAGACACGCTGCCACAGTACACCATTACAGATGAGTTACAAGTGTCTCGATGCTACTTCCTTCATTTCGTTACAGTGCCTTGAACTGGCCCTCAACGAAAGTGAGAGGTGAGCACAGTCGGCGGCAGGATCTTCAGTTGCAGCAGTGCTCGGTAGAGCGGCTGCCGTGGCGAACACACTACCGTCGACATTGTATTGCGTGTATTTTGTATTGAACTGTGGACCTAGGAACGACGGAGAGGATTCGTCCCGCAGTACCCCTCAGTGGTTCACAAGCTCCACAACAGGCCACAGCAGTCCACCCACCCCACCGCCGCCTCGCACTGAACCCAGGGTAATTGTGCGCTTCGGCTCCCAGTGGACCCACCGAGAACGTCTCATACCAGACGAGTGTAACCCCAGTGTTGCCGTGGTAGAGTAATTATGGTGCACGGATACGCAGAGACAGAGTTCGCGCAGCAATCACTGACACCGTGTAACTGAGGTGGAGTAAGAGGGGAACCAGTCCGCATTCGCGGAGGCAGATGGAACACCGCCTTTGGAACTATTCACAGGCTGGCCGGCACACCAGACCTCGCCACTAATCCGCGAGGCAGATTCGTCTCGGGGACCGACACGCCTTCCCATTCGGGAAGGAGCGCGTTGGACCTCGCTGCTAGCTGCGTGGCCACCGTCGACGCAGTCCATCTCCGTCGGCCTCGATTTCAACAAACATTAATTAATTCACGGTATAATCGGCCGGCCGCTGTGGCCGAGTGGTTCTAGGCGCTTCAGTCCGTAACCGCACTGCTGCTATGGTCGCAGGCTCGAATCCTGCCTTGGGCATTGATGTGTGTGATGTCCTTAGGTTAGTTAGGTTTAAGTACTTGTACGTTCTAGGGGACTGATGATCTCGTATAGTCCCATAGTGCTCCGAGCCATTTGAACCATTTTTACTGTATAATCACAAAAAAGTAAAACAGCATATGAACTGCCCTCGGTATTTCTTCGATCCAAAGCTACTGTTCCAGTACAGTCCGAGAGCCACTGCAGTGCTCTTTTAGTGTGGGTGGAGTACCAAGTAGGCTGACGCTTGGATGAGGAGGGAGGCGTGGTAGGGTAGATGTGCAGAGCCGCTGTGGCAGGATGACTTAGTGGCCAGCACATCTGCCTAGTGGGCAGGAGATCCGCGTCAGAATCCCGGCAGTAGTGCAAATCTTCATTCGTCGCTTCTATCTGATAGTATACATCGTAAATGTTTAGAGGTTAAGAGATTATGTCTCTAGAACCGAACATCGGTCTGAGGGCCGCCACATAACTTCACAATGTACCTCGGAAACTGGCCGTGATTTAGCTGCGCCCAGTTATGTCGGGTCTGCAACCGATCACCTTCGCAAGACACGGCACAGGTCCGCCGGTTGGTGTTGGTTAGGGTCTCTTTCCCACCCCTGTTGTTACACTGTGTCACTTCGCCGCGAGCGGTACGCGTCTGCGGCGACAGACAGACAGACAAACGAACAAGGCAGCACGAGTGGCGAGGCGGCCACAGAGGCGCCCTCACCCGCGGCGCTTGCGCACCTCACTCTGCTCACGTCGTACACTATGTGGTAAAAATTGTCTGGACAGCTGGCTGCAAATAGCTTACAAGTCCGTGGTACCCTCTATTGGTAATGCTGGAATTCAGTACAGTGTTGGCCCACCCTTACCCTCGATGTGAGCTTCCACTCTCGCAGGCATACGTTCAGTGAGATACTGGAAAGTACCTTGGTGAATGGCAGCCCATAGTTGAGGAATGGCAGCCCATTCTTCATGGAGGACAGCACTGAGAAGAGGTATCGATGTTGGCCGGTGAGGCCTGGCACGAGGTCGGCGTTCCAAAACGTCCCAAAGGATTCAAGTCAGGGCTCTGTGCAGAGCAGAACGTTACAGGGTTGTTATTGTCGTATAACTACTCCGCCACCTGCCGTGCATTATGAACAGATGCTCGATCGTCATGAAACATGCAATCACCATCCTCAAATTGTTCTTCGACATTGGGAAGCAAGAAGGTGCTTCAAACGTCGATGTAGGCCTGTGCTGTGATACTGCCACGCAGAACAACAAGGGGTGCAAGCACCCTCGATAAAAACGCGACCACACCGTAACACCACCGTCTCTGAATTTTACTGTTGGCACTACACACGCTGGCAGATGACTTTCACCGGCATTCCTCATACCCACAGACTGCCATCAGATCGCCACATTTTGTGAAGTGATTGGCCACTCCACACAGCGTTTTTCCACTGTTCAATTGTCCAATGTGTACGCTCCTTATACCAAGCGAGGCGTCGTTTGGTATTTACCAGCGTATTGTATGGCTTACGAGTGGCCGCTCCACCATGAAATCCAAGTCTTCTCGCCTCCCGCCTAACTGTCAAAGCACTTCCAGAGGATCCTGAGGCAGTTTGGAATTCCTGTGTAATGGTGTGGATAGATGTCTGGCTGTTACTCATTACGACCCTCTTTACCTGTCTGCCGTCTCTGTCAGTCAACAGACGAGGTCGGCCTGTACGCTTTTGTGCTGTACGTGTCCGTTCATGTTTCCACTTCACTATCACATCCGAAAGAGTGGATCTAGGGATGCTCAGGAGTGTGAAAATCTCGCGTACAGACGTATGATACAAGTGACACCCATCACCTGACCACGTTCGAAGTCGGTGAGTTCAGCGGAGCGCCCCATTCTGCTCTCTCACGATGTCTGATGACTACTGAGGTCGCTGATGTGGAGTACCTGGCAGTAGGTGGCAACACAATGCAGCGAATATGGAAAATGTATGTCCGGATACTCTTGATGACATAGTGTATATGAAGCCCACGTGCGACTCGTGTCACTTTACGCCGACTACTGGGCCACCAAGTGAGCGCCGCACACTTTCGAAGAGATCCATAACGCAGTTTTTTTTTGACCCCACCTCACGGCCTGCTGTTAAATAACTGACAGTTGAAAGTCAAAATCGCTGCCAATCGACCGTGATTGTTTCACAACAATGACAAGAGAGTGCAACAACGCACATGCTTTTGTCGGCGTATGTAAATGGTTCAACAGAGCTACGTGCCTCTGGAGAGTGAAAATCTCATTCCGGAAACATCCCGCAGGCTGTGGCTAAGCCACGTCTCTGCAATATCCTTTCTTTTAGGAGTGCTAGTTCTGAAAGGTTCCCAGGAGAGCTTCTGTAAAGTTTGGAAGGTAGGAGGCGAGGTAGTGGCAGAAGTAAAGCTGTGAGGACGGGGCGGGAGACGTGCTCGGGTAACTCAGTTGGCAGAGCACTTGCCCGCGAAAGGGAAAGGTCCCGAGTTCGAGTCTCGGTCGGGCACACAGTTTTAACCTGCCAGGAAGTTTCATATCGGCGTAGACTCCGCTACAGACTGAAAATCTCATTCTTATTCTCCATGGCCATCCTTCGCAGACAGCGAAGAATAACACACTGTGAAAGAAAGTTTCATTCGTTCGTTACCCTGCTGTTCACTCTAACTTCTTTTTAAGTGGCCAATCACGTTCTTCCTATCAAATGGGTGTCTTCTTGTTAGATGTTCAGTTACCTCCTCACTTCCTGTGGCTCTTGTTCACCATTGTCTATACAGTTGCAAAAGACACTGGACAGACAGAGTCTCAATCAGATCTTACGTACCAGAAACGACGTGGGAGTAAAATCAAAGTCTGTTTAGATGTATCTTTCGGGGTGTCCATTCTCGTATTATCTGTCACATGCAGCGTGTTCTGCTCACCTTGCTGATGAAATGGCAAATACTGGAAGATAACAGTGAAATATGTACTATTCTGAACTTCACAAATGTTTATTCATCTGCTCTGAAAATGGAGTTTGTACCTCGGAACATGCTTCTCATTAAGTAATGTAAGTGAAGGAAGAGAAACAAGAAGGAAAGAAGTTGTGACTGGGAGCGGTCTCTGAAAAGTCTTTTCACAAACCGCCACCCCCGCCCCTGTCAAACGGCCACAGTCGTCTTCTCACAGCTGTCACGACGCCTCCGCCACAAGGGCTGCTGCATTGACACTAGTACTGTTGATATTTTTGAAAATACTAGGAATCCGATCCATCGACATTTATAAAAAATCTTCTTATCCACCATCGATATCGACGAAAAAGTACACTGGCGTCAAAAATTAAGGCAACAAACGGAAATTTTGCTATGTGGCGTTTATTTTCCAACAAAACTGTACGAACTACTGATAGTGAAGTAGAAACAATATAAAGAATACAGAATTGAAACAACTGCAACACACACCATGGTACACAAAAACGTTCTTCGTTTTTTCCAACGTAACACGTTGCACACACATTCTGAAAACTGGTTAATACGCTGAATATGGGTGTGACCACCTCTGGCAGTGTTACACACCTGACAATGATAGGGCATGCTATGAATGATGTCATACATCTCATATTCAGACAATAACGCCAATTCACCCTGCAGAGTTTCTCGCAAGCCTCACGGATTGGTTGGTGGATGCTGACGTGATGCAACCCATCTTCTAGTGAATCCCTGATGTGCTCTATGGGATTCAAATTGGGAGAGCGAGCAGTCCACGCCATACATGCAATATCTAGCGTTTCCAACAGAACATCAATAGCCGGGCTCTACCAGGTCGAGAATTATCCTCTATTAGTACGGAGTCTAGGCCCCAACAACTGCATGTGAGGTCCCAAGATGCCATCACGATACCTGACAGCAGTTAAACCTTGCTCATCACCTGTCCAATTGGATGATGAGACTTTTGGGTGGTCAACAGCATCCCTGTCCACACCATTACGCATCCTCCTCGATACCGATCTCTTTCCGCAATGTCTGGGTCCCAAAATCGTGTTCCCATTGGCGCTACCTAGCGAGTGAAATGCAACAGCTGAAAAAAAAAAAACAACTACTCGCCATGCAAAGAGACTCTCATGGTTGGTTTAACTAATTAGCCTATCAATTTGACATGCATGACGTGGCACCTGACATACTGAAGTAATGGATAGGGTACCACATGATTCTTGAGTTGAAGTGGTAATTAAGCGTTTTTTAGTTGCAGCGATATCTTTTGATAAGATCTGAACCTCCCACCTACACAGGCAGACATGACGATCGTAATAAAATCAGGTGTATTTCCGAATTTATAAACCTGTTATATAGAACTTCTCTGTACTCTTACTTTAAGAGACTTTGTATGTGGCGAAGAATTTCGTTACTTTAAGGGAGTTCGATAATTAAGAGGAATCCTGTAACAAACAACCCTGTAACAAAGGTAGTTGTCAGCACTCCATCATGAGGAAAAATGAGTATAATATATTTGGCCTGTGATGCAGTACGAAACATATATTAAGCTGACTTCAATAGATTTTCTTCTTGACCTGATAACAGAAGGTGTCTGTGAAATATAGCCCATGCCACAATGTTGCAAATGACGATACTTTAACGATGTGAAAACGTGTGTATTGTCAGATTACTTCCGTATTCGAAAATAAATAATATAAACTGGAGGACTCTACATTTCACGTGAGAAATTCGACGTGTATTGACAAGTCACTCAATTCGTTTGGGAATTTTTAAACTGAGGAGTCTATGTTAGGGACGGAACTACTGTACAGCTCCCAGCGGCTGGTGCTCGACTCGCACTGCGCTGCGGTCGGCAGTGGGAGTCATGAGAGGGTCAGGCAGCGACAGGAAGTCATGGATTAACTCGGCCTCTGGCGACCGGCGGTTTCTCAGCTGGCCGGCTCTTCACGTACACAATGTACTCGGTAGGTGGCGCTGGACTAGGCTGGAGGTGACTGGAAGTCACTGGTCAGCTCTGTTTTTCGTCTTGAGAACATTGTTCAGGTAAGTTAATGAGCCCTACGTTCGCAAAAAGTATGGTACAATATATTTTCCATGTTTCTGTTGTCTAGGATGCGACCTGCACAGCGTAAAGCGTGTTCCAGTCCCTAATGATGTTGCTACAAGTGTGCTGTACATAGCGGCCAGCATGTTACAGGAGTAAGCACGTTCCTACTAAACTCATTCACCCTCAGTGCCCCACCCTTCTTCGACAGACCGTCCTTCTTCTTCGTGATTCCCGCAGGCTCTACTGCTCCTTCCTAAGCAACTGTGAATTGGATACACTCGTCCGCAACCGGTAATTACAGCGATACGTCTGGAACCTCCTTACAGCAAAGAAACGACGGGACTTGCGCCTGACATGCACATGCCTCAACTCCCCTCCATCCCCTACCCCCCCCCCCCCCCGCCCATGTCAACTCATCCATGTACTGGTCTGCCTTCCACCACCTTACTGGAAGCCATCCCACCCTGCATTACTTTATTCTCCACTACAATCGCCCCTTCCTTGACAGCCTTCATAAGGTCTTTTCCATTCCTGATGATGCCCATTTTGGTTACTCCCTCTTCCCTACTGTCCGTGCACGCACTGATACCTCTGTCCCACTGCTCGCCCCTAGTTTCCAGTACTTGGATCAGTTACTCCCCTCAGACACAACACTCAAATGGTTCAAATGGCTCAGAGCACTGTGGGGCTTAACATCTTAGGTCATCAGTCCCCTAGAACTTAGAACTACTTAAACCTAACTAACCTACGGACATCACACACATCCATGTCTGAGGCAGGATTCGAACCTGCAACCATTGCAGTCCTGCGGTTCTGGACTGCAGCGCCTAGATCGGCACGGTCACTGTGGCCGGCCATCAACACTCCCTTCACCACACACATCAGACTCATCCTCTGCTACAAACACAACACCACCCCTGATCAAGATGGTGTCACTTACCACCAGATCTAGCAATCCCATTATCCTTCCTGGCTGCCCTTACTACCTTGTACAACATCCTCCTCTCCACTGGCTTTTACCCTGACCAGTGTATGACTTCCCATCTTGTGCTGTACCCTAAACCCAATCAACCCCTGACACCTCTTCCTATCGCCCCATCTGCCTAACCTTCATGTTTGGTAAGGTTTCGAGTCTATCCTCTGTTGCCATGTTCATCGCCACCTTAAACAGCACCACCTCCTTCCCCTTAACCTGTGTGGTTTGCAGCAGTGCTTCTCAGCTGACAACAAGGTTATTAGCCTTACCAACCTTCTTTCCCTTCACCTTAACTCCCATCGCTCTGATATCTTTGTTTTCCTTGACCTCTCGAACTCCTACAACCATATCTGTCATTCTGGATTCCCCTTCAAACTCCAGACCTATGCTCTCCCTATCAATTTCGTCCATCTCGTTGCTTCCTTCCTCTCCTGTCGTCCTTCCTATGTCACTATCCACAATTCCAACTCCTGTAATTCCTATCCCTCCACCGGTGTGCCCCAAAGTTCCGTCCTTTCCCCTCTCCTCTATCTCCTGTACACTGCTGAAAATGCCCAAACCTCCCCCAGCTGTTAATTTCCTCCACGTTTCTGAACTCTGCAAACCTACCTTGACACGTTCTCCACTTCGTGCAATCACTGGTTCCGTCATATCAACCCCCCCCCCCTCCCGCCGCCCCCAGGACCCAGGCAATCATCATAACACACACCATCCATTCCTTCTGTCTCTGCGACTTCTATTTAACCATTTATCCCTCTGGTCGACTCTGATCCTCACCCCCCCTCCCTCCCAACCTCTGTCCTTTTCTCACACTCCCTCTTCTCTCCCCCTTTCATCCTATTTCTTCCCCACCTACCCTCTCTTTCACACCCTTCTTGCAGCCACCCTGCCCACCCTTTATGTGTCCTCTCTGTTCTTCAGCTTGCCCCCTTTTTGCTTTTCCTCTCCTCCCCCCATTATTTTCCCTCATCACTCCGGGTCCTTCACCCCAACCATCTGCCTTAGTTCAGCGTTAAATGCTTGTTAACTGTTGTGCACCTTTTTCAGCGTTTCAAACACACACCATAATGTCGAGGGCTGATTTTGATCTCTTCTGAAAAGAACCCAGACTGTGACCATGTTTTTTTAATTGTCTGTCTGCTTATTGTGTGTCATAATTAGCATTACGAACTCTTTGTTTATATAATTTTCACTTCTCCAACTTTCTGCCATCTAGTGATTTACAAAGTCACCGTTTTTATTGGCTGTTTTTATTGTTTATTTCATCTTACTCTGTTTTCAACTACTCTTGTGGCTGACTAGCAGCGCCCTAAGCTGTTGCCTATAGGGGATGGTGAAATCGAAACCCAATAAAGAAAAACTAATGGGACCAGTTGTACAGTGAGCTATTGTTCTAATGTTTTTATTACACATTCTTATGTCCCTTCCAGCGGCAGCTGTTCAGGTATAGACTGGCAGCAGGCTGCTCACCTGTACTTCAGTGATAGGTTGCTGTCGTGTTGTTATTAGCACCTGTCCTTCCGATACAGGTCTGTTGGGTGGACTGGCTACAGCAGATCTCCAGTACTGGACTAATAATGAAAATATCCACTCGACATCTATTAGATATTGATAAACCTGGCTAGAGCTACTGTCTAATGCTCGATTAATGGCAACTCAGATTGTTTAAGTAAACAATGTTCTGCACTGTGTATGAAGTAAGGAAGTCTTACCCCCATCCCATCTGGCAGCCTATCACAGACTGAGTCCCTTTGCTGCCAATTTTAAGATGGCGGATGGGGGCGGGGGGTTACAGGAAAGTGGGGAATTGGAGAGTGGCAACAGTGTCCTCTGGTGGTGGCGTTGTGAACTAGGTTAGCTGGTGCCCACACAAAATTTGATACACCCACCAATAAATTTGAATTACTCCCCATTTTTTTAGAATTTCCCACTGAGATGTCAATTTGCAGCCATTTCAAAGGGAGGGGATAGGTGAGGTGAAAGTGTGGTTCTACCAGCCCAGGAGCTCGACCCAGGTTGAGCCAATTTCCTGCTATTACTTTCCCTAGCCTCCATCTTGGATTATGTCTCCAGAAGGAACTGAGAGGCAAGGGAAGAGGGCCTGGAGTTCCATGAGGGGGACCCTCGTGCCACCTGGGGTAAGTCCATTACATCATCTGGTGGTATGTGGGGCCAATTAATGGATCGATTAATTTACTTTCACAATTAATTTGGTATCAGAAGTGCACCAGAAGAGGCTGTGCGCCACTATTGGACCATGGTTATAAGTCCCAGGTGTATCAAAATAAACGAGCTTGTACAAGTTGCGTGCGTATTGCACAATATTGTCGGAGAGAGGGTAGTATTAATAATGCAAAATGTGGTGTCACCGCCAGACAGCACACTTGCTGGGTGGTAGCCTTTAAATCGGCCGCGGTCCGTCAGTATACGTCGGACCCGCGTGTCGCCACTATCAGTGATTGCAGACCGAGCACCGCGACACTGCACGTCTAGTCTAGAGAGACTCCCTAGCACTCGCCCCAGTTGTACAGCCGACTTTGCTGCCCATGGTTCATTGACTACATACGCTCTTATTTGCTGAGACGACAGTTTAGCATAGTCTTCAGCTACGTCATTTCTTATGACCTAGCAAGGTGCCATATTCAGTTACTATGTCCTCTGGACAGATAATATTGTGATTCATGTACTGTCAAGAGCGATGTTCATCATTAATGGATTAAAATTAGGTATCATACTAATTACGTCCGCTTTCTGAACTCTTATTGCTTGTCATGTTCCAGACCTCACGTCAGTATAGTTCTTCCCTCCTCACGCCAGCCTGCGTGAGCTAAAACCCCTGTATTGTGGCCTCCTCTAGTAAAACGGTGTTGGCTCTTCTGCCGACACAAAACTGATTACATATCATTTCTCCGTGAAGAGACACAAATGAGTTGAGAAATTCATCAGACGCTGTTCCAGATCAGTATCGAAGGCCAACTGCAGAAGTAACACAATTAAGGAATAAATTAATGACCTATTTAAAGCTCTACCCATTATTCTTTGGTAACTAAGGGTGACGAAATTTAATGCTACATTAAGATTTTGCTAGCTATTAGTTGAGCTATATCTTGTCCAATTCGGGTATGTAATAACAAAATAATTATTCCTTGGGTAATGAAAATATTTATATGAAACTGATTAAAATCTCATCTGAAAAGTTAATTTTATATCCTTTCAAAAGCAAAGTCCTGCTCTCGAAGTCTGTCAGTTTTCACCTTCCTGTTATCTTCGCCGCACAAAACCTTTGAAGCAACCGGAAAAGACCCTCCCTAATGTCTAGGATGAGTGGTGAGTAGTGGAGATCCAACGGCAACAGTTTTTTGCCCTGCCACTCGTGCCTAGCCTAGCTGGCCATCCAATATCCCCAATGAACTCATTGTAAACATAAACATGAAAGTCATACTGCGCTGCTCTACCGCCCGCTGGTAAGCGCTCTTCCTCGTACTGTAGCGGAGGCCTGGCTCACAGAATCAACTTGACACACTGATTGTGCACACGACTTTCCTCCCTTGAATTGGCCTGTCAACTCCGGCGCCTGGGGGGTATCCAGCTAATAAGAGAAGTAACTAGAAAAAAATTCTGCCAAATCCTGAAACATGGTATACAAGACAAATGGTAGGGAAAAGAAGAAGAGAGTTTAAATATGATATGCAGTGCACAGTTTGGGGCAGTAAGGCCCTTGAGACCATAACAACGTAACATGATGTGTGTAACTGCAGTGTTGCATACTAGCTGACCTCAAGTACTGTAAAGTTTCGTTCTGGACGGTAGTGCTGCTGACAAAATAACTCTCGCATGTGCTGTTACTCATACAGGGTGGTCCAGTGATCGTGACCGGGCCCAGTATCTCACCAAATAAGCGTCAAACGAAAAAACTACAAAGATCGAAACTCGTCTGGCTTGAAGGTCGAAACCAGATGCGCTATGGTAGGCCCACCAGATGGCGCTGCTATAGATCAAACGGATATCAACTGCGCTTTTTAAAATAGGAACCTCCATGTTTTGTTACATATTCGTGTTGTACGTAAATAAATATGAATCTTTCAGTTGGGCCACTTTTTTCGCTTTGTGATAGAAGGTGCTGTAATACTCACAAACATAAGGTTCACAATTTTAGACCAACAGTGGGTAACACGTTGAATTTTTAAATTAAAATACAGAACATAGGTACGTTTGAACATTTTATTTCGGTTGTTCCAATGTGATACATGTACCTTTGTGAACTTATCATTTCTGTGAACGCATGCTGTTACAGCGTGACTACTTGTATATACTCCATTAATGCAATAAATGCTCAATGCTGTCAACCTTAATGCGTTTGCCAGTGCGTGTAACGACATTCCTCTCGACAGCGAGTAGTTCGCCTTCCGTAATGTTCGCTCATGCATTGACAATGCACTGACGCATTTTGTTAGGCGTTGTCGGTGGAACACGATAGCAAATATCCTTTAACTTTTCCCACAGTAGGAAATCCGGGGACGTTAGATCCGGTGAACGTGCGGGCCACGGCATGGTTCTTCGACGACCAATCCACCTGGCATGAAATATGCTGTTCAATACCGCTTCAACCGCACGCGAGCTATGTGCCGGACATCCGTCATGTTGGAAGTACTTCGTCATTCTGCAGTGAAACATCTTGTGGTAAGATCGGTAGAGCATTACATAGAAAATCAGCATACATTGCACCGTTTACACTGCCATCGATAAAATCGGGGCCAATTATCCTTCCTCCCATAATGCCGCACCACACATTAACCCGCCAAGGTCGCTGATGTTCCACTTGTCGCAGCCATCGTGGATTTTCCGTTGCCCCACAGTGCATATTATGCCGGTTTACGTTACCGCTGTGAGTGAATGATACTTCGTCGCTAAACAGAACGCGTGCAAAAAATCTGTCATCGTCCCGTAATTTCTCTTGTGCCAAGTGGCAGAACTGTACACGACGTTCAAAATCGTCTCCATGCAATTCCTAGTGCATAGAAAAATGGTACGGGTGCAATCGATGTTGATATAGCATTCTCTGCACCTACTTTTTTGAGATTGCCGGTTCTCGCGCAATTTGCCTGCTACTGGTGTGCGGATTAGCCGCGACAGCAGCTAAAACACCTACTCGGGAATCTTCATTTGTTGCAGGTCGTGGCTGACGTTTCACACGTGGCTGAACACTTCCCGTTTCCTTAAATAACGTAACTATCCGGATAACGGTCCGGACACTTGGATGGTGTCGTCCAGAATACCGAGCATCATACATAGCATACGCCTGTTGGGCATTTTGATCACAATAGGCATACATCAACACGATATCGACCTTTTACGCAAGTGGTAAACGGTCCATTTTAACACGGGTAATGTATCACGAAGCAAATACCTTCCGCACTGGCGGAATGTTACGTGATACCACGTACTTATACGCTTGTGGCTATTACAACGGCATCTATCACAAAGTGAAGAAAGTGATCTAACTAAAACACTCATATTTCTTTACGTACTACACGAATTTGTAATAAAAAATGGAGGTTCCTATTTAAGAGAACGCAGTTGATATCCGTTTGACCTATGGCAGCGCCATCTAGCGGGCCAACCATAGCGCTATCTGGTTTCCCCCTTCAAGCTAGACGAGCTTCGGTGTTTGTAGTTTTTTCGTTTGATGCTTATTTCGTGGGATATTTGGCCTGGTCACTTTCAATGGACCACCCTGTATACGTTTGACGATGTTCGTACTAATTTTGTCTTTCACATTTGACTGTGTCACTATGGCTCCAGTACATTAGGACATGTTTTTCGAAAATAGGTCTGAAGATGGTCATTATAGACCGAAACCGTTAGTCTGGTGACAAAAAGGCGTGACCAAAGACGTGAAGGAAAGGAAATTTATTGCGTAGTGGCTTATGAGGTACCATTCCAGATACACACAGTGCTCTTGCCAGGGCTACAGGTACATAATGTGCAAGATGTGTTAAGCATGCAAGGGTGAGGAGTTTCAAGTAGATGAGGCGTTTCGCCACTAGCACCACGTCTTCAGGAACACCGTATTTTCTGGTTGCAGGCACGCGCTGGTTCTGGTGCTGGCACCCACAGTGCAACATATCCGGCGCGATCTCAAGTGGGCGTTCCTGCTGCACACGTACGGCTTCGCGTGCCTCTTCTTCGTGCTCGCCTTCTACGCCTTCTTCTCCATCCTCAACCTCAGGTAGGCCTCCCTGCTGCACACTATTTGCGTTGCGTAACTCTTCTTTGTGCTTCTACGCCATCTTCTCCATTCTCAATCCTAGTAGGCCTTCCTGCTGCACATGTATTGCTTCACCTCCCACTTGTTTGTGATCAACTTCTACACCTTTTTTTTTCTATCCTCAACCTCAGGTAAGACTTCCTATGCTATACACTGCCTTTCCCCACCTCTTTTTTCTCTTTTTTTTTTTTTGCTCACCTTCTATGCCTTCTTCTCCATCCACTATCTCAGTCGATGACCCACATTTGCCTAAAATGTTGGTCATTAAAGAGTATAAGACAGTTAAGAATATCTCAATAGCAATTGTTTCGAATAGTGTGTACACAGTAAAGTAGAAGCAATGCATGGTTTAATTTTTTGATGTTTTTGTTGCATCTAAGACGCGATATTTAGTTTACATTGCTGTCACCTGTGAAAGTAACAGCCGTACTAAGCTGTACACTGAAGGACCATAATGGCTGGTGAATGTTCGCGAGAAAGTCTCTTGGTAACTTGAAACAAGTTTTCCAGTGCGTGAGACGTCTGGAGAAAATGCTGGGTAGGGCCACATTGTACGTGGAAGAAGGTTAGGACATGTGGGACAACATGTAGGATCGTGCTATTTTGTTCAAAGATAATATCACGTAAAATGTCGAAGGAATGTCACAGCCACCAGTCTGAAGAGATCGAAAATTTGATGGGAGTTGTCCAGTTATAGTATACGAACCTGCAGTGATCGTGTTGTGTACCCAATGGCATCCTAGGTGCTGGGCGTATATGACAGTAAAGAATGAAAGATACAAACAATATCGGTATCACTCCTATGCCCGGTGTTCACGCTGGCCGCACCGCCGTCAGTACACCTCTCTCTTCTGCCGCGTCATAGGAAGCCACGACAATGGGCGGCATACTGTCCACAGTAACGGTCATCAGGCTGAAGGTCTGTCGTGGTACGGACGTCGTTTCAGTGTCAGTACATATAGTTTTCTCTCTGTAATTGTACCAGATTCCTGACTCAAGACACAAGAAATTCCCTATAGGATCGTGAATGGCGGAGCGAACTAGGTGTCTCTCATCTTAGGCGCTAGTCACGTGGGGCTGTTGTATGGCATTGTGGGTATTGAGTATGTTGACCACAGGCGGCGACTATGAGGCAGGTCTTCAGTATTTCGGGACTCACGAAACGGGTCGAACGAACAAAATGGCGTCACTACGTTATATTACATTTCAGTGGGCAATGGACCTTGTCATCAACGTACTAGAATGAGACAATGCTCGCATGATCTGAACTGGTACAGATCCATCCTGTACCTACCACCCTCAGTCAAGTAGCTCCTCAGATGACATCACAAGGCTGCGTTACCCCACTCCAGTCTTTCCATCGAGGACAAGATCGGAGCACTACTAAGAATCACACACAGGTCCCTCACGTAGCACTATTGCCCTGTTACAAAGGTGTATATTTACTGACGGACATATGACGCAAATAAAATTTCGCAGTAGGGCCTACCTCATACAGTATCCCATCTGCAGAGTCTTGTGCAGCATATAATAAGACTCTCTGGAGAGTACCTTCCCAAGGGTTATCAGCAAAATAATGAAATACTAATGTGACTTAAGCAAAAAGATCTTAATGTGAATTTGTAGTTGCACTGGAAAAGGAAACATTCAACTGCTAAAGACGTGAAGGTATTACCGTGTAGCTCTCCATCCAACCATTACAATGGCCTGAACTGGATGTGGAAGAGACTCCACGAGCGTCTTCAGTCATGACGTGTCCAGCTGACACCAATCACTTCCGATATATACTGGGGTACTAACAAATTCTGGGGATATCAGTGGCCACATTTCATCCTCTGTTTCAGATCATCCTTGAGATTTTCTATAAGCTTAAGATGGGGTGCTTAGCGGGAGAGTCGAGGTGGGAAATGGCGCCCAGTTGTTCACCAAACCAGGAACGTTGTGTGTAAACACGGCTATTTACATCTTGGAACACAGGTGTGTCCGCTATGTGCTCACCATGAAAGGGCATGGCCTGGTTCATAGTTACGCTAAGTTGAATGGGTAAGCCCAATTCGCAGCACGGAAAGCAGCCCGAAAGCATCTCAGAACCTGCTGTGGCCTCAACTATACCGCGTCAGCAGACTGTCGTCGCAAACAACGCCTAGTCAGACCACAATGCCTCTGGTCAAACACCGTACACGACCTGTGTTAGCTGGCCCCAGCGCAGCATCTTCAGCTGCTGTGAGAAGTGCCAAATATACATTGCACGCAGTCCCCTTCGCAGTGTTCGGTCAGACGCTGGATGACACTGGTTGAGATGAACCAGTATTCATTAAAAGCAGTAATTTCAGGTTTGAAACCGATTGTTGCCCACAAGGCCAACACTTGTTTCTGACACCTGCCAGTTAGCATCCCATGTCCACCATGGTCCCTACACCATGTAGCACTGTTGCAAGGGCTACGCCCTTCCTCGAAGACGCACTGAACTGTCTCCATTGATACATCAGCAATTCATGAAACTTCAGTCGCAGTTTGGTCAAGGACTTGTCCAAACATCACTGTCACTCTGCCACACCTCCATGCTGACCTACCTTACTGGGCGTCTCCACCCAACAGACTGTAGAGCACTTGCCCGCAAAAGGCAAAGCTCCCGAGTTCGAGTCTCGGTTCGGCATACAGTTTTAATTTGCCAGGAAGTTTCATATCAGCGCACACTCCTCTGTACAGTGAAAATCGCATTCTGGAAACATCCCCCAGGCTGTGGCTAAGCCATGTCTCCACAGTATCCTTTCTTTCAGGAGTGCTAGTTCTGCAATGTTCGCAGGAGAGCTTCTGTAAAATTAGGAAGGTAGGAGACGAGGTACTGGCAGGAGTAAAGGTGTGAGGACCGAGCGTGAGTCGTGCGTGGGTAGCTCAGTTGGTAGAGCACTTGCCCGTGAATGGCAAAGGTCCCGAGTTCGAGTCACGGTCCGGCACACAGTTGTAATCTGCTGGGAAGTTTCAGAGTATCATATCAGCAAATCCTTGCCACTACTTGGAGGGTAGTAAGAGCGCCGGGTGCCAGATGTACAGCCTACAGCGCTCCATAGCGAGCAGTTTTGATGGGCTGACTTGTTTCTTGTGTGCAGAGTTTATTACTTGTCCACATAATCACCATCCAGATTCAAGCATTTGTCCTATATCTTAACGAGTTGACAAAGTTCTTATGGACAAGATATTACCACCTATTATGACTTCAGTCTGTGTGAATATGTCGGACTGATTTGTTGCAGCCAAAGCTTTGGATGCCAACCCCATTTTTTTTTAGGGTGACGAGAAGTCAAAAGCATTTAGAGGTAATATAGCAAAAATATTATTTCTAAATTGTTGCGACAGCACTCGTCCAGTGTGTGCCCAAAAACTGTCTCATATGAATGAGGTGGTTGAGAGAGAAGATACCTCGTACTTTTTATTTCAAGGGTTGTCCTCACCAGTGGCCCTGACCAGCTGCTCTCCTCTCTGCCAATCTCTCCAGACTTACAGTGTCTGAAGGTCAGTTCTCCAGACATTAATTCACTATAGTTGTACTATGCATTTCTGAAAAAACTCGAAAAATATATTTGGGAGATTAGACAGCTTCCGAGCGCTCTTACGTAAAAAACATCTTAAAACTTGTTGTGGTGTTACCAGCAGTCGAGTGATCAGTGTATTAGTTTAACTATTGTGTAGTTGCTGGTTCCATTCTCAGAAGGAACAACTTCTTCCTCATTCTTATTTATTTTTTATATCTATGTCACATGGAAATGTGTGTGTGTGTTCGCACATGTATGAATGTTCCACATTCCCTCTTAAACCACTAGTTTAATTGCAGCCACATATGGTACATATCCTACTTACGATGTGGAAGGAAGTACATTGTACTAATGACCACCTACCTCATATACGATTGTCAGTAAGTATGGAAAGAGTTTATAATATCTGACATTTAGGCGACACTGCAAAACTTTCTCAATGCGTGAGTAGTATAGGAATCCATTACAAGAGGTATAAATGTTGTTTGCCACAAATGAGCTGAGTGAGGAGGAGAAGAGATTTATACTGAAAGGGTCAGGAAGGTAAGGATCTGGAGGAGGTGGGGATGGAAAAGAGAGAGATGGGAGGAGGAGATGGGCTGAAAGACAGAGGGGGGGAGGTGAAGATTGGCAGACAGTGAGGGGAGGTGGAAGAAATGGACAAGGAGAGAGGAGCAGGTGATGGACAGAGAGTGTGTGTGGAGAAGTTGGAAAGAGAGAGGTGTAGGAAGAGATGGAAAGACAGAAGGTTAGGAGTATGTGTATAGAAAGATGTAGGAGAAGGAGATAGAGAGAGTCAGGAGGAGAAGGTGGATGGATAAAGAGGGAAGAGCGGTGAATGCAGAATTGGTGTGGAAGATGGCGAGAAATGAAAAACAATTTTTTTTTATTTTTGGGCCAAATTACATAGTGAATAGTTATAGTTTCATAAATTAGTAATTACAGATGTTTATAAATATAGACTTAAAACAAAAGAAAAAGGAAGTTGCTATTACCAAGAATCAAAACAGCGACTTGGAGCTGCAACGCTTATGTCCTAGATATCCAGTCAACTGCTTTTTCAAGAAAGTAACTTTTCTTGATATAAAAGGAATTTTACTTAGGTCACTCAAGATTTTACACTTGTGCAATGCTAGTATTTTGTAACAGTAATACCCTAAAAGGAATAATAACCAGATGACACTAAATAAATATGCAAAATTAGTAAGTGAAAAAATCAAATATTTAGATCAGACTGATGAGCAGTTTTTCAAATTTTGTATCCATGCTCCTGGTGGTATTTCCACTCTGAGAGCTCGTTGTGGTTTTAGAACGGATTGTTTCTCCACATTTCATAACATCTGTTAACACGATTTCTTATAGGCTCCAGAAATGGGTCCCGTAACCGTTATAGAGGGACAATTTGGTCTGCCTTTCTGGTCTTTTGAGTGTAGAGGTATGGCCGCAAGGGTCGTTCATGCTCCAGTTTTTTCTCAGAAGATATTTTTTGTTAAGGGTCAGAATTTGGTGAAAATTTACATCAGTATGTCTTGTCTGTGTCCTATTTTTCTACGTTCTATGCCCGTAGCCAACGTCGTGGAAGAGCGTTTATTCCCTGCTGGTCCTGTAGGCGTACCCATGTTTTCACTGCATGGCTGACACTCTCGTCCTCTACAAAGTGTTGTTCCCTATAGAGAATCTAAGTCTGCCCAACAGATATAAATCTGAGAGTGCCAGGTCAGAACAATAGGGTGGATGAGGCAATGATGTCCAACCCAGTTTGGCGATGTTTTCCCTGGTTCCCACACTTGTGTGTGGACGTACATTATCGTGTTGGAGCAAGATTTCTGCTCGATTCTTGTCCGATCGAACACGTCGGAAACTGTTCTTGAGTTCATTCAGAGTCTTTACGTATGCCCCTGAGTTGAAACGCTCTTGACATCACATCCACGAGAATGACGCCATCACAATCGCAGAAGGCTGTCACCATGACTCTCCCGGCAGAGGGGGTTGCCTCGAATTTATTCTTTCGTGGTGAATGAGGACGATGCAACTCCATGGACTGCCTTTTAGTTTCCGGCGCAAGGAGGTACATCTAGCTGTCGTACCCATTAACGATCCGAGACGGAAAGGCCTCTCCGTCGGTCTCAATATGTTCCAACAATTGAGATGGTTTGAATCTTGTGGTCGGCTGTGAGCATTCGTGGAACCCATCGTGAGCAGCTTTTCGAATATCGGAGAGTCTCGATCATTGCAGACACACTTCTAATGCTGGCCGACAACTGTAGAATTAATTGTCGAGTTGTGATGCGCAGGTCGGCACGAATAACGGCATCCACGCGATTCAGCACGTCTGGAGCGGAGCAGCGGCTGTGGCAGGGCGTCCCGAGAGTGGCTGACCGTTCATATGGCCAAAACTATTATCTAACACGACTACATATCTTTTATTTAGGACTGTTATTTGTTAACGTTTTACCAACAACAATATTTGTCTGCCTTTCTTTGACATGGAGAAGCAACAGAAACATTTACTGTTAAGATTGTTGCAGTTAAACAATTATGTTACTTCAGTTTCAGAAATACGATTGAAAACTTATGGTCACGCAAAGCGGTGGCCCTTAAACTGATACGTGCAAACTTTTATATTTAATAATGATTTTCAGAAGTTACTACCGAAACAGTATTATTGCCAGTAATTTACTATTATTCCAGCTCCAATAAACATCAGGATACTCGGAATAAATTCGTTTAGGTATGGACCCTACTCAGGTAAATGAAATAGGAAAATTACGGTTGAAACGTCCCCTTAGAAAAATTTCTACACGACTGGTCTATGTGAAACGTCCTCTTTGAACAATTATACACGAATGTGCTTAAACTGACACACAATATTTTTAGCGCAACGCAATCTGACTTCAAAAAATCCCAACGAAAGTATGACCCTGACTAACATTAACCTATACGTTTCACAAATCAATTACCTCACAAAAATCTTCGTTACTCGAACTACTGCAATACAGCGAGCGCCACTACCGCCAACTAACTAAAAGATTCAAACTACGGAAGTCACTAACTACTGAGGCACAGTTAGCAAATGAAAGATTTTAATAGAGAACAAACAATGTATTTACCTTAATAGTCATAATATATATATATCAGTTCATGACACCAATTCTTACAAATTTCAAAACTCCGCCATCTCTCTCCCCACGTCCACCACTGCTGGCGGCTCACCTCCAATTGCGCAACGCTACGCGCTGTTAGCATCCAGCTGCCTCTGCTCAACACTACAATGGCAGACAACAATGCAAACTAAACACACACTGCGCACAGCACAGCCAGTGATTTTTCATACCGGGCGCTAAGCGGTGTTACCAATAAGAAAACCTAAACAGCCTACTTACACGGTTGAACACAAAGGTACATTTAACACTTATTCCACTGAAGATGGATGGTTCACACTGTGATACACTTATAAATAAAGTACTTTGCCTGTTACTGATACCGAAGGTGGCCTGAGGCGGTGCTGCGTAGTAACATTGCGCAGGTACGGCTCTCGGTGTACATTGCTCTGTCTTCCCCTTTGTGGCGACGATAAAATTGCAAACTTCTGAGCTATTAATTTATTGCCATACTGCGCCAATCGTGTAGAACACGTCCGAGGCCAAACACCCAGTCTTGAAGGGAGATTCGGGGCCTCTAGTGTTTGACCAACGTAATGCGTGTTCACCACTTGCAGGGCAGCTACCGACTGTGTGAGCCACTTGGGCTCCAAAATCTCACTCGCGCGCCCCACCACCTTTTCCATTCCACCACAGAACGGAGTTCCGTTCTACCTGTGATCCCTACACCTTTACAGTTTACACTTCTCCTTACAAAGACTTAAGTATAAACCATCTACAATTGTATGACAGCCTATACATACAAAATTGACATAATTAATTACAATCTACTTGAAATATTACATAATTATTTACGAATTTATTCCAACTAAGTCAAATAGGTTATTTTAAACAGATAAACTACACTTAACAAAAGCTTACTCTCGTTACAGTATTTGCTTAATTTTCCAAAATTATTATGGAACAAAAATTTTTAAAATATACAGATTAATGGCAGTATTATATTTACAATAGCATGACAAGTTCTTTCAATGCAGCAATAACAGCAACCAGCCATTGTCTACTAAAAACAAAAAGCAGTCCTAATGGTATAGGAGTGAGACATTCATTTGAAGTGGTGGCTACTCACATTTATATTCATGCAGGGTAACTCATAAGTACCTCTAGTGATTCGAGATAACTGCAGAAAAATTAAAGGGCATACGAAAAGAAACGACACGTGCGAGTCGAAAGAGCACGTCTGCAAGTTTCGATTCGTAACTCGCAGCCTGCTGTAGTTGCAGAGCAAGCCGCTAAGGACCAAACGTATCGGAACACGTAGACAACGCATCGAGCCCGTGCTGTCGCTTGAAATCTGTTCGTACCTGCTGATAGTCAACCGAACGAACGGGTTTCCAAAGGTGGCTGCCGCAGTAGCGAACTGCCGTGTAGATCTTGTCAGCGAAGTCCACACACAGACACGACAGGCATCGCGTAGCCCTACTGAGTGCTGTGCCGAGGCTGTGACCCAGGAAGCAGGCAAAAAGGGGGCGACCCGTTGGAAAATGGAAAAAAAAAACAAAGAAGTGAAAGGCGATTTAAGAACTCACCGGGAGTTCCACGTGTGTCGTCCTAACTCACTGTCACTGGTTTCCGTCTTCCGCATGTCAGAGGAAGTCTTTCTCTCGGAACGAGCCTGAAACGCAAGTTGTTGTCACGCAGAGTGCAACGTGCTACAAGCGGCGTCATAAGGAAATGTCACTCACGTTGTGTGTCAACATCCCGCTTGGTTCGTACAGCCTACACATCCAGCCCATGTACCACAGTGCAGCTTTGTTGTTATTTCGCTAGAATTGCAGGACTTCAAAGGTTCGCCACTGGGCATTGGAGCCAAGGCTTTCTTATTTTTGCCGATTTCTGCCAACTGAGGAGCGGACTGAAACTGTTTCACTCGGACTCCTACACGGTATTCGCTAGAATAATATTGTAAATAAAATTGGAAGCAGGTCCGACATACAACACTCCATTTCATCTCACTTTAATTTCCTATCAGGAAAGCGTTAAATGAGAGCTCTGTACATTATCTGGAAAAATCTGCAGACGATTTTAGTGAAAAAAAGAATTAGGAATATTTACACACCGGAACTGAGTTCATGAAATAGCTGCTTTTAAATTCCAGTAGAAAGAGCCGATGAAGAGCACGTACATTCACGTTTGGATGTGTTGATTTTTTTTCTTTTCGAAATATGAGCATTTGGACACAGTCTCAGCAAATTAAAGATGATAAAAAGAGGTAATACGACGAGCATAGGTGAAGCAGACTGTCAAATTCATGTCGACAGACTACGAAACAGTTTCCAAATTTCACTTCAATGACTTAATCAATGAGATTCCTCCACTCAGATCAACAAAATGTAAAGTTAGAGTATAAGAAGAACAATGTTGATGGAAAGGAATGTGTTCTATACAGTTAATTATAGTCATTTTTGCTTTATTTTCTACTAATGATTCTTCCCTATAGAATATGATAGAAACAGTGTAATGTACTTGTCACAAACAATAAGACATAGACTTTACTTTATTTTCAATACTTTTAGATTACTTGCGCAATTTGTAATTTGTTTGCTACATGGATACCTTTAATTTCTCGTAAGCAAAAATTTTCGTATACAGGGCGAGTCACGTAAGACGTAACATCCTTTTATATTTTGTGACCTGTTACACTAATCGAAACAGTTTTCAGCAAATGTTAGAGCATCTAGGGGCAGGTATGTCTTTGTTGGGTTAACGTTTTAGCGCTGTATCAGCGGAGAAATTCAAGCAAGTACCTTTCTGTAATTGGAGCCATGTACTTTTTACTACTGCATTCGATAGATCTTGCGAAGCAAATTACAGTGATAGAGCGTTTGTTAATGTTGACGTTGAAACCCGTCGTAAAAAAATCGAGAACTGTCCTAGACTTTGAGAGCATGGTGGCATTTAGAACGCCTGAGGCGAAGTAAGGCCCCACACTGTAACTTCCTGTGACGCTCCACCATACGTTTACGCTCCACGGCCGTTGACGTCGCACCTGATGAACATTAGTATGGTTAGTAAACGTTGCTTTCACGAGTTACAAAAACGGAGGGTCGTCTCTCAGTTGCTGAAGGGCAAACCGACTAAATTCTGTACGACTTTCGAAATCGCGGTCGTCAAATGTCTGAAGTGGTGGCAGATGATAGGGATGGAAATTGCGTCGGTGCAGGGTGGGAATGGCACTCGCCTGCCTGATTCCACATTCCTTGCCAATATGTCTCGTACCACTGCCCGGATTCATTAGCGCCAGAGCCAGAACAACTTCTTTTTGTTCTCTGTCAGTTGCAGTCTTCTATCTTGCCTGCTTTTGACGTTCACGCAGCCGCTCAACACAAGCGTCTTTAATAATTCGTTCAACTGCCTGGCGCATCGCACATTGGCGATCCGGGTGGATAGCACTGTACTGCTGTACTGCATTCTTTTGCATTCACCATACGAAAGTAGCACATCCGACTTCCTCTCAATGGAGTACGTGTCTGCTCACAGCTATGAGCGGCCAGCAGTGCAGACAGAAGCAAAAAGACAGATGGGTCGTCATTCTGACACAGTATTTGATTTGGCGGTATTTGTACCAGTAATCCGATTCCGGCCACCACGCTCTCGAATTGTAGAACATTTCTCTAACTTTTTCTCTTTTCTTGCCACGGGTTTCAATGTCAGCATTAGCAAACGCTTCCATCACTGTAGCTAACTTCCCAAGAGCTATCGAATAAAAAGTATACAGTTCTATGTAAAAAAAAAAAAGAAAATGATACTTGCCTCAATATCTCCTGGTACCAGACAAAAAGCACGTGCCCGTCAGAGTTGTAACATTTGGCGGAAAGGCTAAAACCGCGTTTATGTGTAACCACGTGACTCACACTGTGTGTGTGTGTGTGTGTATGTATGTATGTCTGTATGTGTGTGTGTGTGTGTGTGTGTGTGTGTGTGTGTGTGTGTGTGTATCGTCAGTGATACTTCATTTTTATTAAACCTATCTTAGAAATCACAAAATGTCCTTCATCAGTGTAGAAAAATTGCCGACATTTAGTGCTTATGGGGACGGGCGAAACATTGGCAGTTAATGTTTCAGGAAATTAGTTCAAAAGTGGTTCAAATGGCTATAAGCACTTTGGGACTTACATCTGAGGTCATCAGTCTTCTGGACTTAGAACTACTTAAACCTAACTAACCTAAGGACATCCCACACATCCATGCCGAGGCAGGATTTGAACCTGGGACCATAGCAGCAGCGCGGTTCCGGACTGAAGCGCCTAGAACCGCTCGACCACGGCAGCCAGCTTCAGGAAATTCATGAAACTTAGCTGCGTAAGAACATTAATTTATTTCCGGTTTCGGTCACTGACCATCATTTAGCGCTTGAATGAGCGTCAGAAAATGCAAATGGTAACAAAACCGAATGTGGAAAACTTCGTAAAGATATGAAATCGAGAAAGGTAACTAACATGTCAACCACGCTGAATCATATAGTCGTATTAATTACCAGTCTCATGAGCAATAATATGTAATACCAAAACTTTTCATGCATCAACAATATTCCCCATGCACACACAATGAGTAACTGGGGATATGTACTCAGGGCATAGCATTAGAAGCCAAAGCATTTGTAACCTCAAATGCCATTCCAAGAAGATGTCCAGTCGACGTAAATGATGACATACAAGGATAACTTTAAAACACAGTCTTAAGTAAAAACCGTACAAAAACAACCATCACTTATCAAACCAGTTCTTCTCTTTTTCTGTCTGCTGAGTAAGCATTACATGATAATAATCTAAATAAAGTTACCTATGATGAAAACCGTTAAAGTAACATGAAAACAACAGTGCCAAATCCTAGGTACAATGTATAAATCAAGGTATCACACAAAAGACCTGTGAATGATACATAATTTTATATACAGATGTGTGGCTGAAATAATGAAACACATACATGTAGCTTGCAGTCAAGCAGGAGTTACATGGAATACTTTTCCTGTGAGTGGTCAATGCGCAATATATAAATTTATGACATCAGTGTGGAACTTCAGACAAATAACTAGTGGGCTTGTAAAAGTTATTGAGAACCAAGAAAATATCAGGGACCTATGGTGTAAGCAATTAAACATTTAATTGAATGGCATGAAGTGTATGACCAATAAATGGAGAAGTTAAAAAAATAAAATCAAAAGTACTAGCGCCATCCCAAAAGAAGTGCACACTATGTTTGTGAAAATACAGTTTTCATTCTTCATGTGTGAAAGTCTTACAGTGTGTAGATACATCCTTCCAGCTAGTTTTCAAACTTAGTTCAACCTGTTCCCGTGAGTGGCGCCGTCACAGCATGTCTTCGAGATGCTGTCATAGAATTCCTGTGCTGTGAAAACGAGACAGTGGGAAACATCCACAAGAGGCTGAAAAAGGTGTATGGAGATGCTGCTGTCGATCGCAGCACAGTTAGTCGGTGGGCGAGCAGGTTCCGTGATGAAAGCGGGCACGGCAATATTGAGGATTGACCTCGCAGCGGCAGGCCTCGTACTGCACACACCCCAGACAATGTGCAGAGAGTTAAAGGACACTGAAACACCCGCCTTACAGTACTGACCTGGCTCCATGTGACTATCATCTCTTTGGGAAACTAAAAGACTCTCTTCGTGGAACAAGGTTTGAAGATGGTCACTCCCTTGTGCATGCTGCCAAACAGTGGCTCCAAAAGGTTGCTCCAGAATTTTACTGTGCGGGTACATAGGCGCTGGTTCCAAGATGGCGTGAGACAGTTGAGAGGGATGGAAATTATGTGGAGAAATGAAAATATTATTCCTAAATGATGTATCTACACACTGTAAAATTTTCAAACATGTAGAATAAAATATGGATTTAAAAAAGATAGTGTGCATTTCTTTTGGAGTGACCCTCGTACATATAAAAGCAGCTTTAAGCCTCTACAAGCAATTAATACTCCTCAAATACAGTGGAGCAACATCCACAAGAAAGCAATAATATAACATCCCACATTTTAAAGGAGGGTTGTGAATGGGTAATGTAACTCTTCAACGTGTCTCACATGTAACGGTATCGAAAATAACAATAGAATTATCAAGAAATACAACGAAAGTAGTAAGCATAAATGATATCATAAAATCTTAAATAATCACAAACCAATCCCAAAAAAATACAGTACAATATATCAACCGTTTCTCGGCGAGGGGGGCCAGAGGTAATACAACTACAACTTAAGAATGTGAACACATAAAACACTATCAGAATAAATCAATAAAATCATTAAAATGTATGTAAAGGATAATCCATATACATGTTAATGGACCGACCTATACAGCAGCTATCAGATTGTAAAGCAGTGACCTGTCTGTCATAATGGTAAAGTGTCACAATGCCTTAGCATGAGGCCAAAAAGAACTCCAATACACACTACTGGCCACTACAATTGCGACACCAAGAACAAATGCAGATGGTAAACGGGTATTCGTTGGACAAATATATTAAACTAGAACTGACATGTGATTACATTTTCACGCAATTTGGGTGCTTAGGTCGTGAGAAATCAGCACCCAGAACAACCACCTCTGGCCGTAATAAAGGCCATGATACGCCTGGGCATTGAGTCAAACAGAGCTTGGATGGCGTGTACAGGTACAGCTGCCCATGAAGCTTCAACACGATACCACAGTTCATCAAGAGTAGTGGCTGGCTTATTGCGATGAGCCAGTTGCTCGGCCACCATTGACCAGACGTATTGAATTGGTGAAAGATCTGGAGAATGTGCTGTCCAGGGCCTCAGTCGAACATGTTTTGTATCCAGAAAGGCTCGTACTGGAGCTGCAACATGCGGTCGTGCATTATCCTTCTGAAATGTGGGGTTCTGGAGGATCGAATGAAGGGTAGAGCCACGGGTCGTAACAAATCTGAAACGTAACGTCCACTGTTCAAAGTGCCGTCAATGCGAACGAGAGGTGACTGAGGCGTGTAACCAGCGGCACCCCATACCATCACGCCGTGTGATACGCCAGTATGGCGATGATGAATACACGCTTCCAGTGTGCGTTCATCGCTGTGTCGCCAAACACGGATGCCACCATCACGATGCTGTAAACAGAACCTGCATTAATCCGGAAAAATGGCGTTTTGCCACTCGTGCACCCAGGTCAGTCGTTGAGTACACTATCGCAGACGCTCCTGTGTGTGATGCAGCGTCAAGGGTAACCGCAGCCAGGGTCTCCTAGCTGATAGTCCGTGCTGCTGCAAACGTCGTCGAACTGTTCGTGCAGATGGTTGATGTCTTGCAAACGTCTCCATCTGCTGACTCAGGGATCGAGACGTGGCTGCACGATCCTTTACAGTCATGTGGATAAGATGCCTGTCATCTCGACTGCTAGTGGTACGAGGCCGTTGGGATCCAGCACGGCGTTCCGTATTACCCTCCTGAACCCACCGATTCCAGTACCTAAACACTGTTTTCTGTAATGATAGGGCATTAGCTGTTCTCTGATAATTTATTTATAATTAAAAATGTGTGACAGTTGAGCATCAATATTCATTATGTATTTCAGCCACTCTGTGACTGTTAGCTATTGAAAGTACGAATGAAGTAGTACCACAGCACTCAGCTCCATCTCTAAATTGCTATTGACATTATCATTACCAAGATAGATATAACGCTAACAGTCACACCACAGCGATACAAGTTTACATGCCTACCTACACCACAGGTGATGAACAGACTGAAACAATGTACAGTGAAAGTGATTATAGTGATTATTCTGATAGTTAAGCGAGACAAAAACTTTAAAATGTCAGACGTAGACCGACGATGATCTATTTGTTAGAACTGCAGTTTACAACTAGAGAGACAGTAACGGTAGCAGATTAAGGAGATGGCACCTGGGTCCGTTAAGATCCAGAGATTTTCGATAATCGTAAAGGTACTGTCAGACAACGACTGACTGAAACAGGGAAAGGAATCCACTACAATACGAACGGATATATTTGATAGAAGAAGTGTCGAATGCAGCAGAGGACATAAATGGGAATATGGTACAGTATAAATCCTTGGATAAAACATGATATATTAAGTTTAATTGACAACAGGGGAAAATATAAACATGCACCACATTAAGTAGGCCATGCGGAATAGAGATGTCTGAAAATGACGTTGAAAGAGAGTCCAAAATCTCAATAGCGGTTTTGTCTTTGCAAAACATAGATGCAGACATTAAATAAGAAAGAAAATCTTGCTCAAACGAGAAGCAACTGTCAAGTACTCATTTGGCAAGCCAGAACTAAGCAAATAAGAGAAGACTAGAAGGTGGAAGAGATATGTATAAAGGAGAGGGGGAGGGGCTAACAAAATAACATGACCACAACCTTATATTCCTGTGAAATGTCTGAACACGAGAGGCAATACCGACCCTACCACTCAGATAATTAGACAGACTGAAAAAGGCAAAACTGTGATCAAAGCATTTTCAAATTTAGAGAAATTTGGCTTTGAAGCTCAGCAAGTATCAGCGATGGAAATTTAAATGAGCGTTTGCTTCATTGGCTGGGAGGCCCCTTGCGGGGCAGGTCCGGCCGCCTCGCTGCACGTCTTATTACGTTCGACGCCACATCGGGCGAACTGCGCGCCGGACGGGGATGAAGTGATGGCGAAGACAACACCCAGTCCGTGAGCGGATAAAATCCCCCACCCATCCGGGAGTCGAACCCGGGCCCGTAGGACGGCTGACCACTCAGTTATCAAGGCGGTCAGGTATCAGCGATAAAACACAGGAATACAAAATTATCTACAACTTGTACAGAAACCAAACTGCAGTTCTAAGACTTCAATGGCTTCAAGGGCGAGCAGTAGTTGAGAAGAAAATATTGGACTGTCAATAGCAAGAACAGCGTTTCTGGAAAAGAAAATTTTTCACATCGAATTTAAATTTTAATGGTTGGGTAATATTTTATAAAGATATTCTGTATGTAAGTGGAACGTGGATGATGAACAGTTCTGTCAGAAGACAGTGAACGCTTTCAAAACGTGGTGATAGAGAAGACTGCTGAAGATTACATACAAAGATCGTATAACTAAAGAAGAGGTACTGAATTAAACAAAGTCGAAAGAGGAAATTATGGCTCAACCTGTCTAAAAGAGGGGTTAGATGACAGGACATACTGTTAGGTATAAAGGAATCTTCAGTTTGGTAATGGAGGCTAAAATGTAGAGAGAGAGAGACCGAGGCCTACCGACGGTAAGCAGATTAGAATGGATGTAGGGTGCAGAGGCCTACGCACGAAGGTCTCTGCAAACAGCCTTATGTTAGGGAAAAGGTGCGACTTGAATGCAGTTTTCTTATGGCGACTGTCAGCTTATGATAAAGCTGAACTACTGTTTTGGCCAGTCTCACGTTTGTGTCATGAAACAACAACCAATTACTGGCTACCTGTCAAACATGACTTTCAAATGCACTGGAAGATCTCAAACTGTGTAGAAGTCACTAGTGGCAAATTTATTAATGGAGTTCTACACATGATGGCATACGTTTTATGTTCAGTGGAGGCTTTTCCGCTGTCTTCAAATATCATGTCACCATTCTCAGGCGTATTAAAGGACACTCTAACGTCGTGTGAAACTATTTTTCATTAGCGTTTTTGTCGGGGAAAGCACGTTAATTAAAAAATAAATACGGCATTTTGGCAACGAAATATCGAATTGGCAGTTGGAGTATAACGTTTGAAGTGGTAATTATTACGACTGCTCTTTCACAACTACTCGCAAGGCTGAGGTGAGCGACACTTTATAGACATTATAGATGATTCACATAATATCGTACTTGGTACTTTACGCCAAGGTGTTTGACACGAAGATTCGATCAGCGCTGTAAAATACTTGGGTAAAAGAAATCGACTTATCCTGCCTGTAAAGGCTTTTTTAGCGATGGTGGAAAGGGTAATTGGCAATTTGGTTTTAATACATGTAGTTATAAAGTATTCTTACGTTGCAAACGAAATGTCTTCAGGCAAAAATGAATAAGAAGTTTGTTTACGTGGCAGTCACCTGCTGCAAGCACAGAAATATTCATTTTGTTAATAAAAACGCCATTTTCTTGCTATGATGTATTTTATTTGTTCTAGACGCTTTCCTCATTTCACTTTTACGCGTTTCCAGTGGAATCTTCTGCGATATTTGTAGTTCAAATATAATTTTTTTTCGTGAATAATTGATTACGTACAGTTAATCCGGTTTTTGGTTGGCATGTGCGTTTCCTCTCATTTGGTCGCAGACTGTGGGTCGCAATATAACTTCACTTACGAGGCGTCACCACATTTTCACGTTACAAACTTTTTTCTTCACAATTTTCATGTTCTTTGCGCTAATTGGTGTGGAGCACAATCATTCGTCTGTTGCTAGCTGCGAATATTAAACCAAAAACCGATTTAAAGTTGTAACTACTTTGTGTTCAATTTATGTCTCTTGTTATTTGCTTTGTTTATGTACATGTTGCCAACGTAAGTAAGTACATACCGAAAAGTGAAGTCCGTTCATTCTGTTTTATATTTGCGTGCGTGTGTAGTTAGTCAGGGTGAGTTGTAGAAAGTTGAATGTGAATGTAATGTCTGTCAGAGAGTAGGTGAAAGTTTTCATGTTCACCTAATTCAGGTTTAGGCTTAAATATTTGGTGGAAGGATTCACGTAAGAGTGAGGGCAGAGGAGCTGGGAGCTGGTATCCTGATAACAACCATCCGCTGAAATGTTACTCTACTGTTTCATCCAGCGATGTGGGTAGTGGTTTCACTCTCACATGAACCCCCCCGCCCCACAAAACATTTAAATCAAAACTGAAATCAGCTGAACGTCAAAATTCTCAAGCACTCTCTGGCAATTACTGCATTCATTTTCAAATTTCTGTAACTCGCACTGAGTACCCATATACCCATACAGATATAAGCACTAGTTACGACTTTAAATCAAAGTTTTCGGTAAAATGTCTGCAGCTACTGACAGAAGAATAATAGTACTCCACACCCCTTAGCAAAAAGAACACGAAAATTGTGAAAAAAAGAGTGAACAGGAAAATATGCTAATGTTCCAAAAGCTAAATTCAGCCTCCAGCATGTGACCAGATGAGAGGAAAGGTGTCCGCCAAAAACTCGATTAGCTGTAAATAAGCAGTTACTTACGTAAAAAAATAAGATGTGAACAGTTTTGTAATCTACAAGAACCACATATCAAAACAAAATTGAATGATTCCACTGAAGATGCCATACAGTGAAAGGCGAAACGCATAAAGAACAAACAAAGTAAACCGCAGCAAGAACAGTGTTTGTTGCTTACAAAACGAAGCACTACGGGACTTAATACCTGAGGTCATCAGTCCTCTAGAACTAAGAACTACTTAAACCAAATTAATCTAAGGACATCATACACAGTCACGCCCGAGGCAGGATTCGAACCTGCGACCGTAGCGGTCGCGCGGTTCCAGACTGTAGTGCATAGAACCGCTCGGCCACTGCGGCCGGCCGATATAATCAATAGCTATAGTAACTTAGCAGATTACATCTTATGACATACCAGCAAATCAGTTCCGGTTTAACTTCTGTAGGTCTATATAGAATATCGTAAATATTAACCTGTTCCATGTCACTGTAAGTCTCATTTCACATCCTGTTAAATGCCGTTTAAAACAACTCATTGATCCATTCTAAAAAACTGTAGTTACTTTCACATCTGGATAGATAAGTAGATTTTAGATACTTATCATGCAATGAAATACACTCCTGGAAATGGAAAAAAGTACACATTGACACCGGTGTGTCAGACCCACCATACTTGCTCCGGACACTGCGAGAGGGCTGTACAAGCAATGATCACACGCACGGCACAGCGGACACACCAGGAACCGCGGTGTTGGCCGTCGAATGGCGCTTGCTGCGCAGCATTTTTGCACCGCCGCCGTCAGTGTCAGCCAGTTTGCCGTGGCATACGGAGCTCCATCGCAGTTTTTAACACTGGTAGCATGCCGCGACAGCGTGAACGTGAACCGTATGTGCAGTTGACGGACTTTGAGCGAGGGCGTATAGTGGGCATGCGGGAGGCATGCTTAACACGTGGGGCGTGAGGACTCCACAGTACATCGATGTTGTCGCTAGTGTTCGGCGGAAGGTGCACGTGCCCGTCGACCTGGGACCGGACCGCAGCGACGCACGGATGCACGCCATGACCGTAGGATCCTACGCAGTGCCGTAGGGGACCGTACCGCCACTTCCCAGCAAATTAGGGACACTGTTGCTCCTGGAGTATCGGCGAGGACCATTCGCAACCGTCTCCATGAAGCTGGGCTACGGTCCCGCACACCGTTAGGCCGTCTTCCGCTCACACCCCAACATCGCACAGCCCGCCTCCAGTGGTGTCGCGACAGGCGTGAATGGAGGGACGAATGGAGACGTGTCGTCTTCAGCGATGAGAGTCGCTTCTGCCTTGGTGCCAATGATGGTCGTATGCGTTTTTGGCGCCATGCAGGTGAGCGCCACAATCAGGACTGCATACGACCGAGGCACACAGGGCCAACACCCGGCATCATGGTGTGGGGAGCGATCTCCTACACTGGCCGTACACCTCTGGTGATCGTCGAGGGGACACTGAATAGTGCACGGTACATCCAAACCGTCATCGAACCCATCGTTCTACCACTCCTAGACCGGCGAGGGAACTTGCTGTTCCAACAGGACAATGCACGTCCGAATGTATCCCGTGCCACCCAACGTGCTCTAGAAGGTGTAAGTCAACTACCCTGGCCAGCAAGATCTCCGGATCTGTCCCCCATTGAGCATGTTTGGGACTGGATGAAGCGTCGTCTCACGCGGTCTGCACGTCCAGCACGAACGCTAGTCCAACTGAGGCGCCAGGTGGAAATGGCATGGCAAGCCGTTCCACAGGACTACATCCAGCATCTCTACGATCGTCTCCATGGGAGAATAGCAGCGTGCATTGCTGCGAAAGGTGGATATACACTGTACTAGTGCCGACATTGTGCATGCTCTGTTACCTGTGTGTATGTGCCTGTGGTTCTGTCAGTGTGATCATGTGATGTATCTGACCCCAGGAATGTGTCAATAAAGTTTCCCCTTCCTGGGACAATGAATTCACGGTGTTCTTATTTCAATTTCCAGGAGTGTACATGGAAATATATGACTCTTTACGAGCTATCATTTGAAAAAAAATTAATAATCACGTGTCTATTTCTTCAAGCGTTTACTAAATTTGGAGCTGATCCAAGCACACGATTTACGACGGGCGGGCCGAAGTACCGGTCGCACCGAGAACGACCCGTGCACGACCACCGCACGACTCATCCGCCGACATATCATCCGATTATCTCGAGAACGGAGATAGCTACCGTTGTGCTCTCAACCTTAAAAATAATTTCAATATGTTCACTAAATTTCATATGCTATAATTTATTACCTAAAATGAACTATACGCAAAGTCCACGCAATGCGTTTTTATAGCTGCACAATCAATAAAATTGAGGGTAGTGGTTTACATAAAGGAGATGCAGCAAGTAACCACGACGAATTACGAAAACAATTTCAGACCTTTATCAAGCGAAGATATTAGACTGTAACATGCAAGAGAATCAAATTTTTTCACGAAATAGTTTCCTTGGAATCTGATGTAATTTCCAAGAGTGATTGACTAGAAGTCGGGGGGTCCAAACGATAAATATCGAACGTGAGATCGTAAAATGATCATGCGAGTCTAGTGGCATGCGTTGTAAGTAAGTTTACAGTGAAAGCTACAGCAGCGACAAAAGAATACCGATGCTAAAATTCTTGTAGTTGCAAAGGAGAGAACTTACCTTACTCGTCGTCGGTGTTGTAATCATGTGAGAGTCTACTACGGTGGTCTGGATGGACAATTTGGAAGAGCCACGTATTCTCCCTGATACTCGTTCGATTTTCCGCGCTGTCTGCAATGTAAACGGTATTTCCGCATCGAAACTGTTCTTACGAAGTTTTACACACTTCGCATCAGCACCTTGTACATAGTTCCTTCTTTCCTCTTCCGGTGTTACTCCATACTTTCGACAAGAAGTCGAACAGTTTTCTACGGTTGATAAACATGGAATTAGATTTTTGCATGTGATAATATCTGCCCAAGAAAATCATGAACGCCAGACATCCCACTCACTAACAACATAAATCGTCTGGGATTCTCTAGCAACTGACAAATAAATCACAGATGTAGGTAATTTAGAGAAACTCAAGGAATGACGGAAAACAGATACAATGAGCATCACAAATCAGAACGCCAGCGACAAGAGTCGCATGGTAGACTTACAACCGCACGTGCGATATGTATCGTTTAGACCCCCCGACTTCGATAGGCAATCATTTTTGGAAATTATCAGAATTTCATAGCTGCCACCGCGTCCGCGAAAGCACTTCGGTGAAAGTTAGTGTTCGTATAGCCGGATCCTGTAGCTGACGTCACGCTCAGGGCGTCCTGTGATTGGCGGCGCGGACCTGCAGCGCCAGCGGTGCAAACCGTGACGCAGAGGCCGCTGCGCAGAGCCGCTGACGGCGTTTCCATGGCAACCACGCCGCGCTGCCGCCCTAGTGGGAACCGGCCTTGAGGAGGGAAACAGACGGTGCGGACGAGGCAGCTTGGAGCTAGTTATAAGGAGCAGGCAGTTCATTGATGGGTACGCTGGTTAGAAAGAAAATCTCAGTCGTTCTAAAAAATTAATAAATCCAAGCAGAGATGTGGAGTAAAAACTTTTCATTAACATATTACCGACCACACTCAGTTTTCACCTACGGGGGTCTAATCATGGGACGCCTACAGAGCGTGATATACCTAACAGCCACTGACAAAAGCAGTAAGGGTCACACCATTTCAACTACATCAAAAAACGGTTTTAGATAATTCTTATTTTTCAAGTTATTTAAGATAATATCGCGCAGTGTGACGATGTTAAAAATATTTGTGTCCCCTCTAGCAGATTCTTCGCTACCCCCTTGTTACCTTTGTGTAACATTTCAATTTGATCTGTTATATTACTCAGAAAATATATGTATTTAAATGTGCCCTTACTGCTGATGTATCACTCTGATAGGAGTCCTCTTTGAATCTTATTCTAAGTTTCCTTCCAGTCTCACCTATGTAAAATCTTTCACACTGCAAGCATTTAATTTTGTACATTCCAGACTGATCATACGTGGATTGTTTCTCAAAACTGTGCTGTAATTTCGTGCCAACATTATCACTAGTCTGCAAAGAGACCTCTTTCTAAGCAATTGTTTAATTTCCTCTGAAATACTGCCATAATGTGGAAGAACCACATGCCTAGTTTTCTCGCCACTGTTTAATATAAGAAAAGTTATTTCTTGCCTCGTCATTTTCTTTTTAACTTTTAATTTTCTTGTTATATAACATGCCTGCCATGTGATGCAACGTATTAAGTTCAGCGCTTGTATTAGCATTTGACAAGACTAACTCTACGATTTTTACCCTCCACGCTGCTCTCCAACAACGTTTCCCCTGATGCCTCAGAACATGTCCTACCAACCGGTCCCTTCTTCTAGTCAAGTTGTGCCACAAGCTTCTCTTCTCCCCATTTCTGTTTCTGTTCAGTACCTCCTCATTAGTTATGTGATCTACCCATCTAATATTCAGCATTCTTCTGTAGCACCACATTTCGAAAGCTTCTATTCTCTTCTTATCTAAACCATTTATCGTCCATGTTTCACTTCCATTCATGGCTATACTCCATACAAATACTTTCAGAAACGACTTCCTGACACTTAAATCCATACTCGATGTTAACAAATTTTTCTTCTTCAGAAACGCTTTCCTTGCCATTGCCAGTCTACATTTTATATCCTCTCTACTTTGACCATCATCAGTTATTTTGCTCCCCAAATAGCAAAACTCCTTTACTACTTTAAGCGTCTCATTTCCTAATCCAATTCCTTCAGCATCACCTGAATTAATTCGACTACATTCCATTATCCTCGTTTTGCTTTTGTTGATGTTCCCCTTATATCCTCCTTCCAAGACACTGTCCATTCCGTTCAACTGCTCTTCCAAGTCCTTTGCTGTCTCTGACAGAATTACAATATCATCGGCGAAGCTCAAAGTTTTTATTTCTTCTCCATGGATTTTAATACCTACTCCGACCTTTTCTTTTGTTTCCATTTACTGCTTCCTAAATATACAGATTGAACAACATCGGGGAGAGGCTACAACCCTGTCTCACTCCCTTCCCAACCACTGCTTCCCTTTCATGCCCCTTAAGTCTTATAACTGCCATCTGCTTTCTGTACAAATTGTAAATAGCCTTGCGCTCCCTGTATTTTACCCCTGCCACCTTCAGAATTTGAAAGAGTGTATTCCAGTCAACATTGTCAAAAGCTTTCTCTAAGTCTACAAATGCTAGAAACGTATGTTTGCCTTTCCTTAGTCTTCCTTTTAAGATACGTCGTAGGGTCAGTATTGACTCACGTGTTCCATCATTTCTACGGAAATCTTTCGGTTACAGACTGTCATTTTTCTACATGGCCACCACCATTCGTTATGCTAGTTTGCAAACTATGGACTAGGGCCTGCTTTCCACGCTAGTGAAAGTCGGATCCAGCTCAGGGTATCCACTTCCTTACAGCTTTGACAAACAGCCTCCGAGTCTTGAAAATGTCCACCACGTAGTCCATTTCAGATGAACAAGGAGATGGAAAGTGCTAAATCTATACTGTAAGGTGGATGTGGTAAGACAGTCCAGTCGAAATTTGCAATGAGCTGCTTGGTCGCAGAACTGGTGTGGGTCCTGGCTTATCAAGGTGCAGGTGAGAGCTGATCAGCTTCTCTGGCCATACCTTGGAAATTCGGGCTTTCGCCTTAGTTAGCGTCGTTTTTTAGTGTGCTGAATTTCTCCAGGCTCCAGCACTTCAAAAAGAACCACACGCTGGCTATCCGAGAAGGATGTGTACACCACTTTTCCTGGAGACGGCTGTGTCTTGAATTTCTTCTTTGACTGAGAAATCGCATATCGCCACTACATGGACTTTCTTTTGGATTCCGGTTCGGTGACGCCACCTCTCATCTCCGGTGACGACGGTATTCAAAAAATTATCTTCTTCATACTGGGCCAGTGGGTCCTGACAAATTTCAGTTCTGTGGTTTTCTTTTTTGCTCTTCTGTAAGCAACCGCGGGACCCACCTCGCACAGACTTTGCTATGACAAAGACATTCCAACATTGTTTGCTTGGCATGACACCCTACATTCGGCTTTGCACACAACTCTCTGGTCGTTACCCGGCGATCAGCACGGGCGAGTTGACCGAGACGCAGTTCATTGCGAGGGATGGCAGCCGTGGCTTGCCGTGCACACCCGTCTCACAACCCCCTTCGGAATGCCGCACCCAACGCGTCACATTGCTCACGTCTGTTGTATCGTTTCCATACACCTTTAGCAAGGGTCGATGGATTTCAGTCGGCGCGAATTTCTTCAGGAAATCACACATCGCTGATTTATACGCGCGTCCATATCAGACTCCACTTTGGAACACTGTCTGCTGATGCTACCACAGAACAGCGGAACCACCTGAAAATGAAAGAGAAAGGTTCAAGCATCAACACCACACCAATGAAGTCTGGCGCGTGAGGCGTGGCGCCTCATATCGCTCCTGTCTGGAGCCTTTTATATCAGGAGAATCACTCATGCGTGGCGTGCACAGTGGCAGATGGTCTGAAGCGGGTTCAGTCGAGTACGTAGCTCTAATTTTCATCTGCTGGGGAGCACTAGTGCACAGAGACATTCAAGAACCAGGTCAAGACATTGCTTTTTGAACTTTTCTGTTGATTTCTTGAAGGCTTTTTTGTTTATTTATGTTTGTACAGTTTTGTCTTTGGTTTTAGTAGTATGAATGATGCGTGAATGTTGTCTAAAGTAAATATGTAGATCATTGTTCTACTGATAAACGCTGTACGAACTAGTGTGAGAAAGTTTTAAGACAGTGTGAATGCAGACGAATGGGAATTTTGTATCTTAACATGTTAAGTAAGTTTATGGCAAAAAGAAAGCTAATTCGAGTGCAAATGAAAATGGTTGGTAACGTAAAGAATAAAGAAAATATCAGAATGTTAAGTATTTATTTCTGGAAAAAATACAGTTCTAAAGTGTGTTATTTGTTCATTGGTAAGCCACGAAGAGCCCGGACTAACGTAGGACAGTCTTTTGTCTTGGATATAGAGAGTGCTTACAGCAGTTTAAGGTGTCGGAGCCCAGCCTTTCAATGGTACTGTCGTGTGTAGTATGGGCTCCACAGGAAGTTATGTATGGTCTTCCTGTTTTACTTGTGCTACATGTTTCAAAAGTGTTTTAAAGTGAAGGCATATTGATCCCAGCCTGTTTCTTAGGAAGAACGGATTTCTTACATAATTTTGGGTGTGAGAATAGACAATAATTTCGCGTGGCATATTGGCCAGATCGGTGACTAAATCTTGAGGGCATTAAACACCGATAAACGTCATAGCACGGCGAGTATTTTCATTTAACAACATTTCGAGCGTAGTAACTGTTCAGACATTGAGAAATCCTAACGTGAATGGAAGGGTTTGTGCATGGCAGTGAACCTGTACATTATCAAGTTTCAGAATGTACCGGAGTTTTTCCAGTATTTCCACCTTTAATTCAAAATTAAGACCTTACCATAAGCTTGGAATAGACGCGTAGAATGCAGCCTGGTGCGAGTTGCAGTACGGTAGGTTCCTGCTCGGCTTTCCGACCGGCGATCTGCTGCAATCAGTTGACAGGTGCTAAGGACGAAAGGAACCTCGCCGCCGCACGCGGACATTTAAAGTCCCCACAAAAAACTAGGAGGCATTACTTTTGGAACGATCCTATAAACGCTGCATACTGGTGCGTGAAGTAAAACCTTTGGCACTTCTGCCGGGAGCGCAGTGTCACATACGCACGTCTATTGCCTTATTTAGTGCGTGTCATATGATTTCGAAATTTGTAACTAGCCTGTATGGTATGTATGTCTTTTACTTATCACACAAACATCTACTGAAACCCTTCAGATACTTGTGAGTAACCCTATATTTAGCTTACAACCTATTCGAAATTTTGTCTTTTTCTCGTTATGGTAAAATTTTCTTGTGGCGCTGGTGTCCTGCAGCAAAGAAAGGTGTCATAAAAATTTATGCTTAGCTGTGACTGCGGCCAACAATCCACCATAAACAGTTTCAAAAAATGTTCAAATGTGTGTGAAATCTTATGGGACTTCACTTCTGAGGTCATCAGTCCCTAAGCTTACACACTACTTAACCTATATTATCCTAGGACAAACACACACACACACACACACACACACATGCCCGAGGGGGGACTCGAACCTCCGCTGGGACCAGCCGCACAGTCCATGACTGCAACGCCCCAGACCGCTCGGCTAATCCCGCGTGGCCATAAATAGTTTCTTCCGATAAGAAAACCATACTTCTTACTTACACCACTGTTGAACACCTTTGGATACATTTATATCTCGCTGAGCTTAGAGGGAGAGGAAAGCAGGAAGGTTTCTTTCTGCAATGTACGAAAAGAAATCCTGTCACGTTCCCCAGGTGAGAGTGAAGTGAAAGGAGAAAAATTTCTGTAGTCATGCTCCATCATCGAATTTTAGATTTGTACAGCACAATGGATAAATATGATATAGGGTGACAGTCAATAATAGGTTGTGATAAGAGCGTGTTTCCAAAGATCATTTATCTACACTCCTGGAAATGGAAAAAAGAACACATTGACACCGGTGTGTCAGACCCACCATACTTGCTCCGGACACTGAGAGAGGGCTGTACAAGCAATGATCACACGCACGGCACAGCGGACACACCAGGAACCGCGGTGTCGGCCGTCGAATGGCGCTAGCTGCGCAGCATTTGTGCACCGCCGCCGTCAGTGTCAGCCAGTTTGCCGTGGCATACGGAGCTCCATCGCAGTCTTTAACACTGGTAGCATGCCGCGACAGCGTGGACGTGAACCGTATGTGCAGTTGACGGACTTTGAGCGAGGGCGTATAGTGGGCATGCGGGAGGCCGGGTGGACGTACCGCCGAATTGCTCAACACGTGGGGCGTGAGGTCTCCACAGTACATCGATGTTGTCGCCAGCGGTCGGCGGAAGGTGCACGTGCCCGTCGACCTGGGACCGGACCGCAGCGACGCACGGATGCACGCCAAGACCGTAGGATCCTAAGCAGTGCCGTAGGGGACCGCACCGCCACTTCCCAGCAAATTAGGGACACTGTTGCTCCTGGGATATCGGCGAGGACCATTCGCAACCGTCTCCATGAAGCTGGGCTACGGTCCCGCACACCGTTAGGCCGTTTACCGCTCACGCCCCAACATCGTGCAGCCCGCCTCCAGTGGTGTCGCGACAGGCGTGAATGGAGGGACGAATGGAGACGTGTCGTCTTCAGCGATGAGAGTCGCTTCTGCCTTGGTGCCAATGATGGTCGTATGCGTGTTTGGCGCCGTGCAGGTGAGCGCCACAATCAGGACTGCATACGACCGAGGCACACAGGGCCAACACCCGGCATCATGGTGTGGGGAGCGATCTCCTACACTGGCCGTACACCTCTGGTGATCGTCGAAGGGACACTGAATAGTGCACGGTACATCCAAACCGCCATCGAACCCATCGTTCTACCATTCCTAGACCGGAAGGGAACTTGCTGTTCCAACAGGACAATGCACGTCCGCATGTATCCGTGCCACCCAACGTGCTCTAGAAGGTGTAAGTCAAGTACCCAGGCCAGCAAGATCTCCGGATCTGTCCCCCATTGAGCATGTTTGGGACTGGATGAAGCGTCGTCTCACGCGGTCTGCACGTCCAGCACGAACGCTGGTCCAACTGAGGCGCCAGGTGGAAATGGCATGGCAAGCCGTTCCACAGGACAAAATCCAGCATCTCTACGATCGTCTCCATGGGAGAATAGCAGCCTGCATTGCTGCGAAAGGTGGATATACAATGTACTGGTGCCGACATTGTGCATGCTCTGTTGCCTGTGTCTATGTGCCTGTGGTTCTGTCAGTGTGATCATGTGATGTATCTGACCCCAGGAATGTGTCAATAAAGTTTCCCCTTCCTGGGACAATGAATTCACGGTGTTCTTATTTCAATTTCCAGGAGTGTAATTTTTCTTAACCATGAATCTTGTCTGAGACCTGACTTTCTCCTGGTGTAAACAGTTTTCAAACAACTTACGGGAATTCAGCCGGGTAGTATTTACAGCGAGGGCCGATATCTCGGCGGGATTACATCCCGCCATTTTCAAGGCACAAACTGCAACGGACAGGCGATGTACAGGAAATTTAAAACCTCGGTTCTTGGACTAATCCTGGAAAGGTAACATACAAACTGAACACTAGTACCACCAAAGATGACCAGAGACAGAGATATCCATAGTGAGACTATGAGCTAGCAGGTGAGGTAACTTTGACCCTGTCCCTCTGTTTTTTGACAAGGGAGAAAGGATTCCAAACGGAGTTCAAACAAAACCTCCATTCCCGTTTACGAGGTTGCTCATTAGTTTAATGTCAACCACCTCGTTTGCAACACTGTCCTAAAAGCTGGACGAGCATGCCAGAATCTCTGTGTTTTCTATATAACATGGGGTGACCAGCATGCAAGCAACGTTCGGCAACAGCAGATCTACTTGTCTGCTGTGATCGTGTGTGCCGTTTATGTTCAGTACATCGGTCCACCACGGTCCTGATGCAATGTATGCTAAGTGCTTTACTGCCGAATGAACAGAACTACGAGTGGATGGGGGTGTTGTCTTTCTTGACAAACGCCAAACTGCAGCACCCAGCGTAGGGCTTTCTTCTTTCCACTTATTATCTCACAGCTCGGTTGTTACTGGTAATTACGCCGTCACTGTAGAGAAACGAGCGCCCGTTGCAGGTAAGACGTTATTTGGGCCTAATTACAGAACCCATTTAGAGAAAGATTTACTTGTTGCGTACAGAGGAACAAATTAGACGGAAACACATTCTCGGCACGTAAGACTCTTCCATTGTGGGTGTGCATTTCCGCGACAAGGTTCGTATCTCTTAATGCAGTCAGTGTTCATAGTTGCTTTCATTAGAAATTTCGAAATTAATTATTTCCGCATTATTAGATACTTTCTGCAATTTTTCATCATTAGATATTTTTCATTAGATACTGAATCTCGTGTATTGAGCGTGATTTGTTGGGAAGCGCTTGTTCCTTCAGAACGAACGCGGTGAGTGAAGTTTATTATACACCGAAAACTGTTTACCAGCACATAGATTATGTGATTAAAAGTATACTGACACCCCAAAAACATAAGTTTTTCATACCAGGTACATTGTGCTGCCACCTACGGCCAGGTAGTCCATATCAAGGACCTCAGTAGTCATTAGACATCGTGAGGGAGCAGAATGGGGCGCTCCGAGGAACTCACGGACTTCGAACGGGGTCACGTGATTGGGTGTCACTCGTGTCATACACCTGTACACAAGATTCCACGCTCCTAAACATCCCCAGGTGCACTGTTTCCGATGTAATAGTGCACTGTGAAGGGTCACGTACAACGCAAAAGCGTACAGGCCGCCCTCGTCTGTTGACTGATAGAGACCGCCGACGGTTGAAGAGGGTCGTTATGTGTAATAGACAGACATCTAACCAGACCATCACATAGGAATTCCAAACTTTATCAGGAACCAACTGCAAGTACTATGAAAGTTAGGCGGGAGGTGAGAAACCTTGGATTTCATGGTCGACCGGCCGCCACACGTCACGACGGTAAATGGCAAACTACGCCTCTCTTGGCTTAACGAGCTTAAACATTGGATGATTTAACGGTGGAAAAACGTTGTATGGAGTGGCGAATCACGGTTCACAATGTGACGATCCGATGCCAGGGTGTGGGTGTGGTGAATGCCCAGCGAATGTCAACTGCCAGCGTGTGTAGTGCCAACAGTAAAATTCGGAGGCGGTGGTGTTGTGGTGTAGTCGTGTTTTTCACGGAGTAGACTTGCACCTCTCGTTGTTTTGCGTGTCACTATCGCAGCACAGGCCTACACTGATGTTTTAAGCACATTCTTGCTTCCCACAGTTGAAGAGCAATTCGGGGATGGCGATTGCATCCTTCAACATGATCGAGCACCTGTTCATAATGCACGGCCTTTGGCGGAGTGGCTACATGACAGTAACATCCCTGTAATGGACTGGCCTGTGCTGAGTCCTGACCTGAATCCTACAGAACACCTTTGGGATGTTTTGGAACGCCGACTTCGTGCCAGGCCATCACATATATCCATGCCCGAGGCAGGATTCGAACCTGGGACGTAGCGGTCGCGCGGTTCCAGACCGAAGCGCCTAGAACCGCTCTACCACACTGGCCGGCACTTGAAAGTCATTTTCAGCCAGATGTCAGGACACTTTTGATGACATAATGTATCTCTGTACTTGAATACGCATGTCTGTTTCAGTTCCTTTGGTACCTCAGTGTATTACACGGTGCTTCGTGACCTTTCGTCGCATGCCCCGTGTCCTTACTATGTAGCTGAAGTCAGACATGTTGAAGAGCGAATCACCACGCCCATGATGTGGAGGACCGGCGGCCTGCCTAACAAGGGCCAGATGCTTGGAAGAAATTGCTGGGGAACCTCCGTTAATGCATCAGGGAATATGGGAAATACGACGCTTCCGGCAAACATTATTCGACGGACTCCATATCCTGGATGGTCGGCATCTGAAGTCATAAAGGGACATTCCTTCAGCATTTTTGGACGGATTCCATCGGCTATTCACTGTTGCCCAGGAAGATCGCATGGCGACGGAGGTGTTGCTGCGACGACTAGAGGCGAGACCGGCCTCCACGGATGAGGAAGTGCTGCTGAAAGCGATCACAGAGGGTGACATACTGAAGGCACTCAAGAAAGGGGAGGAAATGAATCACCAGGAGCCGAAAGCATGTCCCTAGCATTTTAAGGGGCTTTCACAGACATCGTAGCGCCCCAGTGGCTGCAGCCCGACACATATGTGCCGCCAGTCTCCGTTGAAGGCTACCTTCTCCCAGTAGCGTAAAAGGCTGGAGGTCACGGTGTGGATCAGTACCGACCGCTCACCATGCTTAATGGTGATCATACAATCTTCACCCCAATCACGGCAACACGGCTCAAGACAGTGTTGTCACGCAGTATTTCGCCAGGTCGAAATAGCATGGGATACACAAAAACATACAATCAGCGCTCAGAGACCGTACAGACGTAATTGCCTGTCTACTTGGAGCGGCTCTGGCGATTTGGCTGGATTCATCACGACTTCCTGACATCGGTGAAGCGCTGCATCGGGTTTCTGTCCGTTTTTATTAAGATCGCTATGCGGCTGCTACAGAGTGCCATCCCTAGAATGATAGCGGCCGAGATGTGGGTCCTATTCTGATTACGAGCTCAGTGCGAGAAGGCTGCACGCTGTCAGTAGTCCTTTTGTCAGAAGCGTTTCAACTGCTCATGAAAGGGCTGTGGCAGACACTCACTGGCATGACCTGCTGTTCCTTGTGCGATGGTCACAGGAGAAACGAGGACGCCTCGATTGGATTGCACAGAATGGAGTTGCAGTGGGCAGTATTTTCAGTATGCCCATTCAATGAGGAGTGGATGGGGACCTCTTCTCCTTACGAGTCGTTGAAATATTGAGAAGCTTGGGGAATCCATTCATCCGCGAGCTACGGAGGATGGCGATGATGAGTTATAAGCACCTGCTCCATTTGATTAACGTTCGTGTGCGAAATAATTCCTTACCAGTCCTGGAAATGTTACATTGCGTGTATCTTGAATCGTGGTTGCAACATACTGCATAGATACACTACTGGCCATTCAAACTGCTACACCAAGAAGAAACACAGATGATAAACGGATTCATTGGATAAATTTACTATACCAGAACTGAAATGAGATTACATTTTCACTCAGTTTGGGCGCATAGATCCTGAGAAATCAGTAACCAGAACAACCACCTCTGACCGTAATAACGGCCTGGATACGCCTGGGCATTTAGACAAACAGAGCTTGGATAGCGTGTACAGGTACAGCTGCCGTGCAGCTTCAACACGATACCACAGTTCATCAAGAGAAGTGACTGGCGTATTGTGACGAGCCAGTTGCTCGGCCACCATTGACCAGACGTTTTCGATTGGTGAGAGATCTGGAGAATGTGCTGGCTAGAGCAGCAGTCGAACATTTTCTGTATCCAGAAAGGCCCGTACTGGACCTGCAACGTGTGGTCGTGCATTATCGTGATGAAATATATGGTTTCGCTGGGCCCGAATGAGGCCGGCCATAATGGTGGAGCGGTTCTAGGCGCTACAGTCCGGAACCGCGCGACTGCTACGGTCGCAGGTTCGAATCCTGCCTTGGGCATGGATGTGTGTGATGTTCTTAGGTTAGTTAGGTTTAAGTAGTTCTAAGTTCTAGGAGACTCATGACCTCACTAAAATCCCATAGTGATCAGAGCCATTTGAACCATTTGATTGAATGAAGGATAGAGCCACGGGTTGTAACATATCTAAAATGTGACTTCCACTCTTCAAAGAGCCGTCAATGCGAACAAGAGGTGACCGAGACGTGTACGCAATTGCACCCTATACCATCACGCCGGGTGATAGGCCAGTATGACGATGACGAATACACGCTTCCAATGTGCGTTCAGCTCGATGACGCCAAGCACGGATGCGGCCATCACGATGCTGTAAACAGAACCTGGATTCATCCGAAAAAATTACGTTTTGCCATTCGTACACCCCGGTTCGTCGTGTCTGTGATGTAGCGTCAATGGTAACTGCAGCCACAGTCTCCGAGCTGGTAGTCCATGCTGCTGCAAAGGTCGTCGAACTGTTCGTGCAGATGGTTGTTGTCTTGCAAACGTCCCCATCTGTTGACTCAGGGATTGAGACGTGGCTGCACGATCCGTTACAGCCATACGGATAAGATGCCTGTCATCTCGACTGCTAGTGATACAAGGCCGTTGGGATCCAGCACGGCGTTCCGTGTTACCCACCTGAAACCACCGATTCCATATTGTGCTAACCGTCATTGGATCTCGACCAACGCGAGCAGCAATGTCGCGATACGATAAACCGCAATCGCTATAGGCTACCATCCGACCTTTATCAAAGTCGGAAACGTGATGGTACACATTTCTTCTCCTTACTCGAGGCATCACAACAACGTTTCATCAGGCATCGACGGTGCACGTTGTAGGTGTGCCTATCATAGCATCATCTTCCAGACGGTTAAATTTCGCGTCTGTAGCACGTAATGTTCGCGGTGTAGCAATTTTAATGGCCAGTAGTGTACTTCAACTGGAATTGCGGATCGCCTGACGGGCGCCTTTGTAAATTTTGTCATCCGTGGGATGGTATTCATGATTCATTACGGTACTCTAACCCTAGGCACGTGGGATGGTCGACTTAGCTTTACGAACATGAGCCTCAAGTCACTCTCAGAATACAGCATCACCGGACGTATACAGTATCATTGGCACTCATTGACGAACCACCGCCATGCTCTTACGTGCCGCCTGTTCGAGTCGGCAACATCTCACAGACTCTTGCTCTCACTGCAATGTTTCTAGCAGATTACAGCCATGTCCGTCAGAAGCTGCCACCGCCCAGCGAACCAACAGTGCGATATATTTATCGTCTCTCGTACGATGAAATAAAAGAAATTATTCAGATAGTGAAGGGAGACGAAAATTTAATAGTAATGGGTGACTGGAATTCGAGTGTAGGAAAAGGGAGAGAAGGAAACATAGTAGGGGAACATGGATTGGGGCTAAGAAATGAAAGAGGAAGCCGCCTAGTAGAATTTTGTACAGAGCACAACATAATCATAGGTAACACTTGGTTTAAGAATCATGAAAGAAGGTTGTATACGTGGAAGAACCTTGGAGATACTAAAAGGTATCAGATAGATTATATAATGGTAAGACAGAGATTTAGGAACCAGGTTTTAAATTGTAAGACATTTCCATGGAAGACGAATGGAATATTCCAGAATTTGAAACACGAACATCTGCTAGCATGAGTTTCTTAGAAGTAGATACCTTAGGGGTTGCGAAGCAACTCAAATCGCTTGATACGGGCAAGTCTTCAGGTCCAGATTGTATACCGATTAGGTTCCTTTCAGATTACGCTGATACTATAGCTCCCTACTTAGCACTCATATACAACCGCTCGCTCACCGATAGATCTGTACCTACAGATTGGAAAATTGCGCAGGTCGCACCAGTGTTCAAGAAGGGTAGTAGGAGTAATCCATTTAACTACAGACCTATATCATTGACGTCGGTTTGCAGTAGGGTTTTGGAGCATATACTGTATTCAAACATTATGAATCACCTCTAAGGGAACGATCTGTTGACACGTAATCAGCATGGCTTCAGAAAACATCGCTCTTGTGCAGCGCAGCTAGCTCTTTATTCGCACGAAGTAATGGCCGCTATCGACAGGGGATCTCAAGTTGATTCCGTATTTCTAGATTTCCGGAAAGCTTTTGACACCGTTCCTCACAAGCGACTTCTAATCAAGCTGCGGAGCTATGGGGTATCGTCTCAGTTATGCGACTGGATTCGTGATTTCTTGTCAGGAAGGTCGCAGTTCGTAGTAATAGACGGCAAATCATCGAGTAAAACTGAAGTGATATCAGGTGTTCCCCAGGGAAGCGTCCTGGGACCTCTACTGTTCCTGATCTATATAAATGACCTGGGTGACAATCTGAGCAGTTCTCTTAGGTTGTTCGCAGATGATGCTGTAATTTACCGTCTAGTAAGGTCATCCGAAGACCAGTATCAGCTGCAAAGCGATTTAGAAAAGATTGCTGTATGGTGTGTCAGGTGGCAGTTGACGCAAAATAACGAAAAGTGTGAGATGATCCACATGAGTTCCAAAAGAAATCCGTTGGAATTCGATTACTCGATAAATAGTACAATTCTCAAGGCTGTCAATTCAACTAAGTACCTGGGTGTTAAAATTACAAACAACTTCAGTTGGAAGGACCACATAGATAATATTGTCGGGAAGGCGAGCCAAAGGTTTCGTTTCATTGGCAGGACACTTAGAAGATGCAACAAGTCCACTAAAGAGACAGCTTACACTACACTCGTTCGTCCTCTGTTAGAATATTGCTGCGCGGTGTGGGATCCTTACCAGGTGGGATTGACGGAGGACATCGAAAGGGTGCAAAGAAGGGCAGCTCGTTTTGTATTATCGCGTTATAGGGGAGAGAGTGTGGCAGATATGATACACGAGTTGGGATGGAAGTCATTACAGCATAGGCGTTTTTCGTCGCGGCGAGACCTTTTTACGAAATTTCAGTCACCAACTTTCTCTTCCGAATGCGAAAATATTTTGTTGAGCCCAACCTACATAGGTAGGAATGATCATCAAAATAAAATAAGAGAAATCAGAGCTCGAACAGAAAGGTTTAGGTGTTCGTTTTTCCCGCTCGCTGTTCGGGAGTGGAATAGTAGAGAGATAGTATGATTGTGGTTCGATGAACCCTCTGCCAAGCACTTAAATGTGAATTGCAGAGTAGTCATGTAGATGTAGATGTAGATGGACTCTGACCACAATCTATTGGTTATGACCTGTAGATTAAAACTGAAGAAACTGCAAAATGTGGGAAATTAAGGAGATGGGACCTGGATAAACTGAAAGAACCAGAGGTTGTACAGAGTTTCAGGGAGAGCATAAGGGAACAATTGACAGGAATAGGGGAAAGAAATACAGTAGAAGAAGAATGGGTTGCTCTGAGGGATGAAGTAGTGAGGGCAGCAGAGGATAAAGTAGGTAAAAAGACGAGGGCTGCTAGAAATCCTTGGGTAACAGAAGAAATTTTGAATTTAATTGATGAAAGGAGAAAATATAAAAATGTAGTAAATGAAGCAGGCAAAAAGGAATACAAACGTCTCAAAAATGAGATCGACAGGAAGTGCAAAATGGCTAAACAGGGATGGCTAGAGGACAAATGTAAGGATGTAGAGGCTTATCTCACTAGGGGTAAGATAGATACTGCCTACAGGAAAATTAAAGAGACCTTTGGAGAGAAGAGAACCACGTGTATGCATATCAAGAGCTCAGATGGCAACCCAGTTCTAAGCAAAGAAGGGAAGGCAGAAATGTGGAAGGAGTATATAGAAGGTTTATACAAGGGTGATGTACTTGAGGACAATATTATGGAAATGGAAGAGGATGTAGATGAAGACGAAATGGGAGATACGATACTGCGTGAAGAGTTTGACAGAGCACTGAAAGACCTGAGTCGAAACAAGGCCCCCGGAGTAGACAACATTCCATTAGAACTACTGACGGCCTTGGGAGAGCCAGTCCTGACAAAACTCTACCAGCTGGTGAGCAAGATGTATGAGACAGGCGAAATACCCTCAGACTTCAAGAAGAATATAATAATTCCAATCCCAAAGAAAGCAGGTGCTGACAGATGTGAAAATTACCGAACTATCAGTCTAATAAGTCACAGCTGCAAAATACTAACGCGAATTCTTTACAGACGAATGGAAAAACTGGTAGATGCGGACCTCGGGGAGGATTAGTTTGGATTCCGTCGAAATGTTGGAACACGTGAGGCAATACTGACCTTACGACGTATCTTAGAAGAAAGATTAAGAAAAGGCAAACCTACGTTTCTAGCATTTGTAGACTTAGAGAAAGCTTTTGACAATGTTGACTGGAATACTCTTTTTCAAATTCTAAAGGTGGCAGGGGTAAAATGCAGGGAGCGAATGGCTATTTACAATTTGTACAGAAACCAGATGGCAGTCATAAGAGTCGAGGGGCATGAAAGGGAAGCAGTGGTTGGGAAAGGAGTGAGACAGGGTTGTAGCCTCTCCCCGATGTTATTCAATCTGTATATTGAGCAAGCAGTGAAGGAAACAAAAGAAAAATTCGGAGTAGGTATTAAAATCCTGGGAGAAGATACAAAAACTTTGAGGTTCGCCGATGACATTGTAATTCTGTCAGAGACGGCAAAGGACTTGGAAGAGCAGTTGAACGGAATGGACAGTGTCTTGAAAGGAGGATATAAGATGAACATCAACAAAAGCAAAACGAGGATAATGGAATGTAGTCAAATTAAATCGGGTGATGCTGAGGGAATTAGATTAGGAAATGAGACACTTAAAGTAGTAAAGGAGTTTTGCTATTTAGGAAGTAAAATAAATGATGATGGTCGAAGTAGAGAGGATATAAAATGTAGACTGGCATTGGCAAGGAAAGCGTTTCTGAAGAAGAGAAATTTGTTAACATCGAATATAGATTTAAGTGTCAGGAAGTCATTTCTGAAAATATTTGTTTGGAGTGTAGCCATGTATGGAAGTGAAACATGGACGATAACTAGTTTGGACAAGAAGAGAATAGAAGCTTTCGAAATGTGGTGCTACAGAAGAATACTGAAGATAAGGTGGATAGATCACGTAACTAATGAGGAGGTATTGAATAGGATTGGGGAGAAGAGAAGTTTGTGGCACAACTTGACTAGAAGAAGGGATCGGTTGGTAGGACATGTTTTGAGGCATCAAGTGATCACAAATTTAGCATTGGAGGGCAGTGTGGAGGGTAAAAATCGTAGAGGGAGACCGAGAGATGAGTACACTAAGCAGATTCAGAAGGATGTAGGTTGTAGTAGGTACTGGGAGATGAAGCAGCTTGCACAGGATAGAGTAGCATGGAGAGCTGCATCAAACCAGACTCAGGACTGAAGACAACAACAACAACTCTCGTACTTGAACCGACAGTGCGACATATCTCGGCGCCTCGATCTTCATGCTGTTGTTGTCGTTGTTGTGGTCTTCAGTCCTGAGACTGGTTTAATGCAGCTCTCCATGCTTCTTTACCCTGTGCAAGCTTCTTCATCTCCCAGTACCTACAGCAACCTACATCCTTCTGAATCTGCTTAGTGTATTCATCTCTTGGTCTCCCTCTACGATTTTTACCCTCCACGCTGCCCTCCAACAACGTTACACCTGATGCCTCAGAACATGTCCTACCAACCGGTCCCTTCTTCTAGTCAATTTGTGCCACAAACTACTCTTATCCCCAATTATATTCAATACCTCCTCATTAGTTATGTGATCTACCCATCTAATCTTCAGCATTCTTATGTAGCAGAGCATTAAAAAATTTTCTATTCTCTTCTTGTCTACACTGTAAATCACTTCGATACGTGGCTACACTCCATACAAATAATTTCAGGAAAGACTTCCTGACGCTTAAAGCTATACTCAATGTTAACAAATTTCTCTTCTTCACAAATGCTATCCTTTCCATAGCCAGTCTACATTTTATATCCTCTCTACTTCGACCATCATCAGTTATTTTGCAGCCCAAATAGCATTACTACTTCAAGTGTCTCATTTTGTAATCTAATTCCCCCTAACATTACCTGATTTAATTCGACTACATTCCATTACCTTTGTTTCGTTTTTGTTGATGTTCATCTTATATCTAACTTTTAAGACACTGTCCATTCCGTTCAACTGCTCTTCCAAATTCTTTGCTGTCTCTGACAGAATCACAATGCCATCGGAAAACCTCAAAGTTTTTATTTATGCTATATGGATTTTAATTCCTGCACCTAATTTTTGTTTTCTTTTATTAATTGCTTTCTTAACATACAGATTGGATAACGTGGCTCATAGGCTACAACCCTGTCTCACTCTCTTCGCAACGACAGCTTCCCTTTCGTGCCCTTCGACTCTTGTAAGTGCCTTCTGGTTTCTGTACAAATTATAAAGAGCCTTTTGCTCCCTTACCTTAAAAAGTTTAGAAGAGCACTATTTATTTTAAGCCTACAATTGACGATGACAGTACTTATTTATCCTGGCTCTCGCGAATGTTCGAAATTTCACAATGCATCATAACGCAAACAGGTACTGATACTAAAACTGAAATACTGCGCAGAAATAGCGACGCGGTGAGTTATAAATTTAAATGCATACACGATGTTGCGCAAGCGGTCTCACACAAGGGAGATTTCCCAAGTCGGCCTTTAAAATGTAAATAAACGTGCGCATTGCACGGATTTTTCACTTAGCTTATTGTGTGTACACTTCTGTATTGCCGTGTCGAAGAAGAACCAAGTTATTTGTACATTTGCACGTGATAGATCTCTCACATGTATGAAACGAGTCTGTCGAATGCAGTGGATTTGTTTCGGAAAAGTAAGCAACACTCGAAACTCAGAATTGACCGGTGTGCGCTTTTGAGACAGTGACTGATCTCTTCACCAAAAATGTATGTGAAACATAATGGACTTAACTACTAAGGTCATAGTCCCTAAGCTTACACACTACTTAACCTAAATTATCCTACGGACAAATACACACACCCATGCCCGAGGGAGGACTAGAACCTCCGCCGGGAGCAGCCACTCTGTCCATGACTGCAGTGCCCCAAACCACACGGCTAATCCCGCGCGGCTGATCTCTTCTCCAGCGAGTTAACATCTATTAGGAACATTAATGTGACATTAGCAGTGAAGTTTCGAGGAATAAACGTCGTACAGTAGTTACACTCCTGTCAAAGGTCAGTGCCAACGTAGTTGGTGCTGGCAACCGACCGCCTGGTGAAGATTGGCCGGGGCTGGAATTCAGTTAAATAGTTTTCATTCGACATGGTGCCACAGTACTATATATTTTAATTTTAATGTTGACTGTGCGTTACTCACGCACATTATAGTAATTTTGTGCTTCTGAAGAAAACTAGATTAAATTAGCCGGAACCTGGTGAAGGCCAGAAAATTTGTGCCACTGAGGCTTATTCTTCGAAATACACTCCTGGAAATTGAAATAAGAACACCGTGAATTCATTGTCCCAGGAAGGGGAAACTTTATTGACACATTCCTGGGATCAGATACATCACATGATCACACTGACAGAACCACAGGCACATAGACACAGGCAACAGAGAATGCACAATGTCGGTACTAGTACAGTGTATATCCACCTTACGCAGCAATGCAGGCTGCTATTCTCCCATGGAGACGATCGTAGAGATGCTGAATGTAGTCCTGTGGAACGGCTTGCCATGCCATTTCCACCTAGCGCCTCAGTTGGACCAGCGTTTGTGCTGGACGTGCAGACCGCGTGAGACGACGCTTCATCCAGTCCCAAACATGCTCAATGGGGGACAGATCCGGAGATCTTGCTGGCCAGGGTAGTTGACTTACACCTTCTAGAGAACTTTGGGTTGCACTGGATACATGCGGACGTGCATTGTCCTGTTGGAACAGCAAGTTCCCTTGCCGGTCTAGGAATGGTAGAACGATGGGTTCGATGACGGTTTGGATGTACCGTGCACTATTCAGTGTCCCTTCGACGATCACCAAAGGTGTACGGCCAGTGTAGGAGATCGCTCCCCACACCATGATGCCGGGTGTTGGCCCTGTGTGCCTCGGTCGTATGCAGTCCTGATTGTGGCGCTCACCTGCACGGCGCCAAACACGCATACGACCATCATTGGCACCAAGGCAGAAGCGACTCTCATCGCTGAAGACGACACGACTCCATTCGTCCCTCCATTCACACCTGTCGCGACACCACTGGAGGCGGGCTGCACGATGTTGGGGCGTGAGCGGAAGACGGCCTAACGGTGTGCAGGACCGTAGCCCAGCTTAATGGAGACGGTTGCGAATGGTCCTCGCCGATACCCCAGGAGCAACAGTGTCCCTAATTTGCTGGGAAGTGGCGGTGCGGTCCCCTACGGCACTGCGTAGTATCCTACGGTCTTGGAGTGCATCCGTGCGACGCTGCGGTCCGGGCACGTGCACCTTCCGCCAACCACTGGCGACAACATCGATGTACTGCGGAGACCTCACGCCCCACGTGTTGAGCAATTCGGCGGTACGCCCACCCGGCCCCCCGCATGCCCACTATACGCCCTCGCTCAAAGTCCGTCAACTGCACATAGGTTCACGTCCACGCTGTCGCGGCATGCTACCAGTGTTAAAGACTGCGATGGAGCTCCGTATGCCACGGCAAACTAGCTGACACTGACGGCTGCGGTGCACAAATGCTGCGCAGCTAGCGCCATTCGACGGCCAACACCGCAGTTCCTGGTGTGTCCGTTGTGCCGTTCGTGTGATCATTGCTTGTACAGCCCTCTCGCAGTGTCCGGAGCAAGTATGGTGAGTCTGACACACCGGTGTCAATGTGTTCTTTTTTCCATTACCAGGAGTGTATTAGCCTTAACTGTCCCTGTATCGAGCGACCAAGTGCAGCGGGTATGGAAATGTATGCCAGAAAGTAACGTCTGTCACCTGTACAACACAATTCATGCACGTTTGCTTCTTACATTCAACATCGTGGCGGTTATAGCGGTTATTAATGCACCAGTATTCTCCATTTGCCACAGCTTATCTTGAGCTTACATTGACCTGTGACCTCGCAATGTTAGTCACTTAGACATGTTTCCTAGACAAATATATTACCCCAGTTTTATTACTCTAGTATAATTACTTTTATGTGTTGAGGTCTTTTCTCGCCATTGTTGTTCAGAGGTGATCAGCTGGGTGTCTGTGCAAGAGGCAGAGTTCAACATTGCGGTCATCAGACGCGCTGACGAACTGAAAGCCTCACAGCTGGCGCAGGGCAGATACCTCCTGCTCCGCGCACCGAGTCCGCCAGCCAGAGAGTCTCGCCGCTGTCCACTGCGGGACGGGCACCGACACTTCTCAGTCGCACTCCGCGCGGGGTCCCAGGACTTACCGGCCATGTAGCCATCCCACGAGTGATGGCCGGCTCACTTACTCGAGTCTCGATAAATTGTTTACACTACTGGCCATTAAAATTGCTACACCACGAAGATGACGAACTAGAGACACCAAATTTAACCGACAGGAAGAATATGCAAATGATTAGATTTTCATAGCGTTCACACAAGGTTGGCGCCGATAGCGACACCTACAACGTGCTGACACGAGGAAAGTTTCCAACCAATTACTCATACGGAAATAGCAGCTGACCAGCATTGCCTGGTGATACGTTGTTTTGATGCCTCGTGTAAGGAGGAGAAATGCGTACCATCACGTTTCCGACTTCGATAAAAGTCTGATTGTAGCATATCGCGATTGTGGTTCGACGTATCGCGACATTGCTGCCCCGTTGGTTGAGCTCCAATGACTGTTGCCAGAATATGGAATCGGTAGGTTCAGGAGGGTAATAGGGAACGCCATGCTGGATCCCAACGGCCTCGTATCACTAGAAGTCGAGATGAAAGGCATCTAATCTAAATGGCTCTAACGGATCGGGCAGCCACGTCTCGATCCCCGAGTCAACAGATGGGGACGTTTGCAAGACGACAACCATCTCCAAAAACACTTGGACGACGTTTGCAGAAGCACGGACTATCAGCTCGGAGACCGTGGCTGAGGTTACCTTTGACGCTGCATCACAGACAGGAGCGCCTGCGGTGGTGTACTCAACGACGAACCTGGGTGAACGAATGCGAAAAAGTCATTTTTTCTGATGAATCCAGTTCTGTTTACAGCATCACGATGGTCGCTTCCGTGTTTGGCGACATCGCAGTGAACGCACAAATGGAAGCTTGTATTCGTCATCGCCATACTGGTATATCACCCTGTGTGATGGTTACACACCTCTGTCACCTCTTGTTCGTATTCACGGCACTTTAACAGTGGAAGTCACGTTTCAGATGTGTTACGAGCCGTGGCTCTACCTCCATTCGATCCCTGCGAAACCCTACTGAGCGTGAATGCTTGCGTCTGTCTCCCGAGTCACGCGTTTTCCAGGCCGAGAGCGCTGGCGGTGGTGCGATCTTCCTGCTGTGCGTACTAGCAGGATAATGCACGCCCGCCTGTTGCAGGTCCTGTGCGGGCCTTTCTGGATGTAGACAATGTTCGACTGCTGCCCTGGCCAGCACGTTCTCCAGTTCTCTCACCAGTTGAAAACGTCTCGTCAATGGTGGCCGAGTAACTGGCTACTCACAATACGCCAGTCACTATTCTTGATGAACTGTGGTATCGAGTTGAAGCTGCATGGACAGCTGTACCTGTACACGCTATCCAAGCACTGTTTGACTCAATGCCCAGGCGTATCGAGGCCGTTACTATGGTCAGAGGTGGTTGTTCTGGGTACTGATTTCTCAAGATCTATGCACTCAAATTGTGTGAAAATATAATCAAATGTCGGTTCCAGTATAATATATTTGTCCAATGAATACCCATTTATCATCTGCATTTATTCTTGGTGTAGCAGTTTTAATGGCCAGTAGTGGAATTGCACAGTCCCAGAAGTTAGAAGCCAGCGTATTCCGAACCGCGTACTTCTGCGACGGCGGACCCTTTAGCCGGACGTAGTCCGCCATGCCTTCGCTGTACTCGGCGACGATTTTCGAAAGGATACTGCGTTTGGCCTATGTACGTCACCATCATGCTGGGTGAGTATGTTACAGCCGCGAGCAACCGGCGAGCAGTGCATGGCAGAGAGTGGAGACGTAAAGCCGCCAGGTTGCAGGTATAGCTAACAACGAACAGACAGGGCAGCCGAAGGAGCACGGGACGACAGACACTGCGACCGACGAGGTCACACCACGAGGCAATTGAGCGAGGACTGAGCTGAGGCAGTAATGCAGGGAGCCCTTTACAACGAAAGTTGTTGACTCGGAGCTGGAGCGCAGTGCGGCCGACATTCACGCACGACCTAAGGCGAGTACCAGACTGCCGCGGTAGCGGCGCGCTGCCGCCTAAATACAGGACCGCGGAAAACGCGATTGGCCGCGCGTGTCACGTGGTACGGGTAAATGGCCCACTCACACGCAGGCGGGCGCAGGAGAACAGACACCCCAAGTCCGTACCCTCTGGCGCGTATTCAACTTCCGCGCGCCTTCCGACACCAGAGAGGATCTTGTACACCCCTATTTCCGTTCTCCGAGGTGCCCGGTGAGCGGACGTTTCCGAAGAATTCCTCCAATCTTCCCGTATAGCGCGCCACAAAAATGGAGTAATCCAGCCGTTCTTCCGGCAAGTATAGCCTGCCTATAAACTTATCTTTACAGGTTAAGACTTAAATACTTTTAAAACTATACCAGCTATTAACGAATTGTTTTAACATGTCTGAAGGTAGCTCATAAAGTCTGGTTCCGGCAAACTCAGACCTCAATGCGCCCCTGCACGGGTAATGTCTGGTCGGAAACTCGTTTTTCTCCCCATATGCCCCAAGAACTCCAAGGCGACGCATTCAAAAACACCGCGAATGCGTGCCTCCAAGTCATGTTGACCTCTAACCTCGGTTTGCTCGAGCAGATCCTTTACAAAACCCCACAGGCAGATGTCTAGTGGCGTGAGGTCAGGAGATCGTGGCAATTTCTTCACCTCGTTCAAAAACATCTATATGGAAAGTTTTCATCTAGAAGCTGATGGACATATAGGGAGCAATGGTTGGTGCTCCACCCTGCAGGAAAATGGCATCCGTTATCAGGTGTTACAATTGTGGCACACCTGTAACATGTTCAGGTACAAGCAGATTCGATGACAAAAACAGGATCACAGATGCAACTGTGCAACATGTTTCACCAAACTTTGACCTTGGGGCTTCTCTTTCCAGTTCACATCTAACAAGAGGGTTCTGTTAACCCCATGTGCCAATGTTGTGACGATTCAGTTTGCCAGATACATAAAACAGTACCTCAAGGGAGAAACAAATCTTTTACAAGAAATGTTTGCATCAGTCTTGCCTAGCATATCCACTATAAACTTTACGTGCAGTGAGTTTAATGCCTGAAGCCTGATGGATCTGTATCTTATAGGGATGTAGCCAAAAACTCTCATGCAAGACATTATCTACTATTGCCCGTCTTATTTCCAACTTTCTGGCCACTGTGTGCATCGTTGTTGTCAGACTCCTCGAAAACGCATGCCTCACCTTGTCCACGTAGGCGTCTGAAACATATTGGCGACCCACAACATTTTTGTGGAAAACTCTATTTGTTTCTACGTATTGCCAGTCCAAGCAGTTGGTTGGGACGCTCGTTGGCTTCCACACCATGATCCAAAGTTTCGTGGAACTCACTATCACACGTCGTCTGTATTAACTACACCCCTCAGTGAACTTTCTCCTTTGTCATCCATATTTTATCAGCATTTCAACTTCAATTTTGAGTGAAAATTGCTTCACAGAGAGCAAACCATTTGTTAATGACTGGTATACTTTTATAGTTATTAAAGTCTGAGGTTGTAAACTCAATTTAAGGACATCCTGTATTTCGTCAACTACTACGATGGCAGTAGCTCAAAATTCAGCTGTGGAACTCTTGGCGAGTTATTAGGAATACTGATCAAAATTTTTTTCGCCAACTGTCAAATAAATTTTGTTACGAGAGTGCAATTTTCTCGATTATTCTCGTTTCCTCCGCAGTATTCTGCAGAACTGGTCAAGTTTTGCAGAGAGTTCTGTATGTTCCTGGCCACTGTTGGGTCTTTCACCATAGGAATTAAGGGAGAGGATGTTGTTAGGTGGCCAGTATCCTCTTCCTGCAACACAGTTGCACACATGTATTAACAGGATACTTCGTTTACATAAACGCGAAGCTACTTACCTTAAGAGTCGTACAAGATCTTCCATAACAGTCTACGCTAGCCTCACTGCTGGTGAAGTACAAGTCCTGACACAAACACTACGCTGGTCGCAATGTACTGACAGATGCCAGTTAGGATGGGAGTTAGTCCACAAACTAATGATTGAGACTGAGGTGAGCCTGACTGCGCCCTCCGGTCGGCGGCAGCAATCTGAACACTGGCGGTCCACAGGGCGTTGGCGGCCAATTGCTTGCTGGTCTGTCTTTGGCCTCTCTTGTGATGGGCGCACTTGATGCAGCGCCTACTATCCATCTTTGCCGACCTGAGTGCTGGTGACAGCTTACACTTGCACACAGACAACTGCAGTACTATAGCAGTATCCTTGAAGAGCTTGGAAGAAATGCGATACTTGATGAAAGTCAGGTGCCGTATTCAGTAGGCTAGGTGAATCCTACTGGCAGAACGTTCTGTGCAGACTCGGAACCTCCTGCATTGTTGCAGGTCGCTGATTTCGGCGCGCCCCTTCATGTCGTCCATCAACGGCTTCCTGTGTCTTCTCGGCGCTTCCAGGGCTGGCTGCCTCTTCATAGACCCCTACAACCTCAAGGAGGTGAGCCTGCATCATGTAGCTCTGTGCATGCTGATCTTCCTAAGCAAGGTTTAAGAACACTGTGCGTATGTGTGCATGTGTGTGTGTGTGTGTGTGTGAGAAAAGAGTCTGCACACACACAGTGCTCAAATGAGCAACAGTCCCCCACAACAAGTGATAAATGAATACACAGCTCTCTGCAATGGAACTCTGTTCTCTGCCCTCAAGTAAATATTAGACAAGTCCAACGTATAGAGCTCTCAACCCCCCCCTCCCCACACACACACATACAAAGAAAAAAAAAGAAAATCAAACCTACTGTCACTCTCCCTCTCTCTCTCTCTCTCTCTCTATCTCTCTCTCTCTCTCTCTCTCTCTCTCCGTTTTCCCAGACACACACCAAAGGAATAACAGTAATACAGTAATAATAATGAAAAATCGTCAAACCCTCTCTCTAGCTCTCTCTCGCTCTCCCACTCCCACGCACACACACACACACACACACACACACACACACACACACAAGCAAAAAAGCACAGACACGACTGAAAGTTTTAGAATCACTGTCAGGAACACCTTCCACTGTTCCACTGTCCATCCATCTTGTTTTTCACCTCCAACTGTACCTCTGTCCGCCATGTTTATTTTTACACCTGGTAAATAGTGAAACAGTGACAGCTTAATATGAAGTGTTTCTTTCACACGTGATGAAGATGAGGAAAATGACTATGTAAGTGAAACATAATGTAAATAGACACACACACACACACACACACACACACACATACAGAATTAATTAATTTCAGGCATAGCCATAACAATTTTCAAATCGTAATTTTGGGTTAAATAATTTGTCTACTTCAAAGTGTAAGTGGTTACAGATGACAAACTGTGAAACAAAACAGCCACTGTAGAGACATAATACATTCATAATTTTATGTGTTTTTCGAATATCTGTAATTACGACTTAAAAACTAATATTTACATGTATACAAAGAGTAAAGAACATTCTTTAACAGACATAATATAAAACCCCGCTGAAGATGCAGCAACTGCAGTGAAACATGTTTGGGTTAAAAAATAAAATTGTGTTTTGCTAAAGTCGGACCGTATCCAAAAAAATATGCATTGTACAGATAATGCTGTCGCTTACAGTCTCATGAGATAACCAAAAGAACAAAACGAATTGAAAAACTATTTGGGCAAGTCCGAAATGTTGCAGTTAATCGTAAAGATTTTCATTATCGTAAAAGTGTGTAGTTCTTGAAATGTGCAGTAAAAAGTTCTGCAGCTTGTATTCAAATGTTTTACTCTCAGAGTGTCGAAACGATCCATGGGCGGGTATCGTTGTCGACGCCATGCCGACGTTCCAAAAACCCGTCTTTTACCATAGAAGCACATTTCTTTTTGACAGAAATTGAATTCAAAATGCCCCCTACATTAATGGAAACGTTTCAGCCACATAAATTTCCGGTGTAACACAGGCTATGACTATATAGGGTGATTCACGATCATATGCAAATGATTCTACATGTAAAACTGAAGAAAAACATATAAACATAGTCCCGCAAATGTACAGTTACGGCTAATAAAAATTTTTTTCTGAAATTTAGCACCATTGTAATACGAAACCATCACAACACTGTACGAGTTTAAAGTAAAGCACGGTTTCACTTATTTAGTTGTTACTGGTCTGGTGAATCTAATAGGACACGTCCCAGACTTGTATCTGCAGTAGTTTTCGAGGACATCAAGAGAAGCAAAGACGTAATTTTGTAAAACTTTGAATTTATTAACTAGTTGGCCCAATTTGTATTTTAAATCCTAGACAGTTGCACAAATTTCAACACAAGTTGTAAAGAATTTAATTTTAGAAAAACTATGGTAATAACATAATAAAGGATAGGATTTTCCGGATGTGAAGGATGGATTTTGTGTTTGTAGTAAGGATACAGATTATTGTGCTTCAGTGTACGCCATACCTTAGATTGTGAAATGCCACATCGTTGAGAGGTGCAAAGTGTACTTCTACCCTGGCTACGTTGAACTGCATCCATAATATCGTCACCATCGTCTTCACGTATCGAGCGCTCGTACTAATTATGAACGCCAGGTAGAGAACCTGTCTCCCGTAACATTCGAAACACTCCCTTAATGGTTCATGCATTCGGAATCCTCCGAGTTCGATAACGTAGGCGATATTTGGAGCCATAGTATTACCATCACAGCCGGCCGGAGTGGCCGTGCGGTTCTGGGCGGTACAGTCTGGCACCGAGCGACCACTACGGTCGCAGGTTCGAATACTGCTTCGGGCATGGATATGTGTGATATCCTTAGGTTAGTTAGGTTTAATTGGTTCTAAGTTATAGGCGACTGATGACCTCAGAAGTTAAGTCGCATAGTGCTTAGAGCCATTTGAACCATTAGCGTCACATTTGCCATAAATAAACTCCATATCGGGGTATTCCTTGGTCGTAAATAAGAAAGGCATCTTTGTTTCATAAATAGGCCACGGCCTTGCCGCAGTGGATGCACCGGTTCCCATCAGATCACCAAAGTAAAGCGCTCTCGGGCGTGGCCCGCACTTGGATGGGTGACCATCCGGGCCGACATGCGCTGTTACTGTTTTTCGGGGTGCACTCAGCCTCGTGACGCCATTGAGGAACTACTCGACCGAATGGTAGCGTCTCCGGTCAAATAAAACCATCACAACGACCGGGAGAGCGGTGTGCTGACCCCATGAGCCTCCTAGCCGCATCCTCAGCCGAGGACGACACGGCGGTCGGTGGTACCAGTGGGCCACTTGTGGCCTGCAGGTGGAGAGCTTTTGTTTATTTCATAAACAATCTGCAAACTACAACAGCTAGAATGAGGTTTCTCTGCTGTCACTGAAGAATACAGAAAACTAACTCGTTTCAAGGATAGGAAACGACTGAAACAACTCACTAACGATTGTCAACAGTGACATAAAACTTTCTACATTCTTAATGGAAAGTACACGAATTTAGTTGTACAATAACTCGATGTTGTGGGAAACTACTGCAGTTATACGTCTGGGACATTACTGGCCATTAAAATTGCAACACCACCTAGATGACGTCCTACAGACGTGAAATTTAACCGACAGGAAGAATATGCTGTGAGATGCAAATGATTAGCTTTTCATAGCATTCACACAATGCTGGCGCCAGTGGCGACACATACAACGTCTTGAAATGAGGAAAGTTTGCAACCGATTTCTCATACACGAGCAGCAGTTGACCGGCTTTGCCTGGTAAAACGTTGTTGTGATGCCTCGTGTAAGGAGGAGAAATGCGTATCATCACATTTCCGACTTCGATAAACGTCGGATGGTAGCCTATCGTGATTGCGGTTTATCGTATCTCAACATTTCTGCTCGCGTTGGTCGAGATCCAATGACTGTTAGCAGAATATGGAATCGGTGCGTTCAGGAGGGTAATACGGGACGCCGTGCTGGATACCAACGGCCTCATATCACTAGCAGTCGAGATGACAGGAACCTTATCCGTATGACTGCAGCCACGTCTCGATCCCTGAGTCAACAGATGGGGTCGTTTGTAAGACAACATCCGTCTACACGAACAGTTCGGCGACGTTTGCAGCAGCATGGACAATCAGCTCGGAAACATTGGCTGCGGTTACCCTTGACGCTGCATCACAGGCAGGAGCTCCTGCGATGGTGTACTCAACGACGAACCTGGGGGCACGAATGGCGAAATGTCATTTTATCGGATGAATCCAGGTTCTGTTTACAGCATCGTGATGGTCGCATCCGTGTTTGACGACACCGCGGTGAACAAGATTGCAAGCGTGTATTCGTCATCACCATACTCTCGCATCAACCGGTGTGATGGTATGGGGCGCAATTGCTACACGTCTCGGTCACCTCTTGTTTGATGGCACTTTGAACAGCGGATATTACATTTCCGATTTGTTACGTCCCGTGGCTCTCCCCTTCATTCGATCCCTGCGAAACCCTACTTTTCAGCAGGATAATGCACGACCGCATCTTGCAGGTCCTGTACGAGCCTTTCTAGATACAGGACATGTTCGACTGCTGCCCTGGCCAGCACATTCTCCACATCTCTCACTAACTGAAACGTCTGGTCAATGGTGGCCGAGGAACGGGCTCATCACAATACGCCGGTCACTACTCTTGATGAACTGTGGTATTGTGTTGAAGCTGAATGGGCAGCTGTACATGTACACGCCGTCCAAGCTGTGTTTGACTCAATGCCCAGGCGTATCAAGGCCGTTATTATGGCCAGAGGTGGTTGTTTTGGGTAATGATTTCTCAGGATCGATGCACCAAAATTGCATGAAAATGTAATCACATGTCAGTTCTAGTATAATATATTTGTCCAATGCTGTAGCAATTTTAATGGCCAGTAGTGTATTAGATGCACCAGATGACCAACAACAACATAAACCGAAATCGTTCTTTAGTTTAACCTCGTACAGTTTTGCGAAGGCTTCAAATTAGCATAGTTGCTATATTTCAGACAATTTTTTTATTAGCCTTATGTCAGTAACTAAAAATTTGTGGACCTATGTAAATATGGATTTTCTTGGTTTTACTTGTAGAACTTCGAGGATCGCCCTGTATACCGTATGCCGGACCGAGACTCGAACTCGGGACCTTTGCTAGTTCTGCAAGGTTCGCAGGAGAGGTTCTGTAAAGTTTAGTAGGTAGGAGGCGAGGTACTGGCAGACGTAAAGCTGTGAGAACGGGGCGTGAGTCGTGCATGGGTAGCTCAGACGCTAGAGCACTTGCCCGCGAAAGATAATGGTCCCGAGTTCGAATCTCGGTCCGGCACACAGTTTCAGACTGCCAGAAAACTTCGTATCAGGGCACACTCCGCTGCAGAGTGAAAATGTCATTCTGCACGCAGTATACAGTTGGTCGAGGGACCGCTGCATCGTGGCTGGAACCGGAGAGCAAACACAGGTTGACGTAGGACGGCGTGCTCCCTCTCCAGGAGCGCCGCTGCCCCCTGCCTGTCCGCACTGTCCGCTCCCCCTGCCTCTGTTGCAGACGATGCCCCGCGTCATCGGCTCGGTGCTCTGGGACGTGGGATTCCCCTGCGTGACGTCAGCCTTCTGCCTCATCCAGCTCGCCTTCTTCCAGCTCACCCAGGTAGGCCACCGTCTCCGTCTGGACTCTTTTGGTTTCTTTATGAACATCTGTTCTGCATAAAAAGTAAGAAAGATATTCACGGTGTGGGGCGGCGGGTTAATAACAATAACATATTAGCAATACATCATAAATCATAAGTAGCAGGAAATTTGCAGTATTGTTCGCCTTCTTCACTAGAGCCTGGAAACTATTTCTGTGGTGAGCCAGAAAGCGATGGAGCACATACTGACCATAGTCCCCAGTCTGCAAGTCCACATTCTAGCCCAGCCCACTACAAGAAAAGTTTCTCTTCTCTATTTCCTCAGCGATATCGGTACTGTCATTATAAATGAAGATTTTGAGTTCTGGTTTGATTGATATATTTGGTAAAGTTTCTCACGCACAACAAAGTAATATTCATTGTGTTAACACTAATAATACATCTCTCTATACTAAACAGCACAATGAGCAGTTCAGAGGCAACCTCTGCGGTAAGTTCCTACCAAATTGTCTTTCACCCTGATTACTGATGATCAAAATAATCGGTCTTCACAAAAGTGGAAAATAATTGACACCACCTGCTACGCGGATTTTTTAACCTAACAGTTACTTCCGCGAAATCTAGGCGATCCAGGACGGTGTACGGTCGTCACTAGTTTCCTTCCTATTATTACTGAAAAAATACGTTTAGTAACAGCCTAGCGATAAAAACTGTATACGAAGACTTAAATATCATTCTGGATCTCAATGGTAAAACAACTAATGAAGGGGTAAGACAAGGCTGCTCCATCTCTCCAACTTGTTCAACATCTACATTAATGAAATAATACGTATATGGAAATCAGAAATTCAGAAAGTCATCAGGCTAGGTAGCAACATTCTTTTAAATACTTTCCTATATGCTGGTGATGCACTGACTCTAGCAGATGAGGAAAGACCGCCAGAAAGGAATCTACTCGCTAAAACAAACAGGGGCAAAATGTAACATAGAAATTTCAAAAGAAAAAAGTGTGACAATGGCCTTCATGAGGGAAGCACCAGTCAGAACCAAAACAATGATAGATCATAAGATTTTAGAGCAATTAGACCATTTCCCTTACCTCGGATGTGAAATGACATATGGCTACAGGACGTATATTGAAATTAATCTTCCTAAATTCAGCTGGGTATGTGGAACGGTTAACAGAAACCTAAAAAACATTACCAGGAAAGGCACTGAAGCTAAATTTTACAAAATTGTTGCAGTTCCCACACTGCTCTATGTAACTGAAACCTGGGTGCTTATCAAGAAGCTTGAGAGCCGGATTCAGACAAAAGAAATGAAATTCGTTAGAGGTGCGGTAGCTGGGTGCGAAGTGAAGACTAATGTTGCCTCCTGGGCTGTATATATATAGTGGGCAGTGGACGGGCAAGGCAACACCAGCTGTTATCCGCTCTACGCCCACAGTAGCAGCCTCTAAACGGTCGCTTTCTCACACCCATATTTAATAACAATCTCATGAATCAATTTAGAATCTTCGTATCTTTTGTATGAATATATCCTCCTGGAAATCGAAAAAGAACACATTGACCCCGGTGTGTCAGACCCACGATACTTGCTCCGGACACTGCAAGAGGGCTGTACAAGCAAAGATCACACACACGGCACAGCGGACACACCAGGAACCGCGGTGTTGGCCGTCGAATGGCGCTAGCTGCACAGAATTTGTGCACCGCCACCGTCAGTGTCAGCCAGTTTGTCGTGGCATACGGAGCTCCATCGCAGTCTTTAACACTGGTAGCATGCCACGACAGCGTGGACGTGAACCGTATGTGCAGTTGACGGACTTTGAGCGAGGGCGTATCAGGGCATGCGGGAGGCCGGGTGGACGTACCGCCAAATTGCTCAACACGTGGGGCGTGAGGTCTCCACAGTACATCGATGTTGTCGCCAGCGGTCGGCGGAAGGTGCACGTGCCCGTCGATCTGGGACCGGACCGCAGTGACGCACGGATGCACGCCAAGACCGTAGGATCCTACGCAGTGCCGCAGGGGACCGCACCGCCACTTCCCAGCAAATTAGGGACACTGTTGCTCCTGGGGTATCGGCGAGGACCATTCGGAACCGTCTCCATGAAGCTGGGCTACGGTCCCGCACACCGTTAGGCCGTCTTCCGCTCACGCCCCAACATCGTGCAGCCCGCCTCCAGTGGTGTCGAGACAGGCGTGAATGGAGGGACGAATGGAGACGTGTCGTCTTCAGCGATGAGAGTCGCTTCTGCCTTGGTGCCAATGATGGTCGTATTCGTGTTTGGCGCCGTGCAGGTGAGCGCCACAATCAGGACTGCATACGACCGAGGCACACAGGGCCTACACCCGGCATCATGTTTTGGGGAGCGATCTCCTACACTGACAGTACACCTGTGGTGATCGTCGAGGGGACACTGAATAGTGCATGGTACATCCAAACCGTCATCGAACCCATCGTTCTACCATTCCTAGACCGGCAAGGGAACTTGCTGTTCCAACAGGACAATGCACGTCCGCATGTATCCAGTGCCACCCAACGTGCTCTAGAAGGTGTAAGTCAACTACCCTGGCCAGCAAGATCTCCGGATCTGTCCCCCATTGAGCATGTTTGGGACTGGATGAAGCGTCGTCTCACGCGGTCTGCACGTCCAGCACGAACGCTGGTCCAACTGAGGCGCCAGGTGGAAATGGCATGGCAAGCCGTTCCACAGGACTACATTCAGCATCTCTACGATCGTCTCCATGGGAGAATAGCAGCGTGCATTGCTGCGAAAGGTAGATATACACTGTACTAGTGCCGACATTGTGCATGCTCTGTTGCCTGTGTCTATGTGCCTGTGGTTCTGTCAGTGTGATCATGTGATGTATCTGACCCCAGGAATGTGTCAGTAAAGTTTCCCCTTCCTGGGACAATGAATTCACGGTGTTCTTATTTCAATTTCCAGGAGTGTAGTTAACTCTTAACTGCTCTAGTGTAGTCCCGGAGAACCCCAGACGATAGAATACAATACATAGTACGTGAACGGAACAACAGATGGCACCTGTGTTCTTGGTAATCCTGTGTGAAGTGCTGCCTTTTAAGGCGGAGTGTTGAATACGATGTTTCCCGTATTATTGTGTGAGATGAAGGAAAAGTGGTCTCAAAATACCCCACCAAAGTATTAACGGAAGTTGTTTTTTACTATCTCAGTTAGTGTTTTACGCGACAGAAATCTTAGAGTGCTTCGAAAACAGCCCACTTTCCATGATAACGTTAATTGTTAAGGTTATGTGAGTATGAATGCATTATTTTTCAGAATGGCATCATCGAAGTCATTAACAGACGACAAGTCGGAAAGAGTAGTGAATCATCCTGCGTTTTTGCAACCTAATGACGAAACCACAGCAGATGAGGATGAATTTATACTAAGTGATCATGATTCCACCTCTGAAGCTCATCAGAAAGTAGTCTTGAAGAGGCGTGTATTAGACCTTCCGCTGACAAATATTTTTTTTGGAGAAAAGCATTGCTACAAGTGGTCAAAAAGAGCTCCTCCTGCAACTCGTACCCGTGCTCACAATATAGTTAGTCATCTTCCAGGTGGTAAACGTGAAGCGAAAACGGTTGATTCAGCTGACGTATTATCTGCTAGGGAACTGTTCATTAGTGAAGATTTATTGAAACTAATACTTGTCAGTACAAATGTCAAAATACATTACATGTCAAACAAATACAGAGCTCCTAAGCCAGCGTTCATAAAGCCGCTAGATATAATAGAATAGAGAGAATTCCTGGGTCTGCATTATTTATGTGGAGTGATGAAATCAAATCACGAAAATCTTGTTGGACTTTTTGCTAATGATGGAACTGGTCGTGATGTGTTTCGAGCCACTCTGCGCGTTCAGAGATTTTTTATTCATTTTGTTTTGTTTCTGATTCGATTGTGCTGCAGGATGAGATGCTAGGAAGGCTGATGACAGGCTTGCAGCTATTAGAGATGTGTGGGAACTCTTTATAGACAAATTTCAAAAGTATTATACTCCAAAGGCGAACGTGACAATCGATGAAATGTTAGTACCCTTTCGTGGTAAGTGCAAATTTCGCATGTATATGCCCAAGAAGCCAGCCAAATACGGCCTCAAAGTTATGTGCCTTTTTGACTCACGAACATTCTATTTAGGCAATGCATTTGTTTACACAGGAAACGGGGCAAATAAAAGTACATTATCGCTCCCAACACAGGATGTTTTGAAATTAATAACACCAGTTGAGGGAAGCAATAGGCAAGTGATAGTAGACAATTGGTTCATGGCACTTGAACTCTGTGATCAACTAGAAGCCAAAAAGTTGCCTGTCTTAGGCACTCTAAAGCAAAATAAACCGCAGATCCCAGAAGAATTCAAACCAAACAGAAAGCGCCCAGTAGAATGTGCATTATTTAGGCATAACGAAGGAAAGACAATTTGTTCTTATGTTCCTCGGAAAGGTCGAGCTGTTGTGTTGCTTTCATCTATGCATCGCGATCAGAAAATTAGTACTCAACAGAAAAAACCTGAAATGATCATTGATTCCCATGCCACAACAGGTGAGTCGACGGACTGGACCAAACGTGCGCCAACTGTTCGCTATCACGGCGAACACGCAGATGGCCAATGTCTGTATTTTATGCCATTCTAAACATAGCACGAGTCAATGCTGCTGTCTTGCTTCAGTGCACCAGACAACTTGATGAAACAAATGATTTAAAAAGAAGAGAATTGCTACAGAGGCTTGGAACGGCTTTAGTAAAGCCCCATGTACAGCGTCGAGATGTCCGAACCCTGTCTAGTGAACTGAGAGACGTTGTTAAACTTGGTGGTACTCCTCTTACCTCTACATTTTCAGAGCCAGAACCCACGAGGAACGCAAGATGCTACATGTGAACAAGAAAACCAAAATAGTGTGTGATAAAAGCTCAAAACATATTTGCCCCAACCACAGATTTTCAGTGTGCCAAAATTGTTTGTAATCATATCTCAAATATGTAAAAACGTTTATAATATTCAGTGATAAAACTGCAGTTCAAATTAAAATTTCCTTAAATTACTGTTTCGTTTTTGTTATTGGGGTACTCTGAGACCCCACTAGAGTATTAGTGTATGAGCGTTTCACTATAGTAGTCAAGGGTTAAGTTGGATAAAATCACAGGGGAAAAGTCTTAGCTCGCCTGCAGTTAACCTTTGCCGTCTACAATTTTTAGAACTGATAGAGGAACATGACCTCTGAATTGCAACTTTAAGAAACCTATTATTTACATCCACGCCTTGAAACTTGTTATAGCTATATTATTTAATAGGTTTCATCTCGTGCTGTAACCAAATCTTTCTAGCATTAACAGCTACTTAATCTACTACAAAGAAGGGCATTTGTGGTCCAAATTTAGATTTCAGCAAATTTCTCAGGTAGCTCAATGCGGTAACATAGATAATGCTTTTATGTTGAACTGAACCTTCATACAATATTTCACATTTCTAAGTCTAATATTCAGCACCTTCATTTTTTTTCTTAGGAACGTGGATCCTGGTCAAAATATTGGGTCAATCACGTTCAGACTTGTACCAGTTAATTTTGACATATTACCAATTTTTGGGTTCCCAGCTTTATTATTTAGCGCCACTTATTTTTTTCTTAAAACCATGTATTTAGGGAAAAATATTCATGTGATCAATTTGAAATTGACAGTTTAAACATTAATACACTAAACCACAAGGTTACGAAGTTTGGAAAAGCTACTTTATCTTTCCATTCCACTCTTAAATAATGTTGCAATGCTTGTGTGCTACGCTCAGACGCGTTGTGGTGACTTGGCGATACTAGCAGTGAACAGGTGTAAGTCACGGCACACCTGGCGTCGCACCTGCTCGCCTCTCTAGCACTCAAATCATACACCGCTTGTTTCGACACAATGGATTGTCGGAGCAGATCAATAGTCTACTGACCACGCGTTAAGCAAAGAAACACAGAAGTGATTAGCAGCAATAGATATGAAATTGAGGATAAAGTTAGCCTCAAATTTGGGGACTACAAAGTAGACGAAGTGAAGGAATTCTGCTACATTGAAACGAAACTACCAAATACAGACAAAGCAAGAAAGCCATAATAAGCAGACTGGTGCAAGCCAAGACGCCATTGCTATTCAGAAGAAGTCTATTAGTACGAAACATGGTCCAAAGCTGAGGGAGAAATTTCGAGAATGAGCATCTGGAGGACAGCACTGTATGGCAGTTAAACACGGACTGTGGGAAAACCAGAAATGCAGGAAACAGAAGCGTTAGAGATGTTGTATTGTAGAAGGATGTTGAAAATTAGACGCATTGATAAGCTGAGATAGATTTCACTTTATGTATTTTTTTGACTATCATGTTCCACACGGCTGTGCAAGCCACTTGGACTTGGGACGAGTCAGTACATTCTTTACAGAAAGCTCATTACAAAATTTAGCAGCAATATGTCCCATAGACATTTCGAGACTGAAATTTGTCTATGGTAATGAATACATGTAAAGCAATGAATAAAAACTTGTACCAAGGCCTTCTGCTCATTACGCAAGAGGACTAACCGCAGTGTAACCCAGTGTAACCCAGATTTTTAAGTTAACACAGCTTGATGGGTTCCCATAGCACATCTCCCTCCCTAACACAAACGCCAATAGACGCCTCACTCCGATGTTCCCATTCTTAACTTGGTTGAGTATTGCAGAGGGTCTCCAACATTGGAATAGGACGTTTGCATTGAACGAATAGGGGATTTTCCTGCCCGTACCTCAGACATAGGTGATATATTAATCAAATGACGTTGTATGTTCCACACACAAACAAATTCACGACTTAGTGTATAACACTGACCACAACCCAAAACAAAAGGACCAGGTTCGAATCCTGCCCATGGTACAAATTGTAATCCATTTCTTTGGCCTGTATTAATTATTGTAATGAATTAGTCATACATGAACAATAATTGTGACAGAGTATATGAAGAAACGTCCCAATGCACAGAAAAGATCTTATCTGTGTAAGGAACGAGTGTACCGTGTAGAAAGAGTGGGCTCCAGCAAAACCCTTCAGCTTGTATTTGAAGACTTGCGGTTTACCACTTCATTTAGGTCAGTTTGCTGGAAGCCCATTGGAAATTAAACCTGCTAAATAGTGCACACCTTTCTGCACAGTGTTTTCGGAAATGTTGTCCAAAATCGTATCACTTTTTCCGCCTGAGTCTGTTCTGGGTGACTGAACATAATCAGCAACAAATCCCACGATGGAATTACTGTACAGGAATGGCATAATTATAATTCTGAGAAGCTTTAAAACCTCCAACACGAAATGTTTGACCACGCTTTTTTGGCCTAACGATATTCTACGTGATTGCGGGTAGTCTTAAGAAACAATAATAAACAAGTTACAGAGGATTCTCTTAAGAATTTGTAAATTTGTGGTAAGGTCTTAGAGGACCAAACTGCTGAGGTCATCGGTCCCTAAGTTTACGCACTACTTAAACTAACTTACGCTAAGGACGACACACACACACCCATACCCGAGGGAGGACTCAAACCTCCTACGGGGGGAGGCGCACGGACCGTGACAAGAAGCCTCAAGTAAGTAAAAGGACGAGGGCTAGTAGAAATCCTTGGGAAACAGAAGAAATATTGAATTTAACTGATGAAACGAGAAAATATGAAAATGCAGTAAATGAAGCAGGCAAAAAGGAATACGAACGCCTCAAAAATGAGATCGACAGGCACTGCAAAATGGCTAAGCAGGGATGGCTAGAGGATAAATGTAAGGATGTAGAGGCTTATCTCACTAGGGGTAAGACAAATACTGCCCAAAGGAAAATTAAAGAGACCTTTGGAAAAAAGAGGACCAATTGTATGAATATTAAGAGCTCAGATGGAAACCCAGTTCTAACCAAAGAAGGGAAAGCAGAAAGGTGGAAGGAGTATATAGAGGGTCTATAACAAAGGCGATGTACTTCAGGACAATATTATGGAAATGGAAGAGGATGTAGATCAAGATGAAATGGGAGATATGATACTACGTGAAGAGTCTGACAGAGCACTGAAATATCTGAGTCGAAACAAGGCCCCAGGAGTAGACAACATTCCATTAGAACTATTGACGGGCTTGGGAGAGCCACTCCTGACAAAACTCTACCATCTGGTGAGCAAGATGTATGAGACAGGAGAAATACCCTCAGACTGCAAGAAGAACTTAATAATTCCAATCCCAAAGAAAACAGGTGTTGACAGATGTCAAAATTACCGAACTATCAGTTTAATAAGTCACGGCTGCAAAATACTAACGCGAATTATTTACAGACGAATAGAAAAACTAGTAGAAGCCGACCTAGGGGAAGATCAGTTTGAATTCCGTAGAAGTTTTGGAACACGTGAGGCAATACTGACCCTAAGACGTATCTTAGAAGCTAGATTAAGGAAAGGCAAACCTACGTTTCTAGCAGTTGTAGACTTAGAGAAAGCTTTTGACAATGTTGACTGGAATACTCTCTTTCAAATTCTGAGGGCGGCAGGGGTAAAATATTGGGAGAGAAAGGCTATTTACAATTTGTATAGAAACCAAGTTGCAGTTCTAAGAGTTGAGGGGCATGAAAGGGAAGCAGTGGTTGAAAAGGGAGTGAGACAGGGTTGTAGCCTCTCCCCGATGTTATTCAATCTGTATGTTGAGCAAGCAGTGAATCAAACAAAAGCAAAATTCCGAGTAGGTATTAAAATCTATGGGGAAGAAATAAAAACGTTGAGGTTCGCCTATGACATTGTAATTCTGTCAGAGACACCAAAGGACTTGGAAGAGCAGTTGAATAGAATGGATAGTGTCTTGAAAGGAGGATATAAGATGAACACCAACAAAAGCAAAACGAGGATAATGAAATGTAGTCGAATTAAGTCGGGTGATACTGACGGTATTAGATTAGGAAAAGAGACACTTAAAGTAGTAAAGGAGTTTTGCTATTTGGGGAGAAAAATAACTGATGATGGTCGAAGTAGAGAGGATATAAAATATAGACTGGCAATGGGAAGGAAAGCGTTTCTGAAGAAAAGAAATTTGTTTTGCAACTTACAAGGCTATTTATTATAGGTGGTGGTAGGAGGGTGCATAGGGCAAGTCTTATAGTGGGGACGTTCACAGGGGTAGGAGCCATAGCATAGGGAGATGAATGCAGAAGGAGCACAGGCTTTGACAAGAATATTAAGGAGATAGGGATGGCGACGGAAAGCTATTTTAGATGTGGTGGGCAAAACTTCAGACAGAATGGATCTCATTTCAGGGCATGATTTTAGGAAGTCATGGCCCTGTCGAAGTAGCTGATTAACACATCGCAGACCAGAATAATATTGAGTCACCACTGGTGTGATGTGAAGCTGTTTTGAGGAAGGATCAGCAGTACCAGGATTGGATGTGATGACCTGGGAAATCTGCTTTTTAACTAAGCTTGTGGGGTAATTACATGCAGTGAAGGCTGAGACAAGAATGATGGTGTATTGCTGAAAAGAGTTCGCATCAGAACAAATACGTTTGCCTCGGATGCCAAGGGTGCATGGGAGAGAAGATTTGACGTGGAAAGAATGGCAGCAATCAAAATGTAAGTACTGTTGCTTGTTGGTAGGTTTAATGTGGACGGAAGTGTGCAGCTGGCCTGCGGTGAGGACGAGATCGACATCAAGAAGAGTCCACGGCATTCGGAATAGGATCATGCGAAATTGAATTGGGTGGAGGTATTCAGAGATTCCAGGAATTTTAGCAGGTCGCTTCACCATGAGTCCTTATTGTAGAGGTGTCATCAATGTATCTAAACCAAGCCAGGGGCTGAAGACTTGTGGACCCCTGGCGAGCCTCCTCCAAGCAACCCATGAAGAGGTCTTCATAGGAAGGAGAGCCATCCTGGTTGCCAAGACCTTACCCTGATCTGTTTGTATGTCTGCCCCTCAAAGGTGATGTAGTTGTTGGTAAGTATATAGTTGATTAAGGTGAGTAGGAAGGATGTCATAGCTTTGCAATCAGGTGGACGCTGACTGAGGAAATGTTCAGCAGCACACAGACCATGTACGTGGGTGATGTTGGTACATATGGACAGAGGGTGATGGTGTCAATGGTGACGAGCACAGTGTGTGGTGGGAAAGGGACGGGCACGGATATCAGACAGTGTAGGAAGTGTGGTGTCGTTGATGCAGGACGGCGGTTGCAGGTGTCCATCAGCTATCTTCGGCGGGTGCTTTGACGCCAGCAGCTATAGGACGGTCAGGATGAGAAAGGAATTAATGAAGAGTACGGATGAGGTGCTGTTGAAGATGACAGTGGGTAAACGCGCACCTTCCTAAGATAGGGACATGCTGTGCTTTAGTAGTCGTCTGACAGTGCTGTCGACACAATGTATTTACTTTAAACACAGATGTGGCAATGGAAATGTTTGGCGCGGAGGTGGTCCACTTGTCCTCGAAATGCCAGCTGCTCTCTAGCAAGCGTCTGATCCTTTTTGTATAAAAGCAACATCTGCAAGGAAAATTTAATCTTAACTGTAACATCTGACGTTAACTACACTCTGAAATGTAATAAGACGCTGTCTTCGTGAAACTTGAGTTTCTCCCTGTGTACAAAATGTGCCAAGATCTTACAAGGCGTCTTCGACAACCGCCGACGTTCCGACACGCGCGCGCCTTACCAGTTTCACGGCAGAAATGTTACGAGGGAGCGCTATGCGAGGTAATTTAACACTTACGTATGCCGCCAGGGACCTATCGCACAGCATATGCAGAAAAACGAAATACTTCTACACGATTTTTCCACCTCCCTCAAGTAGCTAGTATCTAAAGGGACTGAATTCAGACGTTCTGAAGCCTGTTTAAATTTTCATTTCCTTGACGACGAACAACAAACGTGTCCGATATACAGGGTGGTCCACTGATCCTAAGCGGGCCAAATATCTCACGAAATAATCGTCAAACGAATAAACTACAAAGAACGAAACTCGTCTCGCTTGAAGGGCAAAAATAGATGGGGCTAAGGTTGGCCCGCTACATGTCGCTGCCATAGATCAAACGGGTATCAAATGCGTTTTTTTTATTACATATTCGTGTAGTACGTAAAGAAATATGAATATTTTAGTTGGACCACTTTTTTCGCTTTGCGATAGCTGCCGCTGTAATAGTCAGAAACATATGGCTGACAATTTCAGACGAGCAGTTGGTAACAGGTACGGTTGTTTTAGATTAAAATACAGAACGTAGGTACGTTTGAACATTTCATTTCGGTTGTTCCAATGTGATACATTTACCTTTGTGAACTTATCATTTCAGAGAACGCATGCTGTTACAGCGTCATTACCTGTAAAAACCACATTAACGCAATAAATGCTCGAAGTGATGTCCGTCAACCTCAATGCGTTTGGCAATACGTGTAAGGACATTCTTCTCAACAGCGAGTAGTTCGCCTTCCGTAATGTTTGCACATGCATTGACAATGCGCTGATCCACTTTGTCAGGCGTTGTCGGTGGATGACGATAGCAAATATCCTTTAAATTTCCCCACAGAAAGAAATACGGGGACGTGAGATCCGGTGAACGTGCGAGCCTTGGTATGGTGCTTCGACGACCAATCCACCTGTCATGATATATGCTATTCAATACCGCTTGAACCGCACGCGAGCTATGTGCCGGACATCCATCAAGTTGGAAGTACATCGTCATTCTGTCATGCAGAGAAACATATTGTAGTAACATCGGTAGAACATTACGAAGGAAGTCAGCATACATGGCTCCATTTAGATTGCCATCGATAATATGGGGGCCAATTATCCTTCCTCCCATAATGCCGCACCATACATTAACCCGCCAAGTTCGCTGATGTTCCACTTGTCGCTGCCATCGTAGATTTTCCGTTGCCCAGTAGTCCATATTATGCTGTTGGTGAACGTGGCAGAAATGTACACGACGTTTAAAGTCGTCGCCATGTAATTCCTCGTGCATAGAAATATGGTATGGGTGCAATCGATGTTGATGTAGCATTCGCAACTCTGACGTTTTCGAGATTCCTGATTCTCGCGCAATTTGTCTGCTACTGATATGCGAAATAGCCGCAACAGCAGCTAAATCACCTACTTGGGCATCGTCATTTGGTTGACGTGTCACATGTGGCTGAACACTTCCTGTTTCCGTAAATAACGGCACTATCCGGCGAACGGTCCGGACACTTCGATGACGTCGACCTGGATACCGAGCAGCATACACAGCACAGGCCCGCTGGGCATTTTGACCATAATAGTCATACACCCCCCCCCCCCCCTCCCCCCCTTGAACCATGGAACTTGCCGTTGGTTGGGAGGCTTGCGTGCCTCAGCGATACAGATAGCTGTACCGTAGGTACAACCACAACGGAGGGAAATCTGTTGAGAGGACAGACAAAAGTGTGGTTCCTGAAGAGGGACAGCAGCCTTTTCAGTAGTCGCAAGGACAACAGTCTGCTGATTGAGTGATCTGGCCTTGTAGCAATAACCAAAACGGCTTTGCTGTCCCGATACTGCGAACGGCTGAAAGCAAGGGGAAACTACAGCCGTAATTTTTCCCGAGGACATGCAGTTTTACTGTATGATTAAATGATGATGGCGTCCTCTTGGGTAAAATATTCCGAAGGTACAATAGTCCCCCATTCGGATCTCCGGGCGGGGACTACTCAGGAGGACGTCGTTTTCAGGAGAAAGAAAACTGGCGTTCAACGGATCGGAGCGTGGAATGTCAGATCCCTTAATCGGGCAGGTAGGTTAGAAAATTTAAAAAGGGAAATGGATAGGTTAAAGTTAGATATAGTGGGAATTAGTGAAGTTCGGAGGCAGAAGGAACAAGACTTCTGGTCAGGTGACTACAGAGTTATAAACACAAAATCAAATAGGGGTAGTGCAGGAGTCGGTTTAATAATGAACAGGAAAATAGGAATGCGGGTAAGCTACTACAAACAGCATAGTGAACGCATTATTGTGGCCAAGATAGATACGAAGCCCACACCTACTATAGTAGTACAAGTTTATATGCCTACTTGCTCTGCAGATGACGAAGAAATTGAAGAAATGTATGATCAAATAAAACAAATTATTCATATAGTGAAGGGAGATGAAAATTTAATAGTCATGGGTGACTGGAATTCGAGTGTAGGAAAAGGGAGAGAAGGAAACATAGTAGGTGAATATGGATTGGGGCTAAGAAATTAAAGAGGATGCCGCCTGGTAGAAGTTTGCACAGAGCACAACTTAATCATAGCTAACACTTGGTTTAAGAATCATGAAGGAAGGTTGTATACATGGAAGAACCCTGGAGAACCTAAAAGGTATCAGATAGATTGTATAATGGTAAGACAGAGATTTAGGAACCAGGTTTTAAAGTGTAAGATATTTGCAGGGACAGATGTGGACTCTGACCACAATCTATTGGTTATGACCTGTAGATTAAAACTGAAGAAACTGCAAAAATGTGGGAAATTAAGGAGATGGGACCTGGGTAAACTGAAAGAACCAGAGGTTGTACAGAGTTTCAGGGAGAGCATGAGGGAATGCGGGGAAAGAAATACAGTAGAAGAAGAATGGGTAGCTTTGAGGCATGAAGTAGTGAAGGCACCAGAGGATCAAGTAGGTAAAAAGACGAGGGCTAGTAGAAATTCTTGGGTAACAGAAGAAATGTTGAATTTAATTGATGAAAGGAGAAAATATAAAAATGCAGTAAATGAAGCAGGCAAAAGGGAATACAAACGTTTCAAAACTGAGATCGACAGGAAGTGCAACATGGCTGAGCAGGGATGCCTAGATGACAAATGTAAGGATGCAGAGGCTTATCACACTTGGGGTAAGATAGATACTGCCTACAGGAAAATTAAATACACCTTTGGAGAGAAGAGAACCACTTGTATGAACATCAAGAGCTCAGATGGATACCCAGTTCTAACCAAAGATGGGAAAGCAGAAAGGTAGAAGGAGTATATAGAGGGCCTATACAAGGACGATGCACTTGAGGACAATATTATGGAAATGGAAGAGGATGTAGATGAAGATGAAATGGGAGATATGATACTGCGTGAAGAGTTTGACAGAGCACTGAAATACCTGAGTCGAAACGAGGCCCCCGGGAGTAGACAACATTCCATTACAACTATTGACGGGCTTGGGAGAGCCACTCCTGACAAAACTCTACCATCTGGTGAGCAAGATGTATGAGACAGGCGAAATACCCTCAGACTTCAAGAATAACATAATAATTCCAATCACAAAGAAAGCAGGTGTTGAAAGATGTCAAAATTACCGAACTATCAGTTTAATAAGTCACGGCTGGAAAATACTAACGCGAATTATTTACAGACGAATAGAAAAGCTAGTAGAAGCCGACCTAGGGGAAGATCAGTTTGGATACTGTAGAAACACTGGAACACGTGAGGCAATACTGACCCTACGACTTATCTTTGAAGAAAGATTAAGGAATGGCAAACCTACGTTTCTAGCATTTGTAGACTTAGATTGGAATTCTCTCTCTCAAATTCTGAAGGTGGCAGGGGTAAAGTACAGGGAGCGAAAGGCTATTTACAATTCGTACAGAAACCAGATTGTAGTTATAAGAGTCGAGGGGCATGAAAGGGAAGCAGTGGTCGGGAAGTGAGTAAGTCAGGGTTGTAGCCTCTCCCCGATGTTATTCAATCTGTATATTGAGCAAGCTGTAAAGGAAACAAAAGAAAAATTCGGAGTAGGTATTAAAATCCACGGAGAAGAAATAAAAATTCTGAGGTTTGCCGATCACATTGTAATTCTGTCAGAGACAGCAAAGGACTTGGAAGAGCAGTTGAATGGAATGGACAATGTCTTGAAAGGAGGATATAAGATGAAAATCAACAAAAGCAAACCGAGGATAATGGAATGTAGTCGAAATAAGTCGGGTGATGCTGAGGGAATTAGATTAGGAAACGAGACACTTAAAGTAGTAAAGGAGTTTTGCTATTTGGGGAGCCAAATAACTGATGATGGTCGAAGTAGAGAGGATATAAAATGTAGACTGGCAATGGCAAGGAAAGCGTTTCTGAAGAACAGAAGTTTGTTAACATCGAGTATAGATTTAACTGTCAGGAAGTCATTTCTGAAAGTATTTGTATGGAGTGTAACCATGCATGGAAGTGAAACATGGACGAGAATAGGATTGGGGAGAAGAGAAGTTTATGGCACAACTTGACCAGAAGAAGGGATCGGTTTGTAGGACATGTTCTGAGGCATCAAGGGATCACCAATTTGTTATTGGAAGGCAACGTGGAGGGTAAAAAGCGTAGAGGGAGACCAAGAGATGAATACACTAAGAAGATTCAGAAGGATGTAGGTTGCAGTAGGTACTGGGAGGTGAAGAAGCTTGCACAGGATAGAGTAGCATGGAGAGCTGCATCAAACCAGTCTGAGGACTGAAGACCGCAACAACAACAGCCATACATCAACACGATATCGACTTTTCCGCAATTGATAAACCGTCCATTTTAATATGGGTTATATATCAGGAAGCAAATACCGTCCTCACTGGCGGAATGTTACGTGATACCTCGTACTTATACGTTTGTGACTATTACAGCGCCATCTATGACAAAGCGAAGAAAGCGGCCCAACTGAAACATTCATATTTCTTTACGTACTACACGAATATATAATAAATAATTGATGTTCCTATTAAAAAAAAACTCTGTTGATACCCGTTTGATCTATGGCAGCGCCATCTAGCGCGCCAACCATAGCGTCATCTGGTTTCCCCCTTCATGCCAGAAGAGTTTCGTTCATGGTTGTTTTTTCGTTTGATGGTTATTTCGTGAGATATTTGGTCCTGTCACTATCAACCACCCTGTATATCAAGAAATGCCCGCAGGTTTCAATGTCGCCAACTACAGCGAGACTGGCTAGGATAGTCCACAAAGGACAACCCATCGGAACTCCGTGTGACTGTTCATAGATCTCGTCGGCAGGTAAAAAGTAAGCGGAAATCAGCACGTCTCGAACTTCTGACGCTGGTCACCTTTGATTGTGGGCTGGTGACAGTTGCTTATGACGCGTGTGCATGGGTATGTGTGGCGTTTGCGTGTTCCTGCCAATATATGTTTTAAATTTACCTGCTGAGCTCTCTCTCGTTGCATTTCTGCCTTGAAAATGGTGAAGTGGGCAGCTGTGGAAACACCGGTGTTTCTCCAAGACGTTATCCGACTGCCGTCCTGTAGGCTGTTTGAACGTTATATTCATGTGTGCTGTTTGTATTATTTTCAGTAAAGAAAGGAAAATACGTAAGCCGAAACGTCAGAACGTCAACAGGGCCTATTTGTTTTAGTCAATCGTAGTATACAGTATACAGGTTAATTATGGAGTCCATCGAATAGTTGTTTAGAATCGGTATCGGTTAATCGCTAAACTGAACATAACAAACGATAGAATTGGTGAAAGGCAACAAGGCTCAGCGAACATTTCGTGTAACAAAATTTGCCCATTTCCAATCAGTAGTGAGTAAAGAGCATTCCGTCGCTACTTCCAGATGCACCAGAACAGTGAAGTGGTACCAGAAATTCGAAGAAGACGAAAGTTTGTGTGGTGGATAATGTTCCTGCGACCAGGCGTCTCGGAACAGTCAGTTCAAAAATGTTCAAATGTGTGTGAAAACGTATGGGAGTGAACTGCTGAGGTCATCAGTCCCTAAGCTTACATCTTACTTAACCTAAATTATCTTAAGGACATACACACACACGCATGCCCGAGGGAGGACTCGAACTCCACCGGGAAAAGCTGCACAGTCCATGAGTGCAGCGCCTGAGACCGCTCGGCCAATCCCTCGCTGCAACAGTTAGTTCACTGTGGCAGGGCCGCGATGTTTCCAAGTCGCGCAAGTTTCTGCCTATCGATATGGTACAAAATCTCGATGAACGACCAGAGGATGTTCATACTCACAGGGCTTGTACATTAGTATCTTCTACAGAAATTATCAGCAGTCCAGTGACCTCGGTTCAATATGTGCCCTGTTGCCCAGGTGGCCCTAATAACGTGTTCCGTGCATGATGGCAGTGACGTGTATAAGGAGCGAATGGCGTCCCTTGGTGCAGCCATCCACGTTTCATGCACCTGCTTCATTTACGGTGGTCGACAATGTGTCACAGTGCTGCACCCGCCAGTTCACCATATCCTGCTCACTTTCGATTGGTGTCAAGTCTGGCGATTTGACGTGCCCGGGCAAAATGGCTGATTCCTATGACACCGTGAACGCACGTGTGCGTGCAGCAACATGTGGTTGTACATTGTCTTGCTGAAAAACGGCGCCTGCGCTGTCGTGCAGGAAGGGTCGCACGACGTCATTCACATACGTCACACCGGTCAAAGTGCCCTGCAATGGCACCAACTGTGATTTTCGATTGTATCCAATGGCACTCCACACCATGAGTCCTAAAGCTGGCACCTTATGCGTTGTACGAGTAGAATTACTGAAAGTCCACTCTCCTTGTCTGCAGCGAACCCGTGTGCGGCCATCATTTTCAAACGAACGGAACCTGGATTCGCCCAGGACCTGGTTTTGACCTCGAACCCGCTGGCAGACATGGTCCGAATGCTAATCATGTCTGCAGAACACAATGACGTACATGTCCTGTCAATATGGACGTTCTATCTCTAGTCGTTCAAGGTTCACTGTTCTTTCTGCACACGGGTGTATGTATGTCAACATGTTGTACATCCAACGTCCTTGTATCTTGACCATCGTGAGAACGCAAGACGCAGAAGAAATCAACCACTGGACGGCGCAGACTTCAGAGATGGTACGGCGCTGTGGAGCAGCTGGCCACCACACGAGATCACCGACTGTTGTTTCTAATTGCTAATGGATTGTTAAAAGTCGAAGTTGCGCTATGCGTTTGTCAGTTTTGATGGTCGCGTATTGAACACTGCATGGCGGCTAGCGAGTTTTTCGCTGGAGCTGCACGAGGGAGGTGCATAGCGTAATTTCGTAGGAGAATTGCGTGTATTGCTATCATAGGCGTAAGTCCAGGAGAGATAAGTTGGTGAGTCGAGAAGAAGATGACTACCGCGGATTTTAATGACGTCGAATGATATCTCGCGAAGACTTACATACGAGCGTATGATACGTTCCTGTTTTGCTACGTTCCCAAACACGGCGAGTCACCCCTACGAAATAGACTAAAGAGCCAAAGAAACTGGTACGTCTGCCTGAAGTGCCGCAACACGACGTGGCATAGACTCGACTAACGTCTGAAGTAGTATTGGAGGAAATCGACACCATGAATCCTGCAGGGCTGTCCATAGATCAGTAAGCGTACGAAGGCGTGGAGATCTTTTCTGAACGGAACGTTGCAAGGCATCCCAGATCTGCTCAACAACGCTCATGTCTCGTGACCAGCGGAAGTGTTTAAACTCAGAAGAGTGTTCCCCGAGCGGCTCTGTTGCAATTGTGTACGTGTGGCTTGTCGCATTGTCCTGCTACAATTGCGCAAGTCCGTCGGAATACACAGTGCACACGAATGTATGCAGGAGATAAAAATGGTTCAAATGAGTCTGAGCACTATGGGACTTAACGTCTGAGGTCATCAGTCCCCTAGACGTAGAACTACGTGAACCTAACTAACCTAAGGACATTACACACATCCATGCCCGAGGCAGGATTCGAATCTACGACCGTAGCAGCAGCGCGGTTCCGGACGGAGGCGCCTGGAACCGCTTGGCCACAACGGCCGGCTGCAAGTGATCACACAGGATGCTTACATTGTTAAGCGCTTGTTTATTTTCTGTCATTGTGGTAGCAAATTCAAAACGAATTCTTATATATATTCTCATTTCTCAATAGCCTACATTTACGAGATGGAACAGAAAACAGTATCGGCTGCTATGTGTACAGAGGCTGCTGTCACAACAGCTATTTCGGTACAGTCAACCTCACTCGAGGTAATGCGCACTATGAAATGGAATATTTCACCCGCGCAGGCATGTTATGCAGAGACTGTCTAAGCATATTAGCATTACAAAATTGTTAAGGCTTTCGTGGCCACTTTTTGACAAACTGCCTATTGGTTACTGTCTCGGGTTCTTCGGACGACGTTCGTCTGATGATTTTACTGACGTTCCGCCAGCACGAGTGGCTGGCATTGTCCACACTTCACCCTCCATCGCTGGTGGTGGAGTCCAGGTCGCGGCCGCAGACTATATGTACCTGGCGCGCCAACGTCCGAGGGCTTCTCTGCGGTCATTTCCGGTGCGGTTTTCCTCCTGCTAACAGCGACGGTCGTTCGCTGCAGTGAGGGAAGCCAGGATCCGTTTGCCTTAAGGCTTTCCTCCTTCTTGCTCAAACTGTTCGCGTGTTTTTGAATTTCTACAGCTTCTCAGAACAAGCGCGTGTGATAGTGCTTCTCTATAGCGAGAACTTCCGTCTCGGCGAATTCTGTTACGTGGTCGGTCTCACTCTGTGCGTGCTCTGCCACGGCCCATTTCTCCACCTGCCCCAACCTGAAATGTCGATTATGCCAGAGCACACTTAATGACCGACTTACACGTCGCCTTGTGCCTTTTACTCCCTCACTCTTGTTAAATGATTTGACCGACTTTTCAGTCGCACGATAACCATACTTCTCCTTTCTGTCGCTATGCAAATAATCGGCCGTTTTCTGTCGGCTAAACTACAACCTTTCGTAAATATTCTGTCGCCTAATAGTTATAACCTTCCATTTATTATAAACCTCTTTGGCATTACTATTCTTAGCCTATCTGTGTATCATAATTCGTTGCAGCGGAAACCACTTTGCCGTTTCAACCATATGTCTATTATAGCACAGTGTAAACATCATCTCTAGACAACGTTTTGTTAGTTCCATTATTTTTACCACCATAATTTATTCTATCGTACAATGTCAGATTCACTTACCTGATTTAGCATGGCCCTCTTCTTCCACAGCCTTCAGCTTATTTTAATCAGTTGTATATAACAGCTGTCGTCTTGCTTCCCTACTCATAAAATAGTTTCAAACATTTGTTTATAGTTGTAAATATTTAAAAATTGTTCCACTACACACTTTAAAATTTGTTCTTTGTTATGTGCATTAATATGGTACTGGTGTCTTGTAGTAACTAAATATTGTGTTCTCTTGCTCGTGTATCTGTAAAAAAAGAAAAAAAATGGCTCTGAGTATTATGGGACTTAACTTCTGAGAACTTAGAACTATTAAACCTAACTAACCTGAGGACATCACACACATCCATGCCCAAGGCTAGATTCGAACCTGCGACCGTAGTGGTCGCGCGGTTCCAGACTGTAGCGCCTAGAACCGCTCGGCCACCCAGGCCTACTGTATCTGTAATCTTATATTTTGTATATTCTGGCTTTTCCACATACATTATGTCAAATGTCTCTTTTTCACCCTTGCTATGCAGATGTTTCATCTGATGGGTTTCTTTGTTTTTGTCATAGTTTGTTTCTTTGTTGTCACACTCAGTGTAAGAAATTTTTCTCATCTTAGCGTTGATATTGAAGTTTCTTAAAGAAGGCCGAAATAGTTCTGAAAGAAAGAGGAGGAAGAACTAACAACACGCTGAGAGAATGAAGTATAATGTCGGTTAAGTGGGGCAGCAGGTAATTGGCACTTACGGACCAATATAAAAAAAGTTACTGCCCCTGAGGTTCGTATGTAATAATATTTTTTTTTCTTTGTCACTGATTGATATTTCACCTTATACCTGTTGTGGCGGTATTTCTGTGGTAGAATGAGGCTCTTCATTCACAACTTTCTGAAATTCGACCGAACAGACGCTTCTTAGAACTGAACTGACAGCTTTGTCTCCCAGAGACGAATGCAGCATACCTTTGACCATCTGTTGCTATAAATCTGTGACAGAATCTGGCTGACAAGTCTTTGTTTATTGGTACCTTGACGCCATTGAACTTCGGTTCGGGACCTTCTACTACCTTACTCTCACACGTATGTCGTATAATGACTTTTTCACCAAAAATCCTTATGTCTGCAAATACTCCACCTTTCGTTCTGTTTTGAGTTAAGAATGTTTGAACAATTCCGTTATATGTTTTAAATGTATTGCTAGCCCCTGTTCCCCACGGCATTGCCTCGCCTTCTAACTTGCTCGTCGCGAATTTGGTTTTTTTGTTTTTCTGTCATATTGTCAGTAATGACGCCATCAAACTGTCTAATGACGGCTACGGAGGGTGCAGTTCCCTTACTAGAGATTTGATGGAATTTATGTGCATTAGCGTGATTTACTATGTCGCTTACATGAACAGTACCATTCCTTGTTTCTTGTTCGCTCCAAATTTTGTCTTTTTGTTTAAGTTCATTTTCTATTTTGTCTTGCATCTCAGGAAGTACTTCCATTTCTCTCAGTTTACCGCGAATCGCATTTGTGTTGCATTTACAAGAGGATTATACGTGTGAAACGTTACATCTAAGTATCTGATGGTCATTTTTGATACTCTGTAAATTACTAGATTGCATCTTACGCTTATCATTATATGCCTCGATAGATTTAATTCGCTCTCGCCTTACATTACTAATGTCATTAATTGCTGAAGATTCTCGTCGAACTGTTTGATTTCATGGTGAACCTTGTCATTTAATTCTGACTTATAAACTTTTAAGTTTTTACCCCACTCTTTTGTTTCATAATCTGTTTTCTTGCAACATCCCTCAGTTTTAGCTTAAAGACGAGTAATCTTTTGTTTCAGAGCATTGAACGTAGCTTTCATGTGAGCTATTGCTTGACTGATTTACTTTAAACTCTTATATATCTTCTGTATTTTATTTTTTGCGTTTCTCAACTCCTCCTTATTCTCTATCAGCGTAGACCCCATGCCCTGATCACCATCCTGAGTTGTCTTAATGTGCGTAACGTGTCTGTTGGCTCAGTAGTAACGTCGACGCCAGTGTCATTTTCTCCGGCATCTTCATTCCAACCCATCACCACATTTTGACTAGGTACCACATATTCTTGGGTAACATTACCATTGTTTTCCATTAAATCAACATTTTCACTGCCTTCATTATTAATTAACGTCGCCAGTGAAATCATTCGTGGCTACTTCAGAATTTTCTGATTCATCGCCAAAGTCTGAATCTACGTTTTCACTTGAAATATTTTTGACGAAATTTTACATATCATTATACCCATATTTCACACGGTTACATTTATTTGTATTTGATCGAACGGATTGTTACTACTACTGTGTGACTGAACTTCGTCTCTAGTTCTGAAAGCTTATCTCACTTCCTTTTCCGCCAGACATTTTACTAATACTAATGTTCCAGTGACAAATGCTACAAGGGAGCCTCCCCATCGTACCCCCCTCAGATTTAGTTATAAGTTGGCACTGTGGATAGGCCTTGGAAATCTGAACCCAAATCAATCGAGAAAAGAGGAAGAAGCTGTGTGGAACTATGAAAAAATTAAGCAAAATGTACAAACTGAGTAGTCCATGCGCAACACATGCCTACGAGCGCCGTGGTCCCGTGGTTGGCGTGAGCAGCTGCGGAGTGAGAGGTCCTTGGTTCGAATCCTCCATCTAGTGAAAAGTTTGATCTTTTATTTTCAGACAATTATCAAAGTCCAGGCACTCACACACAATCAACTTCGCTCTCCAAAATTCCAGGACATGTTCAGATTAGCTTGGACATATGCAAGATTTGACGGTCTACTCACGGAAAAATTTTAAAACGTTAACATGTTTTGACAGGGCACAGGGAAAACTGAGCGACTGTGAAACTGTTGCATTCATTTGTTGCAGTTTATGTGACAAACTCTTATGTTTTCATCACTTTTCTGGGAGTGATTATCACATCCAAAAGAAAACCTAAATCGGGCAAAGTAGAACAATCTTTTTACCCATTCACCAAGTGTACAAGTTAGGTGGGTCGACAACATATTCCTGTCATGTGACGCACATGCTGTCACCAGTGTCGTATAGAATATATCAGACGTGTTTTCCTGTGGAGGAATCGGTTAACCTATGAGGGGTTGGGTTGTTTTGGGGGAAGAGACAAAACTGCGAGGTCATCGGTCTCATCGGTTTAGGGAAGGACGGGGAAGGAAGTCGGCCGTGCCCTTTCAAAGGAACCATCCCGTCATTTTCCTGGAGCGATTTAGGGAAATCGCGGAAAACCAAAATCAGGATGGCCGGACGCGCGATTGAACCGGCGTCCTCCCGAGTGCGAGTCCAGTGTGCTAACCACTGCGCCACCTCGCTCGGTAAAATATAATACATCCACGTATTATATGAAGGTAGATGTCTAGTAAATAATAGTATGAATCATGTTAAAAAAAAAGTACACCACTTGTTAACTAATACGATTGAAGTAAATCACTAATCGATGGTCACGTTAGTTTAGTGTCCGGACAGACGAGAGCGCCGCACTTGTTTCCAGCTTTCACACCGGGGTAAATACTTCGAGTCAGAAGGAAAGCGTGTGTTTACAAGCGCGGTAGTCCGCCCCCATAGCTGAGTGGTCAGCGTGACGGATTGGTGTCCTACAGGCCCGCGTTCAATTCCCGGCTAAGTTGGGGATTTTCTCCGCTCAGGTACTGGGCGTTGTGTCGTCTTCGCCATCGCTTCATCCCCATCCGGCGCACAGGTCGCCCAGTGTGGCGTCGAACGTAATAAGACGTGCAGCGAGGCGGCCGGACGGGTCCCGCAAGGGGCCTCCCGGCCAACGACGCCTAACGCTCATTTGCATTTCCACAAGCGCGGTCGACTGTCTAGGCGGTACGATGCGAGGCAAAGCTATTAAATCACGACGCGAAAAGCCCCGTCATAACACTGGCCTATCACGGCCGTTTGTGAGTAGCGCCTGGCCGCACTGCTGGCAAACGCAGCGTGCACCGCACGTGCGGGAGAGCCGCTCAGCGATTTTCGGGAGAGGGAGTTTGAATGTCGCAAATCGGTGCGCATGCGCGGTTTCCGCGGCTGAGCATTCTTCGCGCGCGTGTTATGAAAACGGGCGTCGGTTTGCGGATACCGTTGGTCGTACCTAGCCACGAGCAAGTTTGATCCATCTGAAGATGTCGGACAGTTGTTCCGAGCAAATATTGTGGAATTTGCACAACGTGATCCAGCGGCAAACCCGTGAAGACCATTTACAAAGCTAATACTACTTTTGAGATTCGACAGCTTGTGATTTTTCACAACGGCAAAGGTAAATCATGTAATCAAACTGCTGCCACGCTCGATGTAAGTAAGAGTACTGTGGCAGATATCGTCAGCGATTCAGAAATGAGGACCGTGTCAACTCGGTACCGCCAAAGGGCCAGACAGCCACCGAAGTTGGATGCACGTGGCAAGCAGCAGCTAATGCAGAAAATGAAGAACGATCCTAGACTCAGCGCACTATAAAATGACTTTTATCTTAATAATATGAATATTTATCTACGTGTTTGGGGAGAGAGAGATTGATTTTTGATTGAGATTTTTACTTTAAGTCGTAACTGGTACCTGAATTTTGGTTGCTGCCTCCTTGAATGATCAGCTTCTGCACCAGTTTTTGACGTATTACAATTTGGAGCAAGTTATTGTTCTTTAAGGTTTAAAATACGACTCTGTTAGTTACTTGGCCGTATTGGGGATAGCTTTGAGCCCAATTTCTCGTAGCTTTTCATACTTAAGGGACCTGTTGTGTACATAGTTCCGCATAATCAGCGCGTACACAACTTTCCCACTAGAGCGCGCCCCGCTAAGCACAACAGCGCAGGCACAGCGCTCGTCCATCGCCGCACTACGAGATGGCGCTGCCGTAGAGACGGACCAAATTCTGCTTCCGCCGATCCGCGTATTAATATATAACGCAGCCAATGAGATTGCTGATAACGTAGAACCTTTCCTCATCGCGGATGACACTCGCGCAGTGATACCTAAACGCGCGAGGTGTTATAACGAGTGTACAGACCTCCTATTAGTCACTCTGGATTTGTCTGCACCAGTCTGTATCAGTCTGCACTAGTCTGTGCCAGTCTATAGTCAAGTTTCAGTCTGCACCTAATAAGATTATCATATTACTGTACATAGCTATAAAGATAAATGTATAGACACTTTGTGTAGTATCAGAGACATGTGAGAATAAGATCAAAGTACCAAGACCAAAGGAACTTCAGATTGTCAATTGTAAATAGCATCCAGAATCAAGTTTCGTAATGTTTATGCTTTTTATTATTTTAATAAATGTGTGTGGAAATAAATCAAGTTCTGTCCTTCGAAAATTTCTCACCTTCGTACCACCACTGTGTTACCACAAGTGACGTGTCGCCGATCTCATTTGTACGAAGACTGCAGAACGCCCCGAGATCCCTGGTTGCTTTCACCGCTCTGACTGGGAAGTATGAGTTCTGACTAATGTTCAGTAACCTGCAGTCTTCCACAGTTGTTTCCCCCTTCACAGAAAACAGCACGTAGGTCGTGAATCCGTTATCTTTTGGCTGTAACAAACTGTAAGCGATCAATTGCAACTGCGTAAATAATTAAACTTGAATTGGCTGAATGCCTGTCGCTTTTTATTACCAGAATACGAGAAACTGTACAATTATAGTTCACTTTATAGATCACAAATAATTTCTGTTGTTCACACATTCATAGAAAATAAACAAAATAATGACATGTGTGTCTGCTTAATCACTATCGCACCACTTCTCAATTATACGTTAAAGAAACCGGAGATCGCTAGTTAAGTTCTTAATCGATGGCGACCATGGCAGTGAACAAGTCCGTCGTCCATGACTGCCAGTCGCGCTCTGAGCTGCCAGCAAAACAACCACACCCGCCATCCGAGCCATCCTGACCTCCAAAGTGCTTCACCTGCCGTTTGGTTTAGCAATTACTTGTAATTCTACTGGTAATTAACCCGTTTGAAATAATGGAACGAGATGATTTTACACTGCAGCGCTAAGGAAACTGGTACAAGCATGCACTTTCAAATACAGAGAAATGTAAACGGGCAGAATATGGCGCTGTGGTCGGCAGTACCTATGTAAGTGTCTGGCACAGTTGTTAGATCGGCTACTGCTCCTACAATGGCAGGTTATCAAGATTTAAGTGAGTCTCAACATGGTGCTACTGTTGGAGATGGGTCACAGCACATCTGAGATATCGATAACATGAGGATTTTCCCATACGACCATTTCACTAGTGTACCGTGAATGTCAGGAATCCGGTAAAACATCAAATCTCCCACACTGCTGTGGCCGGAAAGGAATGGGACTAACGACTGAAGACAGTCGTTCAGTATGATAGAAGTGCAACCGTTACGCAAATTGCGGCAGATTTCAATACTGGACCATCAACAAGTGTCAGCAAATGAACCATTCAATGAAAGATCATGAATATGAGCTTTGGGAGCTGAAGTGCCAATGGTGAATCCTCGATGACTGCACAACATGAAGCTTTATGCCTAACCTGGGCTCACCAGCACCGACTTTGGACAGTAGATGACAGGAAACATGTTGCCTGGTCGGGTGAGTCTCGTTTCAAATTGTATCGAGGGGTTGGACGTGCATGAGTATGGAGACAACCTCATGAATCCATGGACGGTGCATGTAACTAGGGACTGTTTAAGATGGTGGAGGCTCTGTAATGGTGTGGGACATTAGAAACATTGAGTGATATGGGACCCCTGATACGTCTAGATACGACTTTGACAGGCGATACATGCGTAAGCGTCCTGTCTGATCACCTGAATCCATTCATGTCCATTGTGCGTTCTGACGGACTTGGCTAATTCCAACAGGACAAAGCGATGCCCACACGTCCAGAATTGCTACAGAGTGGCTCCAGGAACACTCTCCTGAGTTTAAGCATTTCCGTTGGTCACCAAAACCCCCAGACATGAACATAACAGAGCGTATCAGTGACGCCTCGCTCTTGAGAAGAGATATCCACCCCCTCGTACTGTTACTGATTTACGGAGACGCCTGCAGGATCCATGGTGTCAATACCATCGAACACTGCTTCAGACTTTAGTTGAGTCCATGACACATCGTGTTGTGGCACTTCTGCAAGCTCGTGCGGACCCTACACGGTATTTGGCAGGTGTACCATTCTTTTTGGCTGTTAATGGTATATGGAACGCAAGCAGATTCATTGTTTAGTTTTTCTGATATTAAGAACAGAAGTATATCCATTTGGCGCGCTTCTTCTGAACACAGCAGGCAACTGCGAAGAGGGATCATTATGTAGGCGGTCGGTCTGACGATACCCATACCGAGTAAACCATATGTCACTGGTAGCTCACATCACATTACGTCATTTTCCCACTGCTGCCTGCTCAGCTGCTCTAAGAAGTGCTTCTTGTATCGGAATGTGTTGGCTGCAAAGCCAGAAATATTACAAACTATATTGAAACTATATCATTTCATGTACGACAAGGGGTACAGACTCCATGAACAGTGCCTACAAATTTCACAGGGACACCAGCAACGTGCACCGGTCAAACAGGGAGGCAACAAATAAGGTCCTGTTATGAGATCTTGGACAATGCCCGCCCATGCGCTGACGGAAAACGTCGCCGGTGGCCATCGATGTGGGTGGCGTGCGCATTTTCCTCACTCACTGTGCTCGTGCATTGCCACTGGCGGCTGTTGCTTTGAACAATTACAATGAGCTACGTTCTTGTTATGTGGTGAACTCTGTATGTGACGATCAGGCAATAAACACTGATTTACAACCGTACGTTTCCTGTATCAGTATAATCTGTAGGACCCACTATCACCTACTTCAGTTTGAACCAAAATGTTGGAGACACCCTGTACAGTTCAGCACCACAAAAGAACCTTCACCATTTCACATTTCTGTATATCTCCACTGTTGAGTAAGCATACCGTGAATGAAGTTATTAATTTATTATCCTTTTGTAGATGTCTGATTGTTTTTATTAGCCATATATATTACTGACACATGAAAGAGTTAGTCAATCCCGTATTGTACGAACTGTGTTGTTGTTCTTGGCTACATACCTCTGCCGATTTTTTCAAATGTTTCATGGACTCTAGAATTACCATTTGGCTTTATGTCTGCGCGTCTGTGGGCGTGCTTGTGTGTGTGCGTGCGTGCTTGTGTGTGTGTGTGTGTGTGTGTGTGTGTGTGTGTGTGTGTGTGTGTGCCGGGAAGCCGGCCATGCTGCGCCATGCTGATACTGTGCCGGCGGCTGCCACTTTGCAGCTGAAGATCGGCCCGGAGCGCATCCGCCGCAAGTCGTGCCTCTCGCTGGTCATCACGGCGCACTTCAGCTGCCTCATCGGCGCCGACATCGTGGTCGGCTTCCACGACCACCTGCAGGTAACGCCAACTGACCACCTCTCCCGGCCAAAAGCCTTTCTGCCAGGTGCTGTCGCCACCAGACGCACGACCGTAGAAGTGAAGACGAGAGCGCAGTGTCAGCTTCATCGTCCAGCTCGGTATCGTGCGGTGCCATCGTGAAACACTGCAACTCTCATTAAGCTTACGTTTCTGCCGTCTGTGACGAGGACCTTCTCAGTTCGACTACATTTCAGACCTGTGGGTGGTCTTTGCTATACACAGAGTTTCAGAGGTTGTTCAGGGAAACCTTCAGAGTGTTTTGGTATAAGGAACAAACAATATAAGGCAGCTCGTTACGGAGCGTAATCTGAGTATGAGGCGTATTCGGAAAGTTAGGTCCTATTAGGCGTTAAACGAATCCACTGTTAAAATCCGATGGCACTTCAAACACATGTGTTGGTCAGTGTCTTTAGAGTGCCTGTCGATGGCTTCACGTCCCTCTTTCCAGTTCAGAGACCAAACTGATCATGTAGAAGTGCCTACAACAACAGTGTCTCCTTCCAAGTATGTGGGTGTAGTGACTCTTGTAACGGCTTCCGGAACAGTAGTAGTGACGGAAACGCGGAGGGACCATCAGAGCGGTCCGCGAACAACAACACAACGGGAGAGGACGGACACCACCAACGGAGGACCTTATAACACAACAAGAACAGACAACAGAGCCACGAACCAAACAAGACAACCAAGTCAAATCGAATAGAAACACAAAGTCAATACGCTGTCTGAGATGATTTCAGACTGCCGGCTGAGCGCGAGGCAGGCGCTTAAGTATGCTACCGGGAGCGCCGCTATTGGCCACTTGGACCACGTATTCCACTGTGGCGCCCCACTCTAAAAGCGGGCCAGGAGGCGCGCGCCGCCACAGCTTATGGCGCGATGGTGCAGAGACCTCTAGGGGTCTTCCACGTCCGCGCGGATTCAAATTCCGTGGCGTGCGGTACCAGAGTGAGAGATTTCGCCTGGAGCTATGCAGCCCACATAACATAAATGCCATGCGTCCTTCAAGACAGTTTTCAGCCACATTCTACAGGCCAATGAAAACGCTCCTGCAGCGTTTTCTCTGGAAAGTGTTTGACCATCCTTAATACAGGGTTACCCGTGGTCTAGGGGTAGCGTATTTGATTCATAATCAAATCGTCTTCGGTCCCAGGTTCGATCCCTACCACTGCCTATACTTTGATAAATAATCAGCATTGGCGGCCGAAGTCTTCTGGCAGAAGAAGTCAGCCTCATTCTGCCAACGGCCTTGTCAAAGAGATCGGAGGAGCGGATAGAGGTTCAGGGCACTCACTTGTCCTAGGGGTGGGAAATTGCCCCTAAAGGCGGAAGAATCAGCAATGGTCAACGACATGAGGATGCAGAAGGCAATGGAAACCACTGCATTAAAGACACGTAACGCGTATCCACAGGACAGGTGGCCTGTAGTTGAATAAAATGTCATAATGATCTCTCCATTGGCAAAAGATTTAGGAATAGTCCCCCATTCAGATCTCTGGGAGGGGACTGCCAAGGGGGAGGTTACCATGAGAAAAATAAAGAATAATCAACGAAAGGATAACGTCCTATGAGTCAGGGCGTGGAATGTCAGAAGCTTGAACGTGGTAGGGAAACTAGAAAATCTGAAAAGGGAATTGCAAAGGCCCAATCTAGATATAGTAGGGGTCAGTGAAGTGAAGTGGAAGGAAGACAAGGATTTCTGGTCAGATGAGTATAGGGTAATATTAAGAGCAGAAAATGGTATAATAGGTGTAGGATTCGTTATGAATAGGAAGGTAGGGCAAAGGGTGTGTTACTGTGAACAGTTCAGTGACTGGGTTGTTCTAATCAGAATCGACAGCAGACCAACACCGACAACGATAGTTGAGGTATACATGCCGACGTCGCAAGCTGAAGATGAACAGATAGAGAAAGTGTATGAGGATATTGAAAGGGTAATGCAGTATGTAAAGGCGGACGAACATCTAATAGCCATGGGCGAATGGAATGCAGTTGTAGGGGAAGGAGTGGAAGAAAAGGTTACAGGAGAATATGGGCTTGGGAGAAGGAATGAAAGAGGAGAAAGACTAATTTAGATCTGTAACAAGTTTCAGCTAGCAATAGCGAATACCCTGTTCAAGAATCACAAGAGGAGGAGGTATACTTGGAAAAGGCCGGGAGATACGGGAAGATTTCAATTAGATTACATCATGGTCAGACAGTGATTCCGAAATCAGATACTGGATTGTAAGCCGTACCCAGGAGCAGATATAGACTCAGATCACAATATGGTACTGATGAAGAGTAGGCTGAAGTTCAAGACATTAGTAAGGAAGAACCAATACGCAAAGAAGTGGGATATGGAAGTTCTAAGGAATGAAGGGATACGTTTTAAGTTCTCTAACGCTATAGATACAGCAATAAGGAATAGCGTAGTAGGCAGTACAGTTGAAGAGGAATGGACATCTCCAAAAAGGGCCATCACAGACGTTGCACCGAGCGAGGTGGCGCAGTGGTTAGCACACTGGACTCGCATTCGGGAGGACGACGGTTCAATCCCATCTCCGGCAATCCTGATTTAGGTTTTCCGTGATTTCCCTAAATCGTTTCAGGCAAATGCCGGGATGGTTCCTTTGAAAGGGCACGGCCGATTTCCTTCCCGATCCTTCCCTAACCCGTGCTTGCGCTCCGTCTCTAATGACCTCGTTGTCGACGGGACGTTAAACACTAACCACCACAGAAGTTGGGAAGGAAAACATAGGTGCAAAGAAGGTAGCTGCGAAGAAACCATGGGTAACAGAAGAAATACTTCAGTTGATTGATGAAAGGAGGAAGTACAAACATGTTCCGGGAAAATCAAGAATACAGAAATACAAGTCGCTGAGGAATGAAATAAATAGGAAGTGCAGGGAAGCTATGACGAAATGGCTGCAGGAAAAATGTGAAGACATCGAAAAAGATATGATTGTCGGAAGGACAGACTCAGCTTACAGGAAAGTTAAAACAACCTTTGGTGACATTAAAAGCAACGGTTGTAACATTAACAGTGCAACGGGAATTCCACTGTTAAATGCAGAGGAGAGAGCAGATAGGTGGAAAGAATACATTGAAAGCCTCTATGAGGGTGAAGCTTTGTCTGATGTGATAGAAGAAGAAACAGGAGTCGATTTAGAAGAGGCTGGGGATCCAGTATTAGAATCGGAATTTAAAAGATCTTTGGAGGACTAACGGTCAAATAAGGCAGAGGGGATAGATAACATTGCATCAGAATTTCTAAAATCATTAGGGGAGGAGGCAACAAAACGACTATTCACGTTGGTGTGTAGAATATATGAGTCTGGCGACATACCATCTGACTTTCGGAAAAGCATCATCCACACAATTCCGAAGACGGCAAGAGCTGACAAGCGCAAGAATTATCGCACAATCAGCTTAATAGCTCATGCATCAAAGTTGCTTACAAGAATAATTTACAGAGGAATGGAAAGGAAAATTGAGAATGCGCTAGGTGACGATCAGTTTGGCATTAGGAACAGTAAAGGCACGAGAGAGGCAATTCTGACGTTACGGCTAATAATGGAAGCAAGGCTAAAGGAAAATCAAGACACGTTCATAGGATTTGTCGACCTGGAAAAAACGTTCGACAATATAAAATGGAGCAAGCTGTTCCAGATACTGAAAAAAGTAGGGGTAAGCTATAGTGAGAGACGGGTCTTATACAATATGTACAACAAACAAGAGGGAATAATAAGAGTGGACGACCAAGAACGAAGTGCTCGTATTAAGAAGGGTATAAGATAAGGCTGTAGCCTTTCGCCCCTACTCTTCAACCTTTACATCGAGGAAGCAATGATGGAAATAAAAGAAAGGTTCAGGAGTGGAATTAAAATAGAAGGTGAAACAGTCTGACGATACAATGATACGATTCGCTGATGACATTGCTATCCTGGGTGAAAGTGAAGAAGAATTAAATGATCTGCTGAACGGAATGAACAGTCTAATGAGTACACAGTATGGTTTGAGAGTAAATCGGAGAAAGACGAAGGTAATGAGAAGTAGTAGAAACTTAACATCAGGATTGAGGGTCACGAAGTCAATGAAGTTAAGGAATTCAGCTACGTAGGCAGTAAAATAACCAATGATGGACGGAGCAAGGAAGACATCGAGAGCAGATTCGGTATGGCAAAAAAGGTATTTCTGACCAAGAGAAGTCTACTAATATCAAATACCGGCCTTAATTTGAGGAAGAAATTTCTGAGGATGTACGTCTGGAGTACAGCATCGTATGGTAGTGAAACATGGACTGTGGGAAAACCGGAACAGAAGAGAATAGAAGCATTTGAGAAGCGGTGCTATAGACGAATGTTGAAAATTATGTGGACTGATAAGGCAAGGAATGAGGAGGTTCTACGCAGAATCGGAGAGGAAAGGAATATGTGGAAAACACTGACAAGGAGAAGGAACAGGATGATAGGACATCTGCTAAGACATGAGGGAACGATTTCCATGGTACTAGAGGGAACTGTAAAAACTGTAGAGGAAAACAGAGATTGGAATGCGTCAAGCAAATAATTGAAGACGTAGGTTTCAAGTGCTACTCTGAGATGAAGAGGTTAGCACAGGAAAGGAATTCATGGCGGGCCGCATCAGTCCAGTCAGTAGGCAGATGGAAAAAAAGCAGCTTAATTGGCTCCCCCCATTGTTCATCTCTGCTCACATGAACCGCTGGCTACTAAGACAACATTCTGACACAGACAACGAAAGGCAGTCCAGCGTAGAGAATTGGCAGAAGGCGCATGTGACTGCTTTCTGTAACGAGGGTGCTGGAAGGTTTGTACAACGCCACGGCAAACGTCTGAGACGGAGCGGCGACTATTTAGAGAGGTAGGAGGAAGATGTGGCTAACTGTTGCGAGTAAAATATTATTGATTTTCGATGTGATTTTCGTTTCACGACTGATCGGACCTTACTTTCTGAACTGCCCTCTCATAATATGTTCCATTTGTTAGCACGATCACCGTCGTTTCTATGGAAATACCATCGCTATAACGAAAAAGCCAGATGCATGGTGTCACCAAAAGCTGCAACATGAAACTCAGAGTAATGAGACAATCCTCGTACTCGAAAGTCTCGTTATGTGGTTGCCGTTGCTGCATGAAGAGCCCAGCTTACACTCAAGTGACAAACATCATGGGATCGATATGCACATATACAGCAGGCGGCAGTATCGCCTACATAATTGTTCAAATGGCTCTATGAGACTTCACATCTGAAATCATCAGTCCCATAGGACCTAACTAACCTAAGGACATCACACGCATCCATGCCAGATGCAGGAGTCGAATGTGCGACCCTAGCAGCCGCGAGGGTCCGGACTGAAGCGCCTAGAACCGCTCGGTCACAGTGGCCGGAACTACTGCCGAGACAAGGTATAGAATAACAATGAATTGGTGGAGCCGCCATTTGTACTCAGGTGATTGACGAGAAAAGGTTTCCGACATCATTACGGCTCCACGAAGGGAATTAGGAGAGTCTGAACGCGGAATGGTAGTTGGAGCTAGACGTGTGACACATTCCGTTTCTCAACTCGTTAGGGAATTCGATACTCCGACGTGCATAGTGTCAAGACCTCGCCAAGAATACCACATTTCAGGCGTTACCTCTGAAGAATACTCAGTATTGTAGAACACTCAGTATAATGTCGTTTATTGAAACTGAACTATATTTCTCGAACAATCACTACATACACACAAAGAAAACAAATAACAGGTACACGACTATTCGTCAAGATCGTCGCTGAGGTCTGTCGGAGCCGGTCCTAGCTCGGCGACGAACTGGCCATACTGCTGCTGTGCTGGCCTTATAAAGGCGGCGGAGGTAGGCGGAATACACCAACTTTCCCTGTGTCTGTGAGGCGACCTCTGCAGAAAGAGGTTCCCATTAGTCTCTAGCAAAGTTCTGTTTATTTTGATGAATTGTTTTCCTCTTGGTTGCGCCTGCAAGTGCTTGTGTATGTTCTATAGTACACAGGGGTGTATTGAGTGTAGTCTGTCTGGCAGGGGCCGTCTGTGGCAGAAGTAACAACCTGTCACCACGGACAAAGCAATGGCAGTCAGCCCTCACAGAACAACAGAGAACAGCGGAGTTGGTGTAGAGTTGTCAGTGCTAACAGACAAGCAACACTGCGTGGGACAACCGTACAAATCGATGTGGGACATACAATGGCCGTATCCGTTATGACAGTGCGGCGAAATCTGGCATTAATGTGCTGTGGCAGCAATCGACGCCAGAGCCTTGGCCAACATGAAACATCGGCTGCAGCGCGTCTCCCGGGTTCGCACCACATCAGTTGGACCTAGGCGACAGTAAAACCGTGGCCTCATTATGATTCCTGATATGAGTTGATTAGAGCTGATGGAGTGGCGCAGACCTCACGAAGCCATGGAACCGAGTTCTCAACAAGTTGGCGGTGGCTCCATAATGACGTGGGCTGTATTTCGATGGAAGGGACTGGGTCCTCTGGTCGAACTGAAGCGATCACTGAGTGGGAATTGTTATGTTCGCATACTGCTATTCAACGATGGAATTTTATGGATGACAACACGCCATGTCACTCAGCTACAGTTTATCGCTTCTTGTTTGTAGTGCATTCTGAAGAATCCTAGTGAATGATTTGACCACCCAGATTGCCCGATATTTATGCCCACGAATGTTTATGGGACATAACGAGAGGTCAGTCGTGAACAAAACGGCGCACCAGGAACACTTTCGCAATTATGGAGATCTATACAGGGTGTTACAAAAAGATAGGGCCAAACTTTCAGAAATCATTCCTCAGACACAAATAAAGGAAATATGTTATGTGTACATGAGTACGGAAACGCGTAATTTCCATGCTAGAGTTCATTTTAGTTTCGTCACCTACGCTTCCACCTACACACAATGGAGCACGTTATTATGATTTCATACGGGAACATTTGCCTTTACAAGTACGACACAACATGTGGTTCATGCACGATGGAGCTTCTGCACAGTTCAGTCCAAGTGTTCGTACGCTTCTCAACAACAGATTAGAGACCGATGGATTGGTAGAGGCGGAGCAATTCCATGGCCTCCAAGCTCTCCTGACCTCAACCCTCTTGACTTTCATTTATGGGGGCATTTGAAAGCTCTTGTTTACGCAACCCCGGTACCAAATGTAGAGACCCTTCGTGCTCGTATTGTGGACGGCTGTGATACAAGACGCCATTCTCCAGGGCTGCGTCAGCGCATCAGGGATTCCATGCGATGGAGGGTGAATGCATGTATCCTCGCTAACGGAGGACATTTTGAACATTTCCTGTGACAAAGTGTTTGAAGTGACGCTGGTACGTTCTGTTGCTATGCGTTTCCGTTCCATGATTAATGTGATTTGAAGAGAAGTAATAAAATAAGCTCTAACATGGAAAGTAAGCGTTTTCGGGAACATGTCCACATATTTTCTTTCTTTGTGTGTGACGAATGTTTCCTGAAAGTTTGGCCGTACCTTTCTGTAACACCCTGTATAGGCAGCATGGCTTAATATTGTTGCAGGGGACTTCCAACGTGTTGTTGAGTCTATTCCATATCGACCTGCTGTAGCATGCCGGGCAGAAGGGCGTCCGACACCGTGAAGTTTGACACCCCAGAGTAGTGCCTTTGGCTCTTCCAGAGCACTCACTGCAACCGTTCTAGAGGAGCACATCGGCCGATAACCCCCACCAACAGCACTGCTGTGTATCGCTGGTAGCACAAAAATAACTCTGCGGGTAAACAAAACCCTAGACAGCGCCTACACGTACACTTGAGGAGAACGAGGTAACGTTCGAATGGTTCAAATGGCTCTGAGCACTCTGAGACTTAACTTCTGATGTCATCAGTCCCCTATACTTACAACTACTTAAACCTATCTAACCGAATGACATCACACACATCTATGCCAGAGGCAGGATTCGAACCTGCGACCGTAGCGGTCCGCGGTTCCAGACTGTATAGCCTAGAACCGAACGGCCTCATCGTCCGGCGAACGAACTGAGAACTTACAGTTGTCAACAGTAGGTGTGGTGGTGGTGGTGGTGGGGAGGGGGGGATGGAAACACCCCACACAGCGCATACGGTGCACGTATGCATTGCTGTGGAATATTTTGGGTACAGGACCGATATAGTGCAAATTAGGGCAAGATACCCAACGATACGCAGTAACTACAGGGTGACACAAAATAACTGAAATGTTTTGAAATGAGTGGTGGCAGCCATGGGCAGGTGGTAGCAGTGCGGGATCGTCACATTTATTGACTAAACAGTCCGACATTTCAGTCTGAGGAACGGTCAATAGCGTGCGTAAGCCTGACTATGATTTATACAAACAGTGACAGTTTGGTAGCGGCGCAGAGGGAGTTTCGACGTTTTTGTAATTTAGAACGTCGTGATGCCGTTCCGTCGAAGTATGCGGCAAATCGTTTGATGAATAACTTTCAAGAGACTGGATCTGCTCTGAAGAAGAAGCCAACAGGACAACAGGACGATCAGAAAGTGCGCGCTCTCCAGCAAGCATTGATGTTGTACGAGAGTCTGCCTTACGGTGCGCACTGCGCTCAGTTCGTAACCAAACAGCAGTGGATGGATTGTCCCTGGAGAGTATTTGCAGTATTCTTCATCTTTATTTAAAATTCATCCGTACAAACTGCAGATGGTGTAACAATTCATGGACAATATTTACCGGTTTCCATTACGACTCTGTGAACAAATGATAGCAAAAAGGAACAATTACGATGAATTTCTAAACAAGTTGTGGATGTCAGATGAGGCACATTTTCATCTCATAGCTTATGTGAATAAATAGAACTTCGTTACTGGACAAACACAAATCCTAATGACATCCATGAGGGCCCTTTTCACGCTAGTAAAGTCACAGTATGGTGTGGTGTTTCATCACATGGTATAATCGGATCGTATTTTTTCGCAAATGAGCAGGGAAACACATTAACTGTCAATATCGATCGTTACGTGGAGATGTTACGAACTTTCGTTACACCTGCATTGACTAACTTTCCAAAAGTTCAAGAAACCTGCTTTGAACAGGACGGGGCATCACACACTGCATGGCAATTAGTGGCACAGGTTCGAAAATTGTTTGGCAACTTTCTGACCTCTCGATTCGGTAACATTCCCTTATCCGTTTGTTTCTTTTGTCTTGTGGGGCTACCTCAAGACCAAAGTCTACACGACTCGTTCAAGAATCCTGGATGAGTTAAAACAGAGAATTCTGGATGCAGTTCACAGTTCCCAGGTGAGATGTTGCAGCGGTCAATGAGGAACCTCAACAGCAGAGTTCACGAATGTATTCGTACAGGAGGACGCCATCTAAAGGACGTCATGTTTAAAAAAATGCTGAATGCCTTCATTGTTTCGTAAATGGCAAATTAGTAAGATTTCCGGTACTATGAATGCAATTTCTTTCCATCATCTCTTCTAGTTTTATTGGATTGTGTAAATGTTGCCGCTTTTCTGTGTCGCCCTGTATGTAATGAACCAGTATAGACTTTGGCTCCCTCATACCAAAATAGTCAAAGGTGTCCTTAAACAACATCCGAAACTTCTGCTGTGGGGGTCTGGTTCATACCTCCTACAAGGTATAAAAATCATCGAATGCGAAATTTGAGGACCGCTAGGGTTCTATGAAAATTTTCACCCTAGTAATGTTCAGGGACGCTTCAAAACTGATGTGCGAGACCGTTGTCTAAGATGCCGCTGAGAATGCGCTCCTAAGGATCGCCGGACACGCGCAAAGCGACCTGCGCGCCTGACGGGCAACGGCTCCAGCTCCAGCTCCAGCCAGACGGGCTGCCAGCTGTGCTGGAGTGTCGGTCTGTGTCTAGTACACCAGCCACTTCATGTGCCCTCGCGAAAAGGAATTCACATCGTTGAGATCGGAGAAGGTCGTGGCGACAGCACTCACCCACCCCTTCCCATCCAACAATTTATTGTAAATGAATGACTTTTTACTGTGTCAACATAATAATATGACATTTTTATTAAAGAGATACCTGTTTCATTCTCGTAAGCAAACTTGAACGGAGTGCTGTTACCAGAATTCTGGTGTAGTTTGAAAATTTAGTGCCACTCATCTCATTAAAATTTCAATTAAAAAGTACCATGTCGTTAAGTTGTATTAAATTTAACGCATTGCAGTAACTCTGAAATCATTTTCAGAAGCAAATAAAGTTATTCAGAATAACCATCACTTTTGTTGCAAATATTTCACTTACTAAATGTTCCATTACATGAGCCAGTGGAAACAAACCTGAGGTTTCACAATGAAAGTTGAAATGGAAAGCTTCTTCACATACAGACAAGATTAACTGACATTGGTCCAAAGTGTACGGAAGTGTAATTTAATAAGAATGATAGTAATGCCTAAACACATGTACAGAATGAAAATATTATTGAACTACATGGAAATAAACGTGAATTAGTTATAAACTACGGCGTCCACACACCTTATTCACCACGCAAGCTTCAGTACAGGTACCCGGAGTTAGGTTATGACATGTTCGAGACGCCTGACATCATTGGCGATGATGTGGCACAGACAAATAGCGAAATCTTGCATGAGAACGCTGGAGCGTCTGAACATCGATGCTGTCGATGACCTCCCGAATGGCTGTTTGCAGCTCAGCAATGGTTCTGTGGTTACTTCTGTACACCTTGTCTTTAATGGAGCCCCACAAAAAGAAGTCGCACGTGTTTAATGGCGGCCAACCGGAGCTAGTGGCCTCTTGGTACCCCAGAGCCAGAATGTGGTCCCCAAACTGCTCCTTCAGGACATCACACACTCTCATGCTGCGATAGGGTAAAGCTAAGTCTTGCATGAACACCTCAATCAGGGTCACTTTGGGTAATGGGGATGAAATGATTTTCCAGAACCTTCATTCACTGTTCTGTAGTCAGCCTGCCATCGAGGAATATCGCAGCGATTATTCCGTAACTGGGCACTGCCCACCATACAGCCACCCACTGCGGGTGAAGGGACTTCTCGAATGGGAAATGCGGATTCTCAGTCCCTGAAATGCGCCAGTTTTGCTTATTGACGAATCCATCCAAATGAAAGTGGGCTTCGTGGCTAAACCAAACCATACCCATGCCCATCATGCCCCACGGCCAAGCGTGCAGTTTGAACGTCCTAACGCAAACTACTCAGAACTTATGTCGATTTTATTTCATGTAGTTCAATAATTGTCGCTTGTGTAATGGCACCTTCATCATTATCTCAGTTGGCCAAGTTCTTCAGTATGGTCGTTGATGATCAGGACGCTGAGTGCCCAAGAACTATTTCGCCTGACAAGGCGATGGACCTTTGCATAGGATCGATTGTTGGTAACCACCTGACCACAGAATTGGTTTAGGTTATCGTCTCAGGTATGAGACGCTGCAGCCATTTGCCGTGCTGGTCTCTCGTCCGATACACTAGAGCCTTTAAAATAGCTATGGCATGAAACTACTGAAGTTACTTCATAGTTATGGTGAAGGATTTCGCTTAGAAATCGATCAGGTGTAATCTACTTCTCTTATACATTTATTACTTTTATTTAATTAAATGGTTTAAATATAATTATTTTCATTTCTAATTCCTTTCCACATCATTTCAGCCGACGCACACAGGTCAGTAACTCGCAGGATTTTTGAATATGTTTGTGTCATTGGACTGAACAGCTTCTAGCAAAGAGAATGCAGCATGTCACTGTGAACGGAGAGAAGCCTCCAGACGCAAAAACAGCTGTGTGCTTGCCATAGGGGAATGTTACAGGTCCATTACTCTTCACAAAGTATACAAATGGCATGATAGATATCCTCGGTAGTCCAATGAACCTTTTCGCTGATGATATTGCTATGTACAGACAAGTCTCGATGCCATAAAATTGTAGCGCCCAGTGAATGGAGTGGCAAGTAACCCTAAAAGGTGAACAAATGTAAGTATTGCGAATAAGAAGAGAGATTCTTTGTTATATGATTGAGCGATTGCACAACAATAGCTAGATAGTTATTTCCATCAAATATCAGTAAGTAGGCGTGTGGAGCGATTTCAGGACGAAATGACCACAAAAATTAATAGCGGGTAGATGCCAGACTGGGATTCATTTGGAAAATCTTCAGAAAATATAGTCCATCAACAAAGGAACTACCTTACGAAACAATACTCGAAGATTGTTTGTCAGTATGAGATCCATGCCAGATAGGCAGAAGACCAGCACGTTTCATTGCAGGTTCGTTCAGTGGGCACGAAAGCGTCACAGAGGTGATGAACCAACTACAGTGACAGATGCTCCAGGAGTGGCCTAGTGCATCACAGTGTGGTTTACTGTCAGAGTTCCGGGAGTATACGTTCCCAAAACAGTCAGCCAATGTGTTGCTTCCTCCTCTGTGTATCACACGAAAAGACCACGAAGTTAAGACCTGATAGTGTTCAGCCCACTCAGACGCTCTCCCACTATCTGTCTTCGCACAAACCGTACATGACTGGAACAGTAAAGCCAGAAAGTGACAGTAGCACACAAAGTACCCTCCGCCACTCACCGCAGGGTGCTTGCGGTGTAGAGATGTAGATGTAGATGTAGGCGTAGAAGTGAATTTGTAGTGATGATTAAATTGGTTAGGACAAAGAGTGCCAATGGAAAAAGAATAAAAGGAATTTAGGAAAGCGAGCAACAAAAACAGTCGATAGAATGAGTTGAAATGGTGCGGCAGAGAATTGGAAACTTCCATGTACACAAACACACATGGCACACTCCAGGCGCTGGCAGCAGATGATCTCCATGTCAGGCCACCTCAGTTCCGATCCATCACCACATAGGCGGCATCCATAAATGGGATCCTAGGTATCCTTCGACCACAATACCTTCAAAGGGTTCAGTCTATGCGCCTACAGTAATGTCAGCTACTTGAGGCGGCACTGACACCAGGAACTACGTTTGGTATAGACCAATCAGATTCTGCATGGAACTGCCGAGGTTATCTACCAGGTCATTTGTATATGATGTGAAAAGTAATGGAACTAAAACACTCCCCTGTGGCACGCCGACAGCTATTTTCGCGTCTAAAGACTTCTCTACATTCACAATGTCATGCTGTATTCTGTTTTCTAGAAACTCTTCAGATCCTCCTGCCCATTGTGGATCAATGTAGACACGCAGTGGTAATCGACTAGTTCATAATCGACAGTTCCTGTTCACTGTCTAAAGCTGCAGTTCCTCTCCTACAGTTCCCATTGATCGCCTACAACTGTAGTTCATCACGTACAGTTCCAGTTCATGGCCTACAGTTCCCGTTAATTGTCTAGATCTTCAGTTTGTCACTTACAGTTCCTTTTTATTGGCTACAGTTCCAGTTCATCAGCTATAGTTCCAGTTCAACACGGACCATTCCAGTTCATGATCTACAGTTCCAGTTCATTGCCTACAGTTCCAGTTCATCACCTACACCTCCAATTCATCACCTACTGTTCCACTTCATCGCCTACAGTTTCACTTCATTACTTACAGTTCCAGTTCTTAAGCTACAGTTTCAGTTCATTGCCTGGACCTTCAGTTAATCTCATACAGTTTCAGTTCTTTGCATACAACATCAGTTCATCACCTACTGTTCAAGTTGTTTCCCCACAGATCCAGTTAATTACCTACAGTTCCAGTTCATAACCTACAGTTTCAGCTTGTTTCCTAGAGATTCAGTTGATCGCTGATAGTTCCAGTTAATTGCCTAAAGTTTCTGTTCATCAATTACCATTCCAGTTCATCACCTGCTCTTCCAGTTAATCAGCTACAGTTTCAGTTCATCATGTACAGTTCGAGTTCATAGCCAAGATTTTCCGTTCGTTACTTACAGTTCAAGTTAATCGCCTACACTTTCAGCCCATTGCATAGAACCTCAGTTCATCACCTACTGTTCCAGTTCATAGCTAGAGTTCCAGTTCATTATCTGCATTTCCAGTCCATGACCTACAGCCACAGTTCCTTTAGTAGAGCTTTAGTTTATCATCTACATCAGTATAGAACTGAAAGGAAAATCAGCATTGGCCGTATTTTGTTGTTTTATTGCCAGAAAAATCGATTTTCAATCACTTTGTGACCATCTTCTGTGGTGTAATATACACTCCTGGAAATGGAAAAAAGAACACATTGACACCGGTGTGTCAGACCCTCCGGACACTGCGAGAGGGCTGTACAAGCAATGATCACACGCACGGCACAGCGGACACACCAGGAACCGCGGTGTTGGCCGTCGAATGGCGCTAGCTGCGCAGCATTTGTGCACCGCCGCCGTCAGTGTCAGCCAGTTTGCCGTGGCATACGGAGCTCCATCGCAGTCTTTAACACTGGTAGCATGCCGCGACAGCGTGGACGTGAACCGTATGTGCAGTTGACGGACTTTGAGCGATGGCGTACAGTAGGCATGCGGGAGGCCGGGTGGACGTACCGCCGAATTGCTCAACATGTGGGGCGTGAGGTCTCCAAAGTACATCGATGTGGTCGCCAGTGGTCGGCGGAAGGTGCACGTGCCCGTCGACCTGGGACCGGACCGCAGCGACGCACGGATGCACGCCAAGACCGTAGGATCCTACGCAGTGCCGTAGGGGACCGCACCGCCACTTCCCAGCAAATTAGGGACACTGTTGCTCCTGGGGTATCGGCGAGGACCATTCGCAACCGTCTCCATGAAGCTGGGCTACGGTCCCGCACACCGTTAGGCCGTCTTCCGCTCACGCCCCAACATCGTGCAGCCCGCCTCCAGTGGTGTCGAGACAGGCGTGAATGGAGGGACGAATGGAGACGTGTCGTCTTCAGCGATGAGAGTCGCTTCTGCCTTGGTGCCAATGATGGTCGTGTGCGTGTTTGGCGCCGTGCAGGTGAGCGCCACAATCAGAACTGCATACGACCGAGGCACACAGGGCCTACACCCGGCATCATGTTGTGGGGAGCGATCTCCTACACTGACCATACACCTCTGGTGATCGTCGAGGGGACACTGAATAGTGCATGGTACATCCAAACCGTCATCGAACCCATCGTTCTACCATTCCTAGACCGGCAAGGGAACTTGCTGTTCCAACAGGACAATGCACGTCCGCATGTATCCAGTGCCACCCAACGTGCTCTAGAAAGTGTAAGTCAACTACCCTGGCCAGCAAGATCTCCGGATCTGTCCCCCATTGAGCATGTTTGGGACTGGATGAAGCGTCGTCTCACGCGGTCTGCACGTCCAGCACGAACGCTGGTCCAACTGAGGCGCCAGGTGGAAATGGCATGGCAAGCCGTTCCACAGGACTACATCCAGCATCTCTACGATCGTCTCCATGGGAGAATAGCAGCGTGCATTGCTGCGAAAGGTGGATATACACTGTACTAGTGCCGACATTGTGCATGCTCTGTTGCCTGTGTGTATGTGCCTGTGGTTCTGTCAGTGTGATCATGTGATGTATCTGACCCCAGGAATGTGTCAATAAAGTTTCCCCTTCCTGGGACAATGAATTCACGGTGTTCTTATTTCAATTTCCAGGAGTGTACAATTAAAATTGGTAGGAACTGGTATGAAGCTATAACCACAAGCTTAGAGCGATCAAATAAACTGAGCTTGTGGGTATAGCTTCACATCAGTTCCTACCAATTTTAATTGTATACTACAGCACTGAGAATGGACACTAAGCGATCTAAAATCGATTTCTGACAATAAAACAACAAAATACGGCAAATGTTGATTTTCCTTCCAATTCTATTCCTATTTGGTAGTGGTGCACATAACACGCCATGGAGTCGCAAGTCAATCTCCATCATTTCCACTGACATAATACACGGCTACTGTACTATTTCACAGACTGTCTGTAACTTTTACGATAATAGGTTAAGATGAACAGCATAAACTGGCCATCAGCAATGGCTAATTGCGTGTGGATGAAGAAATTGTAAAATTATTAAGTTCGGACCTACAGTTTTTCTGTCCTCACACCGTTAGAATATATTGTAGATCTGACTCAATCTGTTATTTAGTAGCTCAGTAATTCTGATACCAGAAAAACTATCGACGCCACTTTTTAATATGTGTAATGTGGTTAGTTGCTGATACAGTTCTGTCTAGCCGAGCACCAGTGCTCGTTCTCTCGTAGGTCAGGCAGGAGAATAAATCTTCAAAAGATGACTGGAACTGTTTTCAGAAGGCGAGTAAAAAAAACCACATCGCAACAACTTAAAAGCAAGGCTGAGATGTCGTTTCCGAAATGTCGTTATTTTCAAGGATCTGTTGGATCACAGGCAATTCTGAAATCGTTATAAGCGATGACTGGCGAATGATGTCCCGACAGGGGTGGCGGCAGGGCCTGGGACCCTGCTGGAACCTACACCACGGTGCAGACAGTTTCAGACCTTCGGCCCTCGGCGCGCTCCAGTGGGCGGGATGCTGAGCAGAGCTGGCTGCCGGCAGGTGGCGCGCTACTGCCTGCAGGCGGTGTTCCTGGTGTGGCCGCTGGCGCTGTCGGCGGTGGCGCTGTACGGCGCCTTCAGGGTGCTGTCGCTGCTCAAGAGCGTGCCGGGCGTCGGCCTGCACGCAGACTCCAGGCACAAAGGTCCGCTGGAGCTCGCGCCGCGCGCGCCAGCTTCCGCTGCCTCTGCTGCGCTCTGCAGTCCACGTACCGGTTCGGTGCTGCTCTTCTTGCTAGTCTAGCCCACTACTCTAGCCCACAATACTGCACAATTACTGCAGCCTATACTGACTTCAACCTTCTTCCTCTATTCCTGCCTTCGTCTCCCTGAAAAATTCGAACCACACCCGTCTCCCTCCTCCATCCTCAAATGGTTGGAATGGCTCTGAGCACTATGAGACTTAACTGCTGAGGTCATCAGTACCCTAGAACTTAGAACTACTTAAACCTAACTAACCTAAGGACACCACACACAGCCATGCCCGAGGCAAGATTCGAACCTGTGACTGTAGCGGTCACGCAGTTCCAGACTGTAGCTCCTAGAGCTGCTCGGTCACTGTGTCTGGCCCTCCATCCTCACGGAAGCACTTTCCTGCATTACCAACACGATTGCTCCCTGGTGTGTGGAGATGTGACAAAAGAGAAATCGTTATGTCAGGCACAAGGGAGCATTCAAATAATTTAATAGCAGAAAGTGAAATTTTGTGGTTGACTGCGACTCAAACTCGCATTTCCCAGTCCTCACGAGTGGTCATTTTAACTAACTTGGCTACCCAAGCATGTTTCCCGTCTGGCCAAAATACCCAACTTGTCACACATTACCTCTCAAGTACCCCCCTGTCCACCATCTTCTAGCACGATTCTGCAATAAGTAGGACCTAGGGTGCATCCACACTGAAGATATCATGAAATGCCAACGAGACACATACATCACTATTACAATTGTGCTGTCTATTCATTCACACATTTCTGAAAGAAAAGGTACTACATATATGTTGAATGAGAATGCATGATAATGTGTTTTACCAACTGATTCTTTCACTTACATTGCGCTATAAAATTCTATCTCCACATTTGAGATGCTGAGAGCCACACCGCCATTGATTTTGAGATTTTACAGTGTACGCATGCTACTCACACCAATTGACTTCATGCAAAACAAGGCTTCTCTGTGCTGTAGGCCCATACTGTAAACAGTGAAGCAGCACTAGGGTAGAGCTGTTCCTGCATCACTTTTGGTATCAAACCCATACCAAATTAATTCTGCAAATTAGTTAATTGATCAATTAATTCGCCCCCCCCCTTATGACATCACAGCTTTTCCCCACCCCAGCCCAGAAAAAAATTCCGGAAAATTCAAATGTTGGCAGGAAATTCTAATTTTGGAGGGAAATTCAAAATTTGTTGGGAAAATATATCAAATCACCTCCACCAACCTAATTCCTAGCACCCGAGTTTGCTGGAATATTCAACAAATGGTGGGAAATCAAATTTAACAGACTTATTCACAGTGCTGCCAGCAGAAGACATTGCCCTCCATTCCTCCACCCTTTTCCGCTCCCCCACTTCCCCCAACCACTTCCACTCCTGTCATCCACTGTGGGACCTTGAGTCTGTGCTGAGCTTCCCGACAGACATGTTTTCTTCATATGCGATGTATTTCGTGGAACAGATGTCGGTACTGGAGGAGTTTCATGGGTATCTTTGGCACAATCATGAAACAGAGGCCTATCCCCATAGATTTCTACACGATTCCCGGAAAGCAGCAACATTGGATGAACATATGAAGAAGATGAATATCCTTCTTGAAATAACGAAGCTATGGTATGATGGGGCTAAGTTACACTTCGCAACTAATGCATCTGAATGCCTGTGCTGGAGCTGTAGACCACTCAAGAAAACCCCAGTGAGTCTTCTGATGCGCAAGAGGCAACACACACATTTGTTCTGGCGCAAGCCTCCACATATACACAATGTACAATTGAGGGAATACTGGTGATGAGCTGGAACTATTTTAACATGTGTACCACATGGAAGCACGGAGCTGACGACTGCACCCTTACCTCACTACGCGAAGAGTGGAAAGGGAAGATGATGGATCATCATAAAAAAATACTTTTCAGCAAATAATGGTGACACAGAGAGATTGTGTGAAGATGCATTTTGCAATGCATACAGGTTATCGCTTGTGCTGGGACTGCTTGCCTGTTTTGAGATGCTCCATCAATAAGTCTAAGAGACAATTGTGTGTTCTTCAGAAACAACCCCACACTGACTGGAGTAGTTCACAAAAATACCACCAGTTATCTCTTGAAGCAGGTTTAGTCTCTCTTCCACCACCACCTGATAACTGGCAGGGACCAATAGGAGTGTAGTAACACTACATGCTGCTGTCTTGGCTATATAAAACAGATGGGGCAGTTCGCTGGTCTCGGGTGCAGTCAGTCTCTGGGAGAAGAAATAGAAGAAGAACCATGCAGCATCACCTGCTGCAGTCAAGGCCATGCAGCACACCCCGGTCAGAATACAAATAACTGTAAAAGTAAGTATGTACGTAGTTTTAGCTTCAATGCAGTTCCATTTTTCCTTTGTTCAGCTCCATTTCCCTTGTTTGTGAGGATGCTCAGTGCTTCCACTTCTTTGTTCAGCGGTTACCTCTGACGTGTCCAGGCAGCCAGCAATGACCACCAGTTTGCTGGGGCCTGCAGTGACCTCCAATGTGCAAGGCAAGCATTCGTTGCAGCACCATGGAATCCTGTTGCGCACCTGGTTTCCAAGCTGGAGCAGGACAATGATGTAGCACTCAGGAGTGAATACATCCAGCCTGTCCCTGAGCTGCAGAAGAATGCAGGTGGTCCTATCCTACAAGGTACAGACCAGTATAGGTTGCCACTGTAGGAGCCACCTCAGAAGATTCTAGTGCCACTGCAAGAAGAATGAGAGGTAGATATTGTAGATGAGAAGCTACCAGTTCCATCTAGCTCTCTAATGCTTTCCGCAACAACATACAATATAACATATACAGGTTCAAAACGCTTAAATATGGATGTAGTAACATGTGTAGGAGCCAACGACTCACCTACCGTTTAAAACGTTTAATACCAAAATATGTAACACGTGGCATGTGTTGATAGAAATTGAAAATGTATCTAAAATGTTGAAGTGCAGTTTACTGAGCACGAGTGGTATGGAGTGTAACTTGCTGAAACGTATATCAGTCAGCAGATGGCCACCGAGTATTACCCATCTCGCGCCCCAGCAAACATTAACTGCGGAGCTGTAACTCTCTGAGTCACGACACTGTATGATCACTCATCACTCTGGGTGAAATCACAGAACACATTCTCTTATCTGTGACACACCAGTCACAAACTTGTTCGCTCTAGGGATAGCATTATCCAGTGTGTGGGATAGACTGAACAGACAGCTGCATTGTGTTGAATCTGTATATAAGGGCGCTGCAGCCTGTCTCTGAGTGAAAGTGTGCGTATTGACGATTCATACCACTGTATCGATACAAGTAGGGGAAAAAAAAGAACCTAAAGGCAACCAATGAGTTTGCGAAAATTCAGCCTGAATTCCACACATACATGAAAACTATATTCGATGAATTATGTATAGGACTGAAAGTGAAGAAAGAACCTGTTGACTTTTCAGATGTATTGCATCCAGTGTAAGATTTTTTATTGAAATAGCAGCTGTTGGTAGAATTGCTTTATGGTGACCAGTATCCTATCACCAGTTTCATTAACTGTGACAGTGGCAATAGGATAGACGAAATATTTGGCATCAGCAAGGTGAAACCATACTTCCTTGGAATGCAGATTATATATTTAACAGATATTGTAATATAGATGGATGACAGCAATTTCGAAGAATACCAGGTCTACTTAACCCTGTAAAACCTTAAATTATTCACTCAAAGATCTGGAAATGTATAGTGAAATACTGTGTTTGACTTACCTGCATATGAAAGCGAATGGAAAATTAAAAAGCCAAAACACTGTGAAATACAAAACCACTCCAATGCCTGTATCAGATAATGAAAAAAAATATCAGTGACGGTATTAATATTCAACGCAAAAGAGTGAACAATCAGTTACCGCAGTATATACACTATGAGAATCCCAGCAAACCAATAGCTTGGCTACGACTGCTGATGGCATCAGCTGCCACTGGCAATACTGCACATTCGAATGAGGTTGTTTCAGTAATGCCAGACCTTGGAGGTACAGATATAATACACTAAGCAAGGAGGCGGCAGTCTGAAAACAGCAGAAACCAGTACACAAAACATACCCTCTTAGAAAAATAATGATTGAAGCATTGGATGACCTATGGCTGGTGGATCTTATACATGTAAGTGCCAAAGAAACTGGTATAGTCATCCTTACTCAAATACAGAGATACGTAAACAGGCAGAATACCATCCCCCAGTCGGCAAAGCCTATATAAGACAACAAGTGTCTGGCGCAGTTGTTAGATCGGTTACTGCTGCTACAATGGCAGGTTATCAGAGACGTTGAACACCACGTAACAGTCGGCACACGAATGATGGCATCTTCGAGCTAGCGATGAAATGGAGATTTTCCCATACGACCATTTCACGAGTGTACCGTGAATATGAGGATTTAGGTAAAACATCAAATCTCCAACATCGCTGCTGCCAAAAAAAGATCCTGCAAGAACGGGACCAATGACGACTGAAGAGAATCGTTCATTGTGACAGAAGTGCAACCCTCCTGCAGATTGTCGTAGTATTCAATGCTGGCCCATCAACAGGTGTCAGCATGTTAACCATTCAACAAGTGTCACCATGTTGACCATCATCGATATGGGCTTTCGGAGCTGAAGGCCCACTCCTGTAACCTAGATGACTGCACGACTAAAAGCTTCACACCTCGCCTTGGCCGTCTACACTGACATTGCACTGTTTATGACTGGACTCATGTTGCCTGGTTGTACGAGTCTCGTCTCAAATTGTACAGTGGATGAATATGTATGGGTGTGGAGACAACCTCATGAACCGATGGACCCTGCATGTCAGCTGTTCAAGCTGATGGAGGCTCTCTAATGGTGTGGGACGTGTGCGGTTGGTGTGATATGGGACCGCTGATACATGTAAATATGACTAAGACAGGTGACACGTACGCAAGCATCCAGTCTCATCACCTGCATCCATTCCTGTCCATTGTGTATTCCGACAGACTTGGGCCATTCCAGCAGGACAATGCGACACCCCTCTCGTCCAGAACTGCTACAGAGTGATTCCAGAACACTCTTCTGAATTTAAACACTTTCACTGGGCACTAAACACAGATATGAAAATTATTGATCTGGGATGTGGTACAACGTGCTGTTCAATACAGATCTCGGCCCACTCATATTGTTACCGATTTATGGGCAGCCCTGTAGGATTATTGTGTCAGTTTCCTCTAGCAATATTCCAGAAATTAATCGAGTGCATGCCACGTCGTGTTGTGGCACTTTTGTGTGCTCGTGCGGGCCCTACACGATATTAGGCAGATGTACCAGTTCCTTTGACTCTTCAGTGTTGATATGGGGAATACTCATACATTAATAATGGTTTCAAGTATATTTCAATGGTTATTGATACATTCTGTAAATCTGCCTGGGCATTAATGGGGAAACAAAAATGTGGAGAGATGCGGCAGAGGTTTTTGAGAGCTTGCTGCAAACGGGAACGAATCGATGTCGAGACAGCTTTCAAATAAATCTCGGCGACGAGCTATATAGTAGGTATTGCCGAACTGTGATGGTACGGTGTAGCATACTACTAAACTTCCACCCATCTGAAGGAAAGTATCGTGGAACTTGTGAACAGAACAATTGAAGGTTAAATGTGGATGCATTTTAATCTTCGTGGCTCATACAAGTGGAGAGATATCCTCCCACAAGTAATTGCGCCGAATAATCGAACCGAACATAGCACAATAAAAATGATAACGGTCGATGTTTATGATAAAGGTCTCACTGTTATGGCATACAATCTCATTAAAATGCTGGAGCCGTGCGAACTAAATTTAATATTGGTGACTTAGTACGTATTTCAAAACTCAGGACGAAATTTGAGAAGTCATACCTCCCAAACTGGTTGAGTGAGATATTCACAGCTTCCAAGGTGCACAAAAAAATCCGAGAAGCACATGTTTAAGGGTAGCAGTGGTACTGAAATTTACGGATGCTTCTACGCAGAGGAACTGCAGAAGAGCTCAGAGCCACAGGCATTCCACATAAAGTGTTTCATTAGTCACTGTGGACAGAGCACTAGTTAAATGGCTTCGTTTTCCTGCAACGCAGAAATGCTGGCTTGACAATGACGATCTGCAATATGCTAGGGCGCACAAAGGGGAGCCCGCACGGTAGCATCGTACGACTACAGGTGCTGTCGATGAGCTGTGTCCGCAGGCACGGAACTCTGGTGGCGACACGCACTACATGAATGGCTCGTATCAATCCTGATCATACGTGAGGAGCCAGGGTGTTCGGTTGACGGGTGTGTTGTTGGCTTTTGGTGCGTCGTCGTTGTGACAGTTGGCCGCGGGCCACGAGGCTGGGAACATGTCGGTTTTGGGGGACTCCTACTGTCCGGCACGAGCCTCGAGAAGCCGCAGCTGGTTAAAGCGGTCAGGCGCAAACTTTGACTGCTGGATTCAGTATTAGTGGCGGGGAGTGTACCCTACTCTGAGAGTTTAAATTTTACAGCACCTCGATGACTTCTTGTATGGATTGGAAGCAACAACAACTCTGCTTGCCATCCTGGAAATCATGGCTCCTTCACACATGAATAGAGTTAAGTCTTGTTTCTTCATTGATGCTTCCCATCGGAAGGCCACTTCTGTGTTAATGTGGAATTAGTTACACTACTGGCCATTAAAATTGCTACACCAAGAATAAATGCTGGTGATAAACGGGTTTTTATTGGACAAATATATTGTGCTAAAACTGACATGTAATTACATTTTCACGCAATTTGGGTGCATAGATCCTGAGAAATCAGTACCCAGAACAACCACCTCTGGCCGTAATAACGCCCTTGATACGCCTGGACATGGACAACCAATAAAAACTTTGAGGTTCGCCGATGATATTGTCATTCTATCAGAGACAGCAAAGGACTTGGAAGAGCAGTTGAACGGAATGGACAGTGTCTTGAAAGGAGGATATAAGATGAACATCTACAAAAGCAAAACGAGGATAATGGAATGTAGTCGAACTGAGCCAGGTGATCCTGAAGGAATTAGATTAGGAAATGAGACACTTAAAGTAGTAAAGGAATTTTGCTATTTGGAGAGCAGAATAACTGATGATGGTCGAAGTAGTGAAGATATAAAATGTAGACTGGCAATGGCAAGGAAAGCGTTTCTGAAGAAGAGAAATTTGTTAACATCGGGTATAGATTTAAGTGTCAGGAAGTCGTTTCTGAAAGTATTTGTGGAGTGTAGTCATCTATGGAAGTGAAATATGGACGATAAATAGTTTGGACAAAAAGAGAAAAGAAGCTTTCGAAATGTGGTGCTACAGAAGAATGCTGAACATTAGATAGATACATCATATAACTAATGAGGAGGTATTGAATAGGATTGGGGAGAAGAGGAGTTTGTGCCACAACTTGACTAGAAGAACGGATCGGTTGGTAGGACATGTTCTGAGGCACCAAGGGATCAAAAATTTAGCATTGTAGGGCAGCGTGGAGGGTAAAAATCGTAGAGGGAGACCAAGAGATGACTACACTAAGCAGATTCAGAAGGATGTGGGTTGCAGTAAGTACTGTGAGGTGAAGAAGCACCCACAGGATAGAGTAGCATGGAGAGCTGCATCAAGCAGTCTCAGGAGTGAAGACCACAACACCACGATGTCGCCTAACATGGATGCGACCGTCATGAACAGGATCACTTCATTAACAGAACCTGGATTCTTCCGAAAACATGACGTTTTGCCATTTGTGCACTGAGGTTCGTCGTTCAGAACACCATCGCAGGCGCTCCTGTCTGTGGTGCAGCGCCAAGTGTAACCGCAGCCACGGTCTCCGAGCTGATAGACCGTACTGCTGCAAAACGTCGTCCAACTTTTCGTGCAGATGGTTGTCGTCTTACAAACGTCCCCATTTGCCGACTCAGGGAGACGTGGCTGCACGATCCGTTACAGCCATGCGGATGAGATGCCTCTCATCTCGAGTGCTAGTGATACGAGGCAGCTGGGATCCAGCACGGCGTTCCCTACTACCCTCCTGAACCCACTGTTTGGATTTTCTGCTAACAGTCATTGGATGTCGAATAACGCGAGCAGCAATGTCGCGATACGATAAACCGCAATTGCGATAGGCTACAATCCGATCTTTTTCGAAGTTGGAAACATGCTGGTACGAAATTTCTCCTCGTTTCACCAGGCAACGCCGGTCAACTGATGTTTGTGTATGAAGAAACGGTTGGAAACTTTCCTCATGTCATCACTTTGTAGGTGTCGCCACCGACGCCAACATTGTGTGAAAGCTCTGAAAAGCTAATAACTTACATATCACAGCATCTTCTTCCTGTCGGTTAAATTTCGCGTCTCTAGCACGTCATCCTCGTGGTGTAGCGATTTTAATGGCCAGTAGGTTATTTAAGGGCCAATTTGATGGTTTCTGCTAGTGTGTACCAGCTGGGAGCCACGAATTTAAATAGTTTGCTTCCCCAGCTTTGCTAGTATTTTGGTGGATTGGGTATTTTATCGCTTAGGGGACTTCATTGTGGCTTATAGGTTATTAACGGCTTTCCCACACCCACACTGAGGTGACTTGTTATCCTGTATTTTGGGTGAACGTTGTCTATTTGTTTAAGGTGTCGTACACTCTTGGGAATTGCTAGTAGATTTAGTGGCAGTCATTTTTAATGCATGTTACAGGAAACACTCAGTTTGGGGAATCCACTTCCACATTGGTTCAAATGGTTCTGAGCACTATGGGACTTAACATCTGTGGTCATCAGTCGCCTAGCACTTATAACTACTTAAACCTAAATAACATAAGGACATCACACACATCCACGCCCGAGGCAGGATTCGAACCTGCGGTCGTAGCAGTCGCGCGGTTCCGGACTGAGCGCCTAGAACCGCTAGACCATCGCGGCCAGCGATCCTGTTCAACTTCTGAAATTATTGTGATCGCTGTTATGCCTTTTCATGTTGTTGTTGTTGTTGTTGTTGTGGTCTTCAGTCTTGAAACTGGTTTGATGCAGCTCACCATGCTACTCTATCCTGTGCAAGCTTCTTCATCTCCCAGTGCCTACTGCAACCTACATCCTTCTGAATTTGCTTAGTGTAGTTATCTCTTGGTCTCCCTCTACGATTTTTACCCTCCACGCTGCCCTCCAATACTAAATTAGTGATCCCTTGATGCCTCATAACACGTCCTACCAACCGATCCCTTCTTCTGGTCAAGTTGTGCCACAAACTTCTCTTCTCGCCAATCCGATTCAATACTTCCTCATTATATATGTGATCTACCCATCTAATCTTCAGCATTCTTCTGTAGCACCACATTTCGAAAGCTTCTATTCTCTTCTTCTCCAAACTATTGATCGTCCATGATTCACTTTCATACATGGCTACACTCAATACAAATACTTTCAGAAATGACTGCCTGGTACTTAAATCTATACTCGATGTTAACAAACTTCTCTTCTTCAGAAACGCTTTTCTTACCATTGCCAGTCTACATTTTATATCCCCTCTACTTCGACCATCATCAGTTATTTTGCTCCCCAAATAGCAAAACTCCTTTACTACTTTACGTGTCTCACTTCCTAATCTAATTCGCTCAGCATCATCTGACTTATTTCGACTACATTCCATTATCCTCGTTTTGCTTTTGTTGATGGTCATTTTATATCCTCCTTTCAAGACACTATCCATTCCGTTCAACTGCTCTTCCAAGTCCTTTGCTGTCTCTGACAGAATTACGATGTCATCGGCGAACCTCAAAGTTTTTGTTTCTTTTCCATGGACTTTAATACCTACTCCGAAATTTTCTTTTGTTTCCTTCATTGCTTGCTCAATATACCGATTGAATAACATGGGGGATAGACTACAGCCCTGTCTCACTCCCTTCCCCACCACTGCTTCCCTTTCATGTCCCTCGACAATTATAACTGCCATCTGGTTTCTGTACAAATTGTAAATAGCCTTTCGCTCCCTGCATTTTACCCCTGCCACCTTCAGAATTTGAAAGAGAGTATTCCAGTCAACATTGTCAAAAGTTTCTCTAAGTCTACAAATGCTAGAAACGTAGGTTTGCCCTTCCTTAATCTAGCTTCTAAGATAAGTCGTAGGGTCAGTATTGCCTCACATGTACCAGCATTTCTAAGGAATCCAAACTCATCTTCCCCGAGGTCGGCTTCTACTAGTTTTTTCATTCGTCTGTAAAGAACTCGCGTTAGTATTTTGCAGCTGTGACTTATTAAACTGATAGTTCGGTAATTTTCACATCTGTCAACACCTGCTTTCTTTGGGATTGGAATTATTATATTCTTCTTGAAGTCTGAGGGCATTTCGCCTGTCTCATATATCTTGCTCACCAGATGCTAGAGTTTTGTCAGGACTGGCTCTCCCAAGGCCGTCAGTAGTTCCAATGGAATGTTGTCTACTCCAGGGGCCTTGTTTCGACTCATGTCTTTCAGTGCTCTGTCAAACACGTCACGCAGTATCGTATCTCCCATTTCATCTTCATGTACATCCTCTTCCATTTCCATAATATTGTCCTCAAGTACATCGCCCTTGTATAGACCCTTCTACCTTTCTGCTTTCCCTTCTTTGGTTAGAACTGGGTTTCCATCTGAGCTCTTAATATTCATAAAAGTGGTCCTCTTTTCTCCAAAGGTCTCTTTAATTTTCCTGTAGGCAGAATCTATCTTACCCCTAGTGAGATAAGCTTCTACATCCTTACATTTGTCCTCTAGCCATCCCTGCTTACCCATTTTGCACTTCCTGTCGATGTCATTTTTGAGACGTCTGTATTCCTTTTTGCCTGCTTCATTTACTGCATTTTTATACTTTCTCCTTTCATCAATTAAATTCAATGTTTCTTCTGTTACCCAAGGATTTCTACTAGCCCTCGTCTTTTTACCTACTTGTTCCTCTGCTGTCATCATTATTTCATCCCTCAAACCTACCCATTCTTCTTCTATTGTATTTCTTTCCCCCATTCCTGTCAATTGATCCCTTATGCTCACCTTGAAACTCAATGCAACCTCTGGTTATTTTAGTTTATCCAGGTCCCATCTCCTTAAATTCCCACCATTTTGCAGTTTCTTCAGTTTTAATCTACATGTCATAACCAACAGATTGTGGTCAGAGTCCACATCTGCCCCTGGAAATGTCTTACAATTTAAAACCTGGTTCCTAAATCTCTGTCGTACCATTATATAATCTATCTGAAACCTGTCAGTATCTCCAGGCTTCTTCCATGTATACAGCCTTCTTTTATGATTCTTGAACCAAGTGTTACCTATGATTAAGTTGTGCTCTGTGCAAAATTCTACCAGGCGGCTTCCTCTTTCATTTCCTTGCCCCAGTCCATATTCACCTACTACGTTTCCTTCTCTCCCTTTTCCTACTACCAAATTCCAGTCACCCATGACTATTAAATTTTCATCACCCTTCAATATCTGAATAATTTCTTTTATTTGATCATACATTTCTTCAACTTCTTCGTCGTCTACAGAGCTAGTTGGCATATAAACTTGTACTACTGTAGTAGGTGTGGGCTTCGTATCTATCTTGGCCACAATAATGCGTTCACTATGCTGTTTGTAGTAGCTTACCCGCATTGCTATTTTCCTATTCATTATTAAACCTACTCCTGCATTACCCCTATTTGATTTTGTGTTTATAACACGGTAGTCACCTGACCAGAAGTCATGTTCCTCCTGCCACCGAACTTCACTAATTCCCACTATATCTAACTTTAACCTATCCATTTCCCTTTTTAAATTTTCTAACCTACCTGCCCCATTAAGGGATCTGACATTCCACGCTCCGACCCGTAGAACGCCAGTTTTCTTTCTCCTGATAACGACATCCTCTTGAGGAGTCCCGGCCCGGAGATCCGAATGGGGGACTATTTTACCTCCGGAATATTTTACCCAAGAGGATGCCATCATCATTTAATCATACAGTAAAGCTGCATGTCCTCGGGAAAAATTACGGCTGTAGTTTCCCCTTGCTTTCAGCCGTTCGCAGTACCAGCACAGCAAGGCTGTTTTGGTTATTGTTACAAGGCCAGATCAGTCAATCATCCAGACTGTTGCCCCTGCAACTACTGAAAAGGCTGCTGCCCCTCTTCAGGAACCACACGTTTGTCTGGCCTCTCCACAGATACCCCTCCGTTGTGGTTGCACCTACGGTGCGGCTATCTGTATCGCTGAGGCACGCAAGCCTCCCCACCAGCGGCAAGGTCCATGGTTCATAATCTTGGTAATCTTTAATCATACAAATTCTTGTTAAGCAATAAAGTGTATTCCATGAAACAAAAATGACAAAATATGTGGGTCCATCTTCCTTGTTCTTTTCCCTAAAATTATGCCAATCCTTGTTCTGAGGCATCAGTCGATTACCTTTCAGCTGAATTGCACATTCCGATGTATAATTACTGCGGACGTGGTACAAAGCTTCAAAAAGTTTTGGCTCATGGTGAAGTGGGGTTAACGTGCTTGGCGAGGCGTGTGGCGTGTTTGGAACCCGACGTTGCATTCCAAACACAAAAAGACCTCCGAGGACGTCACACTGCTGACTGAATTGTAACTGATCAAGCCGAGGCAATACGTGCAAGAAAGTACACTAGTATAGGGCAGCGCATTGCATCGTTTGTAGTACATAAAACAATGCATGGTGAACTTAAGTTGGGCTTCAGTATGAATTTCAAACAAGCTATAAACGCCGCACGTCGTGCGCTGATGAAGAAGCAGAAGAAGAAGAATGCAACGATGAAGAAGAAGCCAGCGCAGACATGTTTGAGAAACTGTCCTGACAGCGGTGACCGGAACGAAAAGCGGTCTGAAATATAAGCAGCGATTAGAGCAGCCAAGCTTCTGCGGATACCCCAGACATGAGAGGTGGGACTACCCCCTCCCCCATCCCCGCTCTCGCGGGTCTCTCAGCCAAGTGTTCACTGGCGGGGTGTGCTATGGCCATTGCCAGAACAGTCTAAAACGCACAGAATTAACAATAACAGCTAGCGGATGCACTTGATGGAAACGGCAACCATCGAAAGGGGAATGTACACTAAGTGAGGAAAAGTACGCGGAGAGCTGTCTGAAAGTACATACAAGTTCGTGGGGCACTCCATCGGTAATGGTGTTCGCCCACCCTCAGCCTTGATGACTACTTCCACTCTCGCTGGCATACGTTCAATCAACTGCTGGAATGTTTCTTGGGGAATGGCAGCCAGTTATTCAAGGAGAGTTGCACTGACGAGAGCTATCGATATCGGTCGGTGATGCCTGGCACAAAGTCGGCATTCCAGAACATCCCAAAGATGTTCAGTAGGATTCAGGTCAGGACTCTGTGCATGCCAGTCCATTACAGGGATGTTATTGTCTTGTAACCTCTCAGCAACAGGCCGTGCATTATGAACAGGTGCTCGATCGTGTTGAAAGATGCTATCACCACCCCCGAATTGCTCATCAACAGTGGGAAGCAAGAAGATCCTTGAAACATCAACGTTGGCACTACACACATTGTCAGCTGACGTTCGCTGGACATTCGCCATACCCACACCCTGCCATCGGATCGCCACATTGTGAACTGTGATTCGTCACTCCACACAGCGTTGTTTCACTGTTCAATTGTCCAATGTTTACTCTCCTTACGCAAAGCGAGACGTCGTTTGGCATTTATCGGCGTGATGAGTGGCTTATGAGCAGCCGCTCCACCATGAAATCCGAGTTTTCCCACCTACCTTACTGTCGCAGTACTTCCAGTGGATCCTGATGCAATTTGGAGTTCGTGTGTAGTGGTCTGGATAGATGCCTGCCTATTACACATTACAACCGTTTCAACTGTTGGGGTGCTCTGTCGGCCAACAGAAGAATCGGTCTGTACGCATTTGTGCTGTACGTTTCGACTGTACTATCACACAGGAAACGGTGGACCTCGGGATGTTCAGAATTGGGGAAATCTTGCGTACAGATACATGACACGAGTGACACCTGACCACGTTCGAAGTCCATGATTTCCGAGGAGAGCCTCATTCTGCTCTCTCACGATGTCTAATAACTACCTGCCAGTAGGTGGCGGCACAATGCACCTAACATGAAAAACATAATTTTAAGGGGTGTCCGGATACTTTGCATAATATAGTGTACCTGAAACTGTAAAAGAAGGGACTAGATTTTCATAAATAACCAACCTGCCGGACAGACCATTTACAAATATAGATCTGCTCAATTTTGTTAGGAAAATATTCAACATTCCAAGTTTATATCGTGTAAAAATGTATATGCCGTGTGGCTAGGGCCTGCTCCAAGCTCATCCTGAGAATGTGGAATTGTGAATTTAGAAGTTGCTGCGGGGCCTGTAACCCTCTTAATGGCGTATGTTGAGAAAGTCGCGGACGACGTCTACTACTCTGCAGATCTGCAACTTGCAGAAGTGTTACATGGATACTTTACGGGCAGTAGACGAGCGCTCTATAATTCCCATTGCGACCAAGTTTTCAGTACTTACCTGCACAGGCAACTGTGCACCACGTTCCTTCTAACTTTTACGAAGAAGCATTTGTAAGGAAGTCCACTAAGCATCCACCTCAGATGCAATATCATGTACTGCAAGTACAACAACATGATCGTCATTACTGTGCACGAATTGTGTTCCACTGATTCATTTAACCAATGGAGGGTTGAATATTGCACTGACTAGGCTCGAGATGGACAATAGCATTCCAAATGTCACAGAGACTAACAATGAACTTTATCTGGACATTAATGACGAAAAATAAATCACGGAAATAGAACCTGGTGCATTCGGTAGTGATAATTTAAACCAAGTTTTAAAACAGTTTGGGAAAACGAGTGTGTGACAGGCAAACACCAATCCACTTACATCTGGAATAAACACGCCGAATGGAACCATTTAGTTAAACCAGAAAAGTTCAATAGGACAGCTACTGTGTTTCACCAATCGACAGATTTTGAAGAAGGATCCTAATAAATTCTACAGATGTGATCAGTCGGTGGGTATACGCCCTGTCAGTAAAAGCCGTGTCGATTCTGACGTAGCAACGAACTCTTACCTCAACAACAGACTCATTCACGTCAGTTGGAACAGACAGTAGGATCGTTGAAACTCCAACCAACGTTTTATACCTCCCAGCAACAGTTAAGACACAGGATTATAAGGAGGTAAGTATTGTGGATCAGGACAGTCAGCTAGTCGACTTTGGCGCTAAAGGATCGCACCTGAGGCAGGAGACTCAACCCGCCGGCCCGGGAGCGCCCAAACCTGTTTGAGTGGACCGGAGGCGTCGTCGTTCTTGCATTAGCAGAGGCCCAGGGCTGTCCTCCTGCTGAGCTTTTCTGTCGCCCACGGTGGGTGTGAGTTATAAAACCACCGCACACGATTTGCAGCTCCGCAGTTCAGAAAAGAAAACCCAGGCGACATCACGTCCAAATACATTCATTACTTCTCTACGAGAGGTGTGCTGGTTTCTGCAGTTCTCAGACTACCGTCTCCATAGGTATTCGATTATATCTCTCCTCTAAGATCTGAAATTACTGAAACTACCTCATTGGAATGAAGAACAATACCAACGCTATCTGATGCAATGAGCAATCACAGCAAATCTATTTATACTTTTCGATCGCCTTAGTATATATATATATTGCGGCAACTGATTGTTCATTGTTTTATGTTGAATTTCAGTACTGAGTGGTCAGCCTAATATACGCTTTGTAGTGCTTTCGCATTTCAAGCTGATATGACTCTTCGCTTCTCCATTTGCTTTCTTACGCAGATCAGTCAAACACAGTATTCCACAGTATTCCGCACTGTCGCTTGATAAGCAAAGTAAGAGCCTACGGAATACCAGACCAGCTGTGTGGCTGGATTGAAGAGTTTTTTACAAACAGAACACAGCATGTTGTTATCAATGGAGATACGTCTACAGGCGTTAAAGTAACCTCCCCACAGGGGAGTGTTATGGGACCATTGCTTTTCACAATATATATAAATGACCTAGTAGATGGTGTCGGAAGTTCCATGCGGCTTTTCGCTGATGATGCTGTAGTGTACAGAGAAGTTGCAGCATTAGAAAATTGTAGCGAAATGCAGGAAGATCTGCAGGGGATAGGCATTTGGTGCAGGGAGTGGCAACTTACCCCTAACATAGATAAATGTAATGTATTGCGAATATATAGAAAGAAGGATCCTTTATTGTATGATTATATGATAGCGGAACAAACACTGGTAACAGTTACTTCTGTAAAATATTTGGGAGTATGCGTGCGGAACGACTTGAAGTGGAATGATCATATAAAATTAATTGTTGGTAAGGCGGGTTCCAGGTTGAGACTCATTGGGAGAGTCCTTAGAAAATGTAGTCCATCAACAAAGAAGGTGACTTACAAAACACTCGTTCGACCTATAGTTGAGTATTGCTCATCAGTGTGGATCCGTACCAGGTCGGGTTGACGGAGGAAATAGAGAAGATCCAAAGAAGAGGGCCGCATTTCGCCACAGGGTTATTTGGTTACCGTGATAGCGTTACGGAGATGTTTAGCAAACTCAAGTGGCAGACTCTGCAAGAGAGACGCTCTGCATCGCGGTGTAGCTTGCTCACCAGGTTTCAAGAGGGTGCGTTTCTGGATGAGGTATCGAATATATTGCTTCCCCCTACTTATACCTCCCGAGGAGATCACGAATGTAAAATTAGAGAGATTCGAGCGCGCACGGAGGCTTTCCGGCAGTCGTTCTTCCCTCGAACCATACGCGACTCGAACAGAAAAGGGAGGTAATGACAGTGGCACGTAAAGTGCCCTCTGCCACACACCGTTGGGTGGCTTGCGGAGTATAAATGTAGATGTAGACGTAGATGTAGCTATACATTTACAGATATTTGGGTAATAATTTAAGGTTTTGTAGGGTCATAGGAAAATAAGATAAAGCGGACCTGGTGTTTTTCGAAATTCCCTATCTGTATTGCGTTTTCTGTTAAACTTACAATCTGCGTGCCAAATATGCATTGTTTCACCTTGTTGATGCCGAATATTTTATGTTCAGCTGTGGTGGTCACCATCATGTAATTTTACCGAGAGCTGCCAGAGAAATTCAGTAACTGGATTAAAGATTTCTCTCAGTATTTGGTCCTGCTCCAAATGTCCTAACATTAGCAAGCGTAGTTCCTCTCGAAAGTCCTCTGCGCGTGTATGACCTTATGTTTGGTCTACATCTTCTTGCTTACTAAGTAGACACTTCCACGGAGGTGTGCTTCTATACTCGTTTTTCTTGGTTTCAGCTTTTCAACGACGGTTACCCTTCCAGCCCAGTGTTGACACTACTCTCAATTCCAGTTAACTCCTTCGCTCAGTCTCCCAGTTGTTTGCAAAATACTTTCATGATTTCTCCTCACGTCCACCCGCAAACCGTCCGCCTGTTGCTCATGATATTCCTCTAGGTTATTGAGCACTCCCTCAACACATCGGTGCTAATTTTCGCATGGATTATACCGCACATTCCCAAAATTCCGTTTATATCTTTCAGATAAATCCTTAACACACTGCCAGCTCATTATTCGAATGTCTGAATTTTCGCATCCAAGCGGAAGCAAATGCTATATCCATGTATACCAGTGTATCACTTCTCAGGCTGAGCGGTCGACATGTGTGCGAACCTATCCAGGGTGCAGTGTATCCTGATGTACTGACCTCATTGCGTAGCTACAAGCTCAGAAACTCTTGCAAGCCTTTCTGTGTGCCTACCATGATTTAGTTTCCTTGTTTTGTCAATAACGCGAAATCTGTACTGCTTATGATTCCAGCATTCCCCCTCATATCTTTATCAATTTATTGGATGATATATCTGTTTCCACATGTGCTTGGTAAATGTACTTCAAATTGAAATGGTCTTGTTTGAAGGCTATAATGAGCTTTGCATTGTCCCTCACCAACTGTTTTGGGATTATGGAATATGTTACACTCAAATAAAATACATCATCGTCCATATGACGACCGAAACAGAAGTTTCGGAGAATTTCCACAGAAACATCATCAATATGGACACAATGTTTGACTTTGCTTTTCTGGTGGAGAGATTTCAATGCTTTCACTGAATGTTATGTATGTTACACCAACCAGCCCCTGCAATGTTTCCTGAAACAGTTTTTATCTTGCTTGGAAAAGTGTTTTTCAGAACACAGAAACATTCTCAAAATGGAGTCCATGTAGACACACTAGCAGTGACATGAATACATTTGTTTTGCCACAGCTGGATGGACCCACAATTTTAGCTCTTAGGTAATCAGGAAGGAGTATCCCATTACTCTTCTTCTTCAGGTCATCATCACAGGACCAGTCGCTTACTATAAATTCCTTATGTTTCACCCACCATACCATGATACAGACTACATCACCTATTGGCGTGCAATAGGTTTATAAATAAAAGAGAATTGCAGTGAAAATGTTTATAGTACTTGAGATTGTATATACACATTTTTTTTTTCAAAAATCATACATTGGCTTCAATGCATCTGAAATATCAACAGTTTCTTTTTTCATATTCATTTCCATACAGAATTTATCGAATAAAGTTTCTTTGTATTCGTGGAACTCAAATGGTTCAAATGGCTCTAAGTACTATGGGACTGAACATCTGAGATCATTAGTCCCCTAGAACTTAGGACTGCTTAAACCTAACTAAGCTAAGGACATCACACACATCCATGCCCGAGGCAGGAATCGGACCAGCGACCTCAGCGGTCGCACGGCTCCAGACCGAAGCTCCTACAACCGCTCGGCCACTGCGGCCGGCGCTTGGAATTCAGTTTGAAATGTTACGTTTATATATATATTCCGCAGGCCACAATACACAAGGGTACCCTGTACCACTACTGGTCGTTGTCTTTCCTGTTTCCGCCGCAGATAGAGAGGGGAGAAAACGGCTGTTTACGCACATCAAGAACAGTTTTGCATCACCTCGGTCCCGAAAGTTCAGGAGCCTGTACAGAAAATTGGAATAGAGACCAACATAAACATCATTTCTGACGGTCTTATTGCTCATGAAAACCACACATTGCATGTTGTGCCACCATACAGAGAGTTCTTCGGAGGTGGTAATCCATATTGCCACATTGCTGTACACACTGGTACCTCTAATACCCTGTACCTCGTCCTCTTGCATTGATGCATGCCTGTATTCGTCGTGGCATACTATCTACAAGTTCATGAAGGCACTGTTGGTCGAGATTGTTCCACAGCTCAACGGCGATTCGGTGTAGATCCTTCAGAGTGGTTGGTGTGTCACGTCGTCCATAAACAGCTCTTTTCAGTCTATCCCAGGCACATTCGATAGTTTTCATGTCTGGAGAAGATGCTGGCCACTCTAGTCCAGCGATGACGTTATCCTGTAGGAAGTCATTCACAAGATGTGCACGAAGGGGGGCAAATTGTCGTCCATGAAAATGAATGCCTCGTCACCATGCTGCCAATATTGTTGCACTATCTGTCGGAGGATGGAATTCACGTATCGTACAGCCGTTATGGCGCCTTCCATGACCACCAGCGACGTACGTCGGCCACACATAATGCCACCCCAAAACATCAGGGAACATCCACCTTGCTGCAATTGGTGGACAGTGTGTCTAAGGCGTTCAACCTGACCAGGTTGCCTCCAAACACGTTTCTGGTTGAAGGCATATGCGACACTCATAAGTGAGGAGAACATGATGCCAGTCCTGAGCGGTCCATTCGGCACGTTGTTGGGCCCGTATGTACCACGCTGCATGGTGTCGTGGTAGCAAAGATGGACATCGCCACGGACGTCGGGAGTGAAGTTACGCACAGTCTGAGTCGTAACACGATTTCTTATGGCTGCACGAAATGCATTATTCAACGTGGTGGCGTTGATTTCTGGGTTCCTCCGAACTATAATCCGTAGCTGTCATCCACTGCAGTACTAGCCCTTGGGCGGCCTGAGTGAGGCATGTCCTCGACATGTACGAAAAAATGGCGCTTTATTTCACTCCGAGACACCTGCACACTTCCCTTGTTCAGAGCCCTTCCTAGCAGAATGTAACAATGCGGACGCGATCGAACCGCGGTGTTGACCATCTAGGAAGGGTTGAACTACAGACAACACGAGCCGTCTACCTTTTTCCGGTTCGAATGACTGGAACTGATCGGCTGTCGGACCCCCTCTGTCTAATAGGCGCTACTCATGCATGGTTGTTTACATCTTTGTGCGGGTTTAGTGACACCTCTGAGCAGTTAGAGGGACTGTGTCTGCGACATAATATCCACAGTCAACCTCTATCTACAGGATTTCAGGGAACCGCGGTGATGCGAAACTAGTGTTTATGTGTGTATATACCAGTGTATGAGCCCAGTTTATCGTATCTCATCTTTGTGGTACCTACGCGAAATGTATGTTCGTTGCAATATAATCGTTCTGCTGTGAACTTCGTACGCCAGTCCTCTAAACTTTCTCAGTAGTGTTCTTCGAAATGAATGTCTTCTTCCCTCCAGCGATTCCCACTTCAACTCCCGAAGCAACAATTCCATGCAATCGATCCCATCAGTAATAAATCTAACAAGTCGCCTCTGAGTTCTTTCAACCGACCTGGCGCAGGTCTGAAACATTCGAGCAGTACTGAAGAATAGGTCGCACTGTTAATCTACGTGTGGTCCTACACTATACAAAATTCTCCCAATAAACCAAAATGGACCATTCGCCATTCCTACCGCAATCCTCACACCGTCGTTCCATTTCATGTAGGTTAACTGACTGAGTCAAGCAGGACACTACTAATGCTCTATCTGAACATTATTAGTTTGTTTCTCCTACTCAGCATTAACTTACATTTTCCTACATTAAGAGCCAGCTGAAACGCATCACAACAACTACAAATTTTGTCTACGTAATCTTGTATCAACCTGCAGTCACTTATCTTCGACACGTGCCTGTACACCACAACATCATCAGCGAACAACCACAGATTGCTGCCCAGCCTGTCTGCCAGATGATTTATGAATATAGAAAGGAGCAACGGTCCTGTCACTTTTCCCTGGGGCACTCCTGTATTTCTCTTAAACTTTTTGGTGATCCTCTGGTTTCTTTTGGCACTGTCTAGATACACTGGTGTAAATCGTCAGCGCTCACTCAACTCATTCGGAGATAGGCTGTAACGGCGCTATACACAGTCTTAACACAATGCACCAGTCTGTTGACTCCTTCCAACACAGTGCTTAATCCCAGCCCTAGACCGAACAATTTTTTGATGGCAGTATGTTGCAGATCAATGAATGTGCTCCCTGATTTTATACAGAGAGCTGAATTACCAATCAATATTGAATTTGAAAGAGTTTGAGAACATTATGTCTCTACGTAATGTAATATGATTGTAAGATTCCGGCTGCGATACTAGCAATGATGCGCTATCGTAATTTGATACGACGACGCTCTTTGCTCTGACGACAACAAAAAACTGGCTCTGAGACTTTAACATCTGAGGTCATGAGTCCCCTAGACTTAGAACTACTTAAACCTAACTAACCTAAGGACATGATACACATCCATGCCCGAGGGAAGATTCGAACCTGCAACCGTAGCGGTCGCGCGGTTCCAGACTGAAGCGCCTAGAACCGCTCGGCCACACCGGCCGGCTCTGACGACAACACTTCCTGCTGAAAGAAAAGAGGGAGATGTATGGTGTTTCTTGTAATTGTTGGAGATACGAAATGCTGATTGGACATTTTGCTTTTTTGAAGTCAGATAAATTTGCATATAGAAGTAATCTGAAGTGCAGAGGTCAACTTGTAATCGTAGTTATCAAGAACAAAACATTTAATTTGTCAAAAACAAGGTAAATACCGTTTACGTTTATTCGGTGTTGGATCCCAGGACCTTCATAAAACGATTTGTGTGTTTAGAAATGTAGTGTACAGTGGTTTCTTAGCGAATTAACAAAAGGGGGCAAATTTGCTACTATCCCTGTCCGAACGAGGCGCAATGATTTCGCCGTCGGCTTGTATGTTCCATACGTTCCCTCAGCGACCTGTTTGTCAGTCAGAAGGTATCATACTGCCACTCCCACTGTGAAAAATATAGCTGCTAAGGCAGACGGCGTCTTCATCGCGAGTTGTAGCGGTTTTCTCCGACTGTGCCTGGCGTTCTCTGAGAACCGGAGAAGCAGAAACCTCCGACCACCAAATCATCCTGTGCCTAACTCGTTCCAGTCCGGTCCCTTTAATCGTTCTGTCCTTACAGCAGTCACGAAGAAAACACGTTCATCTGTAGTCAAAGTTTTTCACGGACTGTTTGTATTAGACTGGTAGAGATCTTATAAAGTATATATCCAGACAATAAATTCAAAAGAGGGTTTTTAGTCCAGTACGTATCTTATCTTTGTCGAAAACAAAAGTCAAAGAGCAAGTTAATTAATGAATAATTTTTTTTTACGACGTAGCGGTTAATTTTAAGCAGCACAGTCAACGTCTGGTGTGGGACGAGTTGGATAATACATTATGGTCACTGATATACACTTCAGTGTGTTCCATTTCATACAATGCGTGCTCACAAAACTTCACTTTAACATTTTTCGATATGATTTCAGTGTATAACAGCACATCCCAGTCGTTGACTCCTACAGACGCTGGTACACCGATATTTAAACGTTTCGAACCTGTAGATGTTACATTGTATGTTGAAGTGAAAAGCATTAGAGGGATAGGTGGAACTTGTAGTTTCTCATCTACAGTATGTACACCTCATTCTTGTTGCAGTGGCATCAGAATCTTCTGAGATGGCTCGCATGCTGGCAGCCAGCACTGCACCGCTTAGTGGCGCAGAGGACAGCTCACCTCTGTCCTGCCCCAGCTTGCTGACCCGGTGTGCAGCAGGGTCCCGCGGAGCGGCTGCCGACGCTTGCCCTGACACGTCAGAGGTCACTGAGCCCCAACAAGCCGACAATGGATGCTGCTGCTCTGGAAACGTCGAAGGCTGCCACTGAACAAAGAAGAAGGAGCAAGAAGCACCTACACAGACGACGGAAGTGTAGTAGAACGAAGGAAAAATAGAACAGCACTGAATCTAAGATATTTCCTTTTATGGTTATTCCTATTCTGCTGCTGGGGTGTGCAGCGTGATCTCGGCTGCTGCTGGCGGCACTTCATGGTTCTCCTTCCCCTTCTTCCACAGACTGGCTGTGACTGAGACCAGTGAGCTGCCACATCTGCCCTGTGCACCCGACATACAGATCACATGACTGGATGTGGTGTTCCTGCAATCCTATTGGCCCCTGTCAATTTTCTGGCGGTGATGGAAGGGGAGAAAAAATCTGCTTCAAGAGACTTCTGGTGGTAGTTTTGTGAACTACCTCAATCACTGTGGCGTTGTTGCTGAAGAACACACAATCACCTCTTAGATACCGTGTGATCAAAAAGTCAGTATAAATTTGAAAACTGAATAAATCACGGAATAATGTAGATACAGAGGTACAAATTGACACACATGCTTGGAATGACATGGGGTTTTATTAGAATCAAAGAAATACAAAAGTTCAAAAAATGTTCGACAGATGGCGCTTCATCTGATCAGAATAGCAATAATTAGCATCACAAAGTAAGACAAAGCAAAGATGATGTTCTTTACAGAAACTGCTTAATATGTCCAGCATCATTCCTTACCAATAGCTCTAGTCAAGGAATAATGTTGTGAACAGCACTGTAAAGCACGTCCGGAGTCATGGTGAGGCATTGGCGTCGAATGTCTTTCAGCATCCCTAGAGATGTCCGTCGATCACGATACACTTGCGACTCTAGGTAACCGCAAAGTCAATAATCGCACAGACTGAGGTCTGGGGACCTGGGAGGCCAAGCATGACGAAAGTGGTGGCTGAGCACACGATCATCACCAAACGACGCGTCTAGCAACATGGGTGGAGCGCCATCATGCATAAACATGGTATGTTCCAGCAGGTGTTTATCAGCCAGGCTGGGGATGATGCAATTCTGTAAAATATCGGCGTATCTCTCACCCGTCACGGTAGAAGTTACAAAAGCAGAATCACTCATTTCCTCGAAGAAAAAAGCAACGATAACTGTAGACGTGGTAAATCCAACCCATACCGTGACTTTCTAGTCGTGCAGTGGAGTTTCCACGACAGTTCTAGGATTTTCGGTAGCCCAAATTCTGCAGTTGTGGGCGTTGACAGACCCTCGGAGCGTGAAATGTGCTTCATCGGTCCACAACAGGTTACTCAACCAATCGTCATCTTAAGCCGTATTTTGAAACGCCCACACCGCAAATGCCCTCCGATCACTAAATTGCCAGGTAACAGTTCATGATGCCGATGGATTTTGTACGGATGGCATCGGAGGGTACGCCTCCGTGCCAACCAAACAGTAGTGTATGGAATGCCGGTGCGACGTGCGACTGCACGAGCGCTGACTTCCCCGTGCGTAGACAAACCCGCTACAGTCTCCATTTCTTCCTGAACTGTCTCAGCAGCATTACGCCTTGTGCTCGGTCGGCAACTACGGGATCTATCGTCTAAACAACCCGTGGCTTCGAACTTGGATATCATTCTCGCCACAGCTGCATTTGTCAACGGACCTTTACCTGTTCGAATCCCCTTCCTATGGCGAAAGGATCGTAATGCTGAACTAGCACATTCCCCATTCTGATAATACAGCTTCACTGAAAGGGCCTTTTCAGGTAACGTCAACATCCTGCGACTGCTGGCACATCTGATTTCTCTCTCATTACTGCTCCTTTCATACACCTTTTGCCATGCGCAGTCACTGGCGTTTTGCTGTCCAGTGCCATCTGTCGGTTCTAATGAAACCCCATGTCATTTCAAGCATGTGTGTCAATTTGTACCTCTCTGTCTACATTATTCCGTGGTTTAAGTTTTCAAATTTATACTGACTTTTTGATCACCCAGTATATTGTTAGGGCGTTTCAAAAAATGTAGGCCCTTGCAGCACAAGCTGTCACCTGTATGAGCTGCGAAGTGCGTCTTCAGCCCACCCTGCTCCACAGCCACTATTTGCTGTAAAATATTCTTCTTGCGCTCATCAGTTGTCTTTCCTTTGCAGTCTTCGTGTTACGAGCTAGGGATGCAGTCGTCAGCTGTCTGTCTGCACGTGAGCTATTCTTCTTAGTAAGTTCGTCCTCTATCGCCGCTTTCCTGGAACAGTGCAGAGAGTAATTGGCACATGCCTCTGATTCACGACTGCACCTAATATACTTATTAAACTCCTGCTCCTCCAGCACTGAGATCTTCACCATTGAACACGTTCCACATTCAACTTTCCCATTTAGTGTGAACTGCTCACCACCTTGGTTTTGCATGGCAGCCCGTGTGTACCTTGGCCTGGATTCGCTTCCTAAGGACACTACTCCAGCCTCGCTCCATCTGATTCAGACTCACGACCTGTGCATGGGACATCGCGAAAGATTTCAGCATTCCAACCTGTAAAATGGACGCTGAGGAGTTCACAGATTTTAAGATTGTTACAGATCTCGCTACTAAACCAAAAGTCCATGTACATGGAAACAACGTAAAAGTCACAAAGTTTACAACGATGAAATCATCATGTTGCTTGGAATTGTTTAAAGTAATAAAATCTACACTGGAGTCTCGGCAGTTCACAATTTTCTGCTAGGCACGACAGAGGGTACCAGAATTTCACTTTTTCCTAGAGTTTATATACGCCTTGTAAACACCACAAGCCAAGGCAAATATGAACACTGAATTACAAAGACTTAACACAACTACCTGATTTTGTGCTTGAAATGGACCCACAGTTTTATCTGAACCTCAACTCACAGAACATGCCTCATGAAAATGATGCTATCGAGGACAATGAAACACTGGATTAAGTCTTAGTTGAGTGTATGTGTGTTGTGCTTAAAGTATTTGTTCTGTGTGCTCTGATTCAAGTTCCACATTCATTATAAACGTAACAGCTGTCGAAAGTAGACTACCATCACCAGCATATACATCAAAATTTAGTAAATTAATATCAACAATAATAATAATAACAATAATACTAATAGTACTAAATATTAATAAAATTTCATAAGAAAGTGGTTACTTTTTTCATGGAAATTTACAACGCTGAGATGTTGTTAATAAACTAGCTAGAACTCTGAAACTGATGGTTTGGGTACAAATTTAATTCTCACAATCACCTCGGGTCTGTTTAGTTCCTCGGAATCTGCTCTCTGATGTACTTATCTAATCATCAGTATTCTTCTGTAGGACAACGTTGTAGAATCTTCTATTATCTTTTTCTCTGACTTGTTTATCCTCAATGATTTACTTCTGAACAGGGATACTCTCCAAACACCTTCCTAAAACGCGTCCCAACATTCACTTTTATATTCAGTGTCAACAAGTTTCTCTTTTTGATAAATCCTTTTCCTGTTGCTTCCTGTATCCATTCTTATCCGCTCTACTTCAGTCATAGTTTATTATTAGCAAGTAAAACAGCAAAACACACTAAATACTTTTACTGTCTCATCTACTAATCTATAACTCCCTCAATGTCACCTAACTCATACTGACTATATTTAATTAGCTTTGGTTTAGTTTTCTTGATATTCATCATGTAATCTCCTGTCAACATGTATCTCCCTTGTTTCATCTACAAACAGCTTGAGCAACAAAGTGGAAAGATTCCAGTCTTGCAGAACTATCTTTTTTATACGAGCACTTCTGTTGTTGATTCTCTTTCTTTTCTCTTACTTGTTCATTTTTTAAACTGCCCATGTTACGTTATAGCCGATAATTATTCTTTTGAGGATCCAAACACTGTGCGTCATTTTACATTGTGGAAAGCTTTATCCAGTGTTATAAATCTGATGAATGTATTCCTTGAGTCCCAAAAACAGACGCTACCATGACGGAAATGTACGGTCGTGGAAGTCCCCAAATAAATGTTTCTTCCTACATCATGGAATATATAACGAATGGAACAGAACGTCTGGATCACAACTGTTTTATTAATGATGAGCGATTGCGATCTTACTACCAGATCATCTTGAGATCTAAGCTAGGAAGTGGAAGAAAACTCCAGCGACAATGCAATTTCTTTGCTAATACATAGGAATATTCTTTCAGAAAGATTATATGAAGACATGCGGGGAAAAACGAGCTAACCCTCAAATGTAAAGACTTAGAGATACGTGTTGCCATCTGTTGTTCGGTATTTGATATTGGTATCACCCCTAATGAGGAGGCACTGAACAGAAATGAGGAGAAGAGAAATTTGTGGCAAAACTTGAGTAGAAGAAGGGATCGGTTGGTAGGACATGTTCTGAGGCCCCAAGGGATCACCAATTTAGTACTTGAGGGCAGCGTGGAGGGTAAAAGTCGTAGAGGGAGACCAAGAGATGAATACACTAAGCAGATTCAGAAGGGCGTAGGTTGTAGTAGTTACTTGGAGATGAAGAAGCTTGTACAGGATAGAGTAGCATGGAGATGTGCATCAAACCAGTCTCAGCACTGAAGACCACAACAACAACAACAACAAAAACCCGAAATATCATTTTGGGGTGAGACCAGCGTCAATTTCGATAGTTCCCATACCCAGCTGAATATAATTTAAGGGTGAGACCCGTACCCAGCAACAGATGGTTTTGCATTTGAGGGTTGGCCTATTTTTCTGCGTATGCCTTCGTATCTGCTTTTGTAACCAGAGTAAGAGTCTTTGGCACTGTATTGTTAAGTGAACATAGGTTCTTAAAGTTATGTTTTTGACAGATGGAGTACTCAAATAACGAAAATTAGATGTCGTTCTTGGTTTAATACTTGGTATTTTACAAAATGTACTAACAAATCTAAAAATGTACAATGAAGAATATACTGTGAGTTTGTCTAGTACATTCCTATTTTATGTTTATCTTCCAACTTGACATTCACACTGAAATGTATGAAGTTGACATTGTATTTATTGTCTTTTATTTTAGTAATTACTCCTATTTTATGCTGGAATATTCTACTTTACAATGTATCGATGTTCTGGCCACTGACTTGTACACTTGTCATGTGATTAACTATCTAATATCCACCCTCTCCCATTGCACCATCTGTATATTTTGTGCTACTTCTGTGTTATATTCTTACCACTGTCGGCGAACTGCACCTTGTAGCACCAGATATGAATGAGTTCTTGATATTGTGTTGGTGCCTGTAGTTCAACTGCCGTAATTATTAATACTTTACATTTATGTAGTGTTTCAATTTTGCGGCACTTTTTCCCTTATCCAAACTTGGATTTGAATATTATCTGCTAGCTAGCTCGAAGGAGGTCGTCATTAACAGGAGAATGTGGTTCAGGTCACTATATCAACGTAGATCACAGTCTCCTAAAGTATGACTTCGGTTATGAAATCGAGGAATGCATGAGACAGCTGATAACGAATGAAGATTGCTGAGACAGGAGCACACATAGAGGGGACCCGAACTTCAAAAATAGTTCAAATGGCTCAGAGCTCTATGGGACTTAACTTCTGAGGTCATCAGTCCCCTACAACTTAGAACTACTTAAAGCTAACTAGCCTACACACACATCCATCCCCGAGGCAGGATTCGAACCTGCGACCGTAGCGGTCGCACGGTTCCAGACTTTAGCGCCTAGAACCGTTCGGCGACCCCGGCCGCCTACACGCAACATTCCAGCTGTGACGCGTCATACGTTTTGTTCGCAGGCATCATGCAGCTGGCGCTGCTTGCGCCATACGGCAACCTGGCGGCTGCGCTGGCGCCAACGCTGCTGGCGCCACCCAAGATACACGTCACGGACGAGCACGACCGCACTGTGAGCCCGCAGCCAGGTGAGTGGCTGTTGTAGCGGGGCGGGGGAACCAACGGGGTACGGTCTACTGGCGCGAGTGTATCAGGGTCAGAATACGGTCTTCATGAAGGGTGCGCGGACAACGAATAGAGGCTGGCCGATTTTATCGTAATCAAAAGGTTCACCAAAAGTGGCGTCGTACATCCACAAAGAACATCCGTTAAGGAACGTGGAAATCTCTGGATTGGGACGCACTCCCAGGGGAACGGCTGAGACGTGAATGTGAGAAGGGTGGCAGATATTGATTTGGATCACTATTCGGTGCTGGTCGAGTTCAGGTAGAGGATATCGACAACAACGTATAGCCGTGTAAAAACAGACAAGAACTCTAATGTGGACCCAGTCATCACCAATGTGATGAGGAGAGCAGAGATCCAAAGGCTGATGGATGTAGGAACGAGTGTCGTTGAGGAGGAAGTACAATGGAAACTAATGGAGAAAACAATACGACAGACGATGACGTCCACTCTGGAACTCCATAACTGGGTTAGATGATGTGAGCGGTACGATAATGATTGTTGGAATGCTGCTGAGAAACGAAACAATACCAAGAAGAAGATGGTCCTGTAAGGAACATAAGCTGCCAGAGAAAAGTAAGAAGAAATGAGATATAAAGCAAATACTATTTGGAGAAGGATAAAGGCAGAATTTGAGATAAATAGACGAAAGATATCTACGTACTCAGAAATGAGAAGTACAGGGTGCTCAATAAATATATACTTCATAATTTGCTGTACTAAACTCATGGAAGTTATAATAGTGTTAGAAGTGATCGCACAAAACTAGAAGACACAGTTGCACACGTTTCTGCAAGTTCTAGAAGTCGTTATGCAGAACACTGGGAGCGATTTCGGGAATGTGACGTGTAAGTTCAGCTTGGATTTCTTGTATGGTGTGAAGTTTGCCTCCGTATGCCTTTTCCTTCAACGTACTCCATATAAATTAGTCCAGGAGACTCAAGTCGGATGAACGCGGAGGCCAGAGTCCTCTAGAGATGATGTCGTTTAAAGTTTGTCGCCTTCCGGGCAGCACGTGCACTCGCCCATCCTGTTGGAACCAGGCGTTCTCAATGTCTGCTCATTCTGTTAACCTGCGAAGGGCTCCCCAATACAGGTGCAGTACCGTTCTGTATTTACGGTGTCCTGAAAGAAGATAAGCCCCTTGGCGCGTTTGCGAGTCAAGGCGCACCAAACACCAACCTCTTGATCATGCTATGGAGACACCTTAAATTCATGCGGATTCTCCGTGGTCCACGCACGACTAATCTGGCCATTCACGTAACCGGTGAGGTGAGACTATGCCTCATCCGTGAGAAACGTTGTGCCAAAAATCCGCTCGCCATTGTCCTGCAGGAAGTACTAACAAAGAAGTAACTCTTTTGGAACATTTTACAACAAATGAACACTTTTCGCGTTTTGTCGTAAATATTGCTGCTAATCCTCGTCTCTTGGCAAATATTACGCTCCTAGATCAAGTCGGAGGCGTGTACAATGGCTGAATAGTGAGTAATCGATTACTAAAACATCTAACATAAATCGTCGTACTTGTCGATTGCAGTGACTTTGAAGCTTCTATTTTGTACTCTACGAAGGCACCAGACATCTTAGTACGTGACACTAATTTCCACTCTATACCTGTAACCAGTCCTCAGAGAATTCGAACTATGTAATGGTCGAACATTACGATACTCAATATAGAAATGACGAAGAAGTATCTTTTTTGTAACATTTTACTACAAATGAAAACTTTTACCGTATTGTGGTAAATATTGCAGCTAATCCTCGCCTCTTGCCAAATATTACGCTCCCAGGTGGAGTGGAAAGCGCCTTCAATGGCTAATAAATGAGTTATGGATTATCAGAATATCTAATACAAATGGCGGTACGTGTCGACTGCAATGACTTAGAATCTTCTATTTTGTACACAACGAAGGGGTCAGGTACCTTAGACATCTTCACTCCTGCGAACTTTGCTACAAATGCAGCTTGTAGTGCTGAGGGAAACTTGTCTGCATTGCGGAACACGTGCTCCACAAGAAACACTCTTTGTTCACTCATCAGCGTGATGACCTGGATCGTAGTGATGTCAGACAAGATGTTGGTCTTTAATAAAACCGGACCGGCGAACAAATACAAATACCTGGTAAAAATATGGTAAATGATGGAAAATGCTGTATTAATGATTGACAATCATATCAGTCATCACTTAGCACACCACAACATGGCACTGCATATCCACTTTCTGAACACCCAGTATGTTAGAAAAAATTCTAAGGGAATAATAGAGAGAAAACAAGGACAGTTCCAACAAGAACAGTATGTAGAGACAAAGAATAAAACGTGATAAGAAATCTAAAGAGAAATATAGAAGGATGGGTTGTATATTTTAAAGAACTGTTGATATATGGTGAAATTCAGGAAAGAAAGGAACATATGGAACGAAGTGATGATGATGAAGAGAAACAGACATTGGAAGGAGTGCTTGTACCGTTAAGAAGGTGAGATACTACACAGTTGTGGGGGAAGATAAGATACCAAGTGTAATGTCCGAAGATGGCGATATAGGGTTAGGCACGGACTGGTTAAGACAAATATGAAGAAGTGAAATACGGCGAACAAACTGGAACACAGGTATTATTACGTGATCACTTAAGAAGGGTGTACAAAACTACTTGTAATTACTACAGAGGCATATCGTTGGGAAACGCTGTCTACACAATATTTCCAAGGATACCCAACAATTGCCACAGTTTCGGAGTACCACTATAGTTTCGGGCAGGAACTAGGAGATAGCCCTCAGTTTAGTAAGTTCAATGCAGGCGTGGATTAACTGTGGGGAGACTGAGACTGCGGTGGCTGGGAGACGTAGAGACGGTTCTGACAGGCTCAGAAATGTGAACCTGGAGGAGGCTCGCAAAGCAGGGAGGTTCTTGGAAGAGGGCGGTCCTTTTCGGGGCCTGGGCCTTTCATGGACTGTAGCTCTAGAAAAGAATAAGAAGGAGAAGAAGAAGACGACGACAGAGGACGTGATGAAACCCATCCTTTGTGCAGTTGTCTATTTTTTGCTGAAAATCTTATTCAAATTTTGTGCATTGTATTTATGACCAGCTATATCCTGCAGATCGTAGATTGTAATGACAAAGTATGGTTTTATGTCCCCTTCTGGGAACAATATACGAGTGCCCGTTCGTCATGGACTACCTCAAGCTGTTGCCGTATCAGCTTCTGCAGCCCCTGGAGCTGGATCCCCCTGATGTCCACAGCGGACAGCCTGCTGGGCCCGGCCAGCCCGCCGCCGGCGGTGACGGTGCGGCCCCCGACGCCCACGATGCCGCCGCCGACGCATCCCCCGACGCCGACGCCGACGCCGCCTCCGATGCTGCCGGCGCCGACCAGCCCAGTGGCGGGCGCCTCCCACTTCCACCCCCACACAGACGCCTCCCGGCGCTGCAGCCTCGCTGCCGGGGGTCCGTGCTTGCCACCCGCTCACGGTAAGGGTGGTCCCTGACACTCAGTCTCTCTCTGTCTCTCTCTCCCTCTCTCTCTCTCCCTCACACACACACACACACACACACACACACACACACACACACACACGACCATCACCCCACCCACCCACGTATCAACATGGTGAGTGCCGTTGGGTTTTGCGTTAAGCTGTTTTTTGACGCTGTGACCAATAATTATATCACCAGTTGTGATAGAAACTAGGCCGTAAACATGCATACTTTTGTAGGAGGGTTGGCTGAAAAGTAATGCCTCCATCTTCGTTAACTCTTCAACAGTTGGCAGCATTGCCATGCGCCAGGTATTGGCTTGTTCCATAGCCTCTTCTCTACAGCTCCAGGTGGCGGGAAGCCTCAGTGTTGAACGGTCGTGTTGTTACAGTGTAAAGTGTGGGACCCTGCGCGTACTGTCGGTCAGTGCTATTTCAGCAACGAGCAGTCATTGAGTTCTTGTCAACAGAAGGCGTCGTCCCGAAGGACATTCATCATAGAATGAAAGCAGTTTACGGTGATTGCGTTGATGTAAGTTCAGTGCAACGCTGGGCGAGTAACTTTAAAGACGCTGAGGCGGCAAAATCTGACCTGCGTGACAAACTAAGAGTTGTACGTTCTGTGACGGCAACCATAGAGTTTCATGAGCAAGATGTTAACACACTGATTCAGGACGATCGTCGTAACACTCAAAGAGAAATTGCAAGCACAATCGACATTTTACAAGAACGTGTGGGTCACATTATTGCTTTGCTTGGCAAACCACACACTTCACGTGCCACCACAGCAGAAGTTCGCTGAATCTCACCACCGTACAGTATCCTCCATACAGTCGAGACTTGGCACTGTCTGACTTCCATCTGTTCCCGATAGTGAAAGACGATCTGCGGGGACATCGTTACGATTCTGATGAAGGTGCTGAGAGAACTGCGAGACTCTGGTTGTCGACTTCTTGCGTGACAGCTTCAGAAAACTTCTTCACCATTGGCAGAAATGTGTACAATTGGGTGGTTATTATGGCGAAAAGTGTCTTTCGTAATTAAAGATCACATTCTAACGATTATTTCTGCATTTGATTTGTTAAAATATTCCCATCCAAACCCAATTAACGAAGCTGGAGGCATTACTTTTCATTCATCCCTCGTACTCCATACATTACTGTGTGATATTTAACTTTAAATGAAGATAGGTTCTCATAGATACTAATGGTCTGCTCATGCATAACAATTTTATATATATGTTATAGTGGAACACCGAAATCTCGAGAATATCGACTTTCTCCGGTGAATGTCAACATTCACGTAGTCGCTTAGTGTATGTCCGAAATATTTGATAAATACCCTCATTCCTGACTTACACAGGGAAATGCACTATTGGTGAATGTTGAACATGTTGGAGATTTATATTTTCTTCTCCGTAATTCAGTCGCTATAAAACATCACAAGGGTTACGTAGCTTTTTCGCCTCTCTTTCTGAAAGGAATGGCCAAGGATTTAGAATACGCAGTACATTCTACATAAGATAAGAAAGTAATAGTTATAAGAAAATTACGTATGTGATTCAAATCTTATTTATTGCAGCAACTTAAACTATTCAGACACTCTGAATGGGACAAGAGTCCCTTGCTTTTACAACTGCATGTATTTGTGGAACACCTTCTTCTGCAATGACAGCGTGCATAGTCTTGTGCGCCGCTTCTCGAATTAGCTGCAGCTGCTTCCCTCAGCGACGTTTCTTGAAAAGAAAGCTCATCTATGGGAAGTAACTTTTCTTTACAAATTACGAAGTGATTACGTGCGTAAAACTGTTTGAGGGTACCATTTTTATTTGCCATTTTATAGAACTCAGAGTCTTCTATTCCAACAACAAGCCCTACACATTTCTGCTATCTGTACGACCTCGTGTTTTTCAGACAGAATTTGATGTGAAGACGCTGTAGGTTGAAGATCGCCTTCAATATTTTTCTTTGGAATTTGGTTTTCGGTATGACCACTTCTCAATTTTTTTTATAAGCATTTTTTCTTCAAACTGTTCTCAGGTTTCAGTAGTATTGGCAATTTCTTCGAGTTGATTTTCAGTTTCGATACTTGAGACTTGTTCGCCAGACGAAAAAGACGATGCTATGCCTCTTTTTGCTTAACGCCAAACATGGCTTCGTAAGGACTTCGGCGTATTCCTTCGTGGTACGTAGTCTTCTTGGTAAATTGAACAAAAGATAAACCATCTGACCATATACCGTACAATTCTTCATTGGTAACATAATACTGTACGTTCGTTTCCCCAGATTTTAATGGCACAATTAACATCTCTCCATCATTAATTTTGTAAAACATCAAAACGTTCTATTCCTCTGTATTCCAAAGGTGTGTTGCATTTAATTTTAGCAGAAACAAGAAACTGTTTTAGAATGCTTTTCTTGAGATAAATAAAAACAATTGTTTTCTCGTTTACCCGCTATTAATGCATTTAAATTTCAATTAAAATGATCACAATTTACTGCAGTATCCATTTACTATAAATTAGGTTATCGGAAAAAATTTAAGAATACGTTGCTCGCGTTATCAAAGCTTGTATAAAACTGACAAAGCTGATTTACTCCGAGTAGAACAAAGGATTTAGCGGGAGAGAGCCAGTCGTTTGTTTTTTGACTCTTCTATTTTGGAGCTCCACCAGAACATATCTGTGAGTGTCGACATACACCGGAGAGGCTCCGCATGTACAACAATGTAATGAAATAATAGATCTTTCACCGACGTATTTGGTATTTGTTGATATTCTCCAGTTTCGGTCATTGACGGTAATATATGTACATATATGTAATGCCACTACCTCCGTTAATTAAGCTTTGTTTCAACGGATCTTCTGATTGTATATTCTCTAGTTCTGATCTTTTTAATGTTTTTGCACGTTCCCTTGTAAATCTGCTGTGTCGAATAGTTTTAAGCCAAAGAAATATGTACATATGTTTTAGTCTATTATGCTGGATGTAGACGGAGATTTAGTTTAACGCCACTAATAAATATGTACACATGCTTTTGTCCATTGTATTGGATGTACACAGAGATTTGCTTTCACGTCACCACTTTCATTTTTAAGCTTTGAGCGCTATTATGTTTACCAGTCACTTTCTCTAAGTTTGCTTTGTACTCCCTGATGTACACTACATGTATTATCTTTCATTACGCAGCGACCTGAAGATGGCATAATAAAGTATTGCAACTGGTAACATCGAAAATAAAATAAAATAGCATCTTACGTTCCACGGCTTTTAGTGAATTTCACTGACACTGACGATCACTAGAATAAAGAAGCTGGTGAGTCCTGATGACGGTTAGCCCGCCCAGCTAGGACCGCGGTCTAACGCGCTGCACTGCTTTCCCGCCTGTCCATCGCTTCCAGGTCCTAGGGTTAATACAATGCACTACAGCACGATTACATCAACTGAGAGCACTGGCTGTTCCTGCACAATATATGGTGAATATGGAGATGTATCACCCCACATGCGACAGTTGCGTGCAATCACGGTACCGTGTAGTAGGCGGCTACACGGGTAGCGGGGGATGTGTGGAAGGGACTTGGCGGATTTTTAGGTTTGGGGGAAAAGACCAAACAACGAGGTCATCGGTCGCACTGGATTAGGGAAGGAAGTCTGCCGTGCCCTTTCAAAGGAACCAACACGGCATTTGCCTGGAGCGATTTAGGGAAATCACGGAAAACCTAAATCAGGATGGTCGGACGTGGGATTGAACCGTCGTCCTCCCGAATGCGAGTCCAGTGTAGGTTTTTTAGGTTAGAGGCTGTCAGGGAACCACCTTCTGGGACGTCCGTCTAAAAGTTGGCATGTAAAACACAGTAAGGTAGTTGTAGAAATGATTGGCATTGTAGTTGTAAATTGTCGTAGTTATGTAATGATATTGAAGTGTAAACGTGAAGGGGGACACGTACAGCACAAAAGCGTCCAAGCTGGCCTCGTCTGTTGACTGCCAGACCGCCGACAGTTGAAGAGGGTCGTAATGTGTAATAGGCAGACATCTATCCAGACCAAGAATTCTGAAGTGCATCAGGATCCACTGCAACTACTATGACAGTTCGGTAGGAGGTGAGGAAACTCGGATTTCATTGTCGAGCGGCTGCTCGTAAGCCACACATCGTGCCGGTAAATGCCAAACGACGGCTCGCTCGGTGTAAGGAACGTAAACATTGTACCATTGAACAGTGGAAAAACGTTGTGTGAAGTGGGCAGTCACGGTTCACAATGTGGCGACCCGATGGCAGGGTGTGGATACGGTGAATGCCCGGCCAGCGTATGTAGAGCCAACAGTAAAATTCGGAAGCGGTGGTGTTATGCTGTGGTCGTGTTTTTCGTGGAGGAGGCTTCCACTCCTCGTTGCTTTACGTGGCACTGTCGCAGCACAAGCTACATTGATGTTTTAAGCACCTTCTTGCTTCCAATTGTAGAAGAGGAATTCGGGGATGGCGACTGCATCTTTCAACACGATCGAGCGCCTGTTCATAATGCACGGCCTGCGGCAGAGTGGGTACACGACAGCAACATCCCTGTAATGGACTGGCCTGCGCAGAGTGCTCACCTGATTGCTACAGAGCACCTTTGGGATGTCTTGGATCGCCCAAAGGACAAGTCAGTAGAACGCCGGTTTCTGCCTTGTGACTGGTAATACGTGGCCACTCACGGTGTCCTATCCTTCGCAAAACTCTTCTTCTCAGAGCATCACTTGCCCCCTGTCTGCTCTACTATTTGTGAGATCGATTTACATCTCGCCCTGGAATTTCCACCCTCTACAGCTCGCTATGGAATGAGGGGAGTTATTCCCTGACACGTTCTATCGTCCTGCTCCTTCTTCGTCTGCTCGCCGTTTCTCCTCATTTTCAACGTCTTCCCTAGCACCACACACCAAACGTTTCGCATCTCTTCCTAACGCCACGCCTCACACACAAATAAAGAAAAGATGTGATGTGGACATGTGTCCGCAAACGCTTAATTTCCATGTTAGAGATCAATTTAGATTCGTCAGTATGTACTGTACTCCCTCGATTCACCGCCAGTTGGCCTAATTCAAGGAAGGTAATGTTGACATCGGTGCCTGTGTTGACATGCGACTCATTGCCCTGCAGTACTAGCATCAAGCGCATCAGTACGTAGCATCAACAGGTTAGTGTTCATCACGAACGTGGTTTCGCAGTCAGTGGAATGTTTACAAATGCGTTGTTGGCAGATGCCCATTTGATGTACGGATTAGCACGGGGCAATAGCCTTGACGCGGTACGTTTGTATCGAGACAGATTTCCAGAACGAAGGTGTCCCGACTGGAAGACGTTCGAAGCAATTGATCTGCGTCTTAGGGAGCACGAAACATTCCAGCCTATGACTCGAGGCTGGGGAAGACCTAGAACGACGAGGACACCTGCAATGGACGAGGCACTTCTTCGTGCAGTTGACGATAACCCTAATGTCAGTGTCAGAGAAGTAGCTGCTGTACAAGGTAACGTTGACCACGTCACTGTATGGAGAGTGCTACGGGCGAACCACTTGTTTCTGTACCGTGTACAGCGTGTGCAGGCACTATCAGCAGCTGAATGGCCTCCACAGGTACACTTCTGCAAGTGGTTCACCCAACAGTCTGTCAATCCTCATTTCAGTGCAAATGATTTCTCTACGGACGAAGTTTCATTCCAACGTGATCAAATTGTAAATTTTCACAATCAACATGTGTGGGCTGACGAGAATCCGCACGCAATTGTGCAATCACGTCATAGACACAGATTTTCTGTGAACGTTTGGGCAGGCATTGTTGGTGATGTCTCGATTGGGCCCCATGTTGTTCCACCTACTCTCAATGGAGCACGTTATCATGATTTCATACGGGATACTCTACCTGTGCTGCTAGAACATGTGCCTTTACAATTACGACACAACATGTGGGTCACGCATGATGGAGCGTCGAAGTGTTCGTACGCTTCTCAACAACAGATTCAGTGACCGATGCATTGGTAGAGGCAGACCAATTCTGTGGCCTCCACGCTCTCCTGACCTCAATCCTTCAAGAACTGGACCAACGACGACTGAAGAGAATCGTTCGTCGTAAAAGAAGTGCGACCCTTCCACAAATTGCTGCAGATTTCAGTACTGGGCCATTAACAAGCATCACCATCCGAACCACTCAACGAGACATCATCGACACGGGACGTGGGTGCTGAAGGCCCACTCATGTACCCTTGGTGACTGTACGACACAAAGCTTTACGCCTGTCCTGGGCCCGTAAACACCGTCAGTGGACTGTTGATGATTGGACATTTGTTGCCTGGTCGATGGAGTCTCGTTTGAAATTGCATTGATTGGATGGACGTGTGCTGGTATGGAGACAACATCATGAATGCTTGGACCCATGAAATTTTGCTGGAAAAGTCCACAGTTCGTCTGTGTGCGGCACACAATTTTAGTCTGTGAGGAAGTTTCATATAAGCGTACACTCCACTGCTGAGTGAAAATTTCGATCTGGAAGTATCCCCCAGGCTGTGTCTAAGCAATGTCTCCGCAATATCCTTTCTTTCAGGAGTACTAGTTCTGCAAGTTTCGCAGAAGAGCTTCTGTGTGGTTTGGAAGGTAGGAGAGGAGGTACAGGTAGAAGTAAATTGTGAGGACGAGGCGTGAGTAGTGCTTGGGTTGTTCAGTTGGTAGAACACTTATCCGCGATAGGCAAAGGTCCCGACTTCGAGTCTGGGTCCATCAGACAGTTTTGCTCTGCCAGGAAGTTTCATATCACCCCACAATCCGCTAGGGAGTGAAAATTTCATTTCTTCAAACCAGTCGTAAAAACTTGTGGGTCAGTGACATCACCCATTTTCTCCCAAAAAAATTCCATCGTTGTTTAGGAAATTAAAATCCGAGAATTGCTGAAACTGGTCTCCAACAGACCGAACACATCCACTGCCTGTGCAGAGAGCAAGAGGCGCAGGGCAGGGTGGCATGGACAACGGCACAGCACCAGTAGACCAATACATTTTACGTTCATTTTCAAGTTGTGAGCTATAATGTAGTTTCGCCGGCTACAGCGTGGCGTGACAAACCCTCGCAAACGGTGTCGGCAGGGGGCGGCCGCCGGCGGTCGTCGGCGCAGATGAGGGCGGGCCCGCAGCAGGGGCAGAGCCAGGGGCGGCCCACCAGCCCCGCCCTCGGGGGCTGCAGCCGCGCCAACACGGCGCCGCCCCACAGCCCGCGCCCCACCAGGCAGCGCGACGCCCGCAGCCGACGCAGCCTCGCCTCCGCCTCCGCCCTGCACGGCAAGTGCCCTCTGCCACTCACCGGACGCTACGCAGTCGGGGAGAGCTGTGGTCCCACGAGGCGGAATGCATCACACACAGCTGCGATCACTTTTCTGTTTTGCAACTGGAACATTTTCTGCGTCAGTCACTTGTTTACTTAGCGTTTCGACGGTTCCCACAATCATCTTCAGGTGGAGAATTGTTTGTTTACATGGCTGGTGTTGGTAGAGAGTACAGACGTCTCTTCAAAGTAGGAGACCGAGGGATGCGTAGGTTATGTTGCTTTAATAATGACAAAAATTGCTTATTTAGAAAGCGCACTTTCGAGGGTAAAAATTATAAATTTCTGACAGTCACTAGGACTTACATTGAACTGAATTTTGCAGCTGTCCGCATTCTGTTGCAACCCATACCTATTTTTAAGTAGGAAAACATATTTATATACATAACCATTTAATCTTTTATTTTGGTGGCCAGTGCTGCAGCCCATTCACATTTTTAAAGAAAATACAAGAAAAACTTACTAATGTATATATAAGCACCTAATATAATAACTAAGCTTTCACATGTCCACATTCTGGTGCAGCCTATTTATATTTTTAAAAAAGAAAAATATATTTATGTAGAAACCAATTAAAATTTTATAATAATCAATTAAGGATGGGGCTGTCTTCTTGCAAGTACACACATAATAGTTTTATAATAGAAACACGTATCATCACAGTTCTCGAATTCTGAGTGGGGTTTTTATTGTTTTGTCGAACTACATACATACAGGTTATCTTTAGATTAAGGAATCTGTTACATGAGATTTTGTTGTCAACTTTGGCCAAAAGCGGGCACATGAAACGATTTTTACCAGAACATGCATTTCATTACATGTTAAACCAAAACTTCAATGGAGATGCTTTTCTGACATCCCTCATGGTGTTTTAATTCTGAACCGATGGCTGATTTCAGGTGGCTGACACAGGACACAAACAATGTCAAATAAAAGTGCACATACAATTTAAATGAAAAAAAATAATTGTAATATATCATATTCACTAACCTAAAAATGACCTGTATGTATGAAATACAGTAAAAAATAAAAAAAAACCTGCTGGGGATGCCACAACTGTAGTGAACCATGTTTGGGAGATAAAACATAACATTAATTCGTTAACTTGCAAAAATACCCAACCATTCTTAATTCTTTATTATTTTTCAGCCAGCAAAGGAACTGAACTCAAAACTCCAATGTGATAAGCTTTTATCTTTATCTTTATAAGAAATGTAAACAACCATATCTGTAACATGTACAATATCTTTGAAGTCACAGCATAAATATAATAACAGTGGAGAGGACATCATGCAACCGTTATGCATACGTTTATGACCTGCCACAAATTCAAGTTTTCTAACCTCAGACGTGCCATATGCTAAGTAACCAATTTTTATCATTAGGAAAAGTTGCAACATAAACCTACATTGGTCGTGGTCTGCTGCTGTTTAAAGACGTATGTACACCTCACCAACAAATAGTTCTCCACCTGAAGATGATGATGTGAACCATCGAAATACGCAGTGGCGGAACAAAAGGTGACTGAGGAGAAAACTGTTTCATTTGTATTTGCCAACAGTTACAGCTTTCATAATGCCCTTACAGACAAATATTCAGATGTTGACTACACCATTAGAAATAGCAATAAACAGGAGTGATAGCAAATACTGTAATGTGACTTACAGTGTGTAAAGAGTACAGATTAGAGACTATAGTAGTAGCAGGTAATATCAGCCTGCACAGTGTGTGGAGTACAGTAGTGCTCGCCAACTGTGGCAGCAGCAGCAGGTCGGACTCTTTCGGAAATTGAGTTGCGATGAGCTTGAGTGACAGATACGGTATGAAGTAAGTGGTTGGTTTATTTCTTAATATTATCCCCCTCGATTCACCAGATTTCTTATTAAGCGTGCATGTGACACACACACATACACACACACACACACACACACACACACACACACACACACACACACATATATATATATATATATATATATATATATATATATATATATATGCATGACATGTACACACACACAACAATGAAAATATTTATATGGCTATAGCTGCCCATTTACTAATTTTTCTGTTCAATAATTTCTCTGTTCCTTAAAAGGGGTTGCTACCAAGAAACGTGTTTAACCAATGGAGGAAATTATTTTTCTTATTTGTCAGAGTGTAGAGTGTAAAACATGTATATGGCTGCATAATTTATCCCTTTTACCATAAATCTAGAGCCATTAAAGGGCAATGCAGAAAGCTTTTCGTTCTAGTGCAGTATTCGTAAATGTACCTCACACTCTGAAACTGGTATCGATTGCTAATAAATTTCATAAATATATTTATACAATTGTACTGTGATGCTATGGTTAATGTACAGAACTGGTTAAAGAGATGTATGCGATAGGTTTATCTGTGAACTTGACATGTAATTCTAATTAATTTCTTTCACACAGAGTCACCACATAATATTATTACAAAATACATCACTGAAGCAAAATATGTGAACTTGCTGACTTTTAACTGTGTACAATTTAGGGTTTCATCAATACTCGCACCTAAGGGCTTACAACTTTCTATCCTGTGAATTATTTATTGTTGCCATAGTCGTATGATACTGGATGAGCTATAATTTTTAAAAGTTTGCAGATAACGCATTTCGGCGGACCAATCAATTATTACCATAAAAACAATAGATGCTACTTTTCGCATTGATGCTTATTTGTTCAACTTCATACCATTTGCAAAACTGAAGTATTTATGCTTCCTGATTCAGAGCCGTAGAGAAGGGGGATATGCTGGAAGAACGTTAGTGTTTAAATCCTGTCGTACCACCAATGTGTTTTCTTGCCGTGAAGCTTATCAAGTATCTCTCATTTTATAACTTGTTCGGCGTTGGAAAACCTTCTAAGTTCTGTTTCTTAAATAAGAGAAACCCCTGAGACATCCCCCCCTTCCCCACCTTCTCACACAGCACTTTGGGAAATACCCAGCTGATACAAGCACATGTTGGATATCAAATCAATTGAGTAATTAAATAATTAAGTAATTAAATCAATCAATTCATTAACCATTCAAATTCTGCGAAATACCCCAGCTCTCTCCTCCCATGCCAGACTCCAACCCATCCCCTTCTGGAAATTGGCGGGAAAAGGCCTCAGTCTGCGCTGGAGATGAACGATCCCACGATACGAAATACAAGTCAATGTCAACACTGAAGCACAGGATATAGCGTTAATTATTAAGTTCAATTTCCAGAGGATGAGTCACGTTATTTAGCGGGGAAAGCTCAGATCCAGCAGATACATGTCCTAGTTATGTCATTTGACCATTGAAGATTGGAGGGGTTGCCTTGTTTGAAAATTTTCGCATGTCTTCTCACTTATTTAGCGGGGAAAGCTCAGATCCAGCAGCTACATGTCCTAGTTATGTCATTTGACCATTGCAGATTGGAGGGGTTGCCTTGTTTGAAAATTTTCGCATGTCTGCTCACTTTGAAATGCAGGCACGGACACAGCCACCAGCAGAGGATGTCCCACTCACACCCTCGCCCTCTCCCTCCTCCCACGCCTACCCGAAAGAAATCGCTGAGCTGCTGGAATAGAAGGATCTCACGACAGTAAATTCAATTACATGGCAAAGAATACATTATTTATGAAATTCAGTTCACAGAAGTTGGATCTCTTTTTCATTTGGTGGGAGATGCTCCCTGACGTCGCGTCAATCAGACCATACCGTACCCACAACTGACCAGGACCTGCCGCAGCTGCGAGACCGTGCTCTTACGGTTGCGGTCTCCAGTTCAGAGACAGGTTAGGTGTAGCTCTCCATGATACTCTATCCTGTGCAAGCTTCTACATCTACTACAACGTACATCCTTCTGAATCTGCTTAGTGTATTCATTTCTTCGTCTCCCTCCACGCTTCCATCCAGTAGTAAATTAATGATCCCTTGATTCCTCACAACGTGTCCTACCAATCTATCCTTTCTTCTAGTCAAGTTGCTACACAAATTCCTCTTCTCCCCAATTCTCTTCTGTAGCTCCTAATTAGTTACGTGATTGACCTATTTAATCTTGAGCATTCTCCTGTAGCACAACATTTCGAAAGCTTCTATTCTCCTCTTGCCTAAACTATTTATCCTTCAAGTTTCACTTCCGTACATGGCTACAGTCCATACAAATACAACCGTGCTAATCCTCCGCAAACCTAGCGTCAGGTAAGTGGCATTCCAATGAAATTTTTACCATACACACTTGCTGTCTCTGTCTCTCTCTCTCTCTCTCTCTCTCTCTCTCTCTCTCTCTCTCTCTCTTCCTCTCTCGACTTCTCTCGAGTTCTCTGTCTCAAGTGGTTGCTTCCTGTTTCTGTGAAGCAACATATGCAAACACACACGCAACAAGATGTCCTCCCACCCCCATCACTCGTCCATTTCATCCCCCTCCTCTGTCCGCCACGCCACTCATACAGACCTCTGGCGTTGGCACTCAGCATGTCGCATCGATCTCACGCTTCCACTGCTACGGAAAGCTGTAGCGGATGCAACAAAGACACCCGAGAAAAAGTGGGTAGTGTCTGTTATGTGCCACAATAGCTCCGTCTTTGTCCTGAACGAAGCAGTGGGTACCTGTTAAACCCCCTGCTGTGTATGTCTTGGAAATATTCCATAACTCTATCAGATCGATTGACTAATTGATTAAATCAGTATCCTTTGTGCATGGACAGTTTTCCCTTTGCATCCTATTGATGGATACTAGGACAGTTATATCTGGCAGGATTCGATCTTACAACTGACTGGTTTCCAAACCCTATTCTTCCCCCGCATTTTTTCCCTTGCCTCCTACTGGTGCATACAGTTGGGTCATTTGGTAGGAAGTCCATTATATGTTATTTCCTTAAACAATTTTCGGGAGGGGGTGGACAGATGCATGCTCAAAATATCATTTTCGGAAACAATAAATTGATTCATCTGGAATTTATTGTTCCGAATGGGTTTCTAAGGCACTATAGAATTCATAAGTTGTGAAACGTCCCCTTAGACAAATTTATGAATTACTGTACTGATAAACCTCTTACGTCATTTGATTTTCAAAAAGCTGAGACAAACTAAACGTGCTCAGATATTTCTCTCTTTACTTATTCTGATCATGACTAAACTGACACACAATATTTTTAGCGCAACGCAATCTGACTTTCCAAAATCCCTACAAAAGACTGTCCCTGACTAACAATAACCTATACCTTTCACGAATCAGTTACCTCACAAAAATATTCGTTACTCGAACTACTGCAATATAGCGAGCGCCAATACTGCCAGCTAAATAAAATATTCTAACTACGCAAGGCACTAACTACTGATAGGCATAGTTAGCAAATGAAAGATTTTGATAGAGAACGAACAGCGTATGTACCTTAATAGTGTTCAAAAGTCATAACATATATATATATATATATATATATATATATATATATATATATATATCAGTTCATGACATCCAGTCTTACAAATTTACTGTCTCTGATGCACACACGTCCAGATCATCCGCTCTCAAAACCCCGCCATCTCCCTCCCCACATCCACCACTGCTGGCTGCTCACCTCCAACTGCGCAACGCTGCCTGCTGTTCACACGCAACTGCCCAACACTACAATAGAGAATATTACAACAATGCAAACCAGCCACAGACTGCACACAGCAGAGCCAGTGATTTTCATACAGAGCGCTACGTGGCGTTATCAATATAGAAATCTAAACAGCCTACTTACAGTTGGTGCTCTCCGCTACGTTCACAAGAAGGAGATTGGGGCTACGGCGTGAAAGGATAGAGACAATACCGCTGCAAATCTGAGTCCACTGCGATGAATTGAGAAGCACTGAACAGAGCACACTTCAGTCAAATCCGTAGTAGTAGTGTCATATGGGAATATATCAGAGATCGCTGTCAATCGGGAATTGGACGTGCGATTGGGTTTTTGAAGCAGTATTTAATTCCTAAAGTGCTTCTCTCAGCTACACTGCAACTACAGGCATGGATGCGCATTCTGCCAGACTGTACCGCCGCAACAGTGGAGAGCATACAGGAATGACTGGACTGGTAGGAAATCGGGTGTTATCGATACATCCAGCGTTAACACTTGGCAGTAATCGGTATTCAATTGCTTGATTTTCAATGGAGAATACCTGCAATACATGCGATCGCGGAGGCAGCCCTATGTGTGTGAAGCATTAGTTCACTATTAAACTATACAGAGGGCCCCGACGGCCGGTCTTGTCCCTGTGGATGCTGGCGAGAAACGACTATCAGACCATCCGACCAGCCCCAACTTTGCTTTGTACCCACCACTCGCGACAGCCTTGAGCCGGAAATATCAATACATTCCAGCCACGCACCCTGCAAGTCAAACGCTGTCACCCTGGGAAAACAGCAACATGCATATTGCTGTAATTACAATTAAATGCTATGATTGGAGCCCCAGTCTGATGACATTCGGCAAGCAGTGGAAATACCTCCTCCTGACAAATGTGTCCCTGGGATGAATATCAATGTCTATATCCTCCTTATTTTCCACGAAATATCTGTAGTTACCCTTACGATTACTGATGCACTGAAATTGCAGTTTTCCACATCAAGTACACCTCCGTCGCGAACATACATAGTCATATCTTTGCACATGGCGGAACACTGACCACACGAACTTTACTTCCCAACATATACTTTAGAAGCGTCCTGATCACAGCGAAAGGATCACATATCCCAGACTAGTACTTTGCCCATTATTGAATGCTGGTGACACCAAACAATACCGAGCAAAAATTTTCAATCGATGGACATGTTCCGTTTGTTTTTCTTGGGAGTCGTATTAGTGTTTCTTATGAAGAGAAAGGGACAATTTCCGTGCCACAATGGATACACCGGTTCCCGTGAGATCACCGAAGTTTGGCGCTGTCGAGCGTGGCCGGCACTTGGATGGATGACCATCTAGCCGCCTTGCGCTGTTGCCATTTTTCGGGGTGCACTCAGCCTCGTGATGGCAATTGAGGAGCTACTTGACCGAATAGTAGCGGCTCTGGTCATAGAAAACCATCACGACCACCGGGAGAGCGCTGTGCTGACCACGTCCGCATCCTAAACTGAGGATGACACAGCGGTCCGATGGTCCGGATGGGCCACTTGTGGCCTTAAGACGGAGTGCTTTACGAAGAGAAACGTAATCGTCTTATAAGCGACTAACTATTAAAAAAACTATTTTACTGCCACCCTTCATAGAAAGCGGTCTTGGTTCTACAGGCTCACACAAGTATCGCTAACGATGTAGACGTTAAAAACCAAACATATGTGATACGATTTTGCTTCCGATGAATTGGTCTCCCACACAAATATTGCGGCACTGAATGTAGAGAGTGAACACGGAGAGTGTACTAACAGACCCAACGTTAGGGTGAACGTCACCGTGGTTCAATCTCACAATAAAATCAGTGGTAGATTGAAGTCATAAGAAATGTACAAATCCAATGCCCGATACACTACCTTTCTAGATCTTTAGCGCTTTGCTTTCTGGTAGAAATTCTTTCTGCGATTTAGAATCAATTCTCAAACATGCAATGGACCCGTATGAAGAAGTCTTTTAATGGTTAGAACCAGTGGTGAATCGTATTTGTGGCACTCTCATGTCTCGAAACTGGTCATCTTCTTCGAACCAGCCTGCTAAGACAGTAAAACTCCAGGACGTATTTGACATTCTCTCAGCATCTTGCAACTACTTCTCAGTTACTGTCTCGCCCTCGCTGGATCTTTGTCCGTGTGATCACATAAATTTAAGTCGCTACTGAGCTGAACTCTGTGAGCGCTACATCTACCACCTGCATCCAAAGGAGAAACAAGGTGAGCTGAGTGAATGCGACAGGTCATTGATTCGACCACTCAGTGGAAATGAGAACATGTTGTCGTAGCTCTCCCAACCATGTACAATGCGTAAGGCCAGCAGCAAACGATGCTCTCTCCTGCAACAAAATGTAGCAGAAAAGACAGTACAAGAAGATACTAGGGTATTTCTTACTTGAAGAAGTAGGACTTCACATCCTATGGGAAGTGGAAGAAGGGAGATGTTTTTAATTATTGCATTCTGTGTGTCTCTGAACTACGTACAGAGACTGCAGACTTGCGTCTCTCAGAGCGCATCCACGTCTGTCACCTGAACATTCTCTCCCTCCTCGTTGTTTGTATCATCCAACAGAGAAAAACTATGATCTATAAAAACTTCACCAACATCAAATGGTTCAAATGGCTCTGAGCACTATGGGACTTAACATCTACATCTACATCTACACCTACATCTACATGATTACTATGCAATTCACATTTAAGTGCTTGGCAGAGGGTTCATTGAACCTCAATCATACTGTCTCTATACCATTCCACTCCCGAACAGCGCGCGGGAAAAACGAACACCTCAACCTTTCTGTTCCAGCTCTGATTTCTCTTATTTTATTTTGATGATCATTCCTACCTATGTAGTTGGGCTCAGCTAAAGACTTTCGCAATCATAAGAGAAAGTTGGTGACTGAAATTTGGTAAATAGATCTCGCCGTGACGGAAAACGTCTTTGCTTCAACGACTTCCATACAAACTCGGGTATCATATCTGCCACACTCTCTCCCCTATTACGTGATAATACAAAACGAGCTCCCCTTTTTTGCACCCTTTCGATGTCCTCCGTCAGTCCCACCTTGTAAGGATCCCACACCGCACAGCAATATTCTAACAGAGGACGAACGAGCGTAGTGTAAGCTGTCTCTTTAGTGGACTTGTTCCATCTTCTATGTGTCCTCCCTATGAAACGCAGCCTTTGGCTCGCCTTCCCTACAATATTGTGTATGTGGTCTTTCCAACTGAAGCTGTTCGTAATTTTAACACCCAGGTACTTAGTTGAATTGACAGCCTTGAGAATTGTACTATTTATCAAGTAATCGAATTCCAACCGATTTATTTTGGAACTCATGTGGATCACCTCACTTTTTTCGTTATTTAGCGTCAACTGCCACCTGCCACACCATGCAGCAATTTTTTATAAATCGCTTTGCAACTGATACTGGTCTTCGGATGACCTTACTAGACGGTAAATGACAGCATCAACTGCGAAAAACCTAAGAAAACCGCTCAGATTGTCACCCAGGTCATTTATTTAGATCAGGAACAGCAGAGGTCCCAGGACGCTTCCCTGTGGAACACCTGATATCACTTAAGTTTTACTCGATGATTTGCCGTCTGTTACTACGAACTGTGACCTTCCTGACAGGAAATCACGAATCCAGTCGTACAACTGAGACGATATCCCATAGGCCTGCAGCTTGATTAGAAGTCGCTTGTGAGGAACGGTGTCAAAAGCTTTCCGGAAATCTCGAAATACGGAATCAACTTGAGCGGCCATTACTTCGTGCGAATAAAGAGCTAGCTGCGTTGCACAAGAACGATGTTTTCTGAAACCATGCTGATTTCGTATCAATAAATCGTTCCCTTCGAGGTGATTCATAATGTTTGAATACAGTATATGCTCCAAAACCCTACTGCAAACCGACGTCAATGATATGATATCTGTAGTTCGATGGATTACTCCTAATACCCTTCTTAAACACTGGTGGGACCTGCGCAATTTTCCAATGTGTAGGTACAGATCAACCGGTGATCGTGCGGTTGTATATGATTGCTAAGTAGGGACTATTGTATCAGCGTAATCTGAAAGGAACCTAATCGATATACAATCTGGAACTGAAGACTTGCCCGTATCTTGCGATTTGAGTTGCTTCGTAATCCCTAAGGTATCTACTTCTAAGAAACTCGTGATAGCAGCTTTTCATGTTGCAAATCCTGGAATATTCCATTCGTCTTCCCTGGTGAAGGAATGTCGCAAAAATGCGTTCAATAACTACGCTTTTGTGGCACAGTCGTCGGTAACAGTACCATCGACACTGCGCAGCGAAGGTATTGATTGCGTCTTGCCGCTTGTGTACTTTACATACGACAAGGATTTCTTCGGATTTTCTACCAAATTTCGAGACAATGTTTCGCTGTGGAACCTATTGAAGGCATCTCGCATTGAAGTCCGTTCCAAATTTCGCGCGTCTGTAAATTTTAGCCAATCTTCGAGATTTCGCGATCTTCTGAACTTCGCATGCTTTTTCCGTTGCCTCTGCAACAGCGTTCGGACCTGTTTACTGTACCATGGGGGATCAGTTCCATCTCTTATCAATTTATGAGGTATGAATCTCTAAATTGCTGTTGCTACTATATCTTTCAATTTGAGCAACATATCGTCTACATTTGCATAGTTAGTTCGGAAGGAATGGAGGTTGTCTCTTAGGAAGGCTTCTATTGACACTTTATCCGCTTTTTTAAATAAAATTATTATGCGTTTGTTTCTGGTGGATTTGGAAGAAACGTTATTGAGCCTAGCTACAACGACCTTGTCATCACTAATCCCTGTATCAGTCATGATGCTCTCTATTAGCTCTGGATTGTCTGTGGCTAAGAGGACAAGTGTGTTTTTGCAACCATTTACAATTCGCGTGGGTTCGTGGACTAACTGCTCGAAATAATTTTCGGAGAAAGCATTTAGGACAATCTCGGAAGATGTTTTCTGCCTATCACCGGTTTTGAACAAGTATTTTTGCCAACATATCGAGGTAAGTTTTAAGTCCCCACCACTATAACCGTAGGAGTGGGGTATTTATTTGTTACGAGACTCAAACTTTCTCTGAACTGTTCAGCAACTATGTAATCGGAGTCTGGGGACCGGTAGAAGGAGCCAATTATTAACTTAGTTGCGCAGTTATGTATAACCTCCACCCACACCAATTCGCACGGAGTATCTAGTTAGCCTTCATTACAAGATAAACCACTACTGACAGACACACTCAATCACCAATTCTGCCTAATCTATCTTTCCTGAACACCGTCTGAGACTTGGTAAAAATATCTGCAGAACTTAATTCAGGCTTTAGCCAGCTTTCTGTACCTATAACGATTTCAGCTTCTGTGCTTTCTATTAGCGCTTGAAGGTCAGGGACTTTCCCAGCACCACTACAACAATTTACAACTACAATTCCAACTGTACCTTGATCCAAGCACGTCATGTATTTACCATGCACCCTTTGAGATTGCAGCGCACCCCGTACTTTCCCGAGGCCTTCTAACCTAGAAAACCACCCAGTCCACGCCACATAGCCTCCGCTACCCGTGTAGCCGCCAGCTTAATGTAGTGAACTCCTCACCTATTCAGCGGAACCCGAAACCCCACCACCCTATGGCGCAAGTCGAGGAATCTGCAGCCAACATGGTCGCAAAGCCGTCAGAGCCTCTGATTCAGACACTCCACCCGGCTCTTCACCAAAGGTCCGCAGTCTGTTCTGTCAACGATGCTGCATATGGTGAGCTCTGCCTTCATCTCGTAAGCAAGACCGGCAGCCTTCACCAAATCAGATAGCCGCTGGGATCCAGATGAGAATTTCCTCAGATCCATAGCGACACACGTTATTAGTGCATCCGAGGTCATTAGTCCCCTGAAACTTCGAACTATTTAAACCTAACTAACCTAAGAACATCATATACATCCATGCCCTACACTGTTTAAATGTTATCGAGATGGAATGTGTCATAAATACCGTTTGTTATCGTTGGAAAAATCTAGCAACGGCATGAGGAAGTTGCATCTGTCGGCTTAATATCACGTTCCTTAGGAGAATCGCTTTCTAAATTCGGTGTGGAGGGTGATTTTATTAGGAGCTTGCACCATGGTGTTGTGCACTTGAAAATTCGATATGTTTATGCACACCCCACGTTCACTGTCACCATTCAGTGTCACAATATTTGTATGGAAGATCACTTTATTCGGAGGCAATACCGTACCTAGATTTATAAAACGTGTAGTTTTTAACATGGATATCGTTAGTGATACTTGTTTTTGCCTGTAGAACCAAGACCGTATTTCATGCACAGTGACTATACGTAGTCGTTGGGTTCGAGTTTTTATTGGTTGGTCGCTCGTAAGACGATTACGTCTCTTCCAAAGACACACTTGTACAGCTGCAACAGAAACGACTGAAACTGGTCCACCGTTCGCGGATTTTAGCTAAGTATCGTTTGGTATCACCAGCATTCAGTTATTGGTGAAGTATTATACTTAGTAAGGGATGTGTGATAGATTCTCTGTTGTCAGCAGGGTTATCAAATATGAGTTGGGATGTAAATTTGCTGCAGCGTTTCAACTCGTGCAAAGAAAATGACTATGTCCTTTCGTAAGGGATTTGATGTAGAAAATAGCGATTTAAACGCATCGAGAGCCGTAAGTGGATGAAATATCTTACATCGAAAATTACGTCCCGGATATACTGGGTCGTCCACTGACAGTGACCGGGCCAAACATCTCACTAAATAAGCATCAAACGGAAAAACTACAAAGAACGAAACTCGTCTAGCTTGAAGGGGGAAACCAGATGGCGCTATGGTTGGCCCGCTTTTTTAAAAATAGGAACCCCATTTTTTTACTACACATTCGTGTAGTACGTAATAAATTACGAATGTTTTAGTTGGACCACATTTTTCACTTTGTCATAGATGGCACTGTAATAGTCACAAACGTATAAGTACGTAACATTCCGCCAGTGCGGACGGTATTTGCTTCACGATACATTACCCGCGTCAAAATGGACCGCTTACCAATTGCAGAAAAGGTCGATATCGTGTTGATGTATGGCTATTGAAATCAAAATGCCCAACGGGCGTGTGCTATGTATGCTGCAATGACTTTGAACGTCGTGTACAGTTCTGCCACTGGGCACGAGAGAAATTACATGACGATGACAGATTTCTTGCACGCGTTCTATTTAGCGACGAAGCGTCATTCACCAACAGCGGTAAAGTAAACCGGCATAATATGCACTATTGAGCAACGGAAAATCCACGATGGCTGCGACAAGGGGAACATCATCGAACCTGGTGGGTTAATATGTGGCGTGGCATGGGAGGAAGGACAATTGGCCCCCATTTTGTCGATGGCAATCTAAATGGTGCAATGTATGCTGATTTCCTACGTCATGTTCTACCGATTTTACTACAAGATGTTCCACTGCATGACAGAATGGTGATGTACTTCCAACATGATCCGTGTCCGGGACATAGCTCGCGTGCGGTTGAAGCGGTATTGAATAGCATATTTCATGATAGGTGGATTGGTCGTCGAAGCACCATACCAAGGCTCGCACGTTCACCGGATCTGACGTCCCCGGATTTCCTACTGTGGGGGAAGTTGGATATTTGCTATCGTGATCCATCGTCAGCGTCTGACAACATCCGTCAGCGCATTGGCAATGCATGTGTAAACATTACGGGAGGCGAACTACTCGCTGTTGAGAGGAATGTCGTTACAGGTATTGCCAAATGCAATGAGGTTGACGGACATCATTTTGAGCATTTTGTGCATTAATGTATCTCATTGGAACAACCGAAATAAAATGTTCAAACGCTGGCCCGTGTGGCCGAGCGGTTCAAGGAGTCTGGAACGGCGCGACCGCTACGGTTGCACGTTCGAGTCCTGCCTCGGGCATGTATGTGTGTGATGTCCTTAGGTTAATTAGGTTTAAGTAGTTCTAAGTTCTAGGGGACTGATGACCTCAGAAGTTAAGTTCCATAGTGCTCAGAGCCATTTGAACCATTTAAAGTGTTCAAACGTACCTACGTTCCGTATTTTAATTTGGAAAACCTACCTCTTACCAACTGTTCGTCTAAAATCGTGAGCCATATGTTTGTGACTATTACAGAGCCAACTATCACAAAGCACCACTTCTTGAGTGGTACAACTAAAACATTTATATTTCTTTACGTAGTACACGAGTATCTAATAAAATTGTGGGTGCCTATTTAAAAAAACGCAGCTGATATCCGTTTCACCTATGGTAGCGCCATATAGCGGGCCAACCATCGCGCCATCTGGTTTCCCCCTTCAAGCTAGACAAATTTCGTTCTTTGTAGTCTCTTCGTTTGGCGCTTATTTCGTGAGATATTTGGCCTGGTCACGATCAATGGACCACCCTGTAGATAATGGTATTTCAACGTGATATTCGTCACAGAGCACAGCCATCAGGTGGATATATTTCCGATACTTCAGTCATTGTCGAACATCACCAGGATTTTGCTGCAGTCGTAATATTAAATGGAAATAACTGTGATAAATCGTGTGTAGTTTCCTAGAACGACACTGTCGCGCGGGGCGCGTGACAGAGGCAGCTGGTGGCTGGAACAGACTGACGTTTTCGGCTTAAGACTGTTGTGAACGGGGGTTCAGAGGAAAGTCCCGGCTGGCCGGCTGGTCGACTCTCGCCCGCAGCCGCAGGGTCTACTCCTGTTTGCTGTTTGCTGAGTAGCTAAAGCAGTGAGCTGGCACTCAGTATGCATTTGGGTACCTCCGCAAATGCCAGTGTTTGCATGCACTCTCCAGGGAAAATTGATCTGGGAGGTGAGTGGGCCGTACGCACCAGCGTTTTCAGCTGTTTCAGGCACCTAACGGTGACACCTACTAGGATCATGGCTTTCTGCTTTTCAATATGTTCCACTGCACACTGTCCTGTAGCAGTATTTGCTGCTGTTACTATCCTATCACGCGGTAGGTACTTTCCTCCTCCCTCTTCGTCCTGTTGGAACAGTCTGGTAGACACGTGCGTCCACAACTGCAGCTGCAGTGTGGCTGTGAGAAGCAATTTAGGGATACTACAGTGCTTTAAAAACCCTATCGCATATAAAATTCCCGACAGCACTCTCTGACACCTACCCACATGACCACCACTAGTATGGATGGGACCGCGATGTAAGTGTGCCCTGTTTAGTGCTTCTGAATCCATAGCAGTGGACTCAGTCCTCAAGCACTATTGTCTCTGTCCCAGGCAGCTACTCAGCAGCCCCATCCTCCTCATTCTGAGAGAACCAACTTATGAGTTCTAGAGTGTCTTAAAAACCCAGTTGCAACAACAAATTCCTCACTGATCACTTTATTGCTCTCGGAAGTGGTATTGTAAGTGTGCATCAGCCCAGTCTCCCCCGAAAATTGTTTAAGGACGTACCATGCAATGGACTTCCTATCAAATGACCTAACTGTATAATAAATAATGACCGTATGGCATTGGTGGCCGGGAGACCCCTCTCAGTCGCCGCTCCACAAGTTCTTTAACGCCACTGTGGAGACTTGCAAGTGAATGAGGACGAAATGATGATGAAAGACACACAACACCCAGTCATCTCCAGGCAGAGAAAATCCCTGACCCCACCGGGACTCCATGCGTGGGAAGCGAGAATGGTACTGCAAGACCACGAGCCGCGGACACCTAACTGTCTGAACCAATAGGAGGCAAGGGGAAAAAAATCTGGAGGAATAGTAGTGTTTGGAAACGAGGCAGTTTCGAGATCAAATCCTGCCAAATACAACTGTCCAGTATCCATGAATAGGGTGCAAAGGGAAAACTGTCCACACGTAAAGGGTACTGATTTAATGAATTAGTCAATCAGATAGAGTGAGGGAGTATTTCCAAGACATGCACAGCTTTGTGTTTAACAGGTATGCACTGCTTTGTTCAGGACGAGCGCGGAGTTAATGTGGCACATGATAGATACTACCCACTTCTTCTAGAGTGTCTGTGCTCCATCCATAGCAGTGGAAGCATCAGATCAAAGCGATGTTCTATCTATGCCAGGTCTCCAAGAGTGGCAAGGGGGACAGGAGGGGGGAGGCGGAAGCGTGGAGTGGTGGGGGAGGGAGACATCTTGGTCTGTGTTTGTTTCAATATGTTGGTGGTACACACAAGCAGGAAATAACCACCTGAGTCAAAGATAGAGAGGGGGATGGTTCAAATTGCTCTGAGCACTATGCGACTTAACATCTGTGGTCATCAGTCGCCTAGAACTTATAACTAATGAAACCCAACTAACCTAACGACGTCACACACATCCATGCCCGAGGCAGGATTCGAACCTGCGACCGTAGCAGTCGCGCGGTTCCGGACTGAGCGACTAGAACCGCGAGACCACCGCGGCCGGCAGAGAGGGGGAGAGAGAGGGGCAGGAAGTGGGTCTGGTATCAAATTTCAGATATTTGCCGCTACCTGATGCTTTGTTTGCAGGGTGATTTGCACCGTCTCGCAGCTGTGGTGGTCCCTGACCAGTATTGTGCACAGTGTGGTCCGATTTACCTGGCAATCAGTCATGTGATCTTACGTCTGGAAGTTTTTTTGTCACAAAATATGTTCAATGTGACCTGTGACAATGAAATTATGTGTAGTGAGTGATTAATTTTGATGGTATTCCTTGAATAGTTTTTAAAAAAACAATGATCTATTTAATTATTTCTTTTTGATGTATTTTACAAGCCCTGCATCCTGCAAAACAACTGGAGTCATGAGCTTCTCCCAGCAAATCAAAGATAGATCCAAACCCTGTGAATTGAATTTTATGAATAAACAGTCTATCCTTTGCTATGGAATTGAATTTCCTGTCGTGGGGCCTTCCCAGTTCAGCAGTTCAGAGATTTTGTTACCAGGATGGTTGGGGAAAGGAGGGGCATTGTGCACTAGCTCTGCCGACCACTGCACATCAGGGTAAGCACACATGTGTAAATTTTCCAACACGACAGCACCTCCAATCTACAACCATGGGATTACATAATTAGGAAATGTAGTTGCCGGTTCTACATCTACATCTACATCCATACTGAGCAAGCCACCTGACGGTGTGTGGCAGAGGGTACCCTGAGCAACTCTATCGGTTCTCCCTTCTATTCCAGTCTCGTATTGTTCGTGGAGAGAAGGATTGTCGGTTTGCTTCTGTGTGGGCTCTAATCTCTCTGATTTTATCCTCATTGTCTCTTCGCGAGATATACGTAGGAGGGCACAATATACTGCTTGACTCTTCGGTGAATGTATGTTTTCGAAACTTTAACAAAAGCCCGTACCGTGCTACTGAGCGTCTCTCCTGCAGAGTCTTCCACTGGATCTATCATCTACGTAACGCTTTCGCGATTACTAAATGATCCTATAACGAAGCGCGCTGCTCTCCGTTGGATCTTCTCTATCTCTTCTATCTACCCTATCTGGTACGGATCCCACACTGCTGAGCAGTTTTCAAGCAGTGGGCGAACAAGCGTACTGTAACCTACTTCCTTTGTTTTCGGACTGCATTTCCTTAGGATTCTAAGGTTTCCACACTACACAATGTGTTTCAGCCTCTGAAGATTGAATCTCATATATGTAAATAATAGTATTGACATTGATTTGAATTTCATATCATCCGATCCTTCCTCTACAGCACAGATTGAGTCCTTTTCCTGCCCATTTCCAGATGTGGGAAGTGTGTGCGGGAGGCAGGGGAAGGCTGGAGTATTTCACAGAATTTTAGGGGTTAATTAAATGATCGATTTAATTGATTAGTCAATTCATTTGATATGAAAAGTGTGGTTGAATCAGTGAGAGGATTTCCCAAATTGCAGAAGGATGGGGTGGGGGATGGATGGGGGGGTTTCTCAGAATGGGAGATTATCCACAGTAGGTCCTAAATCAATGCCCACTGTGTCGTAAACCACATAGCTGAAAAATACGTTATGGTAATAATTCGAACAATTATACCAAATTTAAGATAACCTGAAGATGCCTAAATAAGGCGAAACGTGTAGTTGAAAAATAAAAAACTAAAACTGCAACCAAGACTGCTTTTTAAACAATACTGTTAAGCACTGATTTGTTGTGTGCCACATATGGACTGGAACAATGTTTATACATAATTTGATTGAAATTGCTCTAATCATCGTAAGTTAAGTTTGCATGTGATCCCATTTCCGTCCCTCCTCCCCTTCCCCCACCCTCCACAACGAGTATTAGGTGGCTGATACCCCAATAGAAACCTAAGACGCTAGGCGCACAACGCACCTAAGTTCCATCTTAATAACACACGAATTAGCTAAAGGAAACAGACAGCATTAATTTTTAGGTACAAGGTGCCCATAATTCATGTTCCGGATTCAAAACCGCCGTAGAGAGATAAAATGACTCGTCGGAATGACGTCACATTGGACAGCGCAGGCAGAAGTGTCATGGACCAAAATCTGAAGGAAAATTTTACGAATAGACAGCGCTTAAAGCGTCTCAACGTAAAAGGAACCAGCTACAAGTGACAGATGAATTGTAATACGACGGCTACAGTGTCAGTCGCACATTATACGGTGTGTAGTATTCAACGGACATGACTTCACGAGTCCGGCTGTCAACAGTTGTGGCACTGTTACTTATGTAAGCCCATCCACCACGGCAAGGTCGTACCACATCTGATGGGAAAATGGGTTTTCAATTGTCGCAAGGCCAAATCATCATCATCAGGATTTACTTGCAGCAATCCGGGTAGGAACGATATACCTCCATTGATTTTTGTCCTGCTGTTGCTTTTGCCCTCTCCACTACATCGTATGTTACTCCTCTCCTCTCTAGATCTTCCTTAACCTGGTGTGTCCGTCTCTTTCTAGGCTACCCAACTGGTCTTCTATCTGGTACTTCCAGCTCCAAATACTGGCATGGAGGACACTGTTTACTTAAAGCAAGAGCAGCAACGGGACGCTCACGCGCGACATAAGCTTGGTAACGGTATTTTGCCGAACTCCTTCAAAGATTACTGGCATTGCCCTGATGTGATTAGCAGGATGTTGAATGCGATCCATTAATTCCTCTTCATTTCTAGTTGGTTCGCGTCCTGGTCGGCGAACTAGAACCTTGGCGAATACTCACAGCTAAACGTCCAATGACGTGAGGTCTGGTGATCGCAGGGACCATGTCCTACGAGCACCTCTACTAATTACCTGGCGGTCGAAGAGTTCATTTAAATATCCCCCCACAACTGTTGTGTGTGGGCGCCCCATTCAATCTACAACCAAATGCATACCTGTATGTCCAGGGGAACATCTTCCAGCAGACCGGGTATGGTTTCTTGCAAAAGGTGAATGCAATTTTCCCTGGCAAATCGAGGAAGTTGAGGGACCGGCCCAATCAGATGGTCATCCCCAATGCCTGCCCAAATGTTGAGCGGAAATCCTTCCTTGTTTCTGTGGACGAACATGACGTGAAGATTTGCCCGTGCCCAGTAACGAATGTTTCGAGTGTTGTAAAGGCCATCTCAATGGAAGGTGTACTGGTTGGAAAACAACACAATGGCGGGGAGTTCGGGATATCTTGACACACGTCACGGAAACCAACAGCAAAATCCTATCGTGTGTTGATAGTCCGCTACAGGATTTAGGTCTTGGACAGAGTGGAAAGTAAATGGATGCTGACCGTCATTCCTCAAAACCTATCGGACTAACCGATGGCTGAATCCCTAGTCATGTCCAACCACTCGGGCACCTGTCGTAGATGCTTCCTCGAAGCGCCCGAGAACAGTCTCTGCCAATGCAGCATCCCGTCGTGTTGCAGGTCTTCCAGCATCACCACGATATCCCGCTAACGAGCGGCTGAATATCTATAAATGTTTGCGAGTGTGGGTGGTGTCTTCCTGAGTGCCGTTCCTCATACAACCGTACGACTAAATCGCAGGTGATGTGTGTGTGCTCAGAAGGGAACGTTACATGTGAATGCCTCGGACGTGAGGTTGAGACAAGTAGCAAGACGTTTTCGACACGTCTGCGTATCACACTGCGGCAGAGACTGGGCGTTTGTATGTGTGAACCGACGACATAGTGCTACCCGTCAACCGACGAACGGCAACGGGGCGGTCCCACAGCCAATTGGAGTGTGTGGCGCCAAGTTTGCATAGTTTAAATGTGGTGCGCTCTCAACGTACACAACATCAGTAATTTTGGTTCCTACTGGCATTAGCTGTCCGGGGTACGTATAACCACTCTCTAACGAAACAACAACCTACTGAATGCAAAACCACTTGATTTCGGTGCAATCAGTCACTACAAAGTTCCAAATGGTCTAAATTATAGTAGCGAGCTACGGGACACACCGAATTTTCCATCGAGTACTCGATTTTGCATCTATAAAATTTATGACTAATTAGATTGACTGTGGATGACACGTGTAATGTAGGGTTTCTGTTGTCGGTACCACAGCATCGAACTCGTGCGTGGGTGAGGCGTCTGAGGACGAGGCGACGGCGGAGACGTCTCTGCTGCAGCACCACCAGCAGCAGCACGAGCAGCAGCGCGAGCGCCGGCAGCAGCCGCTGTCCAGGTCGCCCAGCGCGCACAGCACCGCCTCGCGCAGAAGCAAGGTAGCGCGCAGCTGCGCCCGCTCCAGCTCACACTGCCAGGGGGGCAAGCGCCCGGCTGCCAGAGCATACGTCCAAATACCTGCCCACGACTGTTATGTGTGGGCGCCCCGTCAAGCTGCAACCACATACATACCCGTATGGCCAGGAGAACATCTTCAAGCGGACCGCTAGGGTTTCTTCCAAAAGATGAAGCTAATTTGCCCCGGTAAACGGAGGAAGTTGGCGTGTTCATTTCCAAAGGGAGATAGCGATATGAGCTGGAACGGGCTGTGCTGCCGAAGGCTTTGTTGGACAATGTTAATGGCCCCAATTCTTAATAGCTGTTGCAGTTGTAAAAGCAATGGAACCATACTACTGGCCTTGAAAATTACTACACCACGAAGATGACGTGCTTCACACGCGTAACTTAACCGACACGAAGAAGATGCTGTGATATGCAAATGATTGGCTTTCCAGAGCATTCACACAAGGTTGGCGCTAGTGGCGACACCTACAACGTGGTCACACCAGCAAAGTTTCCAACCGATTTCTCACACACAAACAGCAGGGGACCGGCGTTGCCTGGTGAAACGTTGTTGTGGTGCCTCGTGTAAGGATGAAAAATGCGTACTATCACGTTTCCGACTTTGATAACGGTCGGATTGTAGCCTATCGCGATTGCGGTTTATCGTATCGCGTCATTGCTGCTCGCGTTGGTCGAGATCCAATGACTGTTAGCAGAATATGGAATCTGTGGGTTCAGGCGGGTAATATGGAACGCCGTGCTGGATCCCAACGGCCTCATATCACTAGCAGTCGAGATGAAAGGCATCTTATCCGCATGGATGTAACGGATCGTGCAGCCACATGTCGATCCCTTAATCAACAGATGAGGACGTTTGCCAAGCAATGACCATGTGCACCAACAGTTCGACGACGTTTGCAGCAGCACAGACTATCAGCTCCAAGACCGTGGCTGCGGTTACCCTTGACGCTGCATCACAGACACTGATGGTATACTCGATGACGAACCTGGGTGCACTGGCTGCACTGACGACAATACGTCATTTTATCGGATGAATCCAGGTTCTGTTTACAGCACCATGATAGTCAGATCCATTTTGAACACTGGACGTTACATTTCAGATGTGTTACGACCTGTGGCTCTACCTTTCATTCGATCCCTGTGAAAACCTACATTTTATCAGGCTATTGAACGACCACAAGTTGAAAGTCTTGGACGGACGTTTCTGGATCAGAAAATATTCGACTGCTGTCCTGGCCAGTTCATTCCCCAGATCTCTTAGGCCAGTTCATTCTCCAGATCTCTTAGGCCAGTTCATTCTCCAGATCTCTTAGCAACTCAAAATGTCCCGTCAATGTTGGCCAAGCGCTAGTCACTACTCTTGATGAACTGTGGTATCGTGTTGAAGCAGCATGGGCAGCTGTACCTGTACACGTCATCCAAGCTCTGTTTGACTCAATGCCCAGGCGTACCAAGGCCGTTATTACGGCCAGAGGCGGTTGTTCTAGGTACTGATTTCTCGTGATCTATGCACCCAAATTCTGCGAAATGTAAACACAGGTCAGTTCTGGTATAATATATTTGTCCAATGAATACCCGCTTATCATCTGCATTTCTTCTTCGTGTAGCAATGCTAATGGCCAGTAGTGTACATCTAAATCAAAATATAAATATCTACATAGACGAAAAACTGTCATCAGTGAGGTTCCTCCTATTAATTTTTCCATTAAAATATGAAAAACGATGGTCATTCAATAATTAGAGAGACAAATTGGTCTGGAGAAAAAAGCGTTAATACTTTTTCTACTTCTCAACATAATTCCCCCGAACATTTATGAACTTGTTCCAATGGGCTACAAGCTTTTCTATTCTGGCTTCAAGGAACTCTTGATGTGTGAGCCAATTTCCCACAAGCTTTTTCGCGTCCTCGTTGTCCTAGAACCCCTTCCCATCTAATGCCACTTTCAGAGCACCAGACAAATGGGAATCACTAGGTGCTAAATCAGGACTGTAAGGGGACTTAGGCAGTACTTCCCAGCCCATTTTGTCGATGGTTTCACGGGTCAGTTGAGCAATTTGAGGAGGTGCGTTGCCTTTCTGGAGAATAACACCTTTACTCTGAGATCCACGACGTCTCTTTCTCATGGCTGGCTTCACCAAACGCAATTACGAGCGGTATCGGACCTTCATAGTACGCTACTCTTCGAGATAATCACAAAAAACTGGATCTTCAACATCCCTGCTGATGCTTGCTTTTTGAATTCCTTCTTGACGAGTGAATTGTCGTGCTTCCACTCCTTGCATTGTCTATTTCATTGAGGCTCGCAATAGTGAACCCATGTTTCATCACAAGTTACAGTTTTGTTGAGGAAGTGCTCACCTTATCTTTCGTAACATTCCTTTACGTCTGTGCACACTCCCACCATTGTTCCCGTGTGCAGCCGCGTCAACTCTTTTGGGACCCATCTTGCACATGCTCTGTCGTGCTTCAGCTTGTAAAAATTTGCACGACTCATACAACCATCACCATAGACATCCTACAGTATAGATTCACTGATTTCTCCCATTCAGCAAGTAAAAAACGAGTAATAGAACGTTGTATAACTTATACGGACGTTTCAAGCGGAGTCGCCATCTTGAACTGTATTTTTGAGGTTACAAAACAAAACAATGTTGAAACATCGGCTGTTCAGGGCTCATCCCAATGATGCCAACTTAAAGCCATAAAAGTAGCAAACTTGCCCTACTAACAGTTTTTTCCCCTGACCAATTTGTCTCTTTAATTACTGAATGATCCTCGTACAAGAGTACCTTTATTTAAAGGTAGCAAGCTGATATTCTTTTCGTAATGTACTGTGTAACTGTAGTCTAAAAGTTGATTGATGTTAACATATAATCTTCCTGTGAAAAATTAATTTTAAGTAATATGTTACGACTGCTTCACACATTGTATAAAGTTGCTTTTTTATAATTTTTTGTAATTCCATGGTGAAATAAATACATATTTTATAGCTGAATAGAGGTATTTGTGATGGTGGAAAATAATTTACAGGCAAAAATCGTTCAGAGTAACAGGCATTTGTAGAGGCAGTAATGTCGACAAGGAATACATTATCGAGGCTACTCCAACAAAAGGACAGGAATTTGAAACATACTTTCAGAGACACTGGAAGGGAAGAGGATAATTTTTTATTTGTTGTAGACAAATGTCTTACAATTCTTCATCCACACATCGGAACAATGCCGAAAATACGTCACTATAACATCAAAACTTTAATCTAATAGTGATCAATTTAATATTGGCGAAAGAGAATACAAATAGACCAGTAAAAATGCTGTGTGAATGTAATTCACTAGATATCAGGGATTTTCAAAGAAATTTAACTTCTCGAACAAATAATAGATGGCACTGTGCAGCCAACAACTTAAATTTTGGTGAAACTTTTATTTGCATGTTCTCAAAAATAGTAAAGTTGTTGTTTCCAATATTGTGTAACCTTAATCACATTTTTTCTTCTGACGACATTATCAAGCACTCGTTTGTTCCATTAAACGATACCTTGCTGTCATTGCTTAAATTACTATAAAATATGTTTTTAAGCTGATGGTTTAACATATGTCTTTGTAACAATCTTTGTGTAAATTTATATTGTCGGCCAGCTTCTGAGCATTTTTCCAAATGGCACTGAAAACAGTAAATTTGCCTGTATGCCTGTTCTTGGGTAAACTGAATTCCATTAGACTTTTGCTCAATTTTCCGAGTATAGGAGGACAGAGATCCAAGGACCATGCTTTATCACGCCATTGTAAAAGAAGCAGTGGAGATCTCATTCAGCAGCACGATCGACGTTCACGGAAGTAACACATGTGTTTCAGTGCCCTACATGTGCATAGAAAGCACCTAAAACTATAAGATTAACGCACTACTTAAATTAAACATAAAACATGCAAATGCAAAATGCAGGACATTACAAGGTAAAACGGGACATGACAGCCAAAGATTTAGGACATAATGTTCGATAACATGATACATTCCATGTAACTGGGCATTACCTGCTTTTTTGGTTTTTTTTTCTAAAACGTAACTACTTTCTACATATATTTCGGTTACACGATAAATAACACTAATCTAAAGGCTTGCAAGACTACAGTGGTCTTGCAGTGCGATTTGAAAGACAACAGGCGACTGTGAGTTTATGCCCTGACATCAATCACCTTAACTAGTAAGCCCTTTGCTTGTCCACCTTCCCCATGCGTCTCCTAAATTGATTTTTAGCCTGTGGCAGTGGTTGTTGTTGTGAACCTGCATTAGACGTAATCACTTTCATAAGAAACTAAACATACTTGAATGGTGAAATAAGTTAATGAAATGGTGGTAGAACTAGTTTCTTATTAAAAAATACTATGACAAAAGTTTATTTATCGTAAAAAAGGACAATTAGACAATTAGATGGCTTAACTATGGGTTCGCCTCTTAGTCCGCTGTTGGCTGAAATATTTATGGACCATTCTAAAAACGGAACCTTTGAGTGCAAATATCAAATACTGGTTCAGATGTGTAGATGATGTCGTGTGTGTGCGGACTGGTGCTACAAGACAACTCAACACATTTTACAAAACCTAGACAGTCAACAAAAAATATTCAGTTCACAATGGAGACTGCCAACAAACCCATAAACTTCTTAGATTTCACCATTGACATCAATATACACACACACATTATTTAATAATTTATAGAAAAACTACAACTACAGAAGCAGCAACACCCTTTTGCTCACAACTCTCCATAGCTCACAAACTTGCAGCTTTCCACTGAATGGTACACTGTCTCATATCTAACGCCATGTTCAGAGATAATTTTAAAGCAGAGTTAGATACAATAAAATTTTCTTCCACAGTCAATGGCTACAGTCCAGTCCTTACTGACGGCATGTTGCACAGGAAACAAAAACAGAAAATTATACCCCTCCTCTATGCCCCACCTGCTTCCCCATCCACTGCCTGCAAGAAATGGTGTACACTACCAATGCTAGGTGAGATATTACAGATTGTTGTCAAAGCTCTGAAAGCCTGGTATATAGGCTTTCCTACTATGTTAAGAACAGCACAGCCCAGTGTGTGGTAAGTGAAGGTAAGTGAAGGTAAGATCCAGTTATCAGCCAACAATGGGGTATACAAAAACACCTGTTCTGATTGTGACAAATTTTACATCGGTCAGTCAAGCAGAGAGATAGCAGTTAGGCTGGCTGAACATGAGGTTGCAGAACTCGGACTCCCTATGTGCTGAGTGAGGGTCACGAGCAGCAGTCAGTGCCCCACGTCCCTCACTTATCAAACAAAGGCCGTAAGGTCATTCTGCTGGAAGCCCTGGGAATTAAAAACATCTTGTGCACAGTCCAGATCTAATCCTAAATGACCAGACACAGCTCAACACTTTGCCTCTCCTATAATCATCTCTGTTGCTCATTACTTCGCGCACTGTCTGTTCCTAAATATCCCATTCTCCTGTAAACATTAAGTTCTTTTGTTTTATCTAAGGGGTGTATGTATTCCATATAGAATGTAGTTTCAACAGTTAAGGCTTTCTTTTAACTGGTACTTTGTATTACTGTCCATGTTTTACACCTTTTGTAGTTGTCTCATAAAATATTGTTCATATTTTACTTTGTTCATGTATTTAATGCAACCTGGTACATAGCCACTATTTTGGATATAATGTTAACGTTAATATGCAGTAACACCACATTCTAATATATTGCATTTACTGTATGCTCCATCATACACCTCTATTTTCCTGCATTTATTTATTTCTGTTTATCTTATTGGCATTTCTTAAGTTCTTTATGTATTCTGTAGTTACATTGATAATTGTTTCATCTTTTAATTGGGTTGTGTATCACTCTCCATGTTTTATACCTCCTGATGTAGCCTTGTCAAGTACTAATTTTATTTGATTTTGTTACTTTTGTTTATTAATAGACACCGTTATGTAAGAATATTGTTCTTATTTTGTGTTAAAGTTTTTTCTGTCTTCTCCAATTTTGTTCACCCACTGTTCATTTTTTAAAATTTTTCATTGTATTACCACCAGATTGTCAAAGATGTTACTTAATGTATGTTTCTGCTTCAGTCTAGACTTATCTTCCAATGTTGTTTGCAAACATTGTAACTTCTTTGGTAACAATACACAGTAAATGTCTGAAGATGGCTTTGTAAGCCGAAAACCGGTTAACACAATAAAAGTTAAATTGGAGAATAAAAGCTGTTTTCGTGCTTATGTCCGTTCCCTGTAATTTCTCAGGGCAAACATATTTATTCAATATACTTTTTTTACCTTGAAATATAGTCATAAAATTATGAGTGAGTTACATTCTTCAAATTGTATTTAAGTGATACAATTCTCTTCCACTGCACCTGTTTAGCAATTACACGTCCATGCATGGCGAGAAAAAGTGCCTGGAAACACGCTTAGGACGGAGCGAGCTGCTAGCGACTTCCGCGCCGACTGCCTGCGAGCTATGCTTTCATCCGAAGGTCGTGGTCGCTCAACAGAGCTTGTCGTCATCACCGTACTGTCATTTACTACGATACATACACACAACTACTATGACCGATTGCAGAAGCCACATTCTTTTCCACACTTCCAATAATGGTAATGACAGTAATAAAAACATGGGACATGGGCAGAATTACAGAAACATCCTGGAAAGAAGACTGATATTCAAATTCCTTTTCCAGTCTTTGATCACAATATTAAGTGCTTCGACGGTGACCGGTTCCAGTCAGTATTGACCATCTTCAGATCTGTGATCATTTCACAGTAGCTGGATCACTGTTTATATTCGCGACTGCTTCGCAGCAGGAGAAGACTGATGTTGTCATAGGTACGTGCTCAGTATTTATTACAACAAGCTCACTGAACAAGTCTTAAAATACTCCTAGCAAAAAGAAATTTACACCAAACCGGGGCCGAGAAGTTAAAAAATGGTGTGCAGACACAGGAAATCAGACGAAGGAGCCGAATTTAATATTTTCTGAGAGGAAATACAAATTTTACGTTACTCCTCTTTAACTCTCCCATTTGATTCTTTTTTTTAACAGTTCCTACCCCCTTGCAAAAATTTACATTGTTAAATATCCTTTCTAGGGTGACAAATCATGCGAAAGTTTTAGTTATTACTATTCTCGCTACTAAATAGATAGTGAACTGGACCCTTGCATTTCTGCGAATTTCAGAACTGGTACTTATCACGTAGATCACATTGCGGCACGGACTAGTTTTCCGAACTACCCACGCATTTCGAACACTGAAAGAGCAGTGAAATAAATCTCTTGTGTCAAAGTGACTATACGCTTTGGATAGGAGTTACTATAGTTTGCGACGTTTTGCTTCTTTCTTTACCTGCCTCAATGAAGATATTCACGTTCCGCTGCTTAGTTCTGAACCACCAACAACTCTAACTGCAATCAATGGGGATTACGAACATCGCTAGAGAAGATCCACCGAGCGACACGATGGTAATCAGATTAAAACAGGAAATATGGGCCCCTCTGATAGATTCAGATACCCAGCAACCGTTCATAGGGTAGTGAACTGCAAGGAAATCAATGTCGGAAGACTGACTCCTACAAATAGAAGTAGTTTACGGTGGACAGTGAAAATGAAAAGCAAGCACAAAGGACCTGAAAATACTTCGAGGTCCAAATATTACTATAAGGACAAACCGACAAAAATTTCAGTGAAAGTATTTAAGTAGTCCCCATTAATTAACGTTTCTACATTTTAAGCACTATGAAATGGAAAGTGTAATATAGCCTCAGTTACACATGTAAATACTCTTAAGTTCCAATTAAACTTCATTCAGGTAGAAAATTTAAATACGCTATCTGATCCAAAGTATCCGGACACCTGGCTCAAAATGACTTGAAAGGTCGTGGTACCCTCCATCGGCAATGCTGGTATTCAGTATGGTGTGGGCCCACCCTTAGCCTTGATGACAGTTTCCACTCTCGCAGGTATACGTTTAATCAGGTGCTGGAAGATTTCTTGGGGAATGGCAGCCCATTCTTCATGGAGTGCTACACTGAGGTATCGACGTCGGTCGGCGAGGCCTGGCACGAAGTCGGCGTTTCATAAGATCCCAAAGGTGTTCTATAGGAGTCAGCTCAGGACTCCGAGCATGCCAGACCATTGCAGGGATGTTATTGTCGTGTAACCCCTCTACCACAGGCCTTGCATTATGAACAGGTACCCTATCGTGTCGAAAGATGCAGTCGCCATTCCCAAATTGCTCTTCAACAGTCAGACTCAAGAACATGCATAAAACATCAAAGTAGGCCGGTGCTGTGTTAGTGCCACGCAAAGCAACGAGGGGTGCTAGCCCACTCCGTGAAAAAGACGACCACACCGTAACACCACTGCTTCAGACTCTTATTGTTGGCACTACACACGCTGGCAGACCTAGTTCAAAATGGTTCAAACGGCTCCGAGCACTATGGGACTCAACTGCTGTGGTCATCAGTCCCCTAGAACTTAGAACTACTTAAACCTAGCTAACCTAAGGACATCACACACACCCATGCCCAAGGCAGGATTCGAACCTGCGACCGTAGCAGTCGCACGGTTCCGGACTGCGCGCCTAGAACCGCGAGACCACCGCGGCCGGCTAGACGAAGTTCACCTGCCATCGGGTCGCCACATTGTGTACCGTGATTGCTCACTCCACACAACGTTTTTCCACTGTTCAATCGTCCAATGTTTACACTCCTTACGCCAAGCGAGGTGTCGTCTGGCATTTACCAGTGTGATGTCCGACTTATGAGCAGCCGCTCCACTTTGAAATCCAAATTTTTTCACCTAACGCCTGTCATAGCACGTGCAATGGATCCTGCTGTAGTTTGGAATTCCTGTGCGATGGTCTGGATAGACGTCTGCCAATTAAACATTACGACCCTCTTCAACTGTCAGTGGTCTCTGTCAGTCAGCAGTTGACGTCGGTCTGTTCGCTTTTGTGCTGTACGTGTCGCTTCACCTTTCCTCTGCACTATCACATCGGAAAGATGTTTAGGAGTGTGGGAATTTCATGTACAGTCGTATGACACAAGTGATACCCAATCACCTGAGCACGTCAGAAGTCCGTGAATTCCGCGGAGCGCACCATTCTGCTCTTTCATGATGTCTAATTGCTACTGAAGTAACCTTTGATTTAGGGGTAGTGTCTTTGATTCATAATCAAAAACGTCTTCGGTCCCTGGTTCGATCCCCGCCACTGCCTAAATTTTGATAAATAATCAGCATTGGCGGCCGAAGACTTCCGGCACAAGAAGTCAGCCTCATTCTGCCAACGGCCTTGTCAAAGAGGGCGGAGGAGCGGATAGAGGTTCAGGGCATTCTCTTATCCTAGGGGTGGGAAATTGCCCCTAAAGGCGGAAGAATCAGCAATGATCAACGGCACGAGGATGCAGAAGGCAATGGAAACCACTGCATTAAAGACACGTAACGTGTATCCACAGGACATGTGGCCTGTAGTTGAAGAAGTGTCATGATGATCTCTCCATTGGCAAAAGATTCCGGAATAGCCCCCCTTCGGATCTCCGGGAGGGGACTGCCAAGGGGGAGGTTACCATGAGGAAAAGATTGAATAATCAACGAAAGGATAATGTTCTACGAGTCGGGACGTGGAATGTCAGGAGCTTGAACGTGGTAGGGAAACTAGAAAATCTGAAAAGGGAAATGCAAAGGCTCAATCTAGATATAGTAGGGGTCAGTGAAGTGAAGTGGAAGGAAGACAATGATTTCTGGTCAGATGAGTATCGGGTAATTTCAACAGCAGAAGAAAATGGTATAACAGGTGTAGGATTCGTTATGGATGGGAAGGTAGGGCAGAGGGTGTGTTACTGTGAACAGGTCAGTGACCGGGTTGTTCTAATCAGAATCGACAGCAGACCAACACCGACAACGATAGTTCAGGTATACATGCCGACGTCGCAAGCTGAAGACGAACAGATACAGAAAGTGTATGAGGATATTGAAAGGGTAATGCAGTAAGTAAAGGGGGACGAAAATCTAATAGTCATGGGCGACTGGAATGCAGTTGTAGGGGAAGGAGTAGAAGAAAAGGTTATAGGAAAATATGGGCTTGGGACAAGGAATAAAAGAGGAGAAAGACTAATTGAGTTCTGTAACAAGTTTCAGTTAGTAATAGCAAATACCCTGTTCAAGAATCACAAGAGGAGGAGGTATACTTATAAAAGGCCGGGAGATACGGGATGATTTCAATTAGATTACATCATGGTCAGACAGAGATTCCGAGATCAGATACTGGATTGTGAGGCGTACCCAGGAGCAATGATGGAAATAAAAGAAAGGTTCAGGAGTGGAATTAAAATACAAGGTGAAAGGATATCAATGATACGATTCGCTGATGACATTGCTATCCTGAGTGAAAGTGAAGAAGAATTACATGATCTGCTGAACGGAATGAACAGTCTAATGAGTACACAGTATGGTTTGAGAGTAAATCGGAGAAAGACGAAGGTAATGAGAAGTAGTAGAAATGAAAACAGCGAGAAACTTAACATCAGGATTGATGGTCACGAACTCAAGGAATTCAGCTACCTAGGCAGTAAAATAACCAATGACGGACGGAGCAAGGAGGACATCAAAAGCAGACTCGTTATGGCAAAAAAGGCATTTCTGGCCAAGAGAAGTCTACTAATATCAAATACCGGCCTTAATTTGAGGAAGGAATTTCTGAGGATGTACGTCTGGAGTACAGCATTGTATGGTAGTGAAACATGGATTGTGGGAAAACCGGAACAGAAGAGAATCGAAGCATTTGAGATGTGGTGCTATAGACCAATTTTGAAAATTAAGTGGACTGATAAGGTAAGGAATGAGGAGGTTCTCCGCAGAATCGGAGAGGAAAGGAATATGTGGAAAACACTGATAAGGAGATGGGACAGGATGATAGGACATCTGCTGAGACATGAGGGAATGACTTCCATGGTAGTAGAGGGAGCTGTGGAGGGCAAAAACTGTAGAGAAAGACAGAGATTGGAATACGTCAAGCAAACAATTGAGGACGTAGGTTGCAAGTGTTACTCTGAGATGAAGAGGTTAGCACAGCAAAGGAATTCGTGGCGGGCCACATCAAACCAGTCAGTAGACTTACGACAAAAAAAAAAAAAAAATAGAAAAAATGACTACTGAGGTCGCTGTTATGGAGCACCTGGCAGCAAACTGCACCTAATAAGAAAAACGTATGTTTTTGGGGGTGTCTGGATAGTTTTGATCACATATTGTATCTTCCAGTTTTCCATAGACCGGAATCGCTTGGTCCCATGAAAGTAAATTTCAGCGCCCTACCTTCGACTGCCATCACTGTGTTTCGCTGATCACCACTGCTCCAGTTCAGACTGCCGGCCTCTTCCTTCACACGGCCTACTCTGTACAACTTCGCAACGCAGCTCGCAACGACGGATTCGTTCTCAGCTGCGCGAGCTGCCCCGGCCTAACACCAGATGCTGTGCTTCCGTTTTGCTCCCGCACTCGGACGCACATGCCTCGCTAGAATCCTCAAGGATCAGTTACAACCGCTCGCTCGACGAAAGTTTGGTACCTAAAGACTGGAAAGTTGCCCAAGCCACACCAATATTCAAGAAAGGTAGTAGGATTAATCCAATAAATTAGAGGCCCATATCATTCACTTCGATATGCAGGAGGATTTTGGAACGCATAATGTGTTCGAACATTATGAATTACCTCGAATAAAACGGTCTGTTGTCACATAGTCAACACAGATTTAGAAAGGATCGTTCTTGTGAAACACAACTAGCTTCTCACTCACGCGAAGCCACGAGTGCTATTCAGAAGCCATTTCAAATGCATTCCGTATTTCTCGATTTCCAGAAAGCTTTTGACATTGTTCCACACATGCGGCTTGTATTGATTTGCGTGCTTATGGAATATCGTTTCAGTTATGTGAGTTGATTCGTGATTTCCTGTCAGAGAGGTCACAGTTCGTACTAACTAACTGAAAGTCATCGAGTAAAACGGAACTGATTTCTGGCGTTCCCGAATGTAGTGTTACAGGCCCTTTGCTGTAACTTAGCTGTAAAACGATTTGGGAGACAATTTGAGCAGCCGTATTAGGTTGTTTGCAGATGATGCTGTCGTTTATGGACTAGTAAAGTTATCAAAAGAAAAAAATTACAAAACGATTTAGGAAAGGTATCTGTATGGTGCGAAAAGTGGCAGTTGACCCTAAATAACGGAAAGTGTGAGATCATCCACATGAATGGTAAAAGGAATCCGGCAAACGTCGGTTACACGATAAATTAGTCTAATCTAAAAGCCGTAAATTCAACTAAATACATAGGTATTACAATTACAAACAAATTGGAAGGAACACATAGAAATGTTGTGGGGTAGGGTAACCAAAGAGTGCGTTTTATTGGCAGGATACTTAGAAAATGTAAGAGATCTACTGAGGAGACTGCCTACACTACGCTTGTCCGTCCTCTTTTACAATAATGCTGTGCTGTGTGGGATCCTTACGAGGTACAAGTGACGGAGTACATCGAAAAAGCAGGACGTTTTGTATTATCACGAAATATGGGAGAGAGTGTCACAGAAATGATACAGGATTTGGGCTGGACATCAATAAAAGAAAGGCGCTTTTGGTTCGATGGCATCTTCTCACGAAATTCCAATCAAAAACTTTCTCCTCCTCTTCTTCTTCTTCTTTATCTTCACCTTTTCCCACGTCACGTAGGGTCGTTGTTGCTCTTCTAGATCCTTCTCCTCCATATTACTCTATCCATGGCCTCTTCCTTCTTCCATCCTTTCTCCCTTAGGTCCCCGGATATCTTACCCTTCCACCTCATCTTCGGTCTTCCTGTCCTTCTCACTACTCCAATGTTTATATCTCCAACTCTGTTTTCGATATACTCCTCCCCTTTTCTGTGTAAGTGTCAGTACCACCTTAGTCTGCTCTCTTGTATCTTTTTCCCCACGGGTCCCACTTTCACAACCCCTCTAACAAATTCATTTCTAATCCTGTTCCTCCTCGTTACTCCACACGTCTACCTCAGCATCCTCATCTCCGCTCCTTCCACCTTCCTCTCCAGGGCTGCTGTGATTGGCCGCGTCTCTGCCCCGTATAGGAGGCTTTACCACCGACTTGAACACTATCCCTTTCAACCCAATGATCACCTCCTTGTCACACAACACTCCACTCATTTTTCTCCAGTTGTTCCAACCTCAATTTATTCGGTGTCGTATCTCGCTTTCCAGTCCTCCGTCCCTCCGTAAGTACGACCCCAGGTATTTAAATTCGCACACAGATTTCAGAGCTTCCAGAGTCACCACAGACAGATATCATAAAGGCTCCATAGCTGACATTCACGTCGACTTGCTTGCTCTGCTCCATCTGAGGCCTGTGTACCAGAGGGTGTGGGTAAACTACACGGAACCCATTTGTTTCACCTGCGAATAGTTCCGTGTGACCGAGGTGGAGTCATATCTACAGGGTGGTGGACGAAATATGTTACCATTTTGTTTTTGAATATAAACTTTATTGTCACTACCATCTGAAAGGAACCTATACTACAATGAAGAGCCGTCCATGGAGATTTGTTCCAACTCAGCACATGCTCAATATGCCCACCATTTCGTTTCCTAACTTCCTTCAAACGAACACTGACGCTAGTGATTACCCTACGGCACATGTCTTCCGTAATTTCACTGCATGCTTGAAGAATAAGTCTTCTGAGCTCCATTAAATCACGTGGACCTTTCGGGAAATTTTTTTCCTTTAGTTACCCCCAAAGAAAAATGTCACATGGATTGAGGTCTGTGCTGTTGGGGGGGGGGGGGGGGGGAGGGGGGGCAATTTTGTCCATCATTGAAACAACCTGAAAACCTGAGTGAAATGATTCACATGTCGAAATGCTCGTGTAAAAATTCCAACACATCGTTGGCAGTATGTGGCCTTGCTCCATCTTGCATGAACCACTGCGTGTTGAAGGGCAAGGCAGAAGCAAGAAGCTGTGGAATGAAGCTATTGCGAAGCATGCTCAAGTAACGCTCGCTGTTCACAGTTTCTGCAAAGAAAAAGGGCCCAGTAAGTCCGTGACTGGAAATTGCTGTCCACGCTGTAACCATCGGAACATAATGTTGTCGTTCGTGAAGCACTTGTTAGTTTTCAGTGGCGCAAAAGCGTACATTTTCTTTGTTAACCACACCGTCTAAATGAAAATGCGCCTCGTCTGAAAACCAAAAGTTGTTGAGAGTTTCTTCCCTACGCATCGCCCACTGAGCGAACAGTAGTCTCTGCTGCTTGTGTTCTTCAGTGAGTTTCTGTGCACAGGCCATCTTGTATGGGTACATATGGAGGTTGTAAGCGGTTCGTTGGCCCTTTCTATAACTTTGCACTCGGCACAGGTCGATAGGGCGAAGACTCGATTGTGACGTGTTGAGAGAGCGAGTGTCGAGATGCGCCAGTGTAGTCTCTGCTGCTTGTGTTCTTCAGTGAGTTTCTGTGCACAGGCCATCTTGTATGGGTACATATGGAGGTTGTAAGCGGTTCGTTGGCCCTTTCTATAACTTTGCACTCGGCACAGGTCGATAGGGCGAAGACTCGATTGTGACGTGTTGAGAGAGCGAGTGTCGAGATGCGCCAGTGTGGTTGGCGGGAGTGGCGTGTGTGTGTGGAGGCCTTTATTGGAATGCAGGGTTTTTAACCGAGAAGGGTGTCTCCATCGCCATGGTTAGACCCCATAAATAATAAATGAATACCGGGAAAGTGATGAAGTATATTTGTAACAGTGATCAGTGACGTTACTAGTGCCGATACATAGTTTCGCGTCTACCGAGCCGGCGTAACCTTGGATTGCAGTGTTGGATGCAGTGATGGATTAGCGTGTGACGATAATGGCAAATGAAGAAAGCCTGTGCTAAGATTAGCCGTAATTAGATATGTATGACGAAGGCATTGGCTGTCTCATTTTTGTGTTTTGAGAAGAATATAAGTTCGTAATTAGTAAAACTGTGATGATGTTCCTTATTACCATACATTCAGTATTACAGTATTGAACAGGACGAACTGGAAAGTAACAGCTTCCGTAGCGGTCAATTCCAATTACCAGCCCCATTACGTTCACGGTCATGTTAATAATAAATATTGGGTAGCTATTCGATCAGATCACGCCGGGATAGAAACGGAGATGTCACAAGGTTACTGGTAAGAATGCGTTGAACGTAGCGTCTGGATATTCCCAGTTGCACTGCTGCCTTTCTACACGATTTCCCGGGACTTCTCTGTACAGCAACACGTACCGCTTCAATATTCTCCGGCGAACACACAGGTTTACGCCGAGGTCGCTTCGCTTCCAAAATTGTCCTTTCCTGTACAAATTTATCGTACAACCTGTGGATGGTCTTCTTGCAAGGACCCATCGTGTGTTAAACTGTTGTCGAAAACGCCTCTGAGTCACAACAAGGCTTTTCGTTTCATGAAAAAGTAACACAATTGCCATAACGAGATTTTCAGTTTGCAGCGGAGTGTACGCTGATATGAAACTTCCTGGGAGAAGTGCCGGACCGAGACTTGAACTCGGGACCTTTGCGTTTCACAGGCAAGTGCTTCACCAACTGACCTACCCAAGCACAACTCAAGTCCCGAGTTCGAGTCTCGGTCCGGGACACAGTTTTAATCTGCCAGGAAGTTTCAATACAATTGCCCAGCATTGCTGTGTCGCCAGTCTTCCATTGTCATCCACTGCTGGCTCTTAGCGGCAGTGTCGTGAATTACACGACATTTCGTAACTGATTTGTTTTTCCAAGCTCCGCTGGTACTGCTGTAGAGATCCTAGCGGGATATTTGACGAGTGTCGTAAATTGTGAAAGAAAGGATCGGTAACACATTTCGTGCCCCTCCCTGTAGCAGGTTCCTCTCACGCACTGAGGGGCACCCGGGTGAAGCGCCCCGAGCCGCTGTTGCAGAGCGCTGAATGCGGCCTCGTCTGCACGTAGGGCCGGCCGAGCCAGCTGGAGGCGGCGGGGGCGGCGCCCGCCCACGGCCTGGAGGCGCCGGCAAGCACGGCGACGCGCCGCCCCTCCTCGGAGGGCGTCACGCTGGGCTCCATCCTGGCGCACATCGCGTACCGCGCGCCGGCCGCCGGGGGCGGGCTGGCGGGGCTGCGGGCAGCCGGCTGCGCCGGGGGCGGCGAATCACTGCTCGCCGCGGCCGGGGGCGGCGGGGGCGGCAGCCCGGTGAGGGGCGTGGTGCGCGCCACGGCCGCCACGGCGGCGCTGCTGCTGTTGCTCACCCTGGGGGAGGCCGGCCGCGCCCTGGGGCCCTACGGCGCCGCCGCCCCGCGCGTGGTGAGTCGCTCAGCTGGCGCACGCACACACACACACACAAAACTGTCAAGACAGAGCTGCACCTACACTTACGACCCGAAGCACTGTGGACCGGTGCAAGGTTCGGGAGGCACAAGGTGCGACCGCAACAAGGAAACTACACAGGCCAAGTCGCTAACTGCTGCCACCAAGAACAACTCCCAATACAGGGTGCTACAAAAAGCTACGGCCAAACTTTCAGGAAACATTCCTCACACACAAAGAAAGAAAACATGTTATGTGGACATGTGTCCGGAAACGCTCCCTTTCCATGTTAGAGCTCATTTTATCACATTAATCGTGGAATGGAAACACACAGCAACAGAACGTACCAGCGTGGCTTCAAACACTTTGTTACAGGAATTGTACATAATGTCCTGCATTAGCGAGGATACATGCATCCACCCTCCGTCGCATGGAATCCCTGATTCGCTGATGCAGCCCTGGAGAATGGCGTATTGTATCACAGCCGTTCACAATACGAGCACGAAGAGTCTCTACATATGGTGCCGGGGTTGCGTAGACAAGAGCTTTCAAATGTCCCCGTAAATGAAAGTCAAGAGGGTTGACGTCAGGAGAGCGTGGAGGCCACGGAATTGGTCCGCCTCTACCAATCCATCGGTCACAGAATCTGCTGTTGAGAAGCGTACGAACACTTCGACTGAAATGTGCAGGAGCTCCATCGTGCGTGAACCACATGTTGTGACGTACTTGTAAAGGCACATGTTCTAGCAGCACAGGTAGAGTATCCCGTATGAAATCATGATAACCTTCAACCTACGCTCCATTGAGCGTAGGTTGAAGAACGTGGGGCCCAATCGTTACATCACCAACAATGCCTACCAAAACGTTCACAGAAAACCTGTGTTGACGTGATTGCACAATTGCGTGCGGATTCTCGTCAGCCCACACATGTTGATAGTGAAAATTTACAATTTGATCACGTTGGAATGAAGCTTCGTCCGTGGAGAGAACATTTGCACTGAAATGAGGATTAACACACTGTTGGGTGAACGATTCGCAGAAGTGTACCTGTGGAGGCCAATCAGCTGCTGATAATGCCTGCACACGCTGTACACGGTATGGAAACAACTGGTTCTCCCGTAGCACTCTCCATACATGACGTGGTCAACGTTAACTTTTACAGCAGCAGCTTCTCTGACGTTGACATTAGGGTTATCGTCAACTGCACGAACAATTTCCTCGTCCATTGCAGGTCTCCTCGTCGTTCTAGGTTTTCCCCAGTCGCGAGTCATAGGCTGGAATGTTCCGTGCTCCGTAAGACGCCGATAAATTGCTTCGAACGTCTTCTTGTCGGGACACCTTCGTTCTGGAAATCTGTCTCGATACAAACGTACCGCGTCACGGCTATTGCCCCGTGCTAATCCGTACATCAAATGGGCATCTGCCAACTCCGCATTTGTAAACTTTGCACTGACTGCAAAACCACGTTCGTGATGAACACTAACCTGTTGATGCTACGTACTGATGTGCTTGAGCAATGAGTCACATGTCAACACATGCACGGAAGTCAACATTATCTTCCTTCAATTCGGCCAACTGGCAGTAAATCTAGGGAGTACAGCACATACTGACGAAACTAAAATGAGCTCTAACATGGAAATTAAGCGTTTCCGGACACATGTCCACATAAAATCTTTTCTTTATTTGTGTGTGAGGAAGGTTTCCTGAAAGTTTGCCGTACCTTTTTGTAACACCCTCTATACAAGGCCAAGTCAGTAACTGCTGCCACCAAGAATAAATCCCAATATATGATAGTAGCTGAGAAGTCTGTGGGATAAAAGTTGCATGGGACAACGGGGGCCATACTATGACGTTGATTTATTGTTGCTAGCTGGGGTCGTTTCAGAGATATCAAGGAAAAAGTTTTTCTTTTTTTTTTTTTTTCTAATGGGATGCTATAGTTTGGTACTTATTTTCTGATAGCGGCTATTGAGACGAATCCACTGGTGTCCAACAGTAAGGTCAACGAAGGTCAAAAGGTGACATGAACTTCCATATACGGATGGTATTCGAAGTGATGACCATTGGTATCAATGAAATCAGTGCTGCAGTCTTCTTATCATGAAAGGTGTGGTATTCTTTATCACTTCTACACTTATCGAAGCACATGCTCTGACAATCCTTCACTACATCATTTCTTTAACTGTGCTGGTTACATCTGTTTCAGTCAGTTGTCGCCTAATGTTTCCTCTGAAACCATGTGCAACGTCTGGGTCCTACAACTTATCCAGGCCCACCACATTAAATCCCCGCATTTCTGCAATGTTTTCAGTTTCTGTCTGCAATTAATAACCAACATATTCCTGTCAGAGTCCGCATTTTCCACTGCAGTTGCATTTGATAACCATAATGGACTAGGTTTTGGTTCACGAGACTGGTTATTTTTCCTTTCCCTTTGTCCTACAACTGTGGCCTAAAGTAGGCTCTAAGCTCATGTGGAAATATACCGCCGGTAAAAAAGCGTAACAGCCCTCTACGTCTGTGTTCAGTGGCACAAGGGCATAAACTGTGTCTACCGAGAGGCTGTACTTGTTAGTGATTATCTGTCACAGTCATCGGCCACCAGATGGTGTTTCGGAGGCCTGTCTTTGACCGGTCATTCTGATTTAGGTTTTCTATGATTTCACTAAATCTCTCCAGGCAAATGCCGGGATTGTTCCTCTGAAAGGGCATGGCCGACTTCCTTCCCCATCCTTCCCTAGTCCGATGGAACCGATGACCACGCTGTCTGGTCTCCTTCCCCAAACCAACCAACCAACCTATCTTTGAGCCCTCTATCTTCACTCTGCAGGCAGGAACTGGTCTGAATATCGAGGTAACCGTATTTGCCATTCTCATTCTGGGGTATAACTCTGCCCTGCCAACGAGTATGTACTCCTGTTGAACAGCTTCGGCCACATGAATGGGGTCCAACTGTGAACCTGTGGGAAGCTGTATGGGCGTGTTGGGCACAGTGCATCGGCACTGTGTCGGTACTTTCAGCAGTCAAGGCACAGCCAAGGATGGATACTTCGGCGTCTTGAAACAGTCGACCGAAGAGTGCAAAGGCGCTTCATGTCGTCAGTGATGAGTAGAGATCGGATTATATGCATCGTAGATACATTTAAAAAATTTTTTCTATCATCCCGGTAGACGTTGACTGTGGATATTGTATCACAGACACAGTCCCTTTGGCTGTTCAGTGATGTCACTAAACCCGGCCAAACACGTAAACTACCATACATGAGCAGCAGCTATTAGAGAGAGAGGGCTCCGACAGCCGATCAGTTCAGTCATTTCACCAGGAACGAAGTAAACAGCTCACGTTGTCTTTAGTTCAACCATGGCTAGACGGTTCGAAGGCGTCCGCAGTGTTACTATGTGCCAGGAAGGGCTCTCAACAAGGTTAGTGCCGAGTTCTTCGGACATGGAGTAGATACAGAGGGACAGTAACAGTCGCTGACATGCCTCGCTCAGGCCGCCCGAGGTCTTCTACTGCAAGGGATGGTCGTTACCTACAGATAATGACTGCATGATGCGCAGCTTAAATCCAGTCTCCATGGCGAGGTCCATCTTTACAACCATGAAGCCTTGCACCGCTGTACACATGGGCGAAACAACATTCCTAGTGGAGCACTCAGGATTGGCATCACGTTCTCTTCACCGATGCGTGTCACATATGTCTCCAAGCAGACAGCAGTCGGAGAAGTGTTTGCAGGCAACCTATTCAGGCTGAACGCCTTAGGACACACCAGCGAGTGTGGCAAGGTGGAGGTTGCCTGGTGTTTTGGGGTGGAAAAATGTGGGCCCGTGGTACGTCGCTGGTGGTCATGGAAGGCGCCGTATCGGCTGTACGATAAGTGAATGCCAATGCCATCCTCTGACTGATGGTGCAACTATATCGGCAGCATATTGGCGATAGATTCGTCTTCATGACGACAATCCACATGGTGTGAATGATTTTCTTCAGGATAATTTCATCGCTCGACTACAGTGGCCAGAATGTTCTCCGGGCATGAATCACATCTAACATGGCTGGAATAGATATAAAAGGGCTGATTATGAACAATGTTCCCCACCAACTCTGAGGGATCTACGCCAAATGGCCATTGAGGAGTGGGACAATCTGCATAATCGTAATACAACACAGCTTGTAGTTTTTCTTCGTAGGTTTTGATGCGAGGATGAGTCTTCAGAAACACTTCCTTTTGGATGTAATCAGTTAACATAGACAAACGTGGAAAGTACTTCTTCAGCAAGGTGATGTACTCCACGAGCTAAGCATGTCACATGAATCAAACTGAGATAATATACTCGGAGGGCTTTTCCTGCTTTGATCGTGTATGGAGCAGCATCTGAAATAAACACAAACACCCTTTCATCTCCAGAAGATTCTGGAAATATTTTTCTAATACCCTCATCCACAAATATGCTATCGTGGAATGATTTACTTTTTCAAGTTCTTTTCTGGCCGCTAAGTAGGAAGAAGAAGGTTCTTCTTTTAAAGGACCAACAATTAAACTTGCAAAAAACGGCCGCAAGTGTCTGTAGTTTCATCAACTGAAATCCAGATAATGCTGTCCTTGAGTTCATTGCATATTTCTTCCAGAACACTTACATAAATTGTCGGTATGTGATTTTTTCGCAATGTTGGTTCATCTGGTATATTTTGATTTAAGCAATATCTGCGCACGAATCTTTGAGGATAGGGTTTGTAAGTTTGTGAAAAGGAATATTGCTTGCAATGAATGCTTCACACAGATCCATGTTAAACCGACTTTTCTGGTTATCTTTGGACAAATCCCTGCTACAGCAACTTGCTTCTGCACTCTTGCGAAATGAAGACTTGTCTTAACATGCTGGTCTACGTGAAACTCTTTTTTTCCACGAAACGTTTTAATCGCAAACTCGAGAATACGAAACAATTCCGTCATTTCTAAATGTTCCACAATGATCCGCTACTAATGAGACGACGTTTCTTTTATCGGGCGGCATGGCGCACAGTACGTTAGACACTCTACGTCGTAAACACGTTCAACTGTGTAGACGTAAACAGAAAGCTAAGCTGAAACAATGGACGGGCGACTAAAAGCTTGCATAGTTTAATTTAACTGTTGCCGACGCGTACGGTGTGACAGCTGGGGGAGTTAACTGGGGGCGTGGGCGCAAGAGCATTGACTCTCAAATGGTTCAAATGGCTGTGATCACTATGGGACTTAACATCTGAGGTCATTAGTCCCCTAGAACTTAAAACTACTTAAACTTAACTAACCTAAGGACATCACACACAGCCATGCCCGAGGCAGGATTTGAACGTGCGATCGTACCAGTCTCGCGGTTCCAGAATGAAGCACCTAGAACCGCTCGGCCACCACGGCTGGCTATCATTGACTCTGTCTGCCTGTTCCTGTTCCTGTCCTGTAAAGATTTCACTATGCAGTGGCCTATCGGTTAGTGACTGCACGTTGTTATAGGTTCGCGGTCAGTATATGAGAGATCAAAATTAGATCGAGCTAGAGACGGACCATCAAAATTTTTAAAATATTGTAAATATAGATCGAAAATATGCACCGGCAATAGTTTTTAGTTAAAATATTGGAAAGAAGCCAATTATGCAAATGCATGTACAACGTGCAAATGCATATGGTTCAAATATCTCTCAGCACTATGGGACTCAACATGTTAGGTCATAAGTCCCCTAGAACTTAGAACTACTTAAACCTAACTAACCTAAGGACATCACAAATATCCATGCCCGAGGCAGGATTCAAACCTGCGACCGTAGCAGTCCCGCGGTTCTTGACTGCAGCGCCAGAACCCTACGGCCACCGCGGCCGGCTCCAAATGCATAAATCCAGTCTCTAGCGATGAGATTTTTTTCAGTATGCGTGACGGCATATAAACTGATGAGCTGGCTATTCCACAGTGCGTTCAGCCAGGGTATGCAGATCTCAGGTTTTATGATGTGGAGTGTGTGTGTGGGGGGGGGGGGGGGGGGGAATCGTTTACAGCTCGCAGCCACATTTCGCATTTCTGCAGGCTAGAGTAACCAATGCTTGATTCACTGCATAGGCTGTCAACTCCACACTATTCTCTTTTCCTCGAGAGAGAATCTTTCAGTAGGACACTTCACTTCCGCGATTCGGCTGCCGTGATGTAATGTGACCCTTCCGGTGTAAGACATTCATCCTGGCCATCACGCCCACCATATCTCTCACGAGTTGAGTGCATACAAGTCGTGGAGATGCAGGTTATTACTCGCTCTCCAGAGACAGCAAGAGTCGTCGTCGAAACGCAAAGAAGGGTGCAAGGTGCTGGGGACAATTTGTCGCAGGATGTTCATCGTAGCCTTTACGACGGTTGACATGGGGGAATACACGTCTGCGTTGCGCTGTCATAGGCAGGTACACTGGGTACTGGTGCGACTCTTTGTGAACACACTTTATGGTGACACGAGTGTTTCATTTGGTCTGAATTTGCTACCGTAACGATGCACCACGAGGATCATTCAATAATGAAACAGACAAATTGGTCTCGGGAAAAAACTGTTAGTAGGGGAAGTTTGGTACTTTTATGGATTTAAGTTGGCATCACTAGGATGAGCCCTGATCAGCTGATGTAACAACATTGTTTTGTTTATAACATTAAAAATACATTTCAAGATGACGAGTCCACTTGAAACACCCACATTAGTTGAACAACCTTCTGATATTCGTTTCATAATTGCTGAAGGCGAGAAACTCTTGAATATAAACTGTTGAATGTCTCAAGTTTATGGTGAAGGTTATATGAATAGTGTAAATTTTCACAAGTGGGTAGAGCAGTTCAAAAATGGTCTTGACTCAGTGACTCGCGGACACCGTTCTGGCTGACCAGTTGGAGTTTCAACTCCCTCACTTGGAAGTAGAATTGATGACATTATCCGTGCCGATCGCCGTGTGACTGAGCTAATGATAGTTCAAAAAAATGGCTCTGAGGACTATGGGACTTAACAGCTGTGGTCATCAGTCCCCTAGAACTTAGAACAACTTAAACCTAATTAACCTAAGGACATTACACACATCCATTCCCGAGGCAGGATTCGAACCTGCGACCGTAGCAGTTTTCACAGTTCCGGACTGCGCGCCTAGAGCCGCGAGACCACCGCGGCCGGCAAATGATAGTTTATAAGGTTTAATTTAGTACTGGTACGTTTCATAACACATCTGTAAGAAGCTGAAGTACTGCAAAAAACGTGCTAGGTGGGTCCCAAAGAAGTTGTCGCGGCGATGCAAGGAAACAGAGCTAAAGGAGTGTTATGAAAGAGAAGGTGAGTCCTTACTCGACAAAAGTTTAACTTTTGATGCAATGTCGGTTCACTATTACGAGCCAGAATCAAATAGGCAACCATGGAGTGGAAGCATACCAACTCAGCTGTCAAGAAAAAATTCAAAACCCATGCATCAGCAGGAAAAGTCATGTTGACAGTGTTTTGGAAAGTTCATGGTTCAGTTTTTTGTGATTATCTCGAAGGGCAGCCTACAATGAACAGCCAATACTACTCGTATTTGCTTTTAGACAAAATGAAAGCAGCCATGAGAGAGAGACGTCGTGGATAGAGGAGAGGTGTGATTTTCCAGCAAGACAATGCACGTCCGCATATTGCTCAACTTACCCCTGAAACCATCGACAGAACGGGCTGAGAGGTACTGCCTCATCTCACTTACACTCCTAATGTATCACCTAGTGATTTCGGTTTGTTTGGTGCACTGAAGGAGTCATTTAGTGGGAAGAGGTTCCAGGACAACGAGGACGTGAAGAAGTTACCAATTTGTGTCTTTAAGTAATGAATGATCCCCGTAAAATCACTTGTCAGTGAAATAGGACTGGATTTGTTTTTATGCCAGTGTATAACAGTGAGAGATGATGATGAACCGTTGGCTGCACGACAGGCGGTGCCGCTGAACCACCACCACCACCACGGCCAGCACGGCCACCAGCACCAGCAACAGCACCAGCAACTTGAGCGACTGGAGCGGCTGGAGCGGCTGGAGGCGCCGCGTGCCTGGCCTTGGTTCTGTTTCCAGACGGCGTGCCGCGCCCTCGAGTTCGCCGTGGGCTGCGCCATGGCTGCCATCACGCGCCAGCCCGCCCGCCGGGAGCCGCTGCCTCCCCGCGCCTACTACTCGCTCCGGCTAGAGTCCCTCTACATATGAGGATCTCTACATATGAGGCCCTCCAAACGGTGAGCACAGTTCCTGTTGCCCTGTCACGGTCGCTATTCTTCTACACCTACGCAGAGCACTTGCCTGCCAGTGGCCTTTGCATCCACACACCTACTATTCCATCAAGTTCTATTCTCTTTTTCATACGAACCTGTTACAGGTACCATACCAGATGGGGAACGAAAATTTAATAGTAATGGGTGACTGGAATTCGAGTGTAGGAAAAGGGAGAGAAGGAAATATAGTAGGTGAATATGGATTGGGGCTAAGAAATGAAAGAGGAAGCCGCCTAGTAGAATTTTGCACAGAGCACAACTTAATCATAGCTAACACTTGGTTTAAGAATCATGAAAGAAGGTTGTATACGTGGAAGAACCCTGGAGATACTAAAAGGTATCAGATAGATTATATAATGGTAAGACAGAGATTTAGGAACCAGGTTTTAAGTTGTAAGACATTTCCAGGGGCAGATGTGGACTCTGACCACAATCTATTGGTTATGACCTGTAGATTAAAACTGAAGAAACTGCAAAAATGTGGGAAATTAAGGAGATGGGACCTGGATAAACTGAAAGAACCAGAGGTTGTACAGAGTTTCAGAGAGAGCATAAGGGATGTACTTGAGGACAATATTATGGAAATAGAAGAGGATGTAGATGAAGACGAAATGGGAGATACGATACTGCGTGAAGAGTTTGACAGAGCACTGAAAGACCTGAGTCGAAACAAGGCCCCCGGAGTAGACAACATTCCATTAGAACTACTGACGGCCTTGGGAGAGCCAGTCATGACAAAACTCTACCAGCTGGTGAGCAAGATGTATGAGACAGGCGAAATACCCTCAGACTTCAAGAAGAATATAATAATTCCAATCCCAAAGAAAGCAGGTGCTGACAGATGTGAAAATTACCGAACTATCAGTTTAATAAGCCACGGCTGCAAAATACTAACGCGAATTCTTTACAGACGAATGGAAAAACTGGTAGATGCAGACCTCGGGGAGGATCAGTTTGGATTCCGTCGAAATGTTGGAACACGTGAGGCAATACTGACCTTACGACTTATCTTAGAAGAAAGATTAAGAAAAGGCAAACCTACGTTTCTAGCATTTGTAGACTTAGAGAAAGCTTTTGACAATGTTGATTGGAATACTCTTTTTCAAATTCTAAAGGTGGCAGGGGTAAAATACAGGGAGCGAAAGGCTATTTATAATTTGTACAGAAACCAGATGGCAGTAATAAGAGTCGAGGGGCATGAAAGGGAAGCAGTGGTTGGGAAAGGAGTGAGACAGGGTTGTAGCCTCTCCCCGATGTTATTCAATCTGTATATTGAGCAAGCAGTAAAGGAAACAAAAGAAAAATTTGGAGTAGGTATTAAAATTCATGGAGACGAAGTAAAAACTTTGAGGTTCGCCGATGACATTGTAATTCTGTCAGAGACGGCAAAGGACTTGGAAGAGCAGTTGAACGGAATGGACAGTGTCTTGAAAGGAGGATATAAGATGAACATTAACAAAAGCAAAACGAGGATAATGGAATGTAGTCAAATTAAATCGGGTGATGCTGAGGGAATTAGATTAGGAAATGAGACACTTAGAGTAGTAAAGGAGTTTTGCTATTTAGGAAGTAAAATAACTGATGATGGTCGAAGTAGACAGGATATAAAATGTAGACTGGCAATGGCAAGGAAAGCGTTTCTGAAGAAGAGAAATTTGTTAACATCGAATATACACTCCTGGAAATGGAAAAAAGAACACATTGACACCGGTGTGTCAGACCCACCATACTTGCTCCGGACACTGCGAGAGGGCTGTACAAGCAATGATCACACGCACGGCACAGCGGACACACCAGGAACCGCGGTGTTGGCCGTCGAATGGCGCTAGCTGCGCAGCATTTGTACACCGCCGCCGTCAGTGTCAGCCAGTTTGCCGTGGCATACGGAGCTCCATCGCAGTCTTTAACACTGGAAGCATGCCGCGACAGCGTGGACGTGAACCGTATGTGCAGTTGACGGACTTTGAGCGAGGGCGTATAGTGGGCATGCGGGAGGCCGGGTTGACGTACCGTCGAATTGCTCAACACTTGGGGCGTGAGGTCTCCACAGTACATCGATGTTGACGCCAGTGGTCGGCGGAAGGTGCACGTGCCCGTCGACCTGGGACCGGACCACAGCGACGCACGGATGCACGCCAAGACCGTAGGATCCTACGCAGTGCCGTGGGGGACCGCACCGCCACTTCCCAGCAAATTAGGGACACTGTTGCTCCTGGGGTATCGGTGAAGACCATTCGCAACCGTCTCCATGAAGCTGGGCTACGGTCCCGCACACCTTTAGGCCGTCTTCCGTTCACGCCCCAACATCGTGCAGCCCGCCTCCAGTGGTGTCGCGACAGGCGTGAATGGAGGGACGAATGGAGACGTGTCGTCTTCAGCGATGAGAGTCGCTTCTGCCTTGGTGCCAATGATGGTCATATGCGTGTTTGGCGCCGTGCAGGTGAGCGCCACAATCAGAACTGCATACGACCGAGGCACACAGGACCAACACCCGGCATCATGGTGTGGGGAGCGATCTCCTACACTGGCCGTACACCTCTGGTGATCGTCGAGGGGACAGTGAATAGTGCACGGTACATCCAAACCGTCATCGAACCCATCGTTCTACCATTCCTAGACCGGCAAGGGAACTTGCTGTTCCAACAGGACAATGCACGTCCGCATGTATCCCGTGCCACCCAACGTGCTCTAGAAGGTGTAAGTCAACTACACTGGCCAGCAAGATCTCCGGATCTGTCCCCCATTGAGCATGTTTGGGACTGGATGAAGCGTCGTCTCACGCGGTCTGCACGTCCAGCACGAACGCTGGTCCAACTGAGGTGCCAGGTGGAAATGGCATGGCAAGCCGTTCCACAGGACTATATCCAGCATCTCTACGATCGTCTCCATGGGAGAATAGCAGCCTGCATTGCTGCGAAAGGTGGATATACACTGTACTAGTGCCAACATTGTGCATGCTCTGTTTCCTGTGTCTATGTGCCTGTGGTTCTGTCAGTGTGATCATGTGATGTATCTGACCCCAGGAATGTGTGAATAAAGTTTCCCCTTCCTGGGACAATGAATTTATGGTGTTCTTATTTAAATTTCCAGGAGTGTAGATTTATGTATCAGGAAGTCGTTTCTGAAAGTATTTGTTTGGAGTGTAGCCATGTATGGAAGTGAAACATGGACGATAACTAGTTTGGACAAGAAGAGAATAGAAGCTTTCGAAATGTGGTGCTACAGAAGAATACTGAAGATAAGGTGGATAGATCACGTAACTAATGAGGAGGTATTGAATAGGATTGGGGAGAAGAGAAGTTTGTGGCACAACTTGACTAGAAGAAGGGATCGGTTGGTAGGACATGTTTTGAGGCACCAAGGGATCACAAATTTAGCATAGGAGGGCAGCGTGGAGGGTAAAAATCGTAGAGGGAGACCGAGAGATGAGTACACTAAGCAGATTCAGAAGGATGTAGGTTGCAGTAGGTACTGGGAGATGAAGCAGCTTGCACAGGATAGAGTAGCATGGAGAGCTGCATCAAACCAGTCTCAGGACTGAAGACAACAACAACAACATGAATTGAAATAACCTTGCGATTGCTGCTAGTCTTCCGTACCTAAAAACTAAACTTAACTCCTTCCGAACGGGCCATGAATGACCAATGGCGCCGACTGGCGGCCGTGTCATCCTCAGCCCATATACATCATTGTTTGCAGACATGGAGGGGCATGTGGTTAGCACTCCCGATGTCAGTTTCCGAGACCGGAGCTTCTACTTCTCAATCGAGTAGCTTCTCAGTTTGCCTCACTAGGGCTAAGTGCACCCCACTTGCCAACAGCGCTGGGCAGACCAGATGGTCACCCATCCAAGTGCTATCCCAGCCCAATAGCGCTTAACTTCAGTGACCTGACGGGGACCAGTGCTACCAATGCGGTAAGCCCCGTGGCCTTCTATACATATGGGATACATATTTATTCTCAAATGTTGTAATTTGGTGATATCAGGCAACATTTCCTTTACATGCAACGTTTATCTTTGTCACGTGGTATGTCTCAATGCCAGTATTGCGTACGAGCATGCTTTCGCCGTCAGTCAGTCTTTTTGACCAGTGCTCGTATCTCAATTTTCATTACTCAAATTACACTCTCATCAACTTCAGATTGTAACCCGTATTAGAGAATCCTTAAGTGTCCCAAAGAGATGGAACTCACCATGAATCCTAAATGACTGTAAATAAATCTGTAAGAGTACGACGTGGTGGACATCTCTTGTGTACAGCACGTTGCAAGGCATCTGAGATATGCTCAATAATCCAGAATGAGATTTTCAGTCTGCAGCGCAGTGTGCACTGATATGAAACTTCCTGGCAAATTAAAACTGTGTGCCGGGCCGAGAGATTCGAACTCGGGACCTTTTCCTTTCGCGGGCAAGTGCTCTACCAACTGAGCTACCGGAGCACGACTCACACCCCTTCCTCACAGCCTTAATTCCACCAGTACTTCGTGTCCTACCTTCCAGAAGCTCTCTTGCATACCCATGCAGGAGAGCTGCATCCATTCATCCATTCGTAACCATTGTGCATTCCGACGGACTTGGGCAATTCCAGAATGACAATTCGACACCCCACACGTCCAGAATTGCTACAGAGTGCTTCCAGGAATACGTCAGAGATGTACCTAGATGTCTCAGAGTTCTCATGTCACTCCAGCTGCACACGAGCCACAGCATTACAGAGTCTCCATCAACTTGAACGATATCCTGCTGACATGCGCGGTCCGTGGATTCGTGAGGTTGTCTCCATACCCGCACACATCCATCGGCTCGATACAATCTGAAACGAGAGTCGTTAGACCAGGCAACATGTTTCCTGTCATCAGCAGTCCAATGTCGGTGTTAATGGCCCCAGGCGCAACATGTGGCTTTGCGCCGTGGAGTCATCAACGGTACACGAGGGTGCCTTCGGCTCCTAAAGCCAATATCAACGGAGTTTCGTCGAATGTCTCAGCGTTGAAATCTGCGGCAATACGCAGAAGGGTTGCACCTCTGGTCACTTTGAAAGATTCTCTTCAGTCATCGTTGGTCCCGTTCTTGCAGGATCTTTATCGAGCTGCAGCAATATCGGAGAACTGATGTTTTACCGGATTCCTGATATTCGCGGTACACACGTGAAACGGTCGTACGGGAAAATTCCCACATCATCGCTACCTCGGAGATGCTGTTTCCCATCGCTCGTGCACCGACTGTAAGACCACGTTCAAACTAACTTAAATATTGATAGCCCGCGATTGTAGCAGCAGTAACCGATCTAACAACTGCTCCAGACACTTTTCTGACCGCAGCGACGTATTCTGCCTGTTTACATATCTCTGTATCTCAATACGCATGCCTATACCACTTTCTTTGGCGCTTCAGAGCTATAAAAATCGACTATAGCTAAAACGTGGCTCCACATTTGTCATTCTAAGGACCCTGGAAGTTGTGAAACGGTGCGTTACAAGACAGTTTATCTAGGATTCTTCTGTAACGGAGTGATGTGTACTGAATAATGTCGACTTCCTTTAAAACAGAAAATTGCTAGTAAACCTGAAGTTTTGCAAAAAAGGCGTGTTATGTCTACCGAACAGTGTGCAGATTTGTTCGCTACACATTCAATCACATCAGTGAATGCAGAATGTATCAAATAAGCCACCACATCTGTAGCTTAAGGGAAGTCCACAAAGACGTGATAATAAACCGTGAAAAGCGATAAAACTGTTCCCCAAGAGAGAGGAAACGAATTCCGTAGTTGCCGCTAAATCCGAGGTACAAACGGCATAAATATTCAACACATGCTCCTTTGAAGAAAATGTATTTACATTTATAAAAATGTAAAAATATTCCTGTATCAGGAATTCGAGTGAAGTGTGAGAATGAGCTAATCATTAGACTCCATAAAAATTTTTAATATGTCAAGGGCAGTGCCTGTGACAATAACAGTAAAACAGAAATATATGCTTCTCATGCGTGATAACGTGTTTACATTCTCTGTAGCTTATGGCACTGAATCAGTGTGATTCGGATGTGTTTACACGTGTTTCACGAAAACTGATGTCTCTTGGCAATTTACTAACGCATGGAACCACTTCGTTAATTATTAAGTACTTGTAGAAAATAATTAAATCAAATATTATCCTCTGTTTCTCTGTGGCATATTTCTGGACCTTTCTCAATTCTCTGTTTCTCGCTGTCTTCCCTTCCATCACTTGGGCTTAACGTATCGTCATTATTAACTCTTTTTTTCTCAGTATTATACGGTTTTGACGTACCCTCGACTGACCTAAGTTGTTTTTGCGCCCTAAAACAAAACAAGGGAAAAAGCAAACAAACGACACACGTGACAGCCTGCTTTCTCACCGCTTGGAGCCCTCATGTCTCAAACTGTAACAATTTTCACACGAGATAGTGCCGTGACTGTGTGTTTTATAAAGTGCTGGAACACGAAAAGATACAGTAAATTTGACAAGAACACATATTCAGGTTATAGATACAATTCACATCAAAATCCAGTCAGTGAAATATAACAATTTCTTGACTTAACTAATTGTACTTTTTAACATGGGGCATTTTAGTAAACAAACTGTCTAATAAATGTCAAATCGTACTTAATACTAAAAGAACTGTCAAATACAAGTACATGTCGATATGTATTCTATGCGTTTATAGTTACTGTATACCATATAATCAGTGCGAATTAGTGAAGGTCACTATAGATGCAATATGGACATCAAATCAAACTAAACATGAGTACCAATACAAAACTACAATCTTTAATTATTCACATGGACAACTACCACATGTGTAGATAGTCTAACCTACATTGTATTCGCAGGTTTTTTCAAAATGATAACAAATATGAAATAGCTGTCGTAAGGAATATTAAACTTATTGCAGTTAGTCTGGAACTTTTTCAAAATTTTTGTCGAAGGTTACTTTGCTATCTGTCTCAAAATGTGGTAGAAAATTTTTTGAAATTAGGTAAACAAATCTGTATAGAAGTTTTTAAACACCAGTCTTAGAACTCTCGCGATTTTTTAAAAATTTATCTGTATAATACAAAGCAATTTTATTTCGCAATTTCGTAATTAACTGGCAGGTATGTCATCTTCTTTGCCTCTTGTGGTCGTTCTTCTGGATTCTTTGGCCGGTTGGCAGGTTGAAGTGCCTTCTGGGTATCTCTAGAGGAGTACCTATTCCTGCTGAACACTGACTGTAAGTGTTCTATTTCTGTGGCCCGACTATCAGGATCTGACAGAGTTTGTGCTCTATGCACAAGTGTTTTGAGCACTCCATTCTTCTGTGCCGGATGGCGGCAACTGCTGTCTAGTAGGCATAAGTCAGTGTGCGTAGGTTTGCGGTACACAGTTGTGCAAGTGTGCCATCTGCCTTTCTCTTCACCAGAACATCCGAGAACGGAAGTAGTCCATCTATCTCCATTTCCATTGTGAACTGGATGTTCGGATGACAAGGGTTCAGATGTAGCAGGAACTCATCTAACTTCTCTGACTGGTCTGCCTGAGCAAGTCATCAAGAAGCTGCGTTCCAAAGCGCCAGCACCACCTAGACGTGATGGACTCTCCAAGGTTCACAAGGGTGGGGTTCCACTGCGACTTATTGTCAGCAAAATTGGCGCAGCAACTTACCCTACTGCGAAATACCTGAAGATGATGTTGACACCACATGTGGGTAAATGTGCACATCACATTTGGAACTCGATTTCCTGCAACGACTGTGCCAGCAACACATCACAGATACAGGCATCACGGTTAGTTTCGATGTGTTGTCTCTCTTCACACGTGTACCACAGCGCGCGGGTCAGCGTAGCACGCGGTGCCTTGCCTCTGTGGGAGAGGTGACCGTGGAGACCGCACTGCGTGCGGGGAGGTAAATTGTCGTGTGCTGTTATAACAGCAAGGGAGCAAGTTGTCGTAACCCCAGCGCGCGGTACGGTGAAAATTAGCAGTATAGGACGCGATGCCACGAGAGGCGGCAGCTCGGTGGCAGAAGAAGAAGAAGTTTCCCCCGCTGCCGCCCTGTACATCGAGTGCAGGGAGGTCGAGTGGGTGGGAATCTTCGACGACGTGGGGCAGCGCTGCGACCACAGGGACCTGAAGGAACTCGTAGCCGTTCATTTAGTGGACGTCCCGAGAAGAAGTGAGACGGATCACAAGATTCGTCGCAAACAAGTCACCGAGGCGCTCCGGAGGGGACTGCCTCGGCTTATTAAGGAGCGAGCAGTCAAAGAAGGGCTGCGTCGCAACCGGCGATGCAACCGTCAGGTTGCACAACATACTAACAAGAAGAAACCACCGCTGTTCATCGTCGCCACAGCGGCACAGAACGGCGGCGACATATTCGGCGTCCGAAAGCTTTTAGGCTTTCGCGTGGAGCCGGAATCTCTCCTCCCCCCTCCCTCCCACAGTGCTTCAAGTGCACGTGGCAAAGCACTGCCGCATCGCCGCCAGGTGCGCCGGCTGCGGCCGTCAGCACGGCAGCCGCCCCTGGGAGACGAGCCGGCGGGCGCCAGCTGGCGCGCACGCCGGCCTTCCACGGCCGAAATCCCGCCACAGCGCCGGAAGCGGCGCTCCAGGGAAAGAGGAGACGGCGCAGAAGAAGGAGACGGCAACCTCCCGCTGCCGTCTAAACGACGGGTGGGCACAGGCGACAGCGAGAGGAGGAGGCAATGCCGCGGCAACAACGGCGGCAGCCGGAGGAGAGGCGACGGCGGCCAGCGCTCCCGTGCGGCGGCCTGCCCCCGCCGCCAGGGGCAGCGTGTGGGAAGACGGCGGCAGCTGGCCCGACATCGGCATAAGAAGAAAGGCGGAAGCCCGAGAGGAGAAGTATAGAAGAGAGCGAGAAGAGAAGGAAAGGAGTCGAGAAGAGGAGCGTAACAGAAGACGCGAAGCCACTCTTGTCCGTCGTGACCGCCAGCGCAAAAGCTAGCAGGACGGCAAATAAAGAGAACACAAAACAAGCAGTTCTGGCCGGGTTTTGAAGGTTTTCCTTGGCCGCTAAGGTAAATACCGGAACTGTCCCCAACTAACTCCTGCAAATAAATTCCCGATTGGGAGAAACCCCCCCCCCCCTTTTTGCACCCCAAGCAAGAAAAATAAACACTGCCACAACAGAAAAAACTTTACCCAATGGCTGAAAAGAGCAATATGCACGCTCTAGAACAGCCCGCCCTTCTCCATATGAGAAGGGAATAAAAAGTGCTAAAAATTTAAAAAAAGTATAAAGAAGACCCAAGGACCAGTCTCAGGTAGCACCTGAAGAAGACAGCGAAGCACGCTGTTGAAATATCGTGATACAACGACGCGAACATCCGGCTGGATTCCCGAATATCCAAGACGTCAACAGATCGCCGGGAAAGCATGAAGAATGCCATAAGAAATGAGTCATTAAAATTTCATACTTTTATTTGAAATATACTCTAATAAATACAGAACTATACTATTAAGTACTTCAGGTCAAAACAATATTATCAGTTTCTTATAACGCTTGACTTAACATTTGCTTTTCTAATAAACTTTAGTTTTGTTCAAGCACTAGCCCAACTTTCTCTTACCAGAGGAGTTACTCTTGCTACCAATTGTTGAATGACATCCATCTGACCGTCGTGAACAGGAAACCCACTGAATCCAACGGTCATTTTCATTAATTTCTTAACAGATTTTGGAGCACCCAACAAACTCATCTTCATCCCACTCATCGAAGTTATTTTCGTAATCTTGTACATTGTTTACATCTGATGATCGCGGCCGGCAAGTAGAAGCGTTTCTTCTCTTTGGCTTCTTGATTCTCTTTTCTCTTCACGAATATTTACCTTTGGTGATGTTTTTCTGCAGTTTTCCTGCTTCCTTTCTATTGTTATCCATCTTTTATTTACAGTTTCAATATTAACAGCGGAATTTACCTATTTGGATTCTGTTGCCGCCTTGCTCTTAAAATTAACGTCTGCTCTTTTCATGTGCTTGGGAGGACTATACGTTTTCATGAACTTCTTAATCGGTTGGTGGGCCTGTGAGTGAAATTTTGCTCTTCCATTTGTCAGCACAGTCGCACCTTCCGACAAATAAACATCGTCTGGGACAGTGGCCATCCCCAGCGGGATTATTCCACATGCCTCGAAGATAAATTGGTGCCCCTTTTACCTCGAATTAAAACAACTGGTCCAAGTCCCCCAAATAACGCTCTTCCATCTTATCCGAGTGTCTGGTACAGATAGACATCCACGTCTTCTATCTGCAGGCAGCGAACTTGATGGCCATTTTAGTTTAGTTTCACATGTCAAACTGGCAGTAAAAAACAAAAAAAACACAGTATTGTGCAAACTGTTCTATATACTAAAACAGGTTAACAACACGATAACAAAAATTGTAGTTTATCTCCAGAAGCAATATACTAAAGCGCAAGAAAACTGGTATAGGCATGCGTATTGAAATACAGACTTATGTAAATAGGAATAATACGGAGCTGCGGTCGACAACGGCTATGTAAGACAACAAGTGCCCGGCGCAGTTGTTAGATCGGCCACTGCTGCTACAGTGGCAGGCTATCAGGATGTAAGTGAGTCTAAACGTGGCGTTGTAGTCGACGTGCGAGAGACATCTCCGAGGTAGGGATGGTGGGGATTTTCCCGTACGACCATTTCAGGATGGCACGGTCTATATCACGAATCCTGTAAAACAGAAATTTCGCACATCGCTGGGGACGGAAAAGGATCCTGCAAGAACAGAACCGACGACTACGAATAGAGTCGTTCAGCGTGACAGAAGAGCAACCCTACCACAAATTTTCAATGCCGGGCAACCATTGAACGAAACATCATCGGTATAGGCTTCTGGAGCCGATGACCCACTCGCGTACCGTTGAAGACTGCACGACGCAAAGCTCTACGCCTCGCCTGGGCCCATCAACACAGACGTTGGACTGTTGATGACTGGAAACATATTGCCAAGTCGGACCAGTCTCGTTTCAAATTGTATCGAGCGGATGGAAGTGTAAGTGTATGGAGACGACCTTACGAATCGATGAACCCTGCATCAGAGCAGGGGACTGCTCAAGCTGGTGAAGACTGTGTAATGGTGTGGGGTTTTTGTAGTTGGAGTGATATGGAACCTCTGATGCGTCTACATAAGATTCTGACAGATGACACGTACATATGTATCCTGTCTGATCACCTGCATCTATTCATGTTCTGATGGACTTGAGCCATTCCACCAGGACAATGCGACACCCCACTCGTCCACAAATGCTTCAGTATGGTTCCAGGAACACTTTTATGAGTTTCAATACTTCCGGTGGTCACCAAACTCCTGAGAAATGAACATTATTGAGCATATCCGGGATGCATTATAACGTGCTCTTCAGAAAAGATCTCCACGCCTTCGTAGTGTTACAGCCCTGCAGGATTCATGCTGTAATTTTCCTCTAGAACTGCTTCAGACATTGGTTGCGTGCTGCCACGTCGTGTTGCGGCACTTCTGCGTGCTCGCGGGGGTCCTACACGGTATTAGGCAGGTGTCCCAGTTTCTTTGGCTCTTCAGCGTACGAAAATAGCAGCAACACTTTTGCACCACTTTTGTTGACTAGAAAGCTTCCTGACAAGTAGCGGAGCAGGAGCTGCCCTCTAGCGGTGCATTTGTAAAACATGCCTCACCCGATGGTGCCCCCATACTTATCCAACATCGCGGGACAAAACTGTCTACATCTACGTGATTACTGTGCTGTTGACAATAAAGTGCCTGGCAGAGACTAAAATGAACTACCTTCATGCTGTCTCTCTACCGTTCCAAAATGGTTCAAATGGCTCTGAGCACAATGGAACTCGACTTCTGAGGTCATCGCTCTCCTAGAACTTATAACTTCTGAAACCTATCTAACCTAAGGACATCACACACAGCCATGCCCGAGGCAGGATTCGAACCTGCGGCCGTAGCGGTCGAGCGGTTCCAGACTGAAGCGCCAAGAACCGCTCGCTCACCACTGCCGGCTCCACCGTTCCACTTACGAACGGCACGCGGGAAAAACGAGCACTTAAATTTTTCCGTGCTAGCCCTGATTTCTCTTATTTTATAGTGATGATCATTTCTTCCTATGTAGGTGGTTGCCAACAGAATGTTTTCGCAATCGGAGGAGAAAACTGGTGATTGAAATTTCATGAGAAGGTCCCGTCGCAAAGACAAGCGCCTTTGTTTTAATGATTGCCACTCCAATTGAAGTATCATGTCTGTGACACTATCTCCCTATTTCGCGATAATACAAAACGAGCTGCCCTTCTTTGTACTCTTTCGATGTCATCCGTCACTCCCACCTGATGCGGATCCCACACCGCATAGCAGTACTCCAGAATACGGAGGACAAGTGTAATGTAAGCAGTCTCTTTGGTAGACCTGTTGCACCTTCTAAGTGTTATGCCAATGAATACAAGTTAAGTTGGTAAGGAAAATAATCGCAGCCGTCCGACGGTGGGTCTGTGTCTGGAGCAGATTGTAGTTCAAAATATTCAAATGCGTGTGAATTCTTAAGAGACCAAACTGCTAAGGTCGTCGGACTCTAGACTTCCACACTGCTTAAACTAATTTCTGCTAAGAACAACACACACGCCAATGCCCAAGGGAGGAATCGTACGTTCTGCGGGAGGGGCAGCACAACCCGTCACATGGCGCCTGAAACCGCACGGCCACTCGGCGGGGCCAGATTGTAGTGAAGTGGATGTTGTTGTTGTGGTCTTCAGTCCAGAGACTGGTCTAAAGCAGTTCTCCACGCTGCTCTATTCTGTCCAAGCTTCTTCATCTCCCAGTACCTACTGCAACCTACACCCTTCTGAATCTGCTGAGTGTATTCATCTCTTGATCTCCCTGTACGATTTTTACCCTTCACGCTGCCCTCCAATGTTAAATTTGTAATCCCGTAATGCCTGAGAACATGTCCTACGAACCCGGTCCCTTCCTCTTGTCAAGTTGTGCCACAAACGCCTCTTCTCCTCAATCGTATTCAGTACCTCCTCATTAGTTATGTGATCTACCCATCTGATCTTCAGCATTCTTCTGTAGCAGCACATTTCGAAAGCTTGTATTCTCTTCTTGTCCAAACTATTTATCGTCCACGTTTCACTTCCATACGTGGCTACACTCCATACAAATATATTAAGAAATGACTTCCTGACATTTAAATCTATACTCGATGTTAACAAATTTCTCTTTTTCAGAAACGCTTTCCTTGCCATTGCCAGTCGACATTTTATATCCTCTCTACTTGAACCATCATCAGTTATTTTGCTCCCCAAATAGCAAAACTCCTTTACTACTTCAAGTGCCTCATTTCCTAATCCATTTCCCTCAGCATCACTCGATTTTAATTCGACTGCATTCCATTATCCTCGTTTTGTTTTTGTTGATGTTCATCTTATATCCTCCTTTCAAGGCACTGTCCATCCCATTCATCTGCTCTTCCAAGTCCTTTGCTGTTTGTGACAGAATTACAATGTAGTCGGAGAAGTGAATAAATCATAAAAAAGTGTGACGCTACTCGTAGATTTATTGCTCAGTGAAATTAGCGAAATGTTCTAACGTTTACAAGCCGACAAGCCGCATATGGCTTTGCTTGTACCAGCTGCTTTCATGAGTCTGGTGTTTTGCTTAAAGATTGTCCAGAAGCGACGCCTGCTAGTGGTTGTGGTGGTGGCGCAACTGCCGGCTGTGACTCGGCGCCCTCGCCGCCAGGGGCCGCCGCAGTTCTCCACGCCGCGAGGCCGGGAGCTGCGGGAGGCAGCCGCGCCCCTGGCAACACACGCCTGCTCCCAGCGGCGGGCGACTCGGCGCTCCAAACTGCCCGTCACGCCGTCTCCTGATGTACACGTCTGTGTTAGTGGCACCAGGGTACAGTTCCTCAACACATATGACTTCCGAAAATAAAAATAAAGCTACTGAAGAAATATGCTAAGAAAAACAAAGGCGAAGAGGGTAAAGTGTGGTGTACGGACCCGAGCGCGTGGGCCAGCAGTCACACCGGTGGCAGCGGGGACCTGCAACGGTTCTGCTCAACAGACTCACGTCGCTGCAAAAATAGTGGCGGTTTCACTGTCTACTACGTTTACTTGGAATTCTCTCGAGACGAAACGTGTCATTTTTTTTTATTGTTCTCATACTTTGACGAGAAGCTACATATTTAGAGTTTTGTGTGAGCACGTGCAGGATTAGATCCCGGACTTTCACGTCTACTGTGTGACTACCGTCAGACTGAAGCCGACTACATTTCTTTTGCACCTTCTCGCTCCCTGTTTGTTTCTGAACAGTCGCGGCAAAACTCATAGTGTGCGAGAGACGTGAACTCGTCGCAGCAGAAAATTTGCGATCGCTCACTAGCCAAAGATTCTCGTGTGAGTCTATTTTCTATCGACGCCTTAGAAACTAGCGGTCACGGTGTAGACATTCAAACACTTTCTCTGTGACAGAGTCATCTAGATAAACTGAATTACAACGGGAGCTTTGAATTTCTAAGTGCAACCTGTGTGGCACGCCCGCAGAGTACTACTATTTTCCTTGGAATAAATTTTATTGTGTGTGAAGCAAAGGTCTGACTACAGTGGCTTTCCATTCTACATCTTCCCATTAAACCGAATCTGCCTGTGAAAGAACAAACGATTCTGGCGGACGTCATTTCCTTATCTGACAGTGCTTATTACAACAAATAACACATGACAAATGCTAGACGTGACGGATGTGGAGGTGGTAGTGTGACTGTGTAGTCGCTGATTACGCCCAGCTAAAGTCGTGTTCATTATGTCAATTCCAGTGAAGTCTTGCCGAGTAATTTCTCAGTATCACTTACACAGAAGTCTGGTTGCAATGTGCCAAAAAGTCGTTAATGGAATTTTAAAAATGAAATATTGAATTGTGGAATGTGAATGCTGCAGCATGATGCTCACACACCTCATATTAAACTTACTCAACACGCTACAACTCAAAACTCTCTGATTAGGTTAAAGATAATGATAAGTTTAGAAACGCGTGTTTCATTTGCCACTTCAGTTTTAAAACAGTTTGAGTAGAAATTTTGTTTGTATCTATAAATATTTCATTGCGAATTCATTTTTTCTGGATCGTTGCAAAGTTATAAAAAACGTCGACACTGCACTTCCTTATTAAGAAAGATGTGGTGGCTGCTCTAGTTGATGTTAGAACTATTCAACAGTGAGAAGTATTTCGATGATAAGACAGTGAAGAAGTACTCACAAACAGTCCACAATTGCCACAATAAGTCAATCAAAAAGCAGCACACCTTTCTCTGTGTGTCCATCTTCTTAGAGATGGTTAAGGGACTCGGCTGTTTGACAGAGGACGTAGAGCATGTCAAATTTAATACCTTTCAGCCGTCAAATTTCCAACCTTATTTTATTAGGCAACCAGTTTCAGCGCTACACTGCGCCATCTCCAGGCCCCTGACCGACGTGTAGGAAGTATCTACCTCGATTGTGATCCAAACAGCTGCCAGCAATACTGGTATTGGTAGACTTTTGTTACAGCGGTGATGGTCAGCAGGGCAGTGTTGAAGTGATCACCGTAGCAAGTCCCTACCAGTACCAGTACTGCTGGCCCCTGTTTAGATCACAACCGAGGTAGATACTTCCTACACGTCGGTCAGGGGCCTGAAGATGGCATAGTATAACGCTGAAACTGGTTCCCATATAAATCAGGTTGGAACTTTGAAGGCTGAAAGTTGTTTAATTTGACATCCTCTGGCACACCTTTGTTCTTCAATATTAATAATCGTTGCTCACTGCTCTATCAATGTTTCGCTCACCAACCATGCAGTGAAAAAAGTGATTACTAAACTGCGTAGTCTGCTTAGCGATAGCTCACTTTCTCAGCAATTTCCTAGTTTCACCATCTAGTATTTTTTCAGGTTTTCCGTATCTCCGGGAATTTAAACAAAAGTATAGTAACTGAGGACCCGAAAGGAAAAATTACGGCATTTGCTGATGGTCAATATGTTGTCTGTGTGCCCTTACAGAGATGTGAGGCGAAATGTACCGCAGTTGTTACATAGCTAGTAATTTACATTGCTTTCTCAGACTCTGTATGTGCCCTAAGAAAAGATTGCGATTACATATACGTCTGGCTAGCAGATAAATAGAGGCTACTTAGTAGTGTATTCTACTTCTTCCAGAGTCACGCTCTCGTGGAATAACACTCCTCTTCAGCGCAACTGATCAAGAGGTACTTTGGTACTTGCGCTTCCTGAACATGAGGTGTGTGTATTCTGGGGTACAGCATAGTAGCTAATACACTCCACTTGTAGAATCCTACACCTTAAATACACAAAAGAAACATAATCAGGAAGTTGTAAATCTAAAACGGATTAATATTCTCGAATTGCAGTGTTTATATACAATAATTGTTACAAATTTGTTATTTTCTATACAGTTTTCGCAGTTTTGTGGTACAGCATTGGGCAGCACGACGAAGTCCGGGTTTTGTGTAAAAAGCAAAAGGGAACTTTGCCTAATCATTCATTCATCCCAGTGCAATTATTCCAAAGCTATCAAATTTGATCCCTCCATCATGGAACAGATTAAAATTGTAGTGTCCCTCATAGCACTACCACAAACTGAACACGTGAATGTGTAAAATGAAACTAGGTTACATGTAATATGCGTTTCACCATTGTTCGAAATTTTAGTAGTGAATCTTCTTCACATGAGTAGCATATTTATCTGCACTGCAATGGAAACCAGTAGCACATATATGCGATTAGTTGTTGTTATTGCTCTTAATTGGAGATAAGAAACAGCAAAATACTATTTTATTGATCAGGCTGCAGCATCATATTATGTAACCGTTTTACTACCCAGGCTAGTGAATAACGCCACAAATTTTGGGTAGTAGGAAAATAGCTGACGAATTTAGAAGATACTACATTAATTAATGCTAAATTTCAGCTATGGACTTTTGTTGTTGCAAACGTAAAACTAATCTGTCTTTCAGCTTATAATGTTCCACAACAGTCTTCAGTTTTATGTGCCTGCAAACATCTCCTAATACTCCATAGTACAGCAATCTCAAAAGATACAACAATATCAAACCACATTTATTTGTACCAAATTTCACCAACATTACATAAATACAAAGTTATATCACTCTGTGCTGTGTTCAAGTAAGATGACAGAGAATTCCTGGCTGGTACTATGAACGCACTTCATTCATACTGCTAGTGGACCACAGACATTTCGTTTCTAGGGCAAAATCCTCTTCTGAAAGTGTGAATAAAGTTTTATGCCTTGATTATACGACAGTATTATACATGCAGTATTGTGCTCCCTATTTGTTTGGAAGTGCCATCTTCAAGAGACAGCAAGTACGAGAACCGTGTGAGGAATGGGGCACCTTTGCAGCAGTGAAGTTGAATATTCTGAATTATTGAGACGGCCATTTACTGCTATTACGTGTGCTAGATACTGTGTTTAGTTTGGCTGATACGAGGAAAGTAGTTCAGTCTGTGTTTGTTGATGCATATCCACTGATACGGCGGTGATGGTGGTAGCTGTTGGGATGTTTAAGGGGGACTAAACAGCTAACGTCATCAGTCCCCCAACTGATACGGCTTTGACTTTTCTGCAGAGCAGTAATGAAACTCTCATGTCTTCTTGACCCATAGGACAATGTTATTCCACATGAAATGTGTGTAGTGTTATTGCTATTGTCCGTAATGGCACATGAAAAATTATAGTGCAATGCTCAGTTTCCGTAGAGTCTATGTGTTGTATACATTTCTATATTTAAGCTTCTACGGTGTACTCATTAATTTTGCACATGAGAAGACACTCGTGCTGACAGCCCCTGAGTGCAATTTTTGTTGCTGTTGTTGTCATTGTTGTTGTTGTTGTTGTCGGCATCATCTTTTCTACCATTAGACAAATAATTTACTTTTTATGTTTTAGTACATAAGGTGTGTAGCACTAAATGTATTTTCTCCATTATACTGTGTCCAGTAGCCGATACACAGAAGGTACCAATGAATATTTAGTTGCCACAGCTGTGGAGCTCTAACAGTTAAAAGAATTGCAGAGATTTGAACGATTTGGTAATTTTCTTGTTGTTATACTCCTACTCATATTTTTCATAATGTATATACGACATATTAGCTTAATATGCACTGCAGCACTGATTATTTATTTCTCTGACACATTGTGTAACTTTTATAAATTTATCTTGTTAAGCTGTTGTGGCCTACAGTTTGAAGGCTGCTTAACAGCTGTGGTATAATGAAGGACCAGTGAAACTGAAAATATAATTTTTAGGAACGGAAACTAAATCGTGCCCCAAAGTGTACTGAGTACATAGTGCTAAAACTTTCAGTCACCTGGAAGTGCGTCGTCACTCCTGTTTGGCGTTCGCTTCTGACAAGTCTCACTGCGGCTCAGTCCCAGAGGTAGCAAATTTTGTGTACAAATATAGACACACTTCCTTCACTCAGATGTCGTAAGGATCTGAGTGTAATATTTTTTAAGTGTTTTACATGTTTGTAACTGGCGAGTTAGAATACCAAAGAAATGTGTGCTATTACCATAATTATTGTTGTCTGTGTGTTACAATTTTACAGTTTTACCCGAAGTACCTTGTCGCTAAAATAAGTTCAGAACTTCCAAACATGTGCTACTAGTAATGTTTCACAACAGTTTTAATTGTCTGCTCTCTTGTTGTGCAACATTCAGAATTCCATACTAAATATGCGTAGACACTTTTCCTCAGATGCTAATTCAACCATGTTTCTCTTCTGGATGTTATTGTTTTTTCCCAAACATTTTTCACTTAATTGCAGAGGCATCGTCAGTAGTCTATAATTATTTATGTAATGGTAAATATTTGGTTGTAAGATATGTACTGGTCACCAGCGGCCCATTTTGATTGCCTTTATTATTTAAAATATGTATGTGTATAGTAAATGCTAAATCACTATCCCATGTGCGTAAATAACGTTAATTTTAAGATAACGTATATGTGCTGTTAGCAAACACTATGCATATCACAACAAAATATTTGCAGCTAAATAATATTTATCTCTTATCTATAAAAAAACATCAAGGACACTTATTTTTTAATGACCAAAATAAAATGAAGGTATATATTGTGATGATTCTTGCCTTGAATTTATGAAGTAAGAAGGAACAGAGACAATGTCGTGCAGTGGAGGATTTCACGGCCAAAATTTGCTTCATCGATGAGATATGGTTTGTTAAATATGTATAACCATAGATATCAGGATGTTGGAGATACTTCTGCCTGCAGTAAAAGTTCTGTAGTTAACTGATTTTCCTGTTGCTGCTTGGTAGAACTACTTCATAATTGCCAATGAAAACCACAAAACAATGAATCATTTGGAGTGTTAATTTATTTAGTTGACTCTGTATCCCTATCTCTCTGTCTCTGTCTCTCTCTCTTTCCTCCTTTTCGCTCTGTCTAACCTCTCACTCTCTCCATCATACTCTCTCTTCCTCTTTCTCTCTCTCTCTCTCTCTCTCTCTCTCTCTCTCTCTATCTCTCAGAAGATCATGGTCAGACAGTCATGGTGTATCATCTACAAATATGATACAGTACTGGCGAACAACACTGCAGAGAATGCATACACATTACCTGCAAGTTTGTTACAATTGCCAGTAAGGTTTTCCACTCCAGTTCTGCATTACCTGCACTTGTAAATCATTACAAGCTATTCCCCCTTACTCCTGTCTTACTTGTACTTTATTTTGCTCACATCGACAAATTACTCTAAAATAATTGTAAGCACTAACCTGTTATTATACTAAATCTTAATCTTCTCTCCTGCTCAGTGTAATTCATCTGCTATATTCCGTCACAGTCTCTCTCTCTCTCTCTCTCTGCCAGCCGTTGTGGTCGACCGGTTCTAGGCGCTTCAGTCTGGATCCGCGCTGTTACTATGGTCCCAGGTTCGAATCGTCCCTTGGGCATGGATGTGTGTGATGTCCATAGGTTAGTTAGCTTTAACTGGCTCTAAGTCTACGGGACTGATGACCTCAGATGTTAAGTCCCATAGTGCCATTTGAACCATCTGTCTCTCTCTTGTCTCTCTCTATTTCCTCCTTCTCGCTCTGTCTAACCTCTCACTCTCTCTCCATCCTACTCTCTCTTCCTCTTTCCCTCTCTCTCTCTTCTATCTCTCTCTGTTCCTGTTTGATTTTGACAGTCACTTATAGTCAGAAATTTTCTTGTGAGCCAAAATCCGACTAACTAAATGAACACTTTTTAACATCGACATCATTCTTATCATTGATAAACAATGTTTTATCTTTACCTTCATGCTATGTTTTATTTTGTTGATGCATATGGCAACAGATATCACTGTCGAATACAATAACCATATGGTAAATACAGTTGCGTAGGTCATTTCTGAGTCCAAGTCGAAAATTAAAACCAATTTACTAAACATAAACTGATGAGTTGAATAAAAACTTTTAGGATAATATTATTTCTCTGCATAATTTCTCGCGCGCCTAAGCACCTACTGTATCTATTCACAAGTTGCTCGATCTTAGAGCTAAGGAGAAGTTGTGTGGAGCCCAGTCTCACACCAGTACAGAACCTCGTAATCGGCTAAAAACTTGCATTCATCAGACGAAAAACGTGAAAATCCCTTGACCTCTAGGGCAGGACAGCTGCAAGCAGCTCAAAACCAGGAATCTGAGGGCACGAGCTTGTCTTTTCTGGCTGTAAGTGGGCTGACGCTATCGTGACTTTTTAAAGGTTCCACCCCCTCTGCATTCTGATTTTCGATTCGCAACTGTCGCAGCAGGTGGCAGCAGCTGTCGCCATTCACTGTTTGATCTCGAAGAGTACCGAGCGGGGTGCTTCAGTGGTAAGACACTGGACTCGCATTCGGGAGGACGACGGTTCAATCCCGCGTCCGGCCATCCTGATTTAGGTTTTTCGTGATTCCCCTAAATCGCTCCAGGCAAATGCCGGGATGGTTCCTTTGAAAGGGCACGGCCGACGTCCTTCCCTAATCCGATGAGAGCGATGAGCTCGTTGTCTGGTCTCCTTTCCTAAACAACGCATCCCAACCCAACGCATTACATTACAATCTCGAAGAGTACAATGGAGCAGCAAGTCTACCGTCCTCGCCCACTTTGCTGCACAAGCACGTTTTCGACACATTTGCTGTTTTCCCATCGTCCTACGCCGCTTAGTCTACGACCGACTGTCCACGTCTCTGAGCGACTGGTAACCCCTCATCGAAAGCGGCTCAAGTGTGGTTCCGACATTCCGAAACTTCCTGCACTCGCGCTGGGGGACTGGGTCAACCGGCAGACGAACAGCAAATGCTGACCGCACCTAAAGTCCAGCGCAGTACGATAAGGTGCAGCCCGCGAATCGCAATGGACTGGGTTCGATGCCTTGTCTGCCACACAGTTCTAATACGAACGCTAACTTTCTCGGAGAGCTGCGCCGACGAATTCTCCTCGCAGAGTAGGCCAGCTGACACCTCCAAGGACCAGACTTGTCGCTGCGACACACACATACACATAGGCGCTTCGCATCAGAGCGTTTTGCGGCCCGGGTGTGCCACTCCCTATTCCATCACCACTGGGTCAGCCTTGTAATTCGGGTACGGTGTGGGAACGTTCTTCCACGCAAATCGTCGGATACGCCTTGTACTACTTTAATTACTCTCAGTAGAAATCTTGGGATTATAGGTTGCATAATGGGACAGAAAATCGTGCCGACTTACGAAGTGTGCCGTGTCTGTCCAGTTCCTGACCCCGTCCTCCTGCAGTTTCACCACCGTCCGCATCCTCCTTTTATTATTGTTTTTTGGAAATGAAATGGCGAAGTTTGCTCCAAAGGCCAAGGCCTCACGAAAAAGAAAAAAGCCCACAGGAAAGGAAGAGAAACAGAGGAGCAGCTAGGATGACAGGGACTAAATTATGATCATCGTACGTAGTTAAATGTTGTCAGCCTTGTGAGTGTGGATTATTTTTGTACTTTTTTTGTGAAAATACCAATTTCTTACCAGATCGATAGCAGGCAGATGCAGCATTCCAGTATGTGTAGTTTTGCTATTAGCGTAGTCTTGTAAGAGGTGTGAAGTATGGCATTTCACATAGTAACCACATATTTACTGTGCCAGTGTGACGAGGCAGGGTGGCCTCTATGATTCCGCGTTCGCCAGTGTTGACTCGCAGATAAAGGAAGTACTGATGTGAAGGTAGCTGCTAGAAGCCGTTCACCTGCCTGCTGTGGCAGCAGCTCCTGCCTCTGCACGCTGCGGCGAACCACTCGCCTGTTAAGTGTCGGCGATGTCTGTATTTATAAATGTGAACGAGAACTTGTGTCTACACCTGTCCACTTATGTCGATGCGCTTACGTTGCTGACGCTGCTTCAAATCGTTGAAAAATGGGCTGTTCCCCGCAATACCTGCGTCAGGCACCTACAGACTTCTGCCAGTACCCGTTGTTCACGTTTCCGTCAGACAAGTACTCCGCTGGCTTTTGCAGTCTTTGGAATATGCAGGTGCCATTTCGTTCATTTGGAATCGCGCAACTGTACTCTCACTGATACAGTGACGGTGTCCGTTATACGAGGGCAACTTTTTTTTGCCAAACAAGTACCAGTCGCGAAAGTACAATCACAGTGAAAATATGACGAAGCTTTGTCTAGACGTGTTGGGAAGTGTCTCTAGTCGCGTCACGTCGCTCTTTACAAATCTAGTAAGTAGTGAACGCCTAAAGACGCCAAGAAGGTAGTGAAGTCAAATTGAACACCTTACAGCCATACATTTTCTACCTTATTTTATTAAGCAACCAGTTTCGGCCCTTCATTACGCCATCTTCAGGCCCCTGGCCGAAGAGTAGGGACAATGGACGCAGGGGCCGGCAGTACCGCTATTAGCATGTACTTGCTGCAGTGGCCACTTCAAACAGCAGCCGCGCACTGTTAAGTAAACATTGAAACCGCACCAGTCTGGTGGTCACTGCAGCAAGTACATGTCTACTAACGCCAGTATTGTCGGCCCCTTCTCCGATCACATGTGAGGTAGGTTGTTCCCACACGTCTGTCAGGGGCCTGAAGATGGCGTAAATTAAGGTTGAAAATTTACCGCCAAAAGGTGTTTAGTTTGACATTATCAATGGAACAGCCGAGTCCCGCGACCATCGCTAAAAAAGATGGACGTACAGAGCCTAGAAAGTAGCGTTTGCCACCAACTGTCAAGTCCCTCTGAGGAGCATCGCAGCCCACTAACGTGCTACGCCTTTGCTTCTTCGTGACAAAATTCTCCTCCGCTACACTGCAGGTGCAACAGCGGCACTCATTCAGCATTTTCGATGGGAGGTGTTTGGCCACCCATCGCACGTCCCTCTCAAAACTGAAAAATTCCTCTCCTGAAGTGGATTGCTGGCTAGGAGGAGAGGATTTTGTCACGGAAACCCAGTCGCAGGCCACAGCGGGTAGCTGGCGCCAATCACTGGACTGCATTCTCTGACAAGGGTGTTACATAGCTGGTACCGCGGTACGGCAAATGTCTAAGCCGGAGTGGCAACGGGACGTGGCTAAATGTTGAGGATAAAACGTTTTTGATTTTCACTGTGGTTTTCTTTTCGCGACCGATTGGAGATAATTGGATATAATTCTCTCATTCTTTCTTTTACTCTTATGAATCCCCAACGCGTAGGTTTAACGCCACTCTACACGTAAGGAGAATACGCCCAGCTTCAAGATTTCTCAGCGTCCTCGTCATTCGATCAAGTTTCTGGATTTCGGCCGTCCGGCGCCAATTCGCGAGCTAGTGTCACAGGTTGACGACTGTGCATTGAATCTCGTTGTGCCACCCAAATGAGACTCTGGGTCCTCACGGCATGCTGTGTGATTACAGTCCACTCTACAGCGGCCGCCTACGTCAGACTGACGTCTTAGTGTCCAATGTCGCGAGGACGTTGCCACGTGAAGCACCTTCAGCGCGGGCCACCACTTAAAGTTTCCCAAAACGATGACCTTACTGATGCATATATATAGGTATCTCATATCAGATATATCTCGAGAGCTACTGATCTCTTCAAAAAATAGCCTAAAAATGAGGCAGCACGAAGAAATTGTCCGAATTGGACGGAAATACCTGGATGTGATGTATCTGTACAGACAAACAAATCATTACAACAACAAAAATGGTTGATGGTTAATTTATTGAGGGGAGAGAGCTTCACACATTGAGTCAGTCAATACCTCGCTGATCGACCTCTGGTCCTCATGGAAGCCGTTACTCGGCTCAGCATTGATTGGTACAGACATTGGATGTGGTCTGGAGAGATACCGCGCCCAATTCTCTCCAACTGACTTCAAAATGCCGAGCTGCTGTGAACGCCCAGCCAACAATTCTCCAGACGTTGTCAATTGGGGGGAGGGCGGGGGGGGGGGGAGGGGGAGAGATACGGCGACCTCGCTGCTGATGGTGGGATTTGGCAAGCACGAAGACAGGCAGCAGAAAGTCTCGCTGTGTGCAGGCGGGTGTTATCTTGCTGAAATGTAAGCGCAGAATTATTTGCCATGAAGGGCAAGATAACAGGACTTGGAATATCATCGACGAACTTCTGTGGTTTATGGGGGCCAGGTATGACAACCAAAGTAGGTACGATGTGAAGATCTACACCCCATACCAACACTCCTGGTTGTCAGGCCTTATGGGTTGGGGGAGGGGGTGACAGATTCGTACCCCTCTTCTGTCCAGAGCATCTCCAGACATGTCTTAACTCGGAAAGTCATTGACTGGAGCAGTCGCACATTGTATCGAACCTCGGAGACCAGTAGAAACGTGACTGGAGGCACCCTGGACAGTGGAGTGGTAATGGTCTGTCACCCACCATAGGAATCGACAACCGGGAGTGATGGTGTGGGCTACCACTTCTATTTATGGCGGGACCCCTTTCGTCGTCATCCACAGCACCGTTACAGCACATCGGTTCTTCAATGATAATCCGTGCCCTGTTTTGTTGTCCTTCATGACAAGCAATCCTGGTCCTCCATTTCAGCAAGATAACGCATGGCGACAGTTTCTACTGCTTGTTTTCATACGTACCAGACCATTGGCTAGCAAGGTTGCCGGATCTCGCCCAACTGAGAACGTTAGGAGGCTTATGTTCAGAGCCGTCCAACCAGCTCGGCAGTTTGCCCATATAAGGCACCAGTTGGACAGAACTGGGGACGAAATCATTCGGGGGAGCTACCAGCAACTCTCTCAATCGAGATCAGACGTAAGGCGACGCGCTGTTGTCTTACTGAAGTTGTGAAGCTTTGGAATGAATCGTACTATTTTTCTGTCATTGACTTGCTCGTGCGTATATGTACATGACATCTGCCGATTATTGTCGCAGTCCCATAATTCCTTCGTGGTGCGTTGGTTTTTGCGTCGTTCATTACAAAAACGCTGTCAGTCTACAGTTACCAAAATTATTGAGAGTGTAATTCAGGGTTTGAAGCAGATGTCATACAACTGCGTATCCATTTCTTGTATCAATGTGTTCACTATACATTTGTGTCTGTACATGTACAACAGTATATGCGTGTGTGTGAAACAATATGGCTGTGTGTTAAGGAAACAAAATTTGTATTTTATTCATCTATTTTGTTGTGGATAAGCATTTATAACCTGTTAAGAAATGAATGTTAGATGTAATTTGTTGTAGATCTAAATATACATTGTGTGTAGAAATGTGTGTGTTTTACGTTGGAACATTCCTTGAACCAAACTTCAAAACTTGAAGAAATTCAAAATGCATAGTTTCAGTCTTCTGCATAATAAGAAATAAAGTCATTGTCTGTATGTGGGAAATGACTGAACTATACGTTTGCAGTTCAAAGAGGTATTAAATACAATGTTCAAGGAAGACAGTTTCTGTTTGCTCTGCTGGGGAGAATTAAAAAGTTACAGAGTGAAGGAATAGAAGGGAAAATATGAGGAAGACCCTCCTGCCCATTCTGAAGCTTCAGCAGTGTTGACAGTGCTAGAGAAGGTTTAAAATGGCGGCTACAGTGTGCAAGATTCCATGTGACGTAATACGAAATGTTTAATGTCGTTTTGTCGGAATATTCGGTCCTCGAGCGCTTCCGAGCTGTAAATTGTATTTGTAAATATTGCTTGTCGCGATATTCAGGAAAGAAGTTTGCTTAAAACTTACCTTTCGTAATTTTAGTTTTGCAGTACAAAGAGGCATTAATTACGAAGTCAAAGGAAGAAAATTTCGGCTGTTTCTGCTATGGCCGACACAATGAAAGAGTCGCAAAGTGGGGAACACAACGGGAAATCCGAGAAAGACTGGCATGCCCATTTTCACCAACGGATAGAGGAAAAGTTAGCGACGGTTGTGCACGGCTCCGTAGACAAATTTGTCATAAATAATGAACATGTGCTGCGCTGGAGTGAGCTGCCTAAGCTGTGACAACACAAACGACTAAACGGTGACATTCTGTAGGCGCCCCGGTGGTCCCGGTCGCCTACGGTGGACTGGAAGCCGAGCGGTGACCTCTCCAGTTGTCAGGATGCTTGGAAATGACTGTGGACGCGGCAGAAACGCCAAAGAAACATTATTAATTCTTAAAACCTTTATTCGTGCCGAGTACAATGTGGCCCACGTAACACAGGCTGGCTGAGCTCGGCGATATCGACGACCGTCCCCGAGTCCTCGCTGACCGGGAGCGATGACACCAGCTCCGGCCCGCACCAGCGCCGCGTGCTGCGACGTAGCGGCGGCGTGGCCGGCGGCGGAAAGCAGGCCGCTGCGCGTAGGAGGCTCCGGGTTGGAGTCCCGGCGCTGTCGGCACGGGAAGCGTTCTCGTAGTGCGGAGTGTACTCTGCCCATCCCACCTTCTTCCCTGCTCCTCCTGGTGGCTCGTCCGTGGTGGACGGGCGGAACGGGCTGCAGTCCCCCGGCGTCGGCGATGCACGAGTCCTAGGCCCCGCACGATGTCGACGACGGCTCACCGATGTGGTCAGCATCGGCGGCGAGCGGATCTGCTAATCCCGGGTCGCCGATTGACAGCAGCAGCAGAGAGGACCGGAGCTGGTACTCTCCCCCCACGTCAGCTGCTGGATGGGCTGCCCTTACTGCAACATCTCCTTAATAAAGTTTAACATGTCGATCACCGAGCTGAGCGCTAGGCAGCGACCCGATACACATCTAACTGCAAGTCTAACTGTGGGTGTCTTGTTGCTGTCAAAGCTGGCGTATTTAAAGGAAGCACGAGCGACGTCCTGACGTCATGCTCGTTTGCAATGAACTCATTCGTTCCACTTATACTGCTCATTTATCTGTCGTGCTCGCCCCTTAGGTGTTCTTGAGACAGAGTTATGTGTTGTTACGGCAGACTTACGCGAAGTTATGAAATGCAGTACAGCTGACGCTATACCTCTGTCTTACACTGTGCAATTTCAACCATTCATCCCACAAAAACGAACTGTACATCCTGTAATTTTTCCGAAAGCGTTTGGAAATGCGTACCCAAGGGCATGGAGTGACCGAAAGAGAATTTCTTACGTTGTAGGTTACATCCAGGAAGATGCAGCTGTTTAGGCCAACAGATACGTGACATATGGACAGTTTCAAAGAGGTTTCTTGGCTATATTTTGTTCGCAGTCGGTACAAGAACATCTAAGGTAAGAGACTGTGGAACCAGATCGTTTCACTGCTAAATATGGCAATTTGCGCCGCTATTTTGAGAAATACACTACTCGCCATTAAAATTGCTACACGAAGAAGAAATGCAGATGATAAACGGGTATTCATTGGACAAATATATTATACCAGAACTGACATGTGACTACATTTTCACGTAATTTGGGTGGATAGATCCTGAGAAATCAGTACCCAGAACAACCACCTCTGGCCGTAATAACGGCCTTGACACGCCTGGGCATTGAGTCCAACAGAGCTTGGATGGCGTGTACAGGTACAGCTGCCCACGCAGCTTCAACACGATACCACAGTTCATCAAGAGTACTGACTGGCGTATTGTGATGAGCCAGTTGCTCGGCCACAATTGACCAGACGTTTTCAATTGGTGAGAGATCTGGAGAATGTGCTGGCCAGGGCAGCAGTCTCCAGAAAGACCCGTACACGACCTGCAACATGCGGTCGTGCATTATTCTGCTGAAATGTAGGGTTTCGCAGGGATCGAATGAACGTTACAGCCGTGGGTCGTAACACATCTGAAATGTAACGTCCTTTGTTCAAAGTGCCGTCAATGCGAACAAGAGGTGACCGAGATGTGTACCCAGTGACATCCCATACCATCACGCCGGGTGATACGCCAGTATGGCGATAACGAATACACGCTTCCAATGTGCGTTCACCGCGATGTCTCCAAACACGCATGCGACGATCACGATGCTGTAAACAGAACCTCGATTCATCCGAAAAATGTCGTTTTGCCATTCGTGCACCCACGTTCGTCGTTCAGTACACCATCGCAGGCGCTCCTGTGTGTGATGCAGCGTGAGGGTACCGCAGCCGTGGTCTCCGAGCTGATAGTCCGTTCTGCTGCAAACGTCGTCAAACTGTTCGTGCAGATGTTTGTTGTCTTGCAAACCTCCCCATCTGTTGACTCAGGGATCAAGACGTGGCTGCACGATCCGTTACAGCCATGCGGATAAGATGCCTGTCATCTCGACTGCTAGTTATACGAGGCCGTTGGGATCCAGTACAGACTTCCGTATTACCCTCGTGATCCCACCGATTTCACATTCTGCTAACAGTCATTAGATCTCGACCAACGCGAGCAACAATATCGCGATACGATAAACCACCATCGTGATAGGCTACAATCCGACCCTTATCAAAGTCGGGAACGTGATGGTACGCATTTCTCCTGCTTACACGAGGCACCACAACAACGTTTGATCAGGCAACGCCGGTCAACTGCTGTTTGTGTATGATAAATCGGATGGAAACTTTCTTCACGTCAGCACGTTGTAGTTGTCGCCACCGGCGCCAACCTTGTGTGAATGCTCTGAAAAGCTAATGATTTGCATATCACAGCATCTTTTTCCTGTCGGTTAAATTTCCTGTCTGTAGCACGTCATCTTCGTGGTGTAGCAATTTTAATGGTCAGTATTGTATTTGAATATGGGACACATTCTTGATGAACCTGTAGCTACGTGCGAATACTACGCGCACTGAAAGCCAGATTGCCTTTTAACATTAAAGAGGAGTTACTGCACATTCCAGACAATGATACAGAATATTTTCTGACTGTGCTTAGTCCTGATGATATGTTATATGAGGATCAACGTTCCGCCCGGCGAAACAGCTCCCACAATGTATACGTCAGTTCCACGCAGAACGCGCAGACTGGCCAACTCAGTGCTGGCGCGCCGGCCGCTGTTGGTTACGTAGCGCAGCAGAATGAACAGCTTCCATCCGCAAACCAGTACAAGTATCTACATCAGCAGACACACTCCATTATGAACAGTAATCATAACATATCATACATTGCAAGCGACAATACACACAAGAGGAATGGAAATAACAGAAATGGAAACAACAAAAAACTGGAACGTAATTAGAAACAACTATCAGCCTGTACAAAATCAAAAGCAAAAGTGGAACATTAACTACGGTAATGCGTTCCAAAATACTGGGCCACCACCTAAGTTCAGCATCAAATCAGGTCTGTGGTAAATATCGCCACAGCCTGCACAAAATCAAATGTGGGCTTTACCCACCAATCAGCAGGTAAGTCAAGGAGCTCAAACACAAAAGCCACAACAGATTTGAGAGTATACACAACGCCCTAATGTAGACGTAATACAAGTGTCAAGCGAAACTCCACCTCTGCCTTTATCATCACCTACACCAATTACGACTACGTCAAACTAAAGACATTCACTACTGTGCTCCAGGTCGTGACTGAAAAAGGTTTCTGGGGCGACTTCCTATATCATGTCAGTGTTTGATACGCCCACAGATGAACAACACAATAATTATGTAGCAAATAGTTTTAGGCAGCAACTACTGTTATTTATACGCTACAATCACGATGAGAGCTTATCTGATGATCTATTGCAGGAAAATACACAATGTCGTTCATCTAGCAATGAAATATTTTTAGGTACTTCTGCTGGTATAGTAGGAGGTATTCCAATCACTATTGTTTTGGACAGAGGATTGGCTGTAAGTGTTTTGTCGTACAATTTCTATAAGAAAATAACTGCATTTGAATCTGTACCAGAGTTTCCTGTTCTAAAGTGTAAGATTTTAACTGCCTTAGATAATAGCTTGCGAGGTGCCGGGGTGGAGAAGAGTTTGTACCTCTTTAATTCAGACGAATTTTACATGAGAACGAGACATGCACTCGATTCCCTCCTTATGTACCAGCTAATTAATTATGAACACAGCGGTAACGGAAGGAAATGATAGTGGACACTGCTAGTTGGTAAAATAAGGATTGCACACTCACAATAATTTAATAAGGATCCTAATCTACTCAAAAAAGAGAACTTTATCATAATAAACAACTAGAAATGGGATTCTGCCCATATCTACCAAATGATACGAGGATTAAATATTACAGTGAGATTTGTGATACATCAGAACATAAATGAACATGACCATCGACACAAACAGTAAGTTAAAGGACAGGCTGTACTGAGTTGGCTCGAGAACAAGGGGCTCCTACTCTCTGTGACGCAAACGATTGACGATAATGGCTGAAGGTCCTAATGAATCAAATATTAATCTTCTGACTATATAGGAGTATCGTAATTAGCTGTGAGACCTCAATTGGGATCACATGGAGAAACAAGCAAGGTGGACTTGTGCCAAAGCTAGCGCGCGTGCTGCTGAGGGATGCAGTATAAAATTGATAAGGTCCTACAATGCCGGAGCCGCAAAATATTGTACCAGTACTGAAATCTGCAGCACTTCATCGATAGGCAGCGTCCTGATGATGTAGGCCCCGACTTATTCCGTGCAGCAACTCTACGTCAACCCTAGCCTCGAAGGCTGTCCGAGAATTCTAAGTTCTTCCGAAAACGAGCGACCAAGTCGCAAGACCGTCCGACTCCGAGGAAGATCAGATCCCGAATCTCTTCTGTGATGTGATGCAAGCAGCGAGGCCAGCATTGCTCAACTCTCTATTCTCCTCGAAAAACCGCGAATCAGCATTCAGTTGTGATTCCAAAATTCCCCCACACTGTCTCAGAGAATCATTCGCGCCAATAGCAACCATTCCCTCCAGTTTCGAACAAGGCGCTATGACGTCAACGAGCCTCAGTTTACGTTGACCAATCAGGCCTCAGCAACTCAGCTGAGGGCACTCAACTTGCCTTTTGACCAGCTACGAAAACAACCTGCCTAGGCCACGCGGCATCGCGTGCCACACAGCCGCACCTAGCAGATCACAGTCCTAAAGCATTCTCTGAATCAAGAAGACAATGCAGTCAGTCGGTGCCAGGAATCTTCGTTCCGGACACGCCAGAATGGTAAACTCATAAACTGCGGTGACACTCAGACGCCTCGCAGATCGTTTCGCCCTGCCTACAATAGGCGAAATGGGACCTACGTCACTCGCTCCCCCAGGCGCTTAAGCCTATTGTACGATCCCCACAGAATTCAGGGGAGTGCAGCCCCCATCCAGAAACGCAATGTGCCGCGTCCTCCGATGCTCTCCTCGGCCACCCAGGGAACTAAAACAACATACACTCCAGGAAATTGAAATAAGAACACCGTGAATTCATTGTCCCAGGAAGGGGAAACTTTATTGACACATTCCTGGGGTCAGATACATCACATGATCACACTGACAGAACCACAGGCACATAGACACAGGCAACAGAGAATGCACAATGTCGGCACTAGTGCAGTGTATATCCACCTTTCGCAGCAATGCAGGCTGCTATTCTCCCATGGAGACGATCGTAGAGATGCTGGATGTAGTCCTGTGGAACGGCTTGCCATGCCATTTCCACCTGGCGCCTCAGTTGGACCAGCGTTCGTGCGGGACGTGCAGACCGCGTGAGACGACGCTTCATCCAGTCCCAAACATGCTCAATGGGGGACAGATCCGGCGATCTTGCTGGCCAGGGTAGTTGACTTACATCTTCTAGAGCACGTTGGGTGGCACGGGATACATGCGGAGGTGCATTGTCCTGCTGGAACAGCAAGTTCCCTTGCCGGTCTAGGAATGGTAGAACGATGGGTTCGATGACGGTTTGGATGTACCGTGCACTATTCAGTGTCCCGTCGACTATCACCAGAGGTGTACGGCAAGTGTAGGAGATCGCTCCCCACATCATGATGCCGGGTGTTGGCCCTGTGTGCCTCGGTCGTATGCAGTCCTGCTTGTGGCGCTCACCTGCACGGCGCCAAACACGCATACGACCGTCATTGGCACCAAGGCAGAAGCGACTATCATCGCTGAAGACGACACGTCTCCATTCGTCCCTCCATTCACGCCTGTCTCGACACCACTGGAGGCGGGCTGCACGATGTTGGGGCGTGAGCGGAAGACGGCCTAACGGTGTGCGGGACCGTAGCCCAGCTTCATGGAGACGGTTGCGAATGGTCCTCGCCGATACCCAGGAGCAACAGTGTCCCTAATTTGCTGGGAAGTGGCGGTGCGGTCCCCTACGGCACTGCGTAGGATCCTACGGTCTTGGCGTGCATCCGTGCGTCGCTGCGGTCCGGTCCCAGGTCGACGGGCACGTGCACCTTCCGCCGACCACTGGCGACAACACCTATGTACTGTGGAGACCTCACGCCCCACGTGTTGAGCAATTCGGCGGTACGTCCACCCGGCCTCCCGCATGCCCACTATACGCCCTCGCTCAAAGTCCGTCAACTGCACATACGATTCACGTCCACGCTGTCGCGGCATGCTACCAGTGTTAAAGACTGCGACGGAGCTCCGTATGCCACGGCAAACTGGCTGACACTGACGGCGGCGGTGCACAAATGCTGCGCAGCTAGCGCCATTCGACGGCCAACACCGCGGTTCCTGGTGTGTCCGCTGTGCCGTGCGTGTGATCATTGCTTGTACAGCCCTCTCGCAGTGTCCGGAGCAAGTATGGTGGGTCTGACACACCGGTGTCAATGTGTTCTTTTTTCCATTTCCAGGAGTGTATTTAGGAATGAAGTGAAAAGTATTTTTTTGATCTCTAAGTACAAACACTCTCATTAGAATAACCTTGTTCGGTCTAATACTACCGTGCAGTGACATATAACACTAATAAAATTGATAAAAATGAGAGGAGACGATACAGGTTTAAGTGATCATTAAGATTTGTAATGGAACAGTATAATGGCCATTCCTTGTCGTTCAGAATATGTTGTATTAGGGGTTTAGATATTGCATTATAAGTTTAGATATGTTTTATGATAAGGACAGTATTATTGACTTGTCAAAACCTAAATGTCTTGTATACCAGGACTCTGAAATATAACAAGTACTAGCTAGAAAATTCAATTTTTGCAACAGAGCTACGTAACGAAAATACATACACTCGCACCTGATACAGAATATGATGATTTGAAAACACTGACTATCCATAAGTTAAGAGAAACCACCGCTATTACTGGCGTTGAACCCAGTGATCTTTATCAAGTGTTATCTACATATACAGGGCTTTACTAAATGACCAGCTGTCATTAAGACATATGTTTATAAAACTGAAGTCAAGCCTCACCAAATTTTCTATCACAAAACCTATAACGTACCACTGTCTCAACGACCTGCAGTGTGGCAAGAACTGAAACAGACTTTAGAGTGGTAGATCATCGAAACTTCCACATCTCCCTACTCCACTTCATTACTTGTTGTCAAGAAACGTACCGGAAATATTAGTGTGGTGTTGGACGCACGTGCCATCAACGAAATTATACCCCCTGTACGCACTAAACCAAAAACTTTAGATGAACAAGTACAGAAATTTTCCATAATCCACGTTTTGGCAAGTGAAAATCACTCCTGATTCCAGAAAATATACAGATTTCATATTCGGCGGGGGGGAGAGGGGGCAAACATACTAATTCTGTGTTCAGTTAAGGTGTATTTATTACTGCATGGGATACTGCGCTTGAAGACGAGTTAGTTGAGACCGTTACAAATTATGTCGATGATCATTTGATAGCTACTAAGACTTTGAATGAACATCTTTACAGTCTTGAAAAGATTCTAGATAAAGTTGCACAAGCTGGTGTCACAGCTAATCTAAAAAAGTCAAAATTGGCTTGACGGGAGATTAGGCACCTTGGACTCATAATTAATACCAAAGGTATACGCTCTGATCCAGGTAAATTGTACGCCGTTAGGAATTTTCCTAGTCCTCCCACTAAAAAACAACTGAAGTCATTTATAGGACTCTGTACTTTCTTTCGACGTTTCCTGAACAGTAAGTATCTCCCAGATTTACTTAAGAAGAATCAGGTATGGATCTAATCTAAGCAGTGCCAGTGATATTTTGATAACACTGGATAGGTGAATGCAAACATTTTAGACCATCCAGACTTCAGCTTAGATTTTTGTATGACGCGTGACGCCCCAAGCAGTGGCTTCGATTGTTGCCTATTTCAAGTAGTTAAGAACGGAGGAGAAGAAGACGTAGAAATCACTGGATTTGCAAGCTGTACTTTAAGTGATTGTGAACGTACTTATTCAACCACTCAACCAGAATCTCTTTCTATTGTCTGGGTTTTCAGAAAGTTTGAAACCTTCCCGTCTCCTCTATATCTCTTTTTGTTGTTAGGCAACAACCGTCTCCTCTATATCTGATTTGTTACTTAGCCTTCCCTTCTACAATAACGTATGAAACCTTTCCTTAGGACTTCTGTCTCTTGCTTAATAATGACAAATGAAATATTCACTTTGAAATTTATTCTCTTTCTCTATCTTCGCATACAAATTTAATTATTGGCTATTAAAAGTGATTTTCCGATTATTTCGACGAAACATAGAATGTGTCGTCGTCGTGGCCCCCAGTCGTAATCTGCAATAACCCAAAGCTGTTCCTCACTTTTTTTACTGTTACTGGACTGCCATCTGACTGCTACGTCGAACTGCGACTTGAATATACTTACTCTGGTTTACTATACTCCATTAACTGCTGGTGGACTGTCATAGTAAGTGGCTGTATTTATTAACAAAGCTGACGTTATTCTTTAATAGCAAAGCTGACGTTATTCTTTAATTAATTTGACTGAAATTACGTAATTCATAGTTACACTTTTTCTTGACAACAATAAAAGTTTTTTACGTTGATGGTTTCTGGGATGGATTATAATCAGTAATGCAACATTGCTGGCAAAAATTAATTATATTATGAAAACGTTTCTTCAAAAATTTACTGCTGGTAATGAAATGATTTTACAAACGTTCGAATGGGACTAGCTTTTTACAATAATATTACAACTAGCATTGCGCAAATATACCTTCAGTAGTCTTGAGTTTCGCAAAGAAAGTAATTCAATAATATTAGTTCCTCTTATGATAGTAGTAAGCTGCTTTCTCTCTATATCCGTTTATAGTCTCTTGTAAATCATAGCTGGTGGCTGACAGGCACACCGCCCCTCTCAACCTCTCGCTTCAGACCTGCTACCAACTCGCTTTACGTCTCGCTTACTACTGACTTCATACGAACACTAAAGTACGGTCTCTGCTGCCAACAATGCTTTCTGGTGCAGACAATCCCTGCTACCATTTGCAAAATGTATCAATGCGCGGTCTTTTCTGCTCTTTTCTTAAAATGTATCCATACGCGGTCTCTGCTGCCCTTTTTTAAATTATATCAGTTTTTCGGTCTCTCTTGCCAACAATACTTTGGTGCAGACATTCCCTGCTACCACAATTATTTCCAACATGACAAATATTAATTATTCCTACTTAATCCTATTAATAAAATATAAACACCTTAATAAATTGTGGTTCTACAGTAGACAAAAGACGTGTATATTTCTATTGATTACATGCTTTGTAATCAGAGGTGGAAGAGCTCGCTTCAGTCAGCTACAACAAGACCTGGGGCTGACTGCGGATCAGATCATGGGCTCCTGATTGCAAAATTTCGGCTGAAACTTCAGAATGTAGCAAAACGTATCCCAACTTGCTGATACAACCTTAACTCTATACCCTCCGACTACACTGTAGAGGTGCAAAACAGATTTAATGTATTAGAGCTGGAGGACAAATGCTCACAAGAGATGTGGAAAGAAGTAGCTAATATTGTCAAGGAGGCCGCAGAGAAACACATTCTCAAGAAAAGGAACAGCGAGAAGGCTAGATGGCTATCAGCTGAGACACTGCATCTTGCAGAAGAACGAAGGAAAGCAAAAATCAAGGGAGATAGATCAGCTATGTTTGAATTAAATAAAGATTTTCAGAAATTAGCTAGAAGAGATAAAAATATGTTATTTAATGAAGAGTCCAAGGAAGTTGAAGATAGTAACGGAATGGGGAAGACAAGAGATCTTTATACGATAATTAGAGAAATTAAAAAGGAAAATTCCAGGCAATAATTGAAATGATAAAAGATAGAAACGGGAAAGATCTGAGTGAAGCAGAGGATGTTAAGGAATGATGGGCATAATATGTAGAAGACCGATACAAGAAAGAACTGCATAATTACGGCTCTTACTGCTGATGTTAATGTTAATTTAGAACTAGAGCCAGACAGTTTGGAGAGCGAAATCCAGTAGGCCTTTGAAATTATGGCTGATAATGAAACTAGTAGACATGATGAAATACCAGCAGAATTGCTTAAAGTCACTGGAAAGGATGCAGTGAAAGTGCTGCACTCATATGTCAAAAAATATGGAACACGCAGCAGTGGCCAGAAGACTGGAAAAAATCAGTATTCATTCCCATTCTAATGAAGAGAAGTTCTAAAGAATGCTTAGATTACTAACAATCTCACTTATCTCACATTCTAGCAAAGTCATGATGAAAATCTTACAAACTGTACTTCGCCAATATCTAGATCGAGAGCACCAGAACAACAAGCTGGATTTAGGAAAGGAAGAGGAACTAGAGATCAAATTGACAACATTTGGTGGATTATGGAAAAAGCAAGAGAATTCCAGAGAGATGTACCTCTGCTTTATGGACTACCCCAAAGCCTTTGACTGCGTCGATCACAATAAATTATGGAACGTGCTGAAAAACATTGGTGTACCAGATCACCTCATTCATCTGATACGGAGTTTATACCTTGACCAAGAAGCCATGGCGAGAACGATGTATGGAACAACGAAATGGATAAAGGTTCAGAAAGGGGTCCGGCAAGGCTGCATACTGTCACCGTGCTTATTCAGTCTGTATGCAGAACATGTTATGAGGAATGCGAGGCTAGATGAAGGAGAAACAGGAATTAAAATAGCTGGAATAAATGTAAACAACCTCAGGTGTGCAGATGATACTTACTATTGGCAGAAAGTGAAGAAGAATTGAGAACACTCCTGCTGAAGGTGAAAGACGGAGGTGAAAAGGCCGGTCTTAGGCTGAATGTGAAGAAAACGATAATTATGGCAACTACACCAACCAATTAGTGGGATATAGCAGGAGAAGTCATGGAGGTAGTGACCACATTCAGTTATCTCGCTTCCCAGATCTCTGCTGATGGCGACTGCAGCCATGCAGTCCGGAGACGGCTCTTGCTCAGTAGACAGGCGATGTCAAAAAATTGACAAGGTTATAAGGTCCAGAGATATCACAGATCCGTAGTGTGAGGGCTATGGTCTTTCCAGTTGCGATGTATGGATGTGACCTGAACCATTAGAAAGGCTGAACGGCGAAGAAATGACTCCTTCGAATTGTGATGCTGGAGGAAACTTCTTAGAGTTCCATGGACTACAAAGAGAACCAACAGATCACTGTTGTATCAAATAAAACCAGATTTCTCCCTGGAAGGTCAAATGTAAAAACAAAAGCTTACCTACTTTGGACACACAATGCCTCGCTGGAAAAAACATTAATGCTGGAGAAGATTGAAGGAACTAGAAGAAGAGGGGGTCAGAGGATGAGATGAATCGATGGCATCGCAGAAGCAGTGTGTTCCATCCTGGAAGGCCTACGGGAGAAAGTGCAAGACAGGAAAAAGTGGCGTGATTTGGTTCATGGGATCACGAAGAGTCGGAACCGACTAAACGAGTAGAGAGAGAGAGTGAGAGAGAGATAGCCACTTATTATGACAGCCCACCAGCAGTTAATAGAGTATAGTAAACCAGACTAAGTATATTCATGTCGCAGTTCGATGTAGCAGTCAGACAGCGATCCAGTAACAGTAAAAAACGTAAGGAACAGCTTTGGGTTATAACAGACGGCCACGACGACATTCTATGTTTCGTCGAAATAATTGGAAAATCACTTTTAACATGCAGCAATTAAATTTGTGTGCTAAGATAGAGAAAGAGAATAAATTTCAAAGGGAAGATTTCATTTGTTATCATTAAGCAAGAGAGAAATCCTAAGGAAAGGTTTCATAGGTTATTGTAGAAGGGAAGGTTGAGTAACAAATGAGATATAGAGGAGACGGGAAGGTTGTACTTGGCGACATCCAATCAGTAAGACTCTTTAGTGAATCTACTGTGAAAATGAATGTACTCTGGCAATTGTATGAATATGTTAGTGTTAAGTAGCGCAGCACTTATACTAAACTTTATACCTTTAATTCACAGCCCATCGGCAATTCTGTTTGCTCTATTGATTGAAAAGTTTTTGTTGAGTGTTGAATTCGCTTCAAACAGTGATATATATTTTGTTGCGTGTGCTAATTATAGACAATTTCCCGCAGAATAATTACTCGTTCTCAAAGCGATAGAAGTGTAGAAAATACTGACGAGAAATTCTTTTCAGGAATAGACAGAAACATTACGTGTGAAAAACCCGATTGTGAAACGTTATCTGAACAGACATTAGAGAGTGGTAATAATATGGACTCTTTTGACGAACAATCAACTTCAGAAATGCCAACTGACAATGAGACATTAGAGCAAAATAATTAGTTTTTAAATACAACAGACACTACACAGCCACAAATTACGCGCAGCAGACATAATAGTTTCAGTAACGAAACCACTATAATGCAGTCAAACAGTGTGACTCCATTACGTGCCGAAACAAATTCAAACGGTACTCAGCTACACAATGTGCGTAAAAGATACCACAGTTTTATTGACAAAAATTCCGAAACCAAGCAAGAGGTGACACGATTACAATCGTCTGAGGCTGTTCAAATGAACACAGATGTACAACCTTTAACAACGAATACAAATACACACAGAAGTCAGACCGAAACGGATCCAATAATGGCATTTTTGCTACAAATGAGACAAAACATGAATCAAAACTTTTCAACAGGAGGGTACAAGAATCAGCAAACCTAAAAAACGAAATCAAGGTAGTCGCTCAAAAATGTTCACAATCAAACCGAGAATTACAAGCCAAGATTCAAGAAATAACAAACAAGAAGCATTCGCGGTTAGCATACGAGAAACAATGACAGAGAACTTTTCTAAACAAAACGCTCACATTTATGAACGTTTTAACAATCACACTGAAAACTGTTTGATACGTCACTGCAAACTGGTGAAAGAACTATTACAAACAATTAATAAACAGCGACAGTACGACCAAAAGAAAGTGTTTGCTCAGGGGAAAACTTTCGTGGACAATCACATACACTCGAGTTGGGAAGAAATCGAAACGGTTAAGGAGACCAATATTCAAATACAAGAGAGGCACACAGAAATCCAATCACACACAACTGAGGCGAAAATTTCTACAGACACTGAAATGCAGAATATTAGGGATAAATTAACACTAGAAGTCCAGACACTAACTGACAAAATAGAACACACAGAAATCAATCAACACCCAGAAAACTTGAAAGCAGAATTTAAGAAAATAACCAAAAGGAATCGTAAATTACGAAACGAACTGACAGGAAAGATCAACGAACTCACTACAAGAATAGAACTGTTAGATACTAACAATGACAGTAAATCAGATGACACTACACCAGTCTCAGTTCAACAGATTTCTAATAGTAAAGATACGCAAATTACAAATGTGCAACAATACTTTGGTGTAGACATTCCCTGCTACCATAATAATTTCCAACATGACAAATATTAATTATTTCTACTTAATCATATTAATAAAATATAAACATGTTTCATAAAATGTGGACTGACAATAAACAATAGAAATATATACGTCTTACAAGTTTAACTATTATTTGTACGCTAAACAAACGAAAAATTATACAGATCACCAAGCTATGACATTTCTGTTAGGATATCAGTCAGTTCACCCTAGATTATCACGCAGGGCTTCATCTCTGCAGAATTACTTATTTGAGATTGTATAGACGAATAGCAAAGAGAACATCATTGCTGATGCTTTGCCTCGTCTTCCACAAGGTTTGGATTATTGTAACACTCATCTTGAATATATGAACGACTACAGAATACTCCTAATGCAGAACAAATAATATTATTGTGTAGAAATATGACAGCTTTACAAAAATATGATCCGCACTGGAACAAGGTAATAACTTAAGCCAGAGATCGACCTAACCTGCCACTGTCTAGCCGTTATCAGATTAATAATGACGTGTTATTCTATCTTCGTCATCTTGATGACTATAACTGGTGTGTATTGATTCCCAAGGACTCTGAACACAACTTAATCTAGCATACACAGTTTGGAGACATTATGGAACGAAGAAGTGTCTTGCTTAACTTAGCACACATTGTTATAATGCTAGTGTGAGACGCAAAATTGACAATGTGCTTAAGCCATGCATATCTTGTCAGAAATGTAAACCTCAGAACCTATCTTCAAAGACAGATCTACATTGCACGCTACCCTCTGCAGACTCAAAGTACGTGTAAGGTACATATTAGTATTTTATTACATGTTTTCTAAACATGTTTAGCTGTACCCCATAAAATCTGCAACTGCTAACGCAATCGTCAGACAATTCTCACGTGACTACAATCCTTACGTGGGAAAACCCAAAGCAATTTTATCTGATAACGACACGTACTACACAGGGTACAAAAGGCGTAAATTCTTAAGAGACAATAGCAATAAAAACATCTTCATCTCGACGTTTAGCCCACAATCTAATCCTACTGAACAAATTTTCAGAGGGTTGAGCAGATTCACGAGGACATATTTTGGGTATGTTATTTGTCACTATTTGAAGAACTTCACAACAACCTGAATATATATGACACAACCTATACACCTAACAAGCTTACGTTCGAGCGCAATCCGTTGCCAAAAATTTACTCTCAGCGGCTGTCGTATGATGAGAAGGTAAGAAAAGTACTAAACACACTGACGCAGCACGCTAATGCGAGAAACAGACACTACTCTAGTACTATTAAGGGAAAGGTAGCAAAGCCAGTACTATTGCATACTCACCACAAATCTTCTGCACTAAAACGGCGCAACGCGGAGTGGCATCTGCAGTGCGACGGTGCTTATTTTATTGTCAACATACTCCATCCAGGTGCAATCCTATTCCAGAACAAAAACAAATGCAATCATTGGGCTTTACGCTCGTCAAGACTTAAGAATATTTAATTCTAAGCAATAAACGTATATCTATACGTACCGAGTAAGTAAACTGTATGTTTACAAAACCGACGTACCTTTCAGTACTACTGCAAGGAAATTACGTAGAGTAAGAAATTTTATTTCAGATGACCCAGCCAGCAGTAGAAGAAGGAATAACAGATTTCGACTTCGCTGAACCTACATAAACAACATCAGCCTAAATTTTAACGCAAATTTTATAATATCATTTACGCAAGTATATTGAAAAAAAATTTTAGACTCATAATTGACTAACTATAGCGTCGGTCAAGGACAATTCACGACTGATTGACGTATACAGGGTGATCCATTGATAGCGACTTGGCCAAATATCTCACGAAATAAGCATTAAACGAAAAACCTACAAAGAGCGAAACTCGTCTGGCTCGAAGGGGGAAACAAGTTGGAGCTATGGATGCAACACTAGATGGCGCTGTCATAGGTTCAAAAAATGCTTCAAATGGCTCTCGGCACTATGAGATTTAACTGCTGTGGTCACCAGTCACCTAGAACTTACAACTACTTAAACCGAACTAACCTAAGGACATCACACACATCCATGCCCGAGGCTGGATTCTAACCTGCAATCGTAGCGGCCGTGCCGTTCCAGACTGTAGCGCCTAGAACCGCTCGGCCACTCCGGCCGGCACCGTCATTGGTCAAACGGATATGAACTGCGTTTTTTAGATAGGAACCCCAATTTTTAATTACATATTCGTGTAGGACGTAAAGAAATATGAATGCTTTAGTTGGACCACATTTTCGCTTCGTGATAGAAGCCGCTATAATAGTAACAAAAGTATAAGTACGTGGTATCACGTAACATTCTGCCAGTGAGGACGGAATTTGCTTCTTGATACGATACCTGTGTTAAAAGGGACCGTTCACCGATTGCGGAAAATGTCGACATCGTCTTCATGTATGGCTATTGTGATCAAAATGCTAACAGCCGTGTGCAATGTATGCTGCTCGGTATCCTGGACGACATCATCAAAGTGTCTGGACCGTTCGACGGATAGTTATGTTATTTAAGGAAGCAGGAAGTGTTCAGCCACATGTGAAACGTCAACCACGACCTGCAACAAATGATGCCCAAGTAGGTGTTTCAGCTGCTGTCGCGGCTAATCCGCACATCAGTAGCAGAAAAAATTCCGCGAGAATCGGGAATCTAAAAAACGTAGCTGTTGAGAGTGCTACATCAATATCGACTGCACCCGTACCATATATCTATGCACCAGGAATTGCATGGCGACGACTTTGAACGTCATGTATAGTTCTGCCACTTGGCACAAGAGAAATTACGGAACGATGACAGATTTGTTGTACGCGTTCTGTTTACCGACGAAGCGTCATACACAAACAGCGGTAACGTTAACCAGCATAATACGCACTATTGGGCAACGGAAAATCCACGATGGGTGCGACATGTCGAACATAAGCGACCTTGGCGGGTTAATGTATGGTGCGGCATTATGGGAGGAAGGATAATTGGCCCCCATATTATCGATGGCAATCTAAATGGAGCCATGTATGCTGACTTCCTTCGTAATGTTCTACCGATGTTACTACAAGATGTTTCACTGCTTGACAGAATGGCCATGTACATCCAACATGATGGATGTCCGGCACATAGCTTGCGTGCGGTTGAGGCGGCATTGAATAGCATATTTTATGACAGGTGGATTGGTCGTCGAAGCACCATACCGTGGCCCGCATGTTCACCGGATCTGACGTCACCGTATTTCTTTCTGTGGGGAAAGTTGAAGGATATTTGGTACCGTGATCCACCGACAACGCCTGACAACATGCGTCAGCGCCTTGTCAGTGCATGTGCGAACATTTGCGAAGGCGAACTACTCGCTGTTGAGACGAATGTCGTTCCACGCATTGCCAAATGCATTGAGGTTGACGGACATCATTTTCAGCATTTATTGCATTAATGTGGTATTTACAGGTAATCACGCTGTAACACCATGTGTTCTCAGAAATGATAGGTTCACAAAGGTACATGTGTCACATTGGAACAACTGAAATAAAATGTTCAAACATACCTACGTTCTGTATTTTAATTTAGAAAATCTACCTGTAACTAACTGTTCGTATAAAATTGGAGCCATATGTTTGTGACTATAACAGCGCCATCTATCACAAATCGAAAAAAGTAGTCCAACTAAAAGATTCATATTTCTTTACGTACTACACGATTATGTAATAAAAATGAGGTTCCTAAAAAAAAAAAACGCAGTTGATATCCGTTTGACACATAACAGCGCCATCTAGCGGTCCAAACATAGTGCCATCTGGTTTCTCCCTTCAAGCTAGACGAGTTTTATTCTTTGTAGTTTTTTCGTTTGACGCTTGTTTCGTGAGACATTTGTCCGGTCACGATCAATGGACCACCCTGTAGTCAAAACCACACGATGACCAAACACTATCACCTAGGAACTGATTAGATGCACTTCATACTGCATAACACATGTTTATCTCAAGACAGTGCCATATAAATACTCTACACACACTTGTAATACGAGAATTGCGTAGGTTTGATTCTAGTGTGTTGCTTTAGACGTTTGTCCATTAGTGTATGTGCCCTCGTGCTTGTTTGCTGATGTATCCAGAAGTTGTGTCTGATCTTCCCAATTTCAGGTGATATCGTTGCGCAGAGGCAAAATTTGGTTCAAAGATCTGTAATGTTTGTAAAATAATGAAAATACTTCTATTCCATATAAAGCCTAATGTAATATATTTACGTGTATTTATTTATATTGATGTGATGCAAAATGTAATATGTTGGTATGTAAATGTTATCAGAATTTATAACATCTATCAAAAATTGTGAAACCAAGAGATTTATGTGAAAGAGACTGCTTTAAAGACATTCTACATACATTGCAATGCCTGTAACCGCGATGAAGTGTGTGTGCAAAATTGTTAAAAACTATTCTTTATATATCGCTATGAGAATGACCGCGATGAAATATTTATGTAAGGAAAAGAAAACCTTGTCAGTAAACATTATTTGTACATCACCAGACAAACTGTGAGCGTGATGGAACTGCGCATGTGAAGGGCAATATTATTTGTATTGCATCGGCTATTGACATTTACCGCGATGCAACTGTGCGACGCACAAAAGCATTGAAGACAACTCCACGGGAGGAGGAATTCTGGATGGGGCTCCAGTGAATGTAATGCTCTCCAAATACGACGGCCAGTCTCACCTGGACAGATCGGGATGCCAGCGTTTTGCCTTCCGAAGTCTTGGATCCATGCCTTCACGGAAATTATGTTGTGGAACGGAAATTCACTGGTCTTCAATCACGCGACTCATGACCTAGGAAGAACAGTGCTATAAATGAAAATAAACAGTGCAACGAGTGAACATGCCCATTTATCGATTGTCAGATGTGTAAACAGCGATGTTGATATGCAATAATATTTACATTATGCAAACTACCAAAAAAAGGAAACTTCCTGGCAGATTGAAACATTGTGCTGAACCGAGACTCGAACTCGGTACATTTGCCTTTTTTTATTTATCTTTACTGGCGCACTACCTTTCCCTCCACACACACACACCTCATTTTCGGCATTTGTGCACGTGAGAAGATGAATTACCCATCTTTGCCGCAATTCTCCGCCTCAAAAATCACTACTAAAAGTACGACGCTACCTCTTGCTGCTTCCCATCCCACGTTACATTGAGGCCCTTATGACGCTGATGAAACAAGAGTTTGCAAATCACATTCAGTTCCTTAGTGCCATCTTGGATGGTTGCAGAGGGTGTCTCACCCTATGTGATACAGGGACCTGCTGCCGCTGCGAAATCAGTGGAAGCCTATTTCAAGTGATAAGACGCATTATAGAGGCTACGTATTGTGCGTCGAGATTGTAAACCTGTGGGTAATACTTTAATAGCACCATTAGTACAATTCATCTGCGAGATTATTTCTTAATATCACGAGCATTGATAATTGTTTTTATCCTCAATCTATTTTTTCGAAAGGACCACAGTAACAAAATTCATTGTCCTCCTGTGATGATCGAACTCACGACCTCTGATTTACTAGACCAGCGCTCTACCACTATTATGTTTTGCAGCCACATTTTTTCGTTATACCATTTTTAGCCGTTACACTTTTCTTGCAGATATGATGACTGCTACCGTACATTTGTGTTATTTTTTCTTTTGTTCTATCTCCTGTAACATTAATGAAAGTCCTTTTTTTGTTCAACCTCCTGTAACATTAATGAAAGTGCTGCATGAAAGTGAGCTTTGGCAAATATTTTTTGAGGAACAACTTGGAAAGGGCAGTCTTCTTGGTTGTTGTGAAGGTTCAGGTCAACCGATTCCTTGCTTTTGAAACAGTATGCCAAGCATATTGCCGAAGTTTTTCTTCTCGTTGATTGTTCGTGTCGTTTTCCACCGTGCAGTGTCCAAGTAGGCCATAAGCCTGATGAGATCGTCGGCTCGAATTTTATTGATGACATACACCACATAATGGCCTAGTAGATTTGGTGTTACCGCCAGACACCACACTTGCTGCGTGGTAGTCTCTAAATCGGCCGCGGTCCGTTAGTATACGAAGGACCCGCGTGTCGCCGCTATCAGTGATTGCAGACCGAGCGCCGCCACACGGTAGGTCTAGTCTAGAGAGACTACCTAGCACTCACCCAGTTCTACAGCCGACTTTACTAGCGATGGTTCACTGACTACATACGCTCTCATTTGCAGAGACGACAGTTTAGCATAGCATTCAGCTACGTCATTTGCTACGACCTAGCAAGACGCCATATTCCGCTAATATTCTGGACAGATAATATTTTGAATCATGTACCGTCAAGAGCGACGTTCATCATTAATGGATTAAAGTTAAGTATGAAAATAATTACGTCCGCTTCCTGAATTCTAATTCCTTGTCATGTTCCAGACCTCACGTCTGTATAGTTCTTCCCTCCTCACGCCAGCCTGCGTGAGCTAAAACCCGTGTATTGCGGCCTCCTCTAGTAAAATGGTGTTGGCTCTTTTGCCAACACAACAATAACAACATAGATGTGTTATTTTTTGTGTACGGGTAGGAAGCTGTGTCGGGCCATAGCAATATTTTGGTCGTGTAAATTCCTTCTGCGCTTCTGGTCGGACGCACTTCCAGTTACCCATGTGGCCGCCACATGTAAATCTGTGAAGCACCGTGTCTATTAGTCCACAAGTAAGACGCTCAGTCCGATGCGATGTAGCGTGTCATTGGCTGCTACAGTGTTGTTAACCACTCTGTACCATGTGGACCCCACTTACGACGTGTGGATCCGGAGACTAATGGTACGCCACACCGTCGACCAATCGATGGTGGGGCACTCGAGCATAATGGTGTTAGGCTTGTCCGTTGTTGGCCGCGTTTGAATTGTAGTCATGGTACACGCGGGAGGTGTGCTGACAAAGCCGTCTCCTAAGTAACTGAGCTCCAGAAAAAGTATACCGACATGTTAGAGACGGATGTTTAAATTCCGGAGATCAATCGGCGGTTGCATGCTCTTGGGTTGCACGACGGCCGCAAGCTTTGCGTGATGGTAGTGGGTTACTCACACAGTAGCCTTGCCGTCCTTTTCAAGTATAGCGCAGTGGCCTCTCTGCCGATACCAGTGGGTTCAAGTCCTGTTAGCCATGGTTTTGGTACAGTGTCATAGTAGAGTTTGAGGACTTCTCCTCTCCACACACAACGGCCTGTTGCATAATCTTCCTTGCTTGCGACTTGGGTACAGCAAAGATCTGAGCCACGTAGTAGGCTTCAGAAAACACGTAGGTGTTAAGTAGCCGAACTGCTTCATGGAGAGTCACCGATCGCCAGGTAGCCTCCAGGGCGGAGCCGGTCATTTTCTCGATCGTCTCTCTCCAGTTTTTCGCCGCCATATTCAATGGACATTTATCGATAACGATACCAAAGGTTTTGTAATCTGCCCATGGTATGATAACGCCGTCGGACGCTCTGATGTTTATTAGTTTTGACTTCCCAGTGTTAATTATAGCCCCAGACGCAGCGCTATATGTATCTACTGCACTCATCAGCATAGCTGTTTCACCTTCGCGTCGTGTGAGCACGCCCACATCGTCAGTACAAGCTTGGACTACGAGGGATGCACCGAAACGTGTAGCGCCAGACAACTGTAGTGGCGATGCGTCCGAGCAGAGGCTCCAGCGACAGCACAAAAAGCGACACTGAGAGAGGACTGCCCTGTGACACACCCTTCTCTACGTTGATAGCCTGCGTCATCCGCCCATCGAAGCTTATTCCTGCCCTTATACCGGTGACCAGTAGTCTGCCTACTCGTAAAACCCTGTCTTCCAAGCCAATTCTTGTCATTATGTGCTCCAAGTGTTGGTAAGAGACGAGGTCAAATGCTTTACAGAAGTCTATAAAGAGCAGTGCACAGGGAATGTTAGTCACAGAAGCAATAGAAATGACGTCCAGGTAGTCACAGAATGCAGACATCACTGTCCGTCCAGGGAAACAGGACTGGTGGGCGTGGACTACCTTGCGGATGGGAGGAGTCAGTATATTGCTAATCGCTCTGGCGATGGTTTTAGAATCAAAATTTAGCAACATTAGCGGCCGGAAATTGTAATACGTTTTGTTCCTTATTCTTCGGCACTAAAAAGATTCTGTCTTCCTTCAGCTCGCTAGGAACAACCGCTCCCTTTATTATTTCATTTAAAACCTCAGTAAAAATGGAACCTAAAATGTTCCAAAATATACAATAAAATTGTTTTGGCAGTCCGTCTGGTCCCAGGGATTTATTTGCTGGCGATAGAACGATCAACAAGTAATCGTCATCTTTACTAAAATCAGCTAAAATTTCGCTGTTGTCTTTGGAAGTACAGTCCCGAACGATGTCGACCATGGAGTCATCGTCATTGTGTTCCCTAGCACACAAGGCTTCATAATATTGCTGTCTTTCTTGTACCATGTCTGATTTTTGGCAGAGTAGCCTCCCGCTGCTGATTAGTAATTCATCAATGAACGTCCTTCTACGGAATGACTGATGTTTATGGTGATGATACATGGACGTCATCCCTTCTGCTATAAAGGAACGAGTTTTGGACTCTATCTCCAGTTCTTCGAGTTGGTGGGGCTGGATACTGACGAGTTTAGCTTTGATATACTTCATTTGCTGGAGACACGTGGGAGACGTGTAAAGTTTCTCATAAAGCTCTCTTAAAACAGAGTAATAAAATTTCATAGGGCGCCTATGACCTTTGGCCTTATGTCGCCCATAAACCACTGACGTAGACTTCTTTTCGCAGCACTGGTCCACCACTCGATTTTCGACCTATACCTATTCAGTGAATGGAGACGAACAGTCCCTGTCGCTCGAGAGGGAGACATTGAGCATCCACTGGGTTCTGAACAGCTCTGTGGGCTGTTTGTCTATGACCGAGACGGAAAATGCTCAGTGTTCAGAAAAAGGGGCTGGGATGACATCAACAGCGGGAACTCTACCACTAATACTGTCGGTGACACACACGAGGTCAAGACGACTGCACGAATGTGGGGTAAGGTATGTAAATCCCACGAGGATGGGATATTTCTATTCCCAAGTGTCCTTCAGTCGCAAGGTCATGCAACGCCTTGAAATCATTAAAATTGGGAGCCTGGTCTTTCACATTCAATACACAATCAAAATCACCACCGAGTAGGAGGTACGGTGGGTTCCTGCGAAGCACGTACACAAGATCTTCTTTAAAAAATTCCGTACGTTCGACGCCATTACTACTGGAAGACTGCACGTATAAATTTACAACAGTGACACCATAAATTGTGCAACCTATGCCTCGACGGGAATGTACTTTTTTAACGTTATGAACTGGAATACCTTCTCGAATAAGTAGTGCGGTGCTATTTGCCCTGCCACCAGCGCCATATTGACTGGAGTTTACTGGCAGGGAATTATTACACTTGGCAGTGTGTGCATGTGCGTGTATTAAGAATATTGGAGGTACTTGGGGTATTGATCCCACGACCTCCAACGAGCACTCCACCATCTGAGTTAAGCATACCACCCCCCTCCCCTCCCACTGAGATATTACACATTCAGCCATATCAATGTCACAGACACTTGTATTCCCATAGTTAAGCAGACAAAAACTACTCTCAGTGTGTCCGTCAAGGTATCTCTCAGGTTCCTGCATTTTGTATCGAATCATAGTTGACCACAAGTCTCCACTGCACATAATGCGGAGCGCAACCCCACACTGGGCACTCACCCATGCAGACGAGTTTTGTCTCCATTGCCTTGCACATACTACGAAACGCTTCCCAAACTAGGCATTTACGGAGAAGACGACTTCACCGACTTTACACGACGCTCACGCTACTGACATCCTTATTTAAAACTTGACATCACGCCTAAACGGATGAGCCCGTATCTCCTAAGGCGTAGGCCGCTCTATACTGTGGCTGCTCGATGTCTTCAGGCAGCGAGGGGCTGCAAGCTTTCTGTGTTCTCGCCTATATCGCCTCTGTTTCTAGAATGAAATTTTCACTCTACAGCGGAGTGTGCGCTGATATGAAACTTCCTGGCACATTAAAACTGTGTGCCGGACCGAAACTCGGGACCTTTGCCTTTCGCGGGCAGGTTCTATTGTGATGAAAGATCAGGTCTGTCTCTATGAGAACAATTTTTGCTTTTGAAAAACATTGCATCAATAAGTGTGTGTATTTGATATTGTAATTATGAAAAATTTTATCAAATTATCATTGGCCACTGAACGAAACAAATTGTAAAATTTTTTGTGGGGCGCGTGGGGCCATTTAAGTAGGCTGTAGCTGGTTTGTATTAAATCTTTCATTTGCTGACTATGGCTATCAGTAGTTAGTGCCTTCAGTAGCTAGAATCTTTTATTTAGCTAAGTGATTCAATAAAGGTATAGGATTCTGTTAGTCAGGGGCATTCTGTTGTGGGGATTTTGAAAGTCAGATTGCATTGCGCTAAAAATATTGTGTGTCAGTTTAGTGTTGATCAGAATAAGTAAGGACAGTAATGACTGAGTACATTCAGTTTTGCTCAGCTGTTTGAAAATCAAATAACATACAGGTTTATCAGTAATTCATTAATTTTGCAAAGGGTATATTTCAAGTTGTGTGGAGGTGGCACAGTGGCCGATGTGAGTGAGCGTCTATGGCCAGGACTCGGGGCCAGGGTGGCAGCAAGCTCGAGGAGGTAGAGTGGAGGCCAATATAAGCGTCTATTGCCAGGATCCGGGGCAGTGTGGCCAGAGGGGCGAGAGGACAAGCGGTTGTTTATGTGAGTGACTATTGCCAGGAACTTGGCCAGGTTGGCAGCAGGAGCATGGTAGTTGTGTGGTTACCGATGTGTGTGTCTATATCGAGGTCCTTGGCCAGAGTGACAGCAGGCGGGAGGAGGTGGTTTGGTGGCTGAAGTTAGTGTTTATTGCCAGGACCAGCGCCTGGGTGGGAGCAGGTGTGGGGAGGTGGAGTGATGGCCAATGTCAGCGACCATTGCCAGGACCTGGGCCATGGTAGCACATCACGCAAGAAGTTGGAGCTGTTGTCAAAGTGGGTGTTTTTTGCCATGATCTGAGAGAGGGTGGCAGCAAGTGGAAGAAGTTAGCGTGGTGCCGATGTGAGCATCTGTCACCCTATCCTGGGACAGGGTGTCAGCACACCTGAGGAGGTGTCGGGGTGGCCGATGTGAGTGTCTATTGCCAGGACCTGGGTTAGGGTGGCAGCTGGCACGAGCAGGTGGAGCAGTGGCCGATGTGAGCGTCTATTGCGAAGATCTGTGCAGGGTAGTAGCAGTTGTGTAGAGGTGTACAGTGGCCGAGATGGGCATCTACTGCCAGGAGTCGGGGAACTGATAACAGCAGGTGCGAGGAGGTGTAGCAGTGGATGGTGTGCTTGTCTATTGTCAGCACCTGGGCCTGCGTGGAAGCAGATGTGGGGAGGTGGCGTGGTGGCATATTTGAGAGTCTATTGCCAGGAACTTATCCAGGGTGGCAGTGGGAACAACGAGGTGGCATGGTGCCTGATGTGAGTTTCTGTTGCCATGAACAGGACCAGGGTGGCAGCTGGTGTGCGGAGGTGGTGTGGTGGCAGATGTGAGTGTCAATTGACAGGGTCTGAGCAAGGGTGGAAGCATGTGCGGGCAGGTGGCGCAGTAATTGATTTGATCGTTTATTGCCAGAACCTGGGCCAGCGTGGCAGGAGGCTCAAAAAGGTGGAGCAGTGGCTGATGTGAGCATCTATTGTCAGGACCTGCACCACGGTGGAAGCAGGCACGAAGAGTTGGAGTGGAGGCCAGTTTTAGCGTCTATTGCACAGGACTTGTGCCAGGGTGGCAACAGGCGCAAGAAGGTCATATGTTGGCCAATGTGAGCATCTATTGCCTTGAACAGGGCGAGGAAGGTAGAAGGTGTGGGGTGGCGGTGTGGTGGCAGATGTGAGCATCCATTGCCAGGGCCTGATCCAGGGTGGAAGCTGATGTAGGCAGGTGGAGCATGGCCAGTGTGAGGGTCTATTGCCAGGACCTGGTCCAGTTTAGCAACAGGTGCGAGGTTGTGGAGCGGGAGCTGATGTGAGTGTCAATAGCTAGGACCTGGGCCAGGGTGACAGCTGGCGCAAAGATAACGCAAAACTTTGAACATAGCTGCTAAGGTTCAGTGACTGTGCCAGAATTGTATTAGAACAAATAAGCCCTTGGTCACGATTATGAAGTCAAAATTGACCAGGTATCGACGCTACTATGAGCGTCATATTAGAATTGGACTAACTGTTCTAAAACATATTAAGTATATATTACATTAATAAAATTAAAGTCACATATTAAAAAAGATCCAAGCCGGAAAGGCGACGACATGATTAGTTGTAAGTATGATGGCGAGCCGCTAAGGGCTGCTCGTACTTAAATGAACAAGGGTTGCAACAAGACTGAGGTGCCCACGTTAGAAAGTGTGGGCAAGTAAACATGGTGTTGCTATGAGCGCCATCTAGTAGCCCCAGAAACAACTAGGCTACTGTACATTCAAAATTAGACAAATGAAATTGTGATGCAGCTGTTTCAGGCATAACATAAGCACTAATAATAAGATGAAGTTACATATTTATCTGCTTTAAACATATACATTTTGTATCGTAAAAAACCGTCAGTTATTACATACATGAAAACAGCAAAGACGTAACAGGAAAATAACATTTCGGCTAACAGCATGAGGAAATTGAATCAAAGATCAAACAACGGCTTTATACAGTGGAAAAAGTTATTATTTCGCAGCTGCAGCTGTTCGCTGAGAATGAGGCCATCATGACGGGACAGATGTTTGAAAATCTCCAATTCCTCTAAAACATCTAACCTACGCCCCTTCTTTTCGAAATGCCGAATATTGTTACCGCCTATGGCATTAGGCACGTGTCCAGTAATTAACAGATAATTGGCAAAGGATGAATTTAGGGGATTGGTGCCGTTCTTTCTCAAAAGATGTTCTTTATATCTGACTGTGAAAGCACATCCAGTTTGCCCCATATAATAGGATCAGCAGGTATCGCTGATGATATTATAAGCGTCAAAACATTCTGTAGGGGAGCGAATGGATTTCAGATTATGAATGAAGTTTCTCTTTAGATTATTATTAGTAGAGATGGCAACATTGCAGTTGTATTTGTTGCGAAGCATGCGTTGAATCTGATAAGAAATGGGTCGTATGAAATACATAGAAAAACTTTTTTTTTGGGGGGGGGGGGGGGTGGTTAATATCAGTGCATGAGGTGTTGGGCGTGGTAGTTCTTGCAGTTTTCTTTTTTAGGATATCGTCCACTATGTTAGGCGTATATTCGTTATTGACTGATATGGTTTTAAGTAAATTAATCTCCTCATTAAACTTTTATGTTGAAAGTGGTATAGAGGTGGCTCGGTGGATGGCAGAATGAAAAAAGGCCATTGTTTGAGACTGTGGATGAGAAGAGGAAGCAGGCTGAGGTGTCAGGTCAGAGGGGTGTTCTGAACACAATTTCGTCACAAAGCAGCTCAATAGGCTGTGGAGTGGAAGCAATAGAACAGTGCATCACCATTGACTAGACACCAATTTATTGTACACGTAAGTCAGGTATTACCCAAAAGGAACAAGCAGTACAAATTACAAAATAATATTCTTTTCCTTTAAGTCACTCAAACATGTAAACAGGCAAATAGAAATCATTTAACTGAAAGCCTTTTAAGAAAGCAAGACTAGAAAATTTGAATGATGAGTTAAAGTCATATTTGAATAGGCTTTGACCGAGCACATATTTTAAAATGAAATACTACCTTTAAGGAACCAGCGTTCAAAATTAATTCCATTATCCTCAACAACCATATTACATCCAAGACATTTAAGATTAAACAGTAATATATAACATCAGAGAGCTGCAGTCCAAAGTTTTAAGCAGCACGTTTCAGATGGACTGCACTGCAACAGTTCAATACAAGTCGCTCAGTTAATTCCCTGGCAACATAACATACATCACAAGTCTAGCCCTAGGACGGCACCGACACCCCGCAATTTAGCACGCGAAAAACTACAGCGATGCACTCATCACGTATCCTCACTAAATCCAAGAACACAGAGCCTGCTCCCCAATAGCGGAACATTTACCCACCTGGAGCGTGATGGTTTGCGTAATGCTGATCGCGCTCTTAACCCTAACACCAGTTCAAATACTAGTCAGTCTGCAATGTTGAACCGCCATACACATTCCTTCAGTTACTGCATAGAAAGCCAATGTGATAGGCAAACAGACCAGCATATGATGAAAGCTTAAGCAATTTCCTTACTAAACAACCCCTTATGAATAGCAGCGGTAATTTCTTTTTTAAACGTGAGCACACCCACAATCAAAAGACGAACAACGCCAATCATAAGGACAGTAGCACCTAAGCAAGTAGCAATGGTAACTTCTGCTTCGATTGGCTACAAATCAGCGCGTGATTTAACACACCAGAGAACAGCCTTTACAACATAACCGTCAATACAACAGCAAATTATTCGCACGTGTACTCCCCCACGATTTCGATTCGCATAGACAAAACGTGGAGAACGTATCACTTAGACCAACATAATGGTGCTCCCGCAGTTACCCCAAATAACTGACACCCTTACTTGCACAGCAAAGAACCAGACCTAATGAAACCACCACAGTTTTCGCCTCTAAATTGTCACAGTACAAGTGGGACTCAATCACAAATGTAATTTTACATCACCAGTTCCCGTATAGTTAATACAAGCGCCTGATTTTCACCCGTTTATAACGACAGGCAGGAACATCGTACGGAAAAGAGCGTAGACACAAGCTCTTACCAACTCTCTTCTCCGAAAGCTGCCACCGCACTGGGATATCCAACGCAAAAACCGTTACTCCTCCACACCAATTACAGGACGCCCGCTTCCCGCTGCTTGCTACGGCGCCTTCCGTTCAGAGCCTACTTGTATATCTCCGTGGGATAGGTCCGGTCCCACACTCGCTGCGTCAACCCGACAACCGTATTCCACCACGTCCCGGAGCACACACACCACAGGACCGCGCCTCGTTACTCCTCGCGTAGGCCCCAGAGATCGCTGCTTACCGCCCTGACCGTGGGCAGGAAGGATAAAACACCTGAGTGGCACTATCGATATGGGCCGCCACGGCTCATGCTCCCCAGCAGAAAACAGAAACTATCCCCCCCCCCTCCTTCTCCCTTATTTTCTTCCAGAGGGGTCACTTTCCTCCCTGACGTGAATCTGGAAGACCTATCCCACCCTAGGTTTCCTACTATTAAACTGACCGAATTTACGATACACAACACCTTATATGGTAGGTGGATCAAAACAAAATGTCCAGACACTCTGTTACCAAAATAGTACTGAAACAGATGACAGAGTAAAGGCCGAAATACTAAATGTCTTTTTCCAAAGCTGTTTCACAGAGGAAGACTGCACTGTAGTTCCTTCTCTAGACTGTCGCACAGATGACAAAATGGTAGATATCGAAATAGACGACAGAGGGATAGAGAAACAACTAAAATCGCTCAAAAGAGAAAAGGCCGCTGGACCTGATGGGATACCAGTTCGATATTACACAGAGTACGCGAAGGAACTTGCCCCCCTTCTTGCAGCGGTGTGCCGTAGGTCTCTAGAAGACCGTAGCGTTCCAAAGGATTGGAAAATGGCACAGGTCATCCCCTATATCAAGAAGGGACGTCGATGTTTGCTAATGTTAGCGTCAATTGCCAGGGCCTTGGCCAACGTGGCAGCAGGTGTGGTGCGTTGGAGCGGTGGCCAATGTCACCGTCTACTACCAGGATCTGTGTCAGGGTAGCAGAAGTGGCAAGGAGGTGGAACGTTTGCTGATGTGTCTATGGCCAGGACGTGGGCCGATGTGAGTTTCTATTACCGTGACCTGGGCAAGGGTGGTAGCCTTCAATAACAGGTGGCCTTTGACCAACATTGCATCAATAAGTGTGTGCATTTGATAGTTTTGTTATTGTAATTATGAAAAGTTTTATCAAATCATTATTGGCCAATGCCGAAAACAATTTGTAAAGTTATTTGTGGGGAGCATGGGGGCTAAAAATAGGCTGTTTAGGTTTTTATGTTTGTAACGCCACATAGCGTTCTGAATGAAAATCACTGCTGTCTGCAGCCTGTGGCTGGCTTGTATTACTAGAATATTTGCTATTGTAGTGTTAGGCAGCGGAATGTGAACAGTGCGTAGCGTTGGTCGGTTGGAGGTGAGCGACGAGCAGTGGTGGATGTGGGGAGAGAGATGGCAGACTTTTAAGAGCGCACAATCTGGACATGTCTCCACCAAAAGAGTAAATTTATAGTACTGGATGTCATATATATATATATATATATATATATATATATATATATATATATATATATAATTTGAACATTTGAACATCATCAAGATAAATACATTGTGCTCTATCATCAAAGTCTTTCATTTGGTGACTATGCCCATCAGTAGATAGTGCCTTCAGTAGCTAGAACCTTTTATTTAGCTGTCAGAAGTGGCGCTCGCTGTATTGTAGTAGTTGGAGTGGCGTAGATTTTTGTGAGGTAAGTATTTTATGAAAGATATAGGTTAGGATGGCATCAGGAGCTAGGAGGTGGAGCAGTGGTCAATATGAGCGCCTATTGCCAGGACCTTGACCAGGGTAGCAGTTGGAGTGATGAGTTGTAGCGTTGGCTGATGAGAGTGTCTATTGCCGGACTTCAGCCAATGTGAGAGCAGGCGCCAGGACATTGCGTGGTTGCCAATGTTAGTGTCTATCGCCAGGTCCTAGGCCAGGGTCTCAGCAGACATGAAGAGGTGGCGCGGTGGCTGATGTGAGCATCTATTGCCAGGAAATGGTTTAGGGTGGCAGCCGGCACAAGCAGTTGGAGCAGTGGCCAATGTGGGCATCTGTTTCGACGACTTGGGTAGAGTGTGCGATATTCGCCGGTTTAGGCTTCATTAAAGCAGCAAATAGTTAATACTTTCTGCGAGAAGGCAAAAACTTGTTTATGAAGAATGATTAATGTATAATAAGGCGTGACAAAACGAGTGCCTATTGCCAGGACCTTGGCCAGGTTGGCAGCAGGCGTGATTAGGTGTAGCGGTGGCTGATGAGAGTGTCTATTGCCAGGACTTTGGCCTGGGTGGCAGCAGGCACGAGAAGGTTGCGTGGTTGCTGATGTTAGTGACTATCCCCAGGTCCTAGGCCAGGGTGGGTGCAGGCATGAGAAAGGTGGAATTTCCTAAGTAATGTAATTCGTCGTCTTTGGGCGGCAATATAAACAGAAAAATACGGATAAACACGTGATCCTTCACTATTTTGTTCCGTGGAGAACAAATGAAGCCTTGAGCGATAAAGACTTTCGCTGTTTTTCTTAAGTAAGACTGATGCAGATTTGTGACGGTCTGATCTAACTTCTTACTAAATGTATAAAAACGTGTTCCGTCTAAGTTGAAGTGAAGTGTAAAGAAAGAAGAACGGTTCTGATTTATCGTGGCGACCCCTGGCGACTCAAGAGGGCAATGGCTATATAAAAGAGCGCTCAATAAACATGAAACGGACATAAAAATCTACCGTCTTTGTAGTACTAAGCTTAAAGTGCGACATATTTTTTGGTTATAATAAATATTTGTTCTGTAAATATTGGATCATTTATCAGTGCTCATTCCTATCATCTGCTCAGTATTATTTTCATTTTAATTATACATTTTTCTAAGATTACAGACATCTAGATCAGCAGTCCAATGTGCGTGTTACACGGACAATAACAAAACTGTTTTATGGTCTTCTTGCAACAGCTTTGATAATGAATTTCCCTCATGTGTGATATTACAGTTGTGTTTGCGCCCTTAAGAACTTTCTGGTCCCTTAGAAAATTGTTTTGTCATAAGAATAACTTCACGACCGGGTGTGATTGTATCTACTATCATGAAGTAATTAGAAAGACGATAATGCAATTCCTTAATCAATAGCTGTGTCTGCTCCAAGCCACGGGAAACTGCAAGTAAAGACTGTTCACATTTCATAATGAAATATTTTATGACAATGGTCAATCCATGATATTTACGCCAATTGTGATTGATAAAACAGCAAGCGAAATCTCAAATTCCAACTTTTCCACTGAGTAACAACATCACTTTTATTTGGTTACATCACACTTGGCGCCCTAACAGGGATCTGACCAAAAAATTAGTTCAAATTCTTGCAACAGTTTCTATATGCTTGTGTTAATAAATGTTCTGTCGTTTTATGTACACATCATCTCTCTGAGAGAAAGACGCTAAATATGCTGGTCGATAACACAGATTAATTACCGAGAGAAAGAAAGAGAAAAAGAGACGTGAATTTGCTGAGACAACATAGCGGTAATGAAGCCATCAAAAAGTAAGTGAGAATTTTGTATATGCAGTGTAGTGCTTCAGTAGCAACGTTTCTGTTCCACGTCGAACCCCATCCTTTCTATCTCCTTCCCGCTATAGAAAATCTGCTCTATTTTATCTTATAAAGCAAAATCTTCGTAGTCTGATAGTACAAATTTTTTTTCTCCATTGTTAGAATAGCTGTATTACATTTTCAACATGGTGGATACTCTGTTCAATTTGCAGTGAAGAGCATCTTCGTTCATTTGCCTGAAACGTTTAGGTTCCATCTTGTCTTCTCGCAAGATAGAATTTTATTTGTTGCTCACGCGAGAGCCGTTCTCTTAGCGGATTCACCACGACACTAACAAACGAAGAATGCCTTGCGTAGCACGTGATTTTCTGACGAAAATAGCAGATAGTAATCAGAGACAGGTGACAACAGGGGACAGTAGTGAAGACGTTAACAGTATTCCATACCCCTTACCATCGTGAACGGTAGGTTCCCGTCTTGAAATTGAACTAACTACTTCTGTAACAGGGGAAAGTGACCCTTAAGTCCAAACTCTTGCCGCTGCAGCTACAAATGACTTTGGTGCGTTAATGGAAATGCTGAAACAAGAGTTTGACGCAGTAGATGAGACTATAAAAACACAAAACGAAACTGTTGTTTCTCGAAACTGTTGTTTGTCTCGAAATTTGGTAGAAAATCCGAAGAAATTCTGGTCGTATGTAAAATACACAAGCGGCAAGATGCAGTCAACACCTTCGCTGCGCAGTGCCGATGGTACTGTTATCGACGACTGTGCCGCTAAAGCGGAGTTATTGAACGCAGTTTTCCGAAATTCCTTCACCAGGGAAGACGAATGGAATATTCCAGAATTTGAAACACGAACATCTGCTAGCATGAGTTTCTTAGAAGTAGATACCTTAGGGGTTGCGAAGCAACTCAAATCGCTTAATACGGGCAAGTCTTCAGGTCCAGATTGTATACCGATTAGGTTCCTTTCAGATTACGCTGATACTATAGCTCCCTACTTAGCACTCATATACAACCGCTCGCTCACCGATAGATCTGTACCTACAGATTGGAAAATTGCGCAGGTCGCACCAGTGTTTAAGAAGGGTAGTAGGAGTAATCCATTTAACTACAGACCTATATCATTGACGTCGGTTTGCAGTAGGGTTTTGGAGCATATACTGTATTCAAACATTATGAACCACCTCGAAGGGAACGATATATTGACACGTAATCAGCATGGCTTCAGAAAACATCGCTCTTGTGCAACGCAGCTAGCTCTTTATTCGCACGAAGTTATGGCCGCTATCGACAGGGGATCTCAAGTTGATTCCGTATTTCTAGATTTCCGGAAAGCTTTTGACACCGTTCCTCACAAGCGACTTCTAATCAAGCTGCGGAGCTATGGGGTATCGTCTCAGTTGTGCGACTGGATTCGTGATTTCCTGTCAGGAAGGTCGCAGTTCGTAGTAATAGACGGCAAATCATCGAGTAAAACTGAAGTGATATCAGGTGTTCCCCAGGGAAGCGTCCGAGGACCTCTACTGTTCCTGATCTATATAAATGACCTGGGTGACAATCTGAGCAGTTCTCTTAGACTGTTCGCAGATGATGCTGTAATTTACCGTCTAGTAAGGTCATCCGAAGACCAGTATCAGCTGCAAAGCGATTTAGAAAAGATTCTGTATGGTGTGTCAGGTGGCAGTTGACGCTAAATAACGAAAAGTGTGAGATGATCCACACGAGTTCCAAAAGAAATCCGTTGGAATTCGATTACTCGATAAATAGTACAATTCTCAAGGCTGTCAACTCAACTAAGTACCTGGGTGTTAAAATTACGAACAACTTCAGTTGGAAGGACCACATAGATAATATTGTCGGGAAGGCGAGCCAAAGGTTGCGTTTCATTGGCAGGACACTTAGCAGATGCAACAAGTCCACTAAAGAGACAGCTTACACTACACTCGTTCGTCCTCTGTTAGAATATTGCTGCGCGGTGTGGGATCCTTACCAGGTGGGATTGACGGAGGACACCGAAAGGGTGCAAAAAAGGGCAGCTCGTTTTGTATTATCGCGTTATAGCGGAGAGAGTGTGACAGATATGGTAAGCGAGTTGGGATGGAAGTCATTACAGCATAGACGTTTTTCGTCGCGGCGAGACCTTCTTACGAAATTTCAGTCACCAACTTTCTCTTCCGAATGCGAAAATATTTTGTTGAGCCCAACCTACATAGGTAGGAATGATCACCAAAATAAAATAAGAGAAATCAGAGCTCGAACAGAAAGGTTTAGGTGTTCGTTTTTCCCGCTCGATGTTCGGGAGTGGAATAGTAGAGTGATAGTATGATTGTGGTTCGATGACCCCTCTGCCAAGCACTTAAATGTGAATTGCAGAGTAGTCATGTAGATGTAGATGTTAACGCCCGATTAGATGCTGTAAGCGAATCAGTAAAAACACGGCCCAATCAAAACAGATCTGCTTAAAGAAATTACGGCTGAGCTAAATACCCAATTGGCTGAAGTGCAATTTAAGATCAGAGATCAAATTCATAAAATGCAGAAACAGGTGAAAAGTGAAATAGCTTAAGTATCTGGAATATTAAACACAAAAATTCAGGCAGCTGCCAAAGAAATAAACTCAGTTAGAAATGCGGTATCTGACATTGAAGGTGTCGAGGCAGATAGACTCAATCAATATCGAAGAACAGGTTGAGAGCACCGTGAAAGCACACACGGAGGCATTGTCGGAACACTACGGTGAATGGATAAAGGGTAAAGACATTTTTATCGAAAATAAGGTTAGGGAGGAGCTTAGGGAGACTATCAAGGATGTCACATATGAAATCTTAGCTGCTCCTGGTAAGTCGGGTGACACAGTGGTTTCTGAATTGGGACAGGTTTGGAGGACACTTGCACGGGATCTTCCTGAGTGGAAGCAGCAAGTAGTGGACGAGGTCAGAATGCTGAGAAAGTGGGTAGAAAATCCGCGCACGCATACGCAAGCTATAGGGAACAACTCTACAGACGGTGACGAATGTCAGTCAACTACTTTGATTCAATGCCTGATTGCATGCAAAACAACAGTGCTGTTGAGTCCTGAGTAGGGAAAGTAAATGATCTGCCCACAACTGTGAGTTTAAAGCAAGAGGAAAATGTGATTAAGGGTCGCACTTTTCATATTTTTCATCCGCAGAATCGAGAAATACACCCGATCGTCTTCCTTAAGAATTTTTCCGGCATATTTTCCAGGAGGTGGACAGACAGATAGCTTATTCATTTCGTCACTGGCTTTATTTCCGGTGCTGCAGCATTATGGGGAACGGAAATGGTAGACACGTGCAGGAATTATAAAGAGTTTGAGAAAATGTTCTTGGCAAAGTTTTGGAGTAATGGTGTACAGCAGAGATTAAGGAAGGAGGTGTATGGTGCGGAAATTTTCAATGAGAAGCGTGGAAGTCTCCGGCGATACTTTGAGAAGTATCTAGCAAAAATTAAATTCTGGAATTCTCCGATTACTTCCAAGGACGTAATTAGGATTCTCGGAAGAAAACGCCCTGTGACTATTAGAGAGAAACTAGCAAATGTGTCCGAAGAAGACACGGATGCATTCCTTTCTGTGCTGGATTCCTTAGATTTAATTAGCGAGGATGTGCGCTCCAAGGTTGGCAGCGGCAAATTCTTCCCTGGCAGCCAGCAGAACGCATCACACGCGGACAACAATGCGCTGAAGGAGAGGGCGCGCTACTGCGACCGCTGGGGCCAGCCTGCCAGCCGTTATCAAAACACAAGCGGCAATAGCTTTACACGGAAGCAGAAAACCAATGACAGTAATCAGCAGATGTACCACCCAATTTACAACCACCAGGTACGACTTCAGAACGGAAACCGACCCTTTAATTCTGCGCCTGATCAGTATGGAAATTGTCCACAAACGAGTGGTAATTTTTCAAATGGGCCAAAGTTATAGGTGGAAAAATAGCAAGTGGCATGGGCAAGGCGGAGGCCACCCAGTACAGCATCAGAACAACTTTTCACTGGACAGAGGACCGCGGAACAATTACAAACGGCACCAAATGCGAACTTTCCTTCACAAGGAAATGGTTTTCCCGGCAACCAAAAGATCGAGTGACAGCACCCGTCTCAAGTATTCTATTCACAAGTGAATGCACCTAGTGGATTTGGCCCCTTTACACCGGCATTTGTATCACATAACCAGCACCAATATGAAACGGAACAAACACTTACGGCCATGAATGACAAGCAGACTAAACATCCTGCGGAAAATTAGAGGCATTGCCTTACAGCCTCCTAGAGGCGGCTGCCGGTTCGAGTGCGGGCAGGGTTCAGGGTATGTTAATGCGATTCGGTACGGCCGTGAGACCGACTTACGAGATGACCTTGCACCTGACAAAGAAGCTCAAGACATTAACGACATTTATGATGAACAGGTCCAAGCTTCGATTAAGATTTCTATTGCCAACATTCCTGTCACAGCCATTGTTGATACAGGAGCAAACATCAATGTTATGTCATCATGTCTCTTCAGACACGTATCTTCTGTTTCAATAGTTTTATCATTGCCGATTCAGGGTTACTCCATATCGGGAGCGATTGGTCCATTGAAACAGAGAGTTAGTTTACAGACACAGCCTCAACTGCAGATAGAATCTGTTATGGTTTCTTGCCTCTGGCGTACTGGAAATTTCCTTGTGTGAGTAGCTAATGATAAGTATTGTGTGGAACAGCGCACTGACTACATGTTAACGACTGCTACATGGAAACTTGAACTATTAAATGCTAAGTGTGGAAAAATTGTTTATAGTGATGGACATGAACTGATATATCTTCAACAAGCTAAACCAGAAAATTAAGGTTGCAGAAAGAATTTGAATATTTTCATTTAAATTAGTATACAAAAAAGCTTGCAAGATGATTGCTCGGAGCTATTTAAATATGTAAAGGTGAGAAATGATGGAGGAGTTTACTTAAATAAGCACTTCTCTCAAGGTACGATAAGATTTATAGATTTATTTTTAATAATGTGAGTACTTGAAGTTCCGTTGTAAACGCCCAAATTACCTGCTTAAAAAAAGGTACTTGTTCAAACAGTCCAGGCAATGGACAGGAGTAGAAGAAATATCTTAGCTTAAAGTTCAGTTAAAGAGTGCTGTTAAATGAGAAAACAAGTGGTAACCCACATGTGTTCACGCAAGGAGACAATAAGCTGTAGTAGACTAAGTTAGTTGAAATACAGTACAAAGAGGCAAACCACGAAGCATGAATAATGTAGCGTCAGTACTCCACGAGTCCATTAATTGCTATGAAAGTAAACTGTTTACCTGTGATCTGAGCCCAAGCTAAAGAGTATATGAGGAATGTTAGCTGACGAATTGATTTCAGTAGAATCAAGGTACTAAAAAACCACACAGCAAGCCCCCTGTATCATAAATAAGTCAAAGTAAAGAGCTTCAGAAGTTTTGTAGTGTGATCTAGCGACCACCCAATACCTTAATTGAAGGCTAATCTAAAGAACAAGCAGTGCTGTGATGTTTAAACTTAATACTGACTATAACCAGAGTAAGACGTAGAACTAGCTAAGCATGCTGTAATAAAAGAGGTTAAAATTTATATATGTGAATATGTTTATAATGATAATTTTATTTACATGCAGATTTTGTTGCAAAAATGTCTTATAAGACACTCCTCTTATGAAATCCATTTTCCTTGTGCCTGTTCCTTTTAATCCTGGTTCATTAACCCAGACCAAGTGTCGACTTGTAAAAGTCACGTGTGCTTGGGGGCAAAGCAGTGCTTATGAGAAGTGAGGCACGTAGCACGATGAACTGTGCTAGCTTTGGTAATGTTTGTTATGAACAGGTTGCATAAACCCAGTGAAATGTGGGTAATTCTATTCATGCGAAACATAGTAGACACTTGTTACTCTATTTGATTTTTATTTTATTTTACAGAGAACGCTTGCTGAGTACATGAAGCGGAGAGGGAGACCTGTTGTTATCCTGTCTGCACTAAAATTTAAACATTTTTGGCAGGCACAAAGTAAAGCACAAAAGAAAAGGTCATCGTTAAATGCGTACTCGTTGAGTAGTAGAAATGCTCCGTGGCAGTAGAAAATAATCTTGGGGACACTAAAGAATAAATGCAATGAGTGTTGCGAAATCTGTACTTTTCACAATGAGGAGATGAGCCCTTAAAAGAAAGTTTGAAAGAATATTTTTAGGTTCAGTAGTGAAAGTAAACCTTGAGATATAAAGAGTCCATTCATGAAGCAGTTGCTCACTGGACTTAACAAAAGGAATGATCATTAATTGTAAATATTAGCTCGTAAGTGATCTTTTGTAAATAGTAGAATATAAGACTCTCTGTACCATTGGAGGAAACCTGTAAATTTGACTGTTCTGTAAATGGTCGCTATCGACGAAGGAATTGATCACGAATGCAGTGGGAAGATGCACATTAAAGTGTGACATGCATAATAAAAATAACTATTCAGTGTGTATTAGTGGTAGTGTTATCCTGCAAGTATAAAGAGAAGTCAATGCTACGGCCATAGGTGCAACGCAAAGTTCCGTGTTGTTATAAGTGCACTGACAGCTAAAATATTCGTCGTCACCTACCTGTGAGCCTCACGGGAGGCAGTTGACAGGGAAGTATGGAGGCAGCTTCAGTGTCCGGCTCCGATGGAAAACGCGCGCGAGTTGTGTGTATCGATGCACTCGCGTGATGCTAAGTTCACAAAAAAAAGGGCGATCGAAGACCGGCAACTCTGTTACAGCCTGAGCGCGAACGGATACCGAGTATTGGAGCTCACGCAACTCTGTGCAATCGCTGTCAGTGGCTGACGAGTGGGTGACGAAACAATCCAAACTTTAAACTGCTAACCGCCATGACTTCAATCGTACATACTAGAGGAAAGACATTTGCACACTTGTGTGACTACATTTTCATACGTAAATTAAGCCATTTTCGTGAGTTGAAGTTAAGATGAGTGGGAAGTAGATTAGATTGTCAGATTACTCAGACCTTACAGCCATTACTACCGGCACTTTTGAACACTGCTAAAATGAATTATAATCCTGTCTCTTGATGGACAAAGAAAGTGAATGGGCACTATAGGAAGACCCTGAACTCCAGACCAGTCCCGATCCTTAACCGATGTATCCAGTAGGTTGTAAATTATACTAAAAATTTTTCTCTTCTTCTGTTTCATATTGTAAATAAATACCCGGGAAGCCACTTGAGTACCTGGCACTACAGTGGAATGGACAGATGTACTACATGATGAACGCCGTAGACAGCTATCACAGAAAGTGAAAGCATCACGAAGTGTAGTGCTACGTTATTAAACTGTAATTGAACCACAATAAGTCAACAGAGGAACACCGTGCCAGCGTCCACGAATGGGTAGACCATGTTGCAGCCGTGATCTCTCATGCTGCTGAATTGTCAATCCCACGATCATCCGGTCATCCCAAGAGGCGTCCTGTCCCTTGGTGGACCACTGAGTGCCACTCAGCCATCCGCGCCCGCCGTGCAGCACTGCGCCGCTTCAAGTGCCGTCCCTCAGCTGACAATCTTGCGGCCTTTCGGGTGGCAAGGGCCAGAGCACGGCGAGTGATTAAAGAGAGCAAACGACGGTCATGGCAATCGTTCTTAAATTCCATCTCTCGCTCCACTAGTTCTACGAAAGTATGGGAAGCCATCAGGAGGATTTCCGGGAAACTCAGCCAGCTACCTGTCACGGCATTGCTGCATCAGGGATGTCTCCTCACGGTGCCGAGAGACATTGCCCAGACACTGGCCATGCATTTTGCGGAATCTACCGCCACTATTAACTGTGATCCAGATTTCTGCCGCTACCGCACTGCCGTCGAAAGGGGTCACTTGGACTTCCGGTCTCTAAATTCTGAACCCTATAACTGCCCCTTCACAATGTGGGAACTGGATTCTGCGCTGTCTGTGGCTCATGATACTGCGCCTGGTCATGATCAAATCCGGTACAGCATGCTGCGGCACCTGTTGCTGCCATCCAAGGAAGTTCTCCTGAACTGTTTCAATATGATATGGTTATCTGGCACGTACCCTGACTCGTGGAGGGAGGCAATTTTGATTCCCCTCCTCAAACCAGGGAAGGACCGAATGCATCCCAGTAGTTATCGGAGTATTGCCTTGACGAGCTGTGTTGGGAAGACGTTGGAACGCATGGTCAACCGCCGCCTGGTTTGGCTGCTCGAGACCAGGCAGCTCCTTAGCCCCTCTCAGTGTGGCTTTCGGAGATGTCGTTCCACTCTAGACAACTTGACCCTGCTTGAGGCCGCCATCCAGCAGGCCTTTCTACGTAACCAGCATTGTCTAGGGATCTTCTTTGACATTAATAAGGCGTATGACACTACTTGGCGCCGCCTTATCCTCAATCAACTCCATGAGTGGGGCTTTCGTGGCCGTCTCCCCATCTTCATTCGGTCCTTTCTTTCTCACCGCCTCTTTCGGTATCGGGTTGGTAATGTGCTATCGGATTTGTACGTGCAGGAGAATGGTGTTCCTCAGGGCAGCGTTTTAAGTGTCACCCTCTTTGCCGTTGCTATTAACAGTATCACGTCCACTATCCGGAGTCCTGCCCAATGCTCCTTGTTTGTGGACGATTTTGCTGTTTTCTGTTCTTCCTCCAGTCTTGTCAGTGCTAGTCGGCAGTTACAGCTTACGATAAAGCGCTTAGAGGCATGGACTTCAAAGACGGGTTTTACCTTTTCTGCAGACAAATCTGTGTGTGTTCATTTTAATCGTTCTCGGCGTCTTTTTACCTCCCCTGAATTGCGTCTGAGGGACACCGTTCTTCCTTTTAGAGACACTGTGAGGTTCCTGGGCCTCACTTTTGATTCCAAGTTGTCGTGGTTGCCTCACCTTAAAGACCTCAAGGTGCGGGCCCTGAAGGCACTGAATATTTTGAAGTGTCTGAGCCATCGGTCCTGGGGAGCAGATCGGGCGAGTCTGCTGCAGTTTTATAGGACTTTCGTCCGATCGCGTCTAGACTATGCTTGCACCGTGTATGGGTCAGCAAGGCCTTCGTATCTAAAGATCCTTGACGCAGTACACCATAAGGGTATCAGGCTGGCCACTGGTGCCTTCCGTACCAGTCCCATCCCCAGCCTGTGTGCTGAGGCAGGGGAACCGCCGCTCGCCATCCGGCGGAAACTCCTCATGGTGCGACGGGTGTGTCATTTCCTTGCCTGTCCTACCTCCCCTGCGTACCCTACCGTTGCCCGACCGCCTATGGAACGTCTCTTTTCCAGTCGTCCCAGGGCAACAAAACCATTTGGGATTCGTGCCAAGCATTTGCTTGAGTCCCTTGGTGTGGAGCGTGTGGCCCCCCAACGACAAGGTTTTACTCGCCTGCCTCCCTGGTTGCTCCAGAGGCCCAGCATCCTTTTAGACTTGTCGGAGAACCGGAGGAACTGCACTCCGGCGTTTGTTTTTACCTCCTTATTTTACGATATTTTAAACCAGCATCCGGACCATGTACCTGTATTCACAGATGGCTCTAAACAGGGGGACACTGTTGGTTGTGCTGTTGTTTTCCCTGATCGAGTCGTCAAGTTACGGCTTCCTGCGGTGTTTACCATCCTCGATGCCGAATTGTTTGCAATATTGCGGGCATTGGAGCAGATGAGATGTGTTCCCAGTATTAAGTTCCTCATCTGTTCTGACTCCCTGAGTGCCCTTCAGACCATTCAACACTTGTACCCAGCGGATACGGTCGTCCAGAACATCCATGATGCCCTACTCCACCTGCAACGGCAGGGGAAGGAGGTTTCTTTCTGCTGGGTGCCGGGGCACGTGGGTATTAGGGGAAACGAACTGGCGGATGTGGCTGCCAAAGATGCATGTTCCCTCCCTCACGTTGTTGAATGTGCCGTCCCCCTCCATGCTGTAACCTCCCTTTTGCGTTTTCGTGTTATGCATCAATGGGAAGAGGAGTGGTTGGCAGTTTCTGACAATAAGCTGCGTCTGGTAAAGGCCACTACGCGACCATGGCGTACGTCCTACCAGTCATACAGGCGGGATGAGGTTCTCCTCACTCGCCTCCGCATTGGACACAGTCCCTTCACGCATGGTTTTTTACTCCGGCGGGAGGACCCCCCAATCTGCAGTGCTTGTGGCGTCCAGATTACTGTCCGCCACATTTTACTTGAGTGTCTTTTATTCTCTGACCAGAGGGCGGTGGTTTCCTTGCCACCGGATTTGCCCTCTATTTTGCAAGACGACGCAGCGACTGTGGTTACGGTTTTAGGGTTTTGTGTCCTGTCCAATCTGTTGCCTCGGATTTTAGGGAGAAGGTTTTAATGTGCTGCTGGGTGACTGGCTCACCCAGTTTTTAGGTAAGAGGTCCGCCAGTCACGATTACCTCCTTGTTTCACTTCGGTATCTGTTCTCTTTTCCTTGTGTTTCCTTTCCTATTTTAGTGTATTTCTTCTCCTCTTATTTTGCCTCTGTATGTGCGCATTTGGAACTGCGTCAGGCCTGTGTCTTTTAGCCGTTCTCCTTGTTCGGCGTCCGTCTTCGTCCCTTCACCGCCTGTGTTCCTGTTTCTATGCGCTTGGGCGCTGATGACCACGCTGTTTAGCGCCCGTAAACCTCAAACACACACACACACACACACACACACAACAGAGGCTCGAACACTGTCCACTCTAGTTTAGTAAAAATAAAAGCTCACTGTACTCATGTATTAGTTGTTAAGCTCAAGAGAATGTAAATCCTGAATTCTATCCCCTGAAGTGAGAAATGAACGTTCACATATTGTTATAAGCGAATATATATCAATCTCAAATATGCACATAAATGTGAATCTTGGTATTAAGTAATGAAGTGACTGATGAACAAAGAGTGAAAAAATTTATTTAGAAAAATGATAAATCCTGATATATGTTTATAAATTTAATATCAAGTTATGTACTTAGTACACCAGTAACTTCCGAAGTTATGTAAGTGTCATACCAAAAATCACGAATATCTCGTGATGACATGAGGATCGAGGTAACCTTCAGCATTCCCTCTATCCTCATTTGAGGAAATGTGATATACGCTATTTTTGGCATCATTAAAACAGCAAATAGTTAATACTTTAAGCCAGAAGGCAAATACTTGTTTATAAAGAATGATTCATGTATAATAAGGCGTCGCATAGCGACGGTGGAATTTCCTAAATAAAGTAATTCGTCGTCTTTGGGCGGCAATATAAACAGAGAAATACGGATAGATATGTGATCCTTCACTATTTTGTTCGCTTGAGGACAAATGAAGCCTTGGGCGCCGAAGAATTTTGCTGTTTTTCTTAAGAAAGACTGATGCAGATTTGTGGCGGTCTGATCTAACTTCTTACTAAATGTATGAAAACCTGTTCCGTCTAAGTTGGAGTGAAGTGTAAAGAAAGAAGAACGGTTCTGATTTATCGTGACGACCCCTGGCGACTCAAGAGGGCAATGGCTATATAAAAGAGCGCTCAATGAATATGAAACGGACATAAAAATCTAGCGTCATTGTAGTACTAAGCTTAAAGTACGACATATTTTTTAGTTATAATAAATATTTGTTCTGGAAATATTGGATCATTTAACAGTGCTCATTCCTATCATCTGCTCAGTATTATTTTCATTTTAATTATACATTTTTCTAAGATTACAGACATCTAGATCAGCAGTCCAATGTGCGTGTTACACGGACAATAAGAAAACTGTTTTATGGTCTTCTTGCAACAGCTTTGATAATGAATTTCCCTCATGTGTGATGTTACAGTTGTGTTTGCGCCCTTAAGAACTTTGTGGTCTCTCAGGAAATTGTTTTGTCATCAAAATAGCTTCACGAACGGGTACGATCGTATCTACGATCGTGAAGTAATTAGAAGGACGATAATGCCATTTCTTAAACAATAGCACGCTAGCTGTGACTGCTTCAAGCCATGTGAAACGGCAAGTAAAGACAATTCACATTTCCTAATGCAATATTTTATGACAGTGGTCAATCCATGATATTTACGCCAATTGTGAGTGATAAAACAGTAAGCGGAATCTAAGCAGAATCTCAAATTCCAACTTTTCCAACATCATTTCTGTTTCCAACATCATTTGTGTGGCAGCAGTTGTGTGGAGGTGGCACCGTGGCTGATGTGAGCGTCTGTTGCCAGGATTCGGGGCCAGGTTGGCAGGCAGGCACGACGAGGTGGAGTGGTGGCTGATTTGAGTGTCTACAGCCACTTTCTGGGCGAGAGTGGCTGCATTCTCGTAAAGGTCAATTGGAGGCCGATGTGAACGCGTATTACCAGGACCTGGGCCATGGTGGCAACAGTCGCGAGGAGGTTGAGTGTTTGCCGGTGTTAGCAGCAGGCGTGAAGAGCTGACGTGGTAGCCGATGTGAGTATTTATTGCCAGGTCGTGGGCCAGGGTGGTAGCACGAGCAAGGAGATGGCACAGTGGTTGATTTGAGACTAAGGTGCCTGAACGTGGGACAGGGTGTCAGCATGCTAGAAGAGGTCCAGCGGTGGCTGATGTGAGCATCTATTGTCAGGACCTGAGCCGCAGTAAAAGCAGGCATGTAGAGTTGGAGGCCAATTTGAGCGTCTATTGCCAGAACATAGGGGTGGGGCGGCTTGTCTACTGCCAAGATTTGAGCTAGGGTAGCAGCATGTGTGAGGAGGTGACGCTGTCTCCTATGTAACGATATCTTGCCATTACCTGGACGGCAGTTATGATTAGGTGGAGTAGTGGCTGATGTGACCGTGTATTGCCAGGACTTCTGCCAGGGTGGCAGCTGGTGCAAGGAGGTCGTATGCTGGCCAATGTGAGCATCTGTAGCCTGGATCAGGGTAAGGAAGGCAGCAGGAGTGGGGAGGTGGCGTAGTGGTATATTTGAGCATCTATTGCCAGAACCTGATCCAGGGTGGCAGCAGGAGTAGGGAAGTGGAGCAGTAGCCAATTAGAGCTTCTTTTATTAATGGACTGAGATCCGCCTCGATTGCGAAAAAACACCTAGTGTTTACCTAGGTTTCGGTGTAGATAACTACACCTTCTTCAGAACAATAAACTCAAAAGTGTCTATAAAGACCTTTGTCAATAATTAAAAGCTCAGCATAGCTATATATTTATAAAAGAAAAAGATGACACATAAAAGTACATGTGAACAAAGTCAAAAGAATAACTTAACTTAATGGTGTACACTCCACCTCACTTCAGCATTTGTTCGATGGGCCATGTCCCATCGCAGTTTGCGAAGGGAAACATTCCAGGCACACACTGTTAGATGCGGTCCTCTCCCTGGACAGAAGTCGGCATTGTGCATTCAATCGCGATACAATTTCTGTGTTTCATCGACAATGTGAAGGGCCAAGGGTTACAGTATACCTGCTGTGGTGCATCGGAAACTACTACTTGATTCCTAGGAAAGGTTCCAGGCACAATAATTTGAAGCCTTCCCCCCACCCCTGCAGAGAAGTCGGCATATTAATAAGACTTGGGCGAGGGTAGCAGCAGCTGCCAGAAGGTGGAGCGGAGGTTGATGCATTGTGCCTTTTGTATTCACTCCCGATGCAATTTCTGTGTTTCATCGTCAATGTGAAGGTCGAAGGTTGACAATAAATCAGCAGTGGAGCATCAGAATCTGCTACTTGACTCCCAGGAAAGGTTCCAGGCACAGACCGTTTTAAGCGTTACCTCGGCTGGACAGAAGTCGGCATTGTGCCTTTTGGAATCAATCCCGATGCTATTTCTAGGTTTAATCGTCAATGTGAAGGTCCAAGGGTTAAGGTAAACCTGCCGTTTAGAATCGAAAACATAGTAATTACTCCCAGGAGGGCTTCAAAGCACAGAATGTGGAAGCGTTACTCCCCCTGGACAGAAATCGGCATTATGTCTTATGTATTCATTCCCGATGCAATTTCTGTGTTTCATCGCCAATGAGAAGGTCCAAGGGTTACAGTAAACCTGCAGTTGGTTGGTTGGTTTGGGGAAGGAGACCAGACAGCAAGGTCATCGGTAAACCTGCAGTGGTTGTCGATTTCTAATACTGATGTCCCAGGAAAAGCACAAGCACAGATTGTTAGAGGCGTTACTCCCCCTGGTCAGACGTCTCACTGGGACTTTTGTATTCAATGCCGAAGCAATCTCTTCGTTTCTTCGACAATGTGAAGGTCCAAGGGTTACCGTTGAGCTGCCGTGGTGCATCGGAATCTAAAGTTTGCAACACTGAATGTTTGAAGCGTTACTCCCAGGGGACAAAGGTTGGCATTGCGTCTTTAGTATCCAATCCGAATGCAATTTCTGTGTTACATCTTCAATGTGAAGGTACAATGGTTACATAAATCCTGCAGTGGTGCATAGGAATCTACTATTGGACTCCCAGAAAAGGATCCAAGCACAAACCAGTTGAAGCGTTACTCCATATGGGCAGAAGTCGTCGTTGTGCCTTCAATCCCGATGCAATTTCTGTGTTTCATCGTGAATGTGAAGGTCCAAGTATTACAGTAAACATGCAGTGGTGCATTGGTATCTACTACCGGACTCCCAGGAAAGTTACGAACACTAACTGTATGAAGCGTTGCTCCCCCTGGACATAAAGCGGCATTGTGCCTTTTGTATTCATCCCGATACAATATCCGCATTTCCCGTCAGTGTGAAGGTATAAGAGTTACATTTAACCGGCCGTGGTGCATCGCAATAAACTACTGGACTCCCCGAAAAGCTTCCAACAGAGACTGTTAGAAGCGTTTCCTCCTGTACAGAAGTTGGCACTGTGCCTTTTGTATTCAAGCCCAATGCTAATTCTTTGTTTCATCTTGAATGTGAAAGTCGAAAGCTTACAGCAAACCTGCAGTGGTTCATCGGTATCTACTACTGAACTCACAGGAAACCTTTAGATCACAGACTGTTTGAAGTGTTGACAGAATTTCTCATTGTGCATTTTGTATTCAATCCCGATGCCATTTCTGTGTTTCATCGTCAATATGAAGGTCCAAGAGATACCATAAACCTTCCGTGGTGCATCGGAATATGCTACTGGACTCCCAGGAAAGGTTCAAAGCACAGACTGTTAAAGCGTTACTCCACCTGAACAGAAGGTGGCATTGTGCCTTTGTGTTCAATCCGGATGCCATTTCTGTGTTTCGTCGTGAATGTGAAGGTCACAGGGTTACAGTTAACTTGTAGTGGTGCATCTAAATCCACTACTTGACTCCCAGGAGAAGTTCCAAGAACAGACCGTTTGAAGCTTTACACCCCGTGGACATAAGTCGGCATTATACATTTTGTATTTAATTACGTTGCGATTTCTGTGTTTCATCTTTAATGTGAAGGCTCAAATCTTACAGTAGACCTGCAGTGGTTGTCGATTTCTAATACTGGTCTCCCAGGAAAGGTTCAAACACAGACTTTTTGAGGCGTTTCTCCCTTTTCACAAAAGTCCTATTGGGCCATTTGTATTCAATCCCGATGCAATTACTGCGTTTCATGGTCAATGTGAACGTATAAGGGGCACAGTAAACTTGCAGTGGTGCATCGGAATCTACTATTGGACTCTCAAGAATGGTTCATATCACAATCCGTTTGAAGCGTTACTCCTCTGGACAGAAGTCGGCATTGTCCTTTGTGTTCAATCCCAATGCAATTTCTGTATTTCATCGTAATTTAAAAATACACATTTAACAGTGAACCTACAGTTGTTGCCTATTTCTAATACTGATCTCCCAAGAAAGTTTCACACACAGACACTTTGAGGCCATATTCCCCTGGGACAGAAGTCTGATCGGGCCTTTTGTATTTAATACCCGATGCAATTCGTGTGTTTCATCGTCAATGTGAAGGGCCAAGGGCTACCGAAATCCTGCAGTGGTGAATCGGAAACTTCTGCAAGTCTCCCAGGAATGGTTCCAACACTGACGATGATGCGTTGCTCCGCTGGACAGAAGTCAGCATTGCGCCTTTTGAATTCATTCCCGATGCAATTTATCGTGTTTCATCTTCAATATGAAGGTCCAAGGGTTAGATTAAACCTGCAGTGGTGCAGGTGCAATCTACTACTGGTCTGCCAGGGAAGCATCCACCACAGCCTGTACGATGCTTTGCTCCCCTTGCACTGAAGTCGGCCTTGCCCCATTTGTATTCAATCACGATGATTTTTTTGGGATTTCCTCATCAATGTGAAGGACCAAGGGTTCCATTAAACCAGCAGTGGTGCATTGGAATCTACTACTGGTCTCCCAGGAAAGGTTCCAACACACACTGTATGATGCGTTGCTCAACCTGTGCAACAGTCGGAGTTGTGCCTTTGTATTCAATCCCGATGCAAATTTTGTGTTTCATCATAAAATGTGAAGGTCCAAGGGTTACATTAAACCTGCAGTGGTGCATCGGAAAATTCTGCTGGTCTCCCAGGAAAGGTTCCAACACTGACGAAGATGCGTTGATCCTCTGGACAGAAATCTGCATTGTTCCTTTTGTATTCAAACCCGATGTATTTTTTGTGTTTCATCATCAATGTGAAGGTACAAGGGTTACATTAAACCTGAAGTGGTGCATCGGAATCTTCTGCTGTTCTCCCAGAACAGGTTCAAACACTGACGAAGATGCGTTGCTCCCCTCGACAGAAGTCGACATTGCGCCTTTTGTATTCATTCCCCATGCAAATTTTGTTTGTGATCATCAATGTGAAGGTCTAAAGGTTACAGTAAACCTGCAGTGATACATCGGAAACCTCTATCTCTACCTTTTGTATTCAATCACGATGCAATTTTTGTGATTTATCGTCCATGTGAAGGTGCAAGGGTTATAGGAAACCTGCAGCCGTGCATCGGAACCTTTTGCTGGTCTCCCAGGAAAAGTTCCAACACAGACGATGATGCTTTGTTCCCATGGACAGAAATCAGCCTTGCGCCTTTCGTTTTCAATCCCTATCGAATGTTTGTGTTTCATCATCAATGTGAATGTCCGAGGGTTACACTAAACCTACAGTGGTGCATCGGAATCTACTACTGGTCTCCCAGGAAAAGTTCCAACACAGACTGTGTGATGCGTTGCTCCCCTTGGACAGTAGTCGGCATTGTGCCTTATGTATTTAATCCCGATGGAACTTTTGTGTTTCATCGTGAATGTGAACGTCCGAGGGTTACAATAAACCTGCATTGGTCCATCGGAAACTTCTGCTGGTCTCCCAAGAAAGTTTCCAACACAGACTGTATGACGTGTTGCTCCCTCTGTACAGTAGTTGGCATTGTGCTTTTTGTATTCAATCCAGTTGGAAATTTGGTGTTTCATCGTAAATGTGAAAGTCCAAGGGTTACATTAAACCTGCAGTGGTGCATCGGAAACTACTGCTGGTCTCCTATTAAAGGTTCCAACACAGACTGAATGATGCGTTGTTCCTCCTGGACAGTAGTTGGTAATTGTGAATTTTGTATTCATCCAGTTGCAAATTTTGTGTTTCATCGTCAATGTGAAAGTCCAAGGGATACAGTAAACCTCCAGTGGTGCATCAGGATCTACCTCTAGACTCTCAGGAAAGGTTCCAACACAGACGATGATGCGCTGCTCCTGTGGACAGAAGTCTGCATTGTGCCTTTTGTATTTAATCCCGATGCAATTTTTTGTGTTTCATCGTCAATTTGAAGGTCCATGAGTTACGTTAAAATGCAGTGGTGCATAGTAATCAACTACTGGACACTCAAGAAACGTTCCAACGCAGACGATGATGCGTTGCTCCCCTTGACAGAAGTCAATCCCGATGCCAATTTTGTGTTTCGTCTTCAATGTGAAAGACCAAGGGTTACAGTAAACCTGCAGTGGTGCATCGGAATCTACTACTGGACTCTCAGGAAAGGTTCCAACAAAGGCAATGATGTGTTGATCCCCTGGACAGAAGTCGGCATTGCGCCTTTTCTATTCGTCCCAATGCAATCTTTGTGTTTAATCGTCAATGTGGTGATCCAATGGTTACAGTATACCTGCAGTGGTGAATCGGAGTCTACTACTGCGTTATGATCCAAGTGAATAACTACAAAATATTTGAATTTTACTTGAGCTCAATGATCTGAATTCACTAGAGTTGCCAGCTGCCACACACAGCCACTGTCACAGACCAGGAAATGCTCGTCAGCAGGGTGGAAATGCGGACTTTAGCTGCCAGATATTTAAAGTTTGATGTAAGAATATTGCCAGTAACTGAAATACGGTATAGGTTGCATTAATGAACACCTAGTAACTATGGCGTGATGGAGTAGTGTAAGGGATAATGGAAGGGTGAAAAAGTAACAGACCATTATAAAATTACAGACTGTCACAGTCATTAGGTAGGAGATGATATTTTGTGTATAGTTCTGACTGCACCTCCATTGGATTTCAGGTTACTCATCACCAGCAGATCCCTAACTGTTGAACCACGGTGGTTCGTAGTCCCATGTGTCAGACATAGCAAATCTTATGCCTTGCAGTTAAGAAGAGTAGTGGCAGCTTAGAACAGTAAATTCATATGTGAATCACTTTCTTTTGTACTGGCAGCATGACGCTGGGAGGAAGCAGCAAAGGTCACATGATCACTGTGAATCCTCATCGTAGCAATTAAGTTTTTGCAACTAATGTAATGACTGCATATCTACAAATCTGGAGGACACTGATCCCAATAGCACATTATTATTTCATGCGTTTTGTCTATTTATTGGTGCACTAATCTGCCCCAGAGTATTAAATCTTATAATAACTGATCATCAGAGTCCATGTGTGGATCCCAACATGTTAGTAGCTGTCACCGAGGTAAGGTCAAGGACTTTTAACATGTTGAATTTGTGCTCACAGATACTTAAGATGCACTGACATGCTGCAACCCTGTTAGGTTGCCTCTTACTGATGCAGTCAGTTTGTTCAAGCTACATTATTGGTTGGGAGCCTATGTATTTTGGATTTATTAGCACACAGTGGGTTAGCCCCATACCACCCACAGTCAAGAACTACTGCAGTAACAGTGGCTACAGCAAACTGCTACTGTGATTGAAATATGTGACTGAGGTCACCCAAATTACTGTTGATGGCATTCATCTATGTTCCAACAGAGACAGTATGAGGCGTTGCTCCCCCTGGATAGTAGTCGGAATTGCGCCGTTTGTGTCCAATCCCGATGCAAATTTTGTATTTCATCGTCAATGTGAAGGTCCAAGGGTTACATTAAAGCTGCAGTGGTGTATCGGAATCTACTACTGGTCTCAAAGGAAAGGTTCCTGCACAGGCTGTATGAAGCGTTGCTCCCCGTGGACAGTAGTGGGCCTTTTGCCTTTTGTATTCAGTCCCGATGCAATTTTTGTGTTTCATCATCAATGTGAAGGTCCAAGCATGAAATGGTGTATCGGAATCTTATACTTGTCTCCCAGAAAACGTTCCAATACAGACTGTACCATGCGTTGCTCCCCCTGGACAGTAGTCGGTTTTGTGCCTTTTGTATTCAATCAATCCCGATGCAGTTTTTGTGATTCATCATTAATGTGGAGGTCCAAGGGTTACATTAAACCTGTAATGGTTCATCGGAATCTACTACTGGTCTGCCACGAAAGGGTTCAACGCAGACTGTATGATGCATTTCTCCTCTTAGACAGAATTTGGCATTTTGCATTTTGTATTCAATCTCGGATCAATCGTTGTGTTTTACCGTCAACGTGGAGGTCCAAGTGTAACACTAAACTTATTGAATAGGCTAGTAGCAGGATTAGGCGCCTTTGATCAATCTGCCACCTCCATATTGGTGACCGATGTATGTTGATGTGTCTTGTTCCTTGCTGACTAGTTAGTAATGTAGCCAATATCTGTTAGTCTCTGACACGCCCATGTTGTGTAATTGTAGGCCTGACTTAAAAGCATCGAGCATTGTTGTTGATTGCAGCTATGATTCTTCCTCTTCCATGAATGATTTTGATAGAATTTATTTTCTCAGTCAACCAGCTGCATCTATTTTTTTTCTTTTGTTGTTGGTTATATCGATGATTGCTTCAATGTGAAGCATTTGCATATTAACTGTACCATTCTTCTTCTGGACAAATTGTCATCAGATCTGTCTTTCTCTAATCAGTTTCTTACAAGATGATGTATGATGTATGATTAAATGATGATGTATGATGTATGATTAAATGATGATGGCGTCCTCTTGGGTAAAATATTCCGGAGGTAGAAAAGTCCCCCATTCGTATCTCCGGGTGGGGACTACTCAAGAGGATGTCGTTATCAGGAGAAATAAAACTGGCATTCTACGGATCGGAGCCTGGAATGTCAGATTCCTTAATCGGGCAGGGAGGTTAGAAATTTTAAAAAGGGAAATGGATAGCGTATAGTTAGTTATAATTGGAATTAGTGAAGTTCGGTGGAGGGAGGAACAAGACTTCTGGTCAGATGACTACAAGCTTATAAACACAAAATCAAACAGGGGTAATGCAGGAGTAGGTTTAATAATGAATAGGAAAGTAAGAAGGCGGGTAAGCTACTACAAACAGCACAGTGAACGCATTATTGTGGCCAAGACAGATACGAAGCGCATGCCTACTACAGTAGTACAAGTTTATATGCCAACTAACTCTGCAGATGACGAAGAAATTGAAGAAATGTATAATCAAATAAAAGAAATTATTCATGTAGTGAAGGGAGATGAAAATTTAATAGTCATGGGTGACTGGAATTCGGTAGTAGGAAAAGAGAGAGAAGGAAACGTAGTAGGTGAATATGGACTGGGGCAAAGAAATGAAAGAGGAAGCCGCCTGGTAGAATTTTGCACAGAGAACAACTTAATTATAGCTAACACTTGGTTCAAGAATCATAAAAGAAGAAACCTGGAGATATTAAAAGGTGTCGGATAGATTATATAATGGTAAGACAGAGATTTAGGAACCAGGTTTTAAACTGTAGGACATTTCCAGGGGCAGATGTGGACTCTGACCACAATCTATTGGTTATGACCTGTAGATTAAAACTGCAAAAAGGTGGGAATTTAAGGAGATGGGACCTGGATAAACTAAAAGAACCAGAGGTTGTACAGAGTTTCAGGGAGAGCATAATTGAGCAATTGACAGGAATGGGGGAAAGAAATACAGTAGAAGAAGAATGGGTAGCTTTGAGGGATGAAGTAGTGAAGGCAGCAGAAGATCAAGTAGCTAAAAAACGAGGGCTAGTAGAAATCCTTGGGTAACAGCAGAAATATTGAATTTTATTGATGAAAGGAGAAAATATAAAAATGAAGTAAATGAAGCAGGCAAAAAGGAATACAGACGTCTCAAAAATGACATCGACAGGAGGTGCAAAATGGCTAAGCAGGAATGGCTAGAGGACAAACGTAAGGATGTAGAGGCTTATCTCACTAGGGGTAAGATGGATACTGCCTACAGGAAAATTAAAGAGACCTTTGGAGAAAAGAGGACCACTTGTATGAATATTAAGAGCTCAGATGGAAACCCAGATCTAACCAAAGAAGGGAAAGCAGCAAGGTGGAAGGAGTAAATAGAGGGTCCATACAAGGGCGATGTACTTGAGGAAAATATTATGGAAATGGAAGAGGATGTAGATGAAGATGAAATGGGAGATACGATACTCCCTGAAGAGTTTGACAGAGCACTGAAAGACCTGAGTCGAAACAAGGCCCCCGGAGTAGACAACATTCCATTGGAACTACTGACGGCCTTTGGAGAGCCAGTCCTGACACACCTCTACCATATGGTGAGCAAGATGTATGAGACAGGCGAAATACCCTCAGACTTCAAGAAGAATATAATAATTCCAATCCCAAAGAAAGCAGCAGTTGATAGATGTGAAAATTACCGAACTATAAGTTTAATAAGTCACAGCTGCAAAATAATAACACGAGTTCTTTACAGACGAATGGAAAAACTAGTAGAAGCTGACCTCGGGGAAGAACAGTTTGGATTCCGTAGGAATGTTGGAACATGTGAGGCAATACTGACCCTACGACTTATCTTCAAAGCTAGATTAAGGAAGGGCAAACCTACGTTTCTAGCATTTGTACACTTAGAGAAAGCTTTTGACAATGTTGACTGGAATACTCTCTTGCAAATTCTGAAGGTGGCAGGGGTAAAATACAGGGAGCGAAAGGCTATTTTCAATTTGTACAGAAACCAGATGGCAGTTATAATAGTCAAGGGACATGAATGTGAAGCAGTGGTTTGGAAGGGAGTGAGACAGGGTTGTAGTCTCTCCCAGATGTTATTCAATCTGTATATTGAGCAAGCAGTGAAGGAAACAAAAGAAAAATTTGGAGTAGGTATTAAAATCCATGGACAAGAAATAAAAACTTTGAGGTTCGCCGATGACATCGTAAATCTGTCAGAGACAGAAAAGGACTTGGATGCAAGAGCGATTGAACGGAAAGGATAGTGTCTTTAAAGGAGGATATAAGATGAACATCAGCAAAAGCAAAACGAGGATAATGGAATGTAGTCGAATTAAGTCTGGTGATGCTGACGGAATTAGATTAGGAAATGATACACCTAAAGTAGTAAAGGAGTTTCTATTTGGGGAACAAAATAACTGATGATGGTCGAAGTAGAGAGGATATAAAATGTAGACTGGCAATGGCAAGGAAAGCGTTTCTGAAGAAGAGAAATTTGTTAACATTGAGTATAGATTCAAGTGTCACCAAGTCATTTCTGAAAGTATTTGTATCGAGCGTAGACATGTATGGAAGCAAAACACGAAAGATAACTAGTTTGTACAAGAAGAGAATAGAGGCTTTCGAAATGTGGTGCTACACAAGAATGCTGAAGATTAGATGGCTAGATCAGATAACTAATGAGGAAGTATTGAATAGGATTGGGGAGAAGAGAAGTTTGTGGCACAACTTGACCAGAAGAAGGGATCGATTAGTAGGACATGTTCTGGGGCATCAACGGATCACCAATTTAGTGTTGGAGGGCAGCGTAGAGGGTAAAAGTCGTAGAGGGAGACCAAGAGATGACTACACTAAGCAGATTGAGAAGGATGTGGGTTGCAGTGGGTTCTGGGAGATGAAGAAGCTTGCACAGGATACAGTAGCATGGAAAAGCTGCATCAAACCAGTCTCAGGACTGAAGACCACAACAACAACACGATGATGGCATTTTCTTTGTATTAATACTGTTGAGTTTAAAGTCGTACTACTCATCATTTTCTCTGATGCCAACATCTTGCGGAGAAGATTGACCATCTCTGATGACCGGTCAGTTACGTCTTCCCACTGATGGCAGTTTCGTAAAGATGAGCAGCGGTAGGTAGACACGCTGCTCGAAGTCTCTGATTTGTCCATCGGCTGGTACTGCAAGGAGCAGGAAACTGCGATTCTCCTCTTCAGAGGATGACTACGAACATGTGCAGCCCCCATCAGTCATGCTTTCTACATCGGTGGTTGTAGGCGCAATGTGAGGATGCTAATGGTCCACCAGATTGCTACTACTTTCATTCTCCTACAGTGGATATGAAATAAAAATCTCATTTATATACCATATTACATACAGCACGAAACACTTATTATCTCCTGGTGGTTGAGCCATACAGTATTTATACATGTGAATTTATCAAATGATACTTTAAGTGATGATTGCGTCCTCTTAGGTAAAATAATCGGGAGATAAAATAGTCCCACATTCGGATCTCCAGGTAGGGACAATTCAAGAGGACGTCGTTATCAGGAGAACGAAAACTGGCGTTCTACGGATAGGAGCATGGAATGTCAGATACCTTACTTGGGCAGGTAGGGTACAAAATTTAAAAAGGGAAATGAATTGGTTAAAATTAGATACAGTGGGCATTAGTGAAGTTCGGTGGCAGGAGGAATAAGACTTTTGGTCAGGTGAATACAGGGTTATAAATACAAAATCAAATAGGGGTAATGCAGGAGTACGTTTAAAAAGGAATAAAAAAATTGGAGTGTGAGTAAGCTACTGCAAACAGCATAGTGACAGCATTATTGTGGCCAAGATAGATACGACGCCCATTCCTACCACAGTAGGAGTAGAGAAGATATAAAATGTGGACTGGCAATGGCAAGGAAAGGGTTTCTGAAGAAGAGAAATTTCCTTACATCGAGTATTGATTCAAGTTTCAGGAAGACGTTTCTGAAAGTATTTGTATGGAAGTGAAACATGGACGATAACTAGTTTGTACAAGAAGAGAACAGAACCTTTCGGAATGTGGTACTACAGAAGAATGCTGAAGATTAGATGAGTAGATCACATAAATAATGAGGAGATATTGAATAAAATTCGGGAGAAGAGAAGCTTGTGGCACAACTTAGTATTGGTGGGCAGCGTGGAGGGTAAAAATCGTAGAGCAAGACCAAGAGATGAATACACTAAGCAGATTCAGAAGGACAGAGGCTGCAGTAGGTACTGGGAGTTGAAGAAGCTTGCCCAGGATAGAGTAGCATGGAGAGCTGCATCAAACGAAGACCACAACAAATAACTTTGTTTTAGGTTTTGTTAAAATTATAATTTCGCACTGTACTTCTCATCACAATACATGATCTCGACTCGTTTTTTACCAAGATCAAGTTCAAAGAAAACGAATGCTCACAGCAACTTGTATTCAGGGTCTGCATATACCATTTTGACACACAAAATCACACAAAACCCTTTTCACTTTTTACTCTCGGTTAACCCTGTCGCAGTTTAACTATCTTTACATGAAACAACTCAGCTTAGTCAGCTCTTGTGATCAAATCTCACCTATTCCTACTGTTCCTTTGTGGTCAAACAGTAACATGGAAATCATTGTACCGTTATACCTCTACAAATAGGGTTACAAACAATCTCCAGTTACCAATAGTCAATTATGCATAAGTAATATTTATATAGGTCTCTTTCTTACTTACTCTTTAGTCTCTAGAGAAAATAATTATTTAAATAGTTTCATAATACTCTGAAAGATTCTGAACTTCCATACATAACTGAAAGTTCTATATCAACATCCTGTACATAAATTAGTGTGATTTCAGCTCAAGAACAGAAAAAAACGTTTTTATTATTCTTACTCTAAATAAAATGCAGCTCTCAATTACTTATCTAAATAATAAATGTTCTAATGAAAATCCATCTTAGCTGATAAATAATATCCTAGTTATCATCTCTGTTGCAGCACGCAACTATGATTCCAAACCTTTTTTCATTCTTACAGTAAGTATTTTAATTCTGTATCAAAACATAAAATGAAGAAAGTGCAATATATATCTATCATAAAATGTCTTGTTGCACAAATCGTGAAGTTATTTTATGATTGAGCTTGAGTCTCTTACTTTTCTTCTTTCCTATGGCTGCTGAGTACATGAATTCTCCACTATTTATGTGCAGTTTATAATACTGTTCAAAGTACAGTTCTTAGTCTATCATTAAAGTCCTATTATTTTCTTCATGGGTTATCTTAATTGCTAATATCACTGAAACTCTTATTCTGGTGAACAAGTCCATAGATAAATTACTTAACACACTAATCTTCAATCCAGTTGATAGAACAGAACAACAACTGAAAATCAACATATTTCTTTCCTTCAAGAAACTTAAATCTATTGCCGAACGTGCTTCAGATCTTAATGATTAGAGATGCCTTTGTTCACACCCTTCTAACTTCCAGGATGAGGTATTTTCACTATTCTGAAAGGATCTTCATATTTTGTGTCTAGCGTGGAAATAAAAACTTCACCATTGATATTAGCATGACCTTGAAATGAAAACTCTTCCCCGTGAAAATGAAAGCTGCATATTTTCTAGATTCTTTGTCTAATGGGACCTGCCAATAGGAATTTCAGAGGTTAATGGAGGTGAAATATTTTACGCCAAAGAATCACTGAAGTAGTTTGTCTAAGTTCTCTGGTCTTGTCCAAACAGATCTTAAAATTTAATTCGTGTTTCGGGCATCAAGCACAAGTCTTATATCACCATTAGCCTCTGCAACTGCTAGAAGTGGATTGCTGTACTCTGAGTTGGACGGTTCTATTATGTTCCATTCCAATATTATCTGAATTTCTAGTCCAACACATTCTCATTTAGGCCAGGGTATCGAGTACATTGTTTTGCAATATGTTTCGTGAGGCTGCACACACATCTTATACTTAAATCTTTTAATGACACCACGATTGTTTTAAAAACTGGTCCACACTCAAATAGTAATTTCGGCAGTTCAAGTGTCTGCACACCTAACAAATATTCAGACTTGGCTATTTCGTCTGTAATAACTTGTGCGAGATCTAAGTTTGATACGACTAAAGGCAAACTAATCGTGACGGTTGACATTTCATTATTATAATTACACAACGACGATAGATTCCAACAGTATTTGTCGAGAATCCTCGTTTCCCCCAACAAAGACAATTCAATGATACCGTTCACTGTATTTAAAATACATAACCCTTTCTGTAAGCCTATGACTGCCCAGTTTTCAACCAAATTCTCCCATCCCCAAATGCATGGTGCAGATAAATTTTTAAATATCAGGTAGGTACACTTAGGTTCTTCCTTCTGTATGATTAATTCCAGCTACACCGAACTTTAATGGGTTGAAGACTTGTGCCAAAAGCTCCAGAAAAAGTAGACCCTGTTCTGGACAGGTAGGTACTCTTTCTGTTCTATTAATACACTTAAATCGATTAAACATCACATTTGTGGTAGCTCCTGTGTCTGTGTAGTGGTGTATCATTCATCTCTCCAGCTATTATAGCTTGTACGTATTCCTTGGATTCGGGTTGGTGCGATGTTGCCTCACTCAGTAATTCATCTCTGATGTCCACTCCAGAATAATATCTTAATCAGTACACAGATTGTTTACGTTGACTTCCATTAGGCCTACTGGCCACCCCTGGAAGTCTAGGACTGGCTGGTCCTAGTTTGTTGCGTTCTCTGGTTCATCACATGGCTCCTCGACTATCTCCACGACATGGACATTTTGATTCCGTGGGTTGTACATTATATTGCGAACATCAGCTGCACCATTTCCTAACAGAATTGCCGCAAAAGTATTCTAGAGCAGAAAGCTTAGTATATTGGTTTCGTTCATTTGGTTGTTCCAATGAGCATTTGTTCTGACCCACTGATATGCCCGATTTAAATGTTGCTTATTATTCTGTTCTAAATTAGTATACTGCCTAGTGCCATTGAATTTTCTCTTCTGATTCTGCAAATTAGCCTCACCAAATTGCATGTTATTCACATCTGGTGAAGCCGGTCCTTGACTGTAAGCATTTCTACTGTTCCGATTGTTGTAATTTAGGTTATGGAAATTTCGATTATTAAAATTCAGTGTACGTTGTGAATCTCTGATATCCAATTTCCTAAAATTGTTGTGGTTATGCAGTGAATGATTATTAGGTTTAGCGTTCTTGTAATGTACAGCTCTACCATTTAACTGACGGAAATCTTGCTGTATGATGTCTATTGAATCAATTGTGCACAGAAATTGTTTAAAATCGTCATCGGGTGCACGAAAAAGCATTTCACGAATGTTAATTGGAAGCGTGGTTTTAAGAATCTGAATAACTTCGTGATGCGATATAAGTTTGGTCCAATACTGAGTTTTGTTAATGTACTTTCCAAAGTATAAATGGTAAGGTCTCCTTCTTTGGATTATAGAGCTCAGGATTGTGAACCTCCTTCCTTACATACTTGTGGACCAGTGCTTTGCCAGGAATAATTTTTCAAATTCGTGACATGTCCTACATTTTCACTGACTTCACTTGCCCAGAGCGATACCTCAGCAGCAATCTTTGAAACTATAAATTTAATTTCATCATACTCAGTCCATATGTTTGGAAATATTTCCTTAAAACTGTTGATGAATTTTTGGATGAATGGTGTTCTTCTCTGACGAGAATATCGTTACTGCCTACTTTTAAATATGCCTTTTTCAATTTTAATAGATGAGAAAGAAGTTTTCTGAGTGAACGACTCAGATTCAGTCAAAGATCATTCATCACTATTGATTACTACCATTTTGTATTTGTGACACCTTATTTTCTCTGGACTAGTGTCACAGTGTCGCTTCCAATAGAAAATTCCCATACGTCTGGACTACAACCCTTCACACTATCATTCAGCCAAAATGACTTGAATTCTCCATATCCTTAGATATTTCATTGATTGCTTTGTTTTTTATCATATGAAATTCCTCTTTTAGTTGCTCAATGTCCTCAGCATTATATGTGTTCAATTTTGTTTCACTAGTTGAAGTTAAGTTCAGCAGTGTCATTACCTCCCTTTTTTATCTTCTCTGATTTTTCATCTCTCCAAATGGACAATTCTTTTTCCCACTGCCTACATTTTTGAATTAGAAAGGAATCTACATTTGGTTTAGTGTTTAACTTCAGTTAATTAATTTTTCCAGACAATTCTGATACCTCACTACAGTGAGATTTTCTTCTACTGTTTGTAACAGAGATGTCACTGATCTCAGTCTGTACTTCTTCGAGTTTCTAATTGTATCTGTGATCACAGGGCTTCTGTAATTCTAACATTTCCTGCTTAAATGTTCTATTCTCTTCTTCCCTGACCTGTTCTTTCTTTTTAAAAAATTCTTCTCTCTCTCTATTACAACTCACCATTTCAAGTCTAAATAGCTTATCTCTTTCTTCTAGACATAATTCACATTGTGCCAGCTGGGAATCCCACTCAACCAGTTTGGTTATATGTTATTCTATCTTTGATATGATTATGTTGTTGAATTTCATATCTAAGTGTTGTGTGTAAGACGCATTCACCAACCCATAAGTTTCTCTTTGATCATTAATTATTGTTACTTGAGCCACCACTACATCCGGAATTTTCTCTTCTTTGGAAGTTGTGAGCACTTTCTGTTCGTCCATTCTTTCTCTTGGCTCGTTTTCTGTGTCAAGATAAGGAATGTTTCCTACATTTTGACTCATTTCCTCTACTGATTCTTCTCTGATTTCAGATTCATCTCTGGCATGAAGTAATTGACCCTTCCTGGTTCTCTTTGTCATTCTGAAAATTATTATTCTCTAACTAACAGTTTACTAAATCCTTCTAAACAATAAATACTAAGTTCTCTTTAGGGTCGTGCAAAATAATACACAAGTACACAATAATGGTGAAAGGATTTCAATGCTACACCACTGAAAATAAATTTTTGACTAATACTAACCTGAGTTGTTCAGTACTTTACTGATTATTGTATAATTGAGTTGAAGTGGCGGATGTGCAGTCAGCTTTGGCAGCAACAGCGCCCCCAGTCTTCATGCTGTCAGAAGTCACTGCGCTTTAGAATCGGTGGCCTCCACGTAGTCGAAATTGGTGCGTCACTGTAGGTCAGTCCGCACTGCATGCAGTGACGTCAACTAAGTTCTGTGTTGTTATATGGTGGGGCACTATGCCTTTCTTGTTTTGAAGTCCAATATTTCTAATCTCAGTGTCCATACTTCCTATTCCAGCCCCGAGTTTTTGAGCACCACTTTTATATAACGTCACAATCTGGCTAACTAGCGGTAGACCTGTATATACTGACATTATATAAGAAATCTATTTGTGCTGTGCTGGAATCACACCGAGTGTGTATCATTTGTCTCGATCAGGTCCAGCAATTACGTGCTCTCTGGCGTATTTAAACACAGCTACACGTAGGGATATATCAGTTCCTATTCTGGTATTAATCATAGCTTCATTACATACACAACACCATTATCTCCAATAAATTTTTGAGTTTAAAAGAGCGTAATAGTTCATAACAGAGCGATAATTTTTCTAATGCAGCAAAGAGTACTTATGCACAGTGCGTTCCTTGGACAATCAATGTCATTGCACAGGTAATTATTTCCTGAGTACACAATACTGAATGGCTTAAAAGAAGTTATTAATGGAGTAATAACATAGAATGCTGGTTTATTGCACTATTTTCACATCATAACATTGCCGTAAGGAAGTAGCTTTTCCTATGTGGGTGGAATTAATGACGTATAATTCAGTCCAAGATATTATGCCAGCCAGAGTCCATTAACTGATTTTATGAAAGATCATTCTTTTCTCGCAATTCGGTTTCAAAGTTTAGTCTATATATCGGTCCATCATTAATATTTTCTAACTTTGGGTAATGTCATGTCGTTTATTGAAATATTCAATTTAAAACAATTTTGAATCTTTCACTATATGGGTTCTACATGATATCCTATTTCCAGTTACTGATTTACTTCTTACAAGTTCAGTGCATCATAGTAGTCATAAGCAGTATTCTTTCAGATTGTTCATCCTACTCCGTGATTTCTAATTACGGTACTTTGCCATCTATTACGATTTTATTTTGAAACTAATGGGATTCTATCTTTTTCCTTTTTCAAAATACTAAGCTTCTTGGTAGTGAATTTCTTTTCTATCTACATGTTACTACTCAAGCAACATTATTTCAAAAGGGACTTTGTTATTTTTTCTTTTTTTTATGAAATTTGGAACTTGATTTTTGGGACTTTTGGACTTTCGGGTACTGTTTTTATATTCTTCATTTTTTGTTCAAAGAAAGTGGCACTACGAGAGCAACATGTACCTTGCACCAATAATATTTTGATTTGTGCAATACAACAATCTGTTTGCCATACGTCTTGTAAGCAAAAGAAAATTAATCAGCATCAAGAACGCAGATCGAGTAAAGTCATGTAAAACCTTCATCTTGCTGAAGGTGGAACGGTAAGTAAATGGTATCAGGAGTACAAGGGCATTTTGTTTCACAGGAAACGTAAATTTGTCGATATAATCTTCAGGAATACATACACCCATTGATCTGTTTTTTATAAGACACACACACAAAGCAGGGGGAAATCATATAATAGGCAAATGTACTGAAATAACTGATTGCAACACTTTCTTATTTTTCCCAATTTGAGAAGGCAACTCCTACAGGTATTAAGAAAGTGTCCTATATGTCAAAAATCAAAACAGTCAAATGTGTCAAAATATACTGAGCTACACCCAATACTCACAAAAAACACTCCAGATATAGCATCTCTGGATATAGCCAGTTCATATCCGAGAAGTAAAGGAGTAGTAAGATACATAGTGGCACTACACAATATTTTCTCAGAATATAACAGAATGTATGCCATTAAAAATGTAATGCCCACAAATATCAGAAAAATAACTGAGGGAGACTATTCGTGAAGAGTAGGTAAACCAAAGATACTACTAACTGATAATGCTTCATATTTCATTGGGCAAAAGTGGAAACTATGTATGATCTCACAGGCCATAAACATGCATCAGTAAGTTTTCTTCACCCCGAAAAAAGCCCAGTCTTTAAAGAATTTAATAGGTTTATTAGGACATACAACCCTCACAAACACACCTGATGGGTAGAATATTTAACTCTTTTCTTGTAAGTTGTCAGTAACCTTCCACATGCTTCAACAGGTTTCACACCTAACAAACTGATGCTCTGGACAAAACAAACAAATGAGTGGGAGTCGCTCATACCAAAAGTACCCACTACAATAATGACACTACAAGACAAAATCAAAGAAGCTGTGATTACATTATAAAACAGGGCCAAGTGTAGAAAGAAAACGTACAATAAGGAAATTGGATAACATATTTCAGTTTCTTAAGGGTGACAAGTCCTCCTATGACACACCCTAAATCGACAAAATTTTGGCTAACTGAATGAGAAGTGGCAATTACTCTATTCGGGACTATACAAAAAAGAACTAAAAACCCCTCCCAAACAGGCCAGGTAGCGTGAACGGTACCGACTGGCCACAATGTCATCCTCAACCCACAGGCATCACTGATTGCGGATATGGAGTGGCATGTGGTCAGTACACCACTCACCCAGTCATATGTCAGTTTCCGAGACCTGAGCCACTACTTCTCAATCCTGTAGCTCCTGTATTTGTATCAGAAGGGCTGAGTGCACTGTGTTTGCCAACAGCACTCGGCAGATGGGAGGGTCACCCATCCGAGTGCTAGGCCAGCCGAACAGCAATTAACTCCAGTGATCTGATGGGAAACATTGTAACCACTGCTTCAAGGGCATTGGCATTCAGGACCATATATAATTTCCGAAATACCATACCCTGGGACGTACAGATATGACTATAAGAAAACAGAGAGAGACAAGGATCTCTATCCTCATAATGATATAAAAACTTTTATAGAATGAAAAAGCTAGATGGCATTTTTCCAGTTTTCTTTCTCTCACAAGATAATTGTACATAGTGTACATAACTCTAAGTGTAATTTTTTCTTCTGGAGTGTGTTTAACATAAGGTAAAATTGTTTTTATTTGTACACAAAATCATAAAATCAACATGAATGACAAGTAAAACACCACTTCATGCAAAACAAAAGTATTAACAAAATTTGCTTAATGCTCAGCTGTGCGTGCTCATCAAAACTCGCTGGCATCAGTAGAAGGAGAGGAGGCAGTGACCAGTGCACATGCTTGACAGACAGGCAGAAGGTACAACTAAAACAGGAATGCAATATGTACCTAACATCAATACAAACTAAATGGAAATGCTAAGTAATTACATTTACTGTCTAAAAACTAAGGAACCTATTGACATATGTACACAGAGCTTTAATTAAATACTGAGCTATATACAGCATATTTGCAAGCAAAAGGAAGCAGTATGAAAAAATATACGAGATATGTAAGCTAAGGAGAGATGACAAAATACCGTGAGAAATATCAAATAATTCTCTTTGCAAGGTAAATGATCACAAGGTTAACAAAATAAATGCACATCTATGAATGTAAACAAAGTATGGAAATATCTGCATATGGATTTAAGGACCAATCGTATCAGTGCCCTCCGAGTCACATAATGTAACTAGTTTTAAGTTTTCTTTTTATTTCAGAAACCAGTGCATCATAGTAGCACAGAAGAAGAGAATTATGCCAAGAGTAGCAGGTACCAAATGAAGAAATGGGCCACACCTTGAGTAAACAGTTTGTACAAATATTCTTATGACTAAAGGTCATAAGGCAAACGATAAATGAAAATATACATCACCACAGTGAATCTTGGTGACATTTACCAGTACCTTTTCAATACAGATTACACACAAACAATTAAGTATATGATTTTACAAAAACCAATGAATTTCTTTCATGTAACATAAAAGCATAAATAATGACATTTCCAGGTATTTGACAAAGATAAGTCCAAGGTGGCTAGAACTTCTTCATATTTGACATGTGAATTTAAACAAACAGCACTAGCACATGAAGAAACAACATGATACTATGTGAATGATTAATCAGCACATATCATTTCTATGAAATTAAAGTTTCTTTGCAACTAGTCCATGACTGTAAGAGTAATATTTCCTCATAAATCCTTGAACAACTATATGAGTATTTCCTTTCTTCCATCCCAAACAAAGGAGGCAGTGCCAAACGTAGTTAGGCCGGCAAAGTGTAACGTTTGATTGTTTTTCTCCCTCCTCTACCCAAGAAAGCAATGAGCTCACATAAGTGATGAAAGCATATTTATAAAATAAAATATAATTATATCATATTCATCTGTTGTACCATAATAATGTGTTTTGAAATTAATTTGTATATGTAATGTGAATGAAGATAAGTTCAAACTAACAAACAAACTGTAGCAACCAAAACCAGTTAATGAAAAATTTTTAATGTTTTAAAACTTAAGTAATTAATGTTCATAGTATATGTGATCAACGGAATATCAGCCATACATATAAGCTATAATGTTATGTATATTGTTGTAACTCATACTTGCATGGTTTCCAATGAAAATTCACACTCCTTGTGAAGGAATGAACTTTAATGACAAGCAATTTATACAATGTTTTGGACAGCTATATGTGTCTTTCAACAGCTGGACTGTGAAGTGTATCGACATTAACATATGTGTGCAACGAAATAATTTCTGAATATTGTGGCTCACAACACTTCAACGACTATAGTTCACTTATTAAAGTGTCAAGACAGTACTTACATCATCAGGGGATGCTGTTGGCCAGGGTTCTCTCTGCTTAAAATGTGTGTACTATGGCTAATAATGGTACCTGGGCCATAAACATGGAGACTCCTGCCACATCATCAGACTTTCAACAATAAGCACATGCCCACTGCTCCCAGAATGAAGACAAATGCCAACACACTCTTTTAATATGTAATACTCACTGTTGATCTCACATTGAGTGTCACACTTTCACCTAAGAAAATGAGTGCACTCACATGTGATGTTAGCAACTAGCAGGACTAGTGATTAGCCATCAAATCTGCTAGTGCACAAGTGTGAAACCCAGCAGCAAGGCCGAAGCAAACTGAGCATTATTCCCAGAGCACTACATTCAATTATGTAATGAACAAATTCCTTGTAGAACTTTTACATACATATGATAAGCTGGCACATACATTCCATTAAATAAAAGAGAAGCCAACAAAGGACACTGACCCCTATCATCAGATGTAAATGTGAATATGTACATGCAAAAACATTCTACATCTCCATACCATGCCCTGCCAACTTACAGTGTGGGGGAAATTGAGAAATTGTGCACGTATATGGTGAAAGACCTGCCCCCAGATACAGTAAAGATAATATATATATATATATATATATATATATATATATATATATATATATATATATATATAGCAACCGACCATAAGCATTGGCAAAGGCCAGAATGAGATTTTCACTCTGCAGCCGAGTGTGCGCTGATATGAAACTTCCTGGCAGATTAAAACTGTGTGCCCGACCGAGACTCGAACTCGGGACCTTTGCCTTTCGCGGGCAAGTGCTCTACCAACTGAGCTACCGGTACTCACAGCTTTACTTCTGCCAGTATCCGTCTCCTACCTTCCAAACTTTACAGAAGCTCTTCTGCGAAACTTGCAGAACTAGCACTCCTGAAAGAAAGGATATTGCGGAGACATGGCTTAGCCACAGCCTGGGGGATGTTTCCAGAAAGTAAAGCTGTGAGTACCGGACGTGAGTCGTGCTTCGGTAGCTCAGTTGGTAGAGCACTTGCCCGCGAAAGGCAAAGGTCCCGAGTTCGAGTCTCGGTCGGGCACACAGTTTTAATCTGCCAGGAAGTTTCATTGGCAAAGGCATTAATTATGAATGCACAGTAAGGCACAGACAAATGAAATAGAAATCATTCATTTTTCTTTGTACGTACTTTGAGCAATACAGCTTCACAATCCTTCCACATACGAGAGAGTGAAACAAAATAAGTTTTAGAAGTGTTATGTATTATTTGTTAGTCTGAATAAGAGAATACTAAACAACAGTATTAAGTTTTTTTTATTGAAGTGAAATGGAGCCACACTGGTGTCTCTGAAGTCAGCTGCCTGCATCTACAATTGAAATGTAAAATAGGAAATCTAAATAGCCTAAATTCATACATGCAGAAAGTTTCTAATAATGCAGTTATGCTAAAGTTTATTACAATAATAAAAATTGAAATTTTTTATAAAGGTGCAAGCTAATGGTGACATGCAAATAATCAATGTCCTACCATATATACAATTTCCATGCAAGCAAATAGTAACAGTTCACGTGTCATAGCTATAGCATTTATATCATGACTCATCTTCCACTGTGGCCATGGCTAGGCCGAGTGGCACTTATATTCTCTTCATATAGGGGCCACCACTTTTATGGTGACGTCTTCATGAGCGTACTGTTGGCTGATGTCATCTCACAGACTTCTCTGCTGTAACATTCCAGCACTTGATGTTACACAGGAGCAATTTGTACCCTTGCTCTTCTAATGCTGATGCACGTTTTATGGAAGGTGAGGCAGGCACTCTACTGCACGAAGCATGCTGCATGCCATATATGGTTTCTGATGTTATGCAGTTGTAACACACTTATGTGAAAGGAGGCTGGCCTACAGGCAGCTGATATCCTTTCTTCGAGTGATAGGCTGCAGGCATCTGGTCAAGCTGTCTGGACCTCATGTCATCTTCTAGTTAGCAGAGGTGCAGAACTGTCTTCTAGAATGACAGTCAACCAGTGCTCTTCTATAGTCACAAAAATACAAATAATGAGAATAATTGTAACCATCTGCAAGATCTGGGACGACTGGTGTAACTCCAAGCATGGTGCCATCTGAAAAGATGCACACTGAAAAGATATTGTTTCGAGAGGAAATACACCAGTACCTCACATATTTTCAACGATGCCCCTCCATAATGTTCTGTCCATATTTTCACTTTGATCTTCCCTGGAAATTTAATTGGTGTTAGATTAATTTGAAAATTCCAGTGATGTTGAGCACCAGAGTAGACATACTTCATGGACAGAGTGTCTCATATGTTATTTGTTCAAATGCCATCTAAGACACTTGTGTGCTGTGCTAGTCTCCAGGACAGTCACTGTAGTAATGGCAGTAACATGCAATTACAGATTTGAAATAACTAGTACCTTCCGCCACGGAAGTCGAACATGCGCCAGAACAAATGGACGTGGCCAGCCCATAGAGGGCTCCCCCTCCGTGGCCGCTATTCCGCACAGCGGCTCTCGCGCAACGAGGGTGTCACCGCTACGCCACGTGCGGACAGCTGCCGATAGCCGCTCCCTCCGGTTTCGTACATAGGGACCCGCTCTGCCCTAGTCCAGTCGGTCTGGTACTCGCTCTGGATTTCGCTTCTATCTCGGCGGTAATGCGATATGGTCATTGCTCGTTGTTGACATTTGCCTGGCTCTGGTTCTGAGTGGATTTACTGTTGGTGTTTGGTGTTGTGGTTTCCACAAGCCTCCGTTGTTTATCTCTTCCTTGTTGTGTCAGTCGTAGTCGGTCGTGGTCGGTTGTTGTCAGTTACCGTTGGTCTGTCGCCCAACTCGTCCTTTGTTTACCCGGTGGTGTGTGATCCCCCCCACCCCCCCACCCCCCAACTGGTGGCTCTGATCCACAGCCCAAGGCATTCCTGCAGTTGGTTTTGGTTACTACAAAATACTCGCAATCACTTATTTTGGCAATGATACTTCCCAGACCAGCCAAAGTTCTGATTTGACATGATTTACATCTCTCTATAAAGGATCCTCCCTCAATGTGGGAACTATTCTACTACATCGAGCTTATTCACTTTTGATGCAGAGAAATGTCTCTAACTGTGAGTTACATTCTGTTCCAAAAGCACAGTTCTTGTGAGTGAGTGTATAATGGTAGGAATGCTGCTGTATATACATTCCTTACATCAGTTGTTTTAGCAAAAAACGTGTTCACACTGAAATATTCAGTATGACAACTATTACTCACTGTTTCTCTTTTGACTACTGGCTGATGGTGAGGATATATATTTAATAACACTCATCCACAGAGCGGCACTCACTCAGTTCAGATACAGGCACTACTAAAAATGTCTTCCGATACATGTCTATTTATAAAACAATACTGTTGTTTCTTCTCTTTCTGCCAACCCAGAATTTAGTCTTTTGTACTGGTCTAGCTTTGCAACTGCTTCCTCAATCTTCACATTTAATGTTTGTTTTGAGACTTGTGAGTGTAAACATTTTTACATGGATAGGTTACTGGCCTTTAGCCTAGTTCTCTAAGCTGGGGATATGTGATTTGTCTAAAGCGTATGCACTCGTACAAAGGTTGGCTCCACAATTTCTGAGACCCTCCTACCCCATGATAGAGAAGATTAGGGAATGAAAATAAAAGACACTCTTGGGCCTCACTACAAAATACCATTGGGGTCAAAAAGAACAAGAGTTATCAAAGAGATTGCTACAGATGAGTAAACAGAATAAGTCTGACACAAGAAAGTGAAAATAATTTCAGACTTTACTAGTGAGTTGTAACCTATGAGACATACAGTGGTCTTAGTATTTGACTAGCTTTAAGAAAAATTTCACATAATGAGAACAATGTCAAATTTAATAAGTAATCTTTATAGTCTAATCCATAACGCAATAACTGACCTAAACAATGCTGATCAACACATGCAACACACATTCACTCAGTAGTAGTCTGCACATACAACATATTTTTGCTGAGCCAATGCATTGCCACAATACCCTGTTGCCTTACACTGAAATTCATGGTATAATTCAACAATTATATGTACCAAACCACAACGTTTAAGAATGGAATACCTGCAGGGCACCAGTGAACAGAAGCAATATCTAATAACTGACTATATCAGTGCATGAAGTGCTGTTGCATTCTGATAACAGAATTAATCACTTAAACAGAATTTTTTACAAAAAAAATTGACACATCAATAGCATACAACATTTAAGAATTCTGGTTAGATGTAGAAAGCTGTCTGTGTTTACATCACCAAAGATACAATAAATGCAGGTTACATGTTAGCTAAAAATAATAACTACTGAAGTTAAAAAATTACTTCTGTATTGTGATTAGGCCCCACAATCTGATACAAATAATATATCCCTCATAACCAAACTTACATTGATCCACTTGAATGTTCAATCATCTAAAATACTGATTTATATCACTGTTGTGTTAAATGTGCAAAGTGAAATTTTGTAGAAAAGCATCATACAGTAACAGTGGGTACATTTTAGAGTTGATTTACCTACATCAGTTTTAAACACATTTTGTAGAAAAATATACTGCCGTGGTGATAGGTCAATAAATGTGTCCAGATAACAACTTTCTGTGCGAAGGAAAAAACATAGTAATTCCCTGGATCGTTTACATAATATGACAACAAAGATTCTGCCCTTTCACTGCACGACCACATTGTATCGTGAGCAAGACATAACTAGTCTCCTAATAACATTAACATACAGAGTGAACGTTTAATCAGCTCCTTTAAATCCTACCAAATATACACTAAAAGATAATATACAAGTCTTCCTTCACTGTATGCTCATGCCAGCATGCCAATCAGTTTTAGTTAAATCTTACATTCCAAAAATTCTATATTTAACTTTGGTCTCACTGATAAAATGGAACAAATCCAATTACAGAAATGTGAACAATATTTATATATTCCTGTCTTATCCTTTGCTACACTAATATGATAGATATTTTCTAAAACTCTGACATATGTTCATTTCTTTTAAGCAGCCTTATTATTGAACAGTTCCAAAAGTGGCAAAGGACATCAAACTGCTTGTTCAAGATGTAATTCATGCAACACTTTATGAGACACAACTGACATTCAGATTATTAGGACAATGGGACAGAGACATTTTAACAACTATTTATATATACCATTTACATTCCTATGAAATACAGTTACAAGGGAACCTGGAACTGAAAGTAAAATCTTACACATCCCAAAAGATTATGCAGTATGTATTAGATTCATCTGTGTGAGAGAAATTCAGGCACAAGTGATGAGTAACATGTTGTTGTTGTGGTCTTCAGTCCTGAGACTGGTTTGATGCAGCTCTCCATGCTACTCTATCCTATGCAAGATTCTTCATCTCCCAGAATCCACTGCAACCTACATCCTTCTGAATCTGCTTAGTGTAGTCATCTCTTGGTCTCCCTCTACGATTTTTACCCTCTACGCTGCCCGCCAATACTAAATTGGTGATCCCTTGATGCCTTAGAACATGTCCTACCAACCGATCCCTTCTTCTGGTCAAGTTGTGCCACAAACTTCTCTTCTCCCCAATCCTATTCAATACCTCCTCATTAGTTATGTGATCCACCCATCTAATCTTCAGCATTCTTCTGTAGCACCACATTTCGAAGGCTTCTATTCTCTTCTTGTCCAAACTATTTATCGTCCATGTTTCACTTCCATACATGGCTACACTCCATACAAATACTTTCAGAAATGACTTTCTGACCCCTTAAATCTAGACTCGACGTTAACAAATTTCCCTTCTTCAGAAACGCTTTCCTTGCCATTGCCAGTCTACATTTTATATCCTCTCTACTTCGACCATCATCAGTTATTTTGCTCCCCAAATAGCAAAACTCCTTTACTACTTTAAGTGTCTCATTTCCTAACCTAATTCCCTCAGCATCACCCGACTTCATTCGACTACATTCCATTATCCTCGTTTTGCTCTTGTTGATGTTCATCCTATATCCTACTTTCAAGACACTATCCATTCCGTTCAACTGCTCTTCCAAGTCCTTCGCTTTCTCTGACAGAATTACAATGTCATCGGCGAACCTCAAAGTTTTTATTTCTTGTCCATGGATTTTAATACCCACTCCAAACTTTTCTTTTGTTTCCTTTACTGCTTGCTCAATATACAGATTGAATAACATCGGGGAGAGACTACAACCCTGCCTCACTCCCTTCCCAACCACTGCTTCCCTTCCATGTCCCTCGACTCTTATAACTGCCATCTGGTTTCTGTACAAATTGCAAATAGCCTGTCGCTCTCTATATTTTACCCCTGCCACCTTCAGAATTTGAAAGAGAGTATTCCAGTCAACATTGTCAAAAGCTTTCTCTAAGTCTACAAATGCTAGAAACGTAGGTTTGTCCTTCTTTAATCTAGCTTCTAAGATAAGTCGTAGGGTCAGTATTGCCACACGTGTTCCAACATTTCTACGAAATCCAAACTGATCTTTCCCGAGGTCGGCTTCTACTAGTTTTTCCATTCGTCTGTAAAGAATTCGCGTTAGTATTTTGCAGCTGTGACTTATTAAACTGATAGTTCGGTAATTTTCACATCTGTCAACACCTGCTTTCTTTGGGATTGGAATTATTATATTCTTCTTGAAGTCTGAGGGTATTTCGCCTGTCTCATACATCTTGCTCACCAGATCGTAGAGTTTTGTCAGAAATGGCTCTCCCAAGGCCGTCAGTAGTTCCAATGGAATGTAGTCTACTCCGGGGGCCTTGTTTCGATTCAGGTCTTTCAGTGCTCTGTCAAACTCTTCACGTAGTATCATATCTCCCATTTCGTCTTCATCTACGTCCTCTTCCATTTCCATAATATTGTCCTCAAGTATATAGCACTTGTATAGACCCTCTATATACTCCTTCCACCTTTCTGCTTTCCCTTCTTTGCTTAGAACTGGGTTTCCATCTGAACTCTTGATGTTCATACAAGTGGTTCTCTTTTCTCCAAAGGTCTCTTTAATTTTCCTGTAGGCAGTATCTATGTTACCCCTAGTGAGATAAGCCTCTACGTCCTTACATTTGTCCTCTAGCCATCCCTGCTTAGCCATCTTGCACTTCCTGTCGATCTCATTTTTGAGACGTCTGTATTCCTTTTTGCCTGCTTCATTTAATGCATTTTTATATTTTCTTCTTTCATTAATTAAATTCAATATTTCTTCCGTTACCCAAGGATTTCTAGTAGCCCTCGTCTTTTTACCTACTTGATCCTCTGCTGCCTTCACTACTTCATCCCTCAAAGCTACCCATTCTTCTTCTACTGTATTTCTTTTCCCCATTCCTGTCAATTGCTCCCTTATGCTCGCTCTGAAACTCTGTACAACCTCTGGTTCTTTTAGTTTATCCAGGTCCCATCTCCTTAAATTCCCACCTTTTTGCAATTTCATCAGTTTTAATCTACAGGTGATAGCCAACAAATTGTGGTCAGAGTCCACTTCTGCCCCTGAAAATGTCTTACAATTTAAAACCTGGTTCCTAAATCTCTGTCTTACCATTATATAATCTATCTGATACCTTTTAGTATCCCCGGGATTCTTCCATGTATACAACCTTCTTTTATGATTCTTGAACCAAGTGTTACCTATGATTAAGTTGTGCTCTGTGCAAAATTCTACCAGGCGGCTTCCTCTTTCATTTCTTTGCCCCAGTCCATAATCACCTATTACGTTTCCTTCTCTCCCTTTTCCTACTACTGAATTCCAGTCACCCATGACTATTAAATTTTCATCTCCCTTCACTATCTGAATAATTTCTTTCATTTCATCATACATTTCTTCAATTTCCTCGTCATCTGCAGAGCTAGTTGGCATATAAACTTGTACTAGTGTAGTAGGTGAGGGCTTCGTATCTATCTTGGCCACAATAATGCGTTCACTATGTTGTTTGTAGTAGCTTACCCGCATTCCTATTTTCCTATTCATTATTAAACCTACTCCTGCATTACCCCTATTTGATTTTGTGTTTATAACCCTGTAGTCACCTGACCAGAAGTCTTGTTCCTCCTGCCATCGAACTTCACTATTTCCCACTATATCTAACTTTAACCTATCCATTTCCCTTTTTAAATTTTCTAACCTACCTGCCCGATTAAGGGATCTGACATTCCACGCTCCGATCTGTAGAACGCCAGTTTTCTTTCTGCTGATAACGACATCCTCTTGAGTAGTCCCCGCCCGGAGATCCGAATGGGGGACTATTTTACCTCCGGAATATTTTACCCAAGAGGACGCCATCATCATTTAATCATACAGTAAAGCTGCATGCCCTCGGGAAAAATTACGGCCGTAGTTTCCCCTTGCTTTCAGCCGTTCGCAGTACCAGCACAGCAAGGCCGTTTTGGTTAATGTTACAAGGCCAGATCAGTCAATCATACAGACTGTTGCCCCTGCAACTACTGAAAAGGCTGCTGCTCCTCTTCAGGAACCACACATTTGTCTGGCCTGTCAACAGATACCCCTCCGTTGTGGTTGCACCTACGGTACGGCTATCTGTATCGCTGAGGCACGCAAGCCTCCCCACCAACGGCAAGGTCCATGGTTCATGGGGGGGGATGAGTAACATAGCATTAGAAATATTCCCCAATTATAGTACATGAAATGTAAACATTAGATGGATGAAAAACATTTTTTACATCGGTCATCTACAATCTCTTTGAGGATATTTTTCTGAGGGTGAGTCAAATGAAAACCTTAAATATTTTTTAAATATGATTTATAGTGCAGAAGTGGTACAAAGCTGTATTACTTTTCAACATAATCTCCCCCGTGCTTAATGCAAGTCCTCCAGAGGTTACAAAGTAAAAAAATTCCTTTAGAAAAAAATTCTTTTGGCAGTCCGCGCAATCACTCATGAAGGTGAGTATAGTGGATGAGGAAGACACTCAAAATGCAGGTCTGTGATCGTTGCCAATGTTGTATGGGCATTGTGGGGCCTTGCATTGTCATGTTGCAAGAGGACACCTGCTGACTGCAATCCATGCCGATATGCTTTGATTGCAGGCCGCAGATGATTTTTTAGGAGATCTGTGTATGATGCACTGGTCCCAGTGGTCCCTCTAGGCATGTAATGCTCCAAAATTATGCCTTTTTTGTCCCAAAATAGTGTCAGCATGGCATCCCTGCTGATGGTTCTGTTCGAAACCTCTTTGGTTTTTCTGATGAGGAATGGCGCCATTCCTTGCTCACTCTCTTCATTTTTTATTGGTGGAAGTGAAACCAGATTTCGTCCCCAGTAACAATTCTTGCACGGAAGGCATCATCTTCTCCTTCAAAGTGCCGAAGAAGTTCTTCACAAGCATCAGCATATTGTTCTCTCATTTCAGGGGCAGCTGCCGTGGCACCCATCTTGCAGACACTTTGTGAAACTGGAGCACATCATGCACCTTGTGGTGTGCTGACCCGTGACTAATCTGTAAACAAGCTACAATGTCATTCTATGTCACTTGGCAGTTTTCCTTCACTACGGCTTCAACTGCTGCAATGTTCTGTGGAGTCACAATTCGTGCCGGACCTGTATGAGGGACATCTTCCACTGAAGTCACACCATTTGCAAACTTCCTACTCCATTTGTAGACTTGCTGCTTTGACACACATTCATCACCATGCTGAACCTTCATTCACTGATGAATTTCAATAAGTTTCACACCTTCGCTAAGCAAAAACTGAATAACAAAACACTGTTCTTCCCTGGTGCAAGTGGCAAGTGGTGCGGCCATCTTTACACTGGTACTTCCACAGTATGTGTGCATCTGCACTATGCTGCCACCTACAGGCCATTCTGCACAATGTTTGTAGCACACTTACTAACTTACAGGATAACAGCGCGAAATTTCGACCTGTTAATACAAAATTTAAGGTTTTCATTTGACTCACCCACGTACATTGGCATTTGGTTCTCTAAACGTCTGACTGCATTACATGTCTAGAGGGACCAATGTGACCAGTGTGTCATACACAGATCTCCTAAAAAATCATCTGTGTCCTTCAATCAAATCAAATCGTGTGGATTGCAGTCAGCAGGTGTCCTTCTCCAACATGACAATGCAAGGCACCACACTGGCCATACAACAGTTGCAACAATCACAGACCTGCATTTTGAGTGTCTTCCTCATCCACTATACTCACTAGACCTTGTCCCAAGTGATTTCCATATGTTTGGACCACTCAGATTTGTAATGGGAGGAAATAAGTTCCACTCTGATGAAGAGGTACACCATGTGGTGCATTAGTGATTGTGTGGAATAACAAAAGAACTTTTTTCTAAAGGAATTTTTGCACTTTGTAAGCCCTGGAGGACTTTCATTGAGCATGGGGGAGATGATGTTGAAAAGTGATACAGCTTTGTACCACTTCTGCACAGTAAATCATATTTTAAAAGTATTTAAGGTTTCATTTGAGTCACCGTTGTATTATATTTCAGGCTAAAATCATGAAAAAAATTAATTTCTTAACGATACATCTAAAATTATTCTTTGAGAAATATTTGAAATTACAAAATATCTGGTATACTTAAAATTCATATTACTGATTGCAAAATCTAATGCTAATTATTAAATATATTTCTTGATTTATTTACAAAATAATTATATGGATTGGTGAAGATTCTTCTTTTGTTAAGAAAGTTGGTAAACCCTTTTGTTTGGTAATCTCTTTAGATTACTGTTAATACTACAGAGTGTTGGGAGTCTTACAGATGGGGACGGATGTATTTTTAATTTTGACAGTCACAACGTGAATATGTGTTCTGAAGAGGGGATTATTAAATTAGTGTGAAGATATAGAAGAATGGGTTAAAATAAAAGAAAATGATACAAAAAGTACTTCATCAATTATTTAATCATGCGAAACCCACAACGTAAAATTTTCATCCCCAATAATCTATCCCTAGATGCAAGAACTGCAGCCAACAAGAAGAAAATCAAGATAAGTACAAGAGGTATTTTCTGTATCTTACACCTATCTAAGCTTATGGAACTAATGAAGTCTGGATCCGGGCGACCGCTACGCTCACCTTCCTCAGGCATGGATGTATGTGATGTCCTTAGCTTAGTTAGGTTTATGTAGTTCTTAGTTCTAGGGGACTTATGACCTAAGATGTTAAATTCCATAGTGCTCAGAGCCATTTGAACTTGAAGAAAAATTTAAAGGCGATGTGTGTGACAGAAAGATTACTATATGCTGGCCGAACATTCTATGTGAGCTGCATTGAAGAACATCTCCCTGCTCCTCAAAGTGTTGCACCCTAATTAATGAACATAAAAGCAGAAAAATTTAGGTCTCCCCTCCCTCCTCTTAGTTTGACACTCAGAAAAATTAGTAGTGTTTACATCGCATCTGAATAATATCATCTTGAGCCACTAGTTTGCCCAGGTCATTGGCAGTACTTTCATTACTTAGCATACGGCTTTTCATTTTATGTTCACTTCATAAGGAATTCATGGGTTAAAATTTATAAGTCAGATAACTGAGCAGTATAATATAATCTGAAAAGAGAAAACTAAACGTGGTCTGGTGAGCAGCAGTCACCATATCAGTTTTTTAGGATACTAACATAAAGTTACATTTTATATTCTGCATGAAGTATGTCTACAAATTAGTGATGTTTAATTAGTACTGTTGAAACGTATATTCTACACATCTAACAATGGAAAATCCAGGATGGAATGTAACAATATCAGAGAAGGAAAGTTGCTACTCATCATACAGCAGAGATGCTGAGTCGCGATAGGCACAATAAAAAGATTCACACTATTAAAGCTTTTAGCCATTAAGGCCTTTGTCAGCAGTGGACACACATACATATATGCACACACATACACACACACGCATTCACATAAATGCACTTTGCAGACATATCTGCAGTCTCAGAGAGCTGAGACCACACTGCAAACAGTAGCACCAGTGAATGATGGGAGTGACTACTGGGTGGGGGTAAGGAGGAGGCTGAGGTGGGGAAGGGGAGGTATAGTAAGGGGGGAGTGGTGGACAGAAAAGTGTTACAGTTAAGAGAGAGGGTAGGAGGGAAGGTGCAGAGGGGGGAGGGGGTAAGTAGCGGAAAGGAGAGAAATAAAAGAAATTAAAAGACTGGGTGTGGCGGTGAAATGACAGCTGTGTAGTGCTGGAATTGGAACAGAGAAGAGGCTGGATGGCTGAGGACAGTGACTAACGAAGGTTAAGGCCAGGACTGGAATGTAGGATGTATTGTAGGCAAAGTTCCCACCTGCGCAATTCAGAAAAGCTGGTGTTGGTGGGAAGGATTCATATGGCACAGGCTGTGAAGAAGTCATTGAGATGAGGGATATCATGTTTGTCAGCGTGTTCAGCAACAGGGTGGTACACTTCTTTCTTGGCCACAGTTTGTTGGTGGCCATTCATGCCAACAGACAGCTTGTTGGTTGTCATGCCTACTTAGAATGCAGCACAGAGGTTTGCAGCTTACCTTGTAAATCACATGAGTGGTTTCACAGGTATCCCTGCCATTACTGGGATAGGTGATGTTAGTGACGGGGCTGGAGTATGTGGTTGTAGGAGGATGCATGGGACAGGTCTCACTTCAAGGTCTTTTACAGGGGTATGAACCATGAGATAAGGGACTGGCAGCAGGAGTTGTGTAAGAATGGACGAGTATATTGTGCAGGTTTGGTGCACAGCGGAACCATGGTAAGACGGGTAGGAAGGACAGTGGGCCGGACATTTCTCACTTCAAGGCACGACGGAGGTAATCGAAACCCTGGTGGAGAATGTAATTTCTCCAGCCCCAAATGGTATTGAGTTACGAGGTGAATGCTCCTCTGTGGCCAGATTGTGGGACTTTGGGAGGTGGTGGGAGACTGGAAAGATAAGGCATGGGAGATTTGTTTTTGTACAAGGATGGGAGGATAGTTACAGTCAGTGAAGGCTTCAGTGAGACCATAGGTATATGCTCGTCACTGCAGATGTGACGACCATGGGTGGCTGGGCTGTACAGAAGGGACTTCTTGGCATGGAATGGGTAGCAGCTGTCGAAGTGGAGGTATTGTTGGTAGTTTGTAGGTTTGATATGGACAGAGGTACTGATGTAGCCATCTCTGAGGTGCGCAACGGAAATATTTCACATTTGACAGGGAGTTTCTCGCAATCTACGAAGCGATCAAGCGTTTTAAGACTGACGTTGAGGGATGGCTTTTCTATGTTTTTACGGACCTCAAACCCCTGGCTGCGGCCATTACAAACCTGTCACCTGACCAGCCTCCTGATCGCTTCAGATACATTGGCACCAGTGGTGAACTGAGATATGAAGTCTGACACAGAAAGGGTGCTGACCATATAGTTGCCGATTTCCTTTCACAAGTCGACAGCTTAACCTCCAACCCGCCGACGAGAAAACACAAAACCTGATTTCAGACTCTACTTCTTCACTACACTACATCCGCACCTCCTTCCCTGACATTTCTGGTGAGATCAGGTGCGACGACATTATGGGCACGTTACGCACCCTCATCCCAACCACGCTCCATCGAGCTGTCTTCAATGCATTACATAATTTAGCCCACCCTGGTGTTCGTGCATCTGCCTCCTCATAGCGGAGCGCTTTGTGTGGAGAAATGTCAACAAGGTCTGCCAGCAATTGGTACGCTCCTGCGTTGCATGCCGACGCTGCAAACTACACAAGCACACTTCACCCCCTCTCCCTCCCCTTCCCCTCGGCGCTTTTTCCATCCTTCCTGGGCGTTTCCAGCAGATTCATATTGACATTGTTGGCCCTCTCTCTCCCTCTAACAACATTCGTTATGTTCTCTAGTCTATCAACCGAACAACTCTCTGGGTCGAGGCTGTCCCCTTCCACAATATTACGGCAGAAACTGTTGCTCGAGCTTTTGTCAAGTGATGGGCATCGCCTTTCGGATGTCCAGCAATGATCACTACTGACCAGGGTAGCCAATTTGAGTCGGCTCTGTTCAACGTGATTTGTAACATTTGCGGCATCTGGCGCATCCATTCCACAGCATACCATCTGCAAAGTAACGGGCTAGTCAAGCCCTGGCACCGCACTCTCAAGGCAGCTCTTCGATGCCACGACTCTCTATGGACGGAGGCCCTTCCCCTTGTGCTACTAGGCATTCGTGCGATCTATAAGGAAGGCACAATAGCCGAGTTCGTATACGGCTAGAACACTGTTCTCCCTGGCAAACTCGTGAGCCCCTTCTGCTTCTCTCCCTCAGTCTGACGTACCTTCCTTCGTTGAGCACGTCAGACGCCATTTCATCAATCTCCATACCCCTCCACCTGCCAGCCATTCCCGCCCTAAGGTTCACATAATGAAATATGTGGACAATTGCTAGGATGTCATGCTCCGAGATGACCTCCAACTTCTATATACTGGTCCGTACCGAGTTCTCTGGAGCTCAGCCAACACCTATGACATCCATATGAATGATTCAGCTGTTACAGTCTCTCTCAACAGACTTAAGCCTGCTCATGTCGAGCCTTCTTCTACCTCCCTTCAGGCCAGGCCACACCACTCACTGTCGTGGCACACAACACTCCGACCACTCCCACCACATCGGAATTACACACTCGTTCAAGTGACTCCCAGCTCCAATCATCGAACTCTTCTCCGACCTCGCCCTCTATTCTGGTCTTACGCACTCCTCGAGTAATCACGTGCTCCCCACGTTGAGCTTACCTACAATCACGCCCTCGTCGCCGGGCCCATCGCTGGTCCCTTCGACCTCTCCACCATTGCCTGCCTCGACCTGTCGAGAGTCCTCACCCTCCCCCCGCCCCATATTCAACGTGTTGGAGCCTGTCGCCCCAGACATAATCCACAACATCTCAATAATACTGCGCGATTATACACTGTTCGTCGTGTGTTTCTCTTCATCTAGTGCTCACAACATAACCTCCGCCATTCCCTGCCACCTGGTGAAATGAGTTCCCCTCCCGCCCAACGTCGACCTGGACAAGCTTCGTGTGTTCGCCACGCCTACCGCAGAAATCGTCGTCGACTCTCCGTTCCTCCCGCAAACCGCCGGCCTACCTGTCGCCGCACGACCAGCACTCTCAGTGCGGCGCCCGGCTCGCTTCAACGACTTCCAGGCTCGTGACTGAACCCACACAGCTCCTCGACGACGCTGTCGAGCTGACCGTGGTACGATTCCTGCAGACCACTCATGCTGACGCCATAGTCACCTCCCCCACTCCTGGCCTCTCAAGAGTACTCCGTACTGCGCGGGGGGGGGAGGGGGGGGCTATGTAGTGCCGATGAAATCTTCCACCATGTTCAGTTCCGTTCTTTGTGATCCTTGTGTGTGTTAAGTTTAATAAATGAACTACTGCTAAATGGGTGTGCTTATTGGTGCAACCATCCCAAACACCTTCCCCAAAAGTATTCACTACAGTGGGCAATGATGACATTATGGAGCTGAACAGTATGCTAGAGGAAAAACAAGCACAAGCAATAGTAGATACAAGTAGGGCAGTGGTGGACTGGCACAAAACATGTGACAAATCTGGAACATGGCATATTTAATAAAAGAAAGCAGTACAGGAACTGACTATAGAAATGGCATGACCTATAGAGGATACTTTGGAAATACTTCATGCTGATCCCTAGAGATTTGTCTGAGTGCTGTCGCTGGGGGTGGGGGTTCAGAATTATCCTTTTTATACAACTCTTTCTGTGAGTCTGAGAATGTATAACGCATTAAAAGGTGATTATGTTATTGCTGCTGTTGTTGTCATCATTTTTGTCTTGAACCTGAAGACTGGTTTGATGCAACTGTCCATAATACTATATCCACACATTACACCCAATTGCTACTGCTGTCTACCATTTGAACTGGCATGCATGCTCGGCCTTCCTCTACAGTGTTCCCAATGCTATTTCCCGCAAACCTGAATTAATGATTCCTTGATGAGGCCTCAGACTGTGTCCTACCAGCTGACCCCTACTTTTAGTCAAGTTTTGCCAAGTACTGTTACGAATTACTTTTCTCCCATGTCTGTTGACTACTGCATTAGTTTTGTGATCTACCCATCTAATATGTAGCACTTTTCTGGCGGATGACGTTTCAGATGCTGTTTTCTCACCTTGTCTCAACTGACCGCGTTGCAGTTCTTACAGTGCTACACTACAGACAAATGCCTGAGGAAAAGACTTGCTAACACCTAATTTTATATTTGCTGTTGAGTAATATTTCTTCTTCAGAAATGCTTTTCTTGTCATTGCTAGACTGTATTCTATATCCTCTCCACTTCGATTATAACAGTTATTTTACTCCTTAAATAGGAAGACTTATGTACTACTTGCAGTCTCTCTATTCCTAACCTAGGTCCGTTAGCATTGCCGGATTTAATTCGCCTACATTCCATTACCTTTGTATTGATACGAAGCTTTAAGATGAACACAGAAGAGACTATATTCTATTCATCTCAAAGCTTTCATTTCATCTCACTGAATTTCAATTCCTTCTTCAAATTTTTCTTTGCTTCCCTCAACTGGTTGTTCAATATGAAGTGTGAGTATTATGGGTAATAGGGTTCTCGCTTTCATCTTCTATGTCTACTGTCCGATTCCTGTACAAGTTGTATACAACCTTTTGCTCCCTGCATGTTACCTCTGCTACCTTCCGAGTTTTGGAAGGTATATTTCAGTCGGCATTACGAAAACTTTCTTTAATTCTACAAAATACTATAAATGTAAGTTTGCTTTAATTTAACCTCTCTCGTATGATAAATAATACAGTCAGTATTGTTACGCACATTCTTACACATCTCCCAAATCCGAAATGATCTTTCCTGATGTCAGTTTGCAGCAGTTTCTCCTTTCCTCTGTAATTACGTCGAGTTAGTATTTTGCAACCATTACTTATTAAATTCCTACTTCACAGTATCTGTAACTGCCAGCAGTTGACTTTTGCAGTAGCAATTGTTATATTCTTCTCGAAATCTGACGGCATTACATCTGCCCCACCCGTGTTGCACGCCAGGTGTGATAGTTTTGTCACGACTGGCTTCCTCGAGGATAGCAGTAATTCTGCTTTCTATTCCAGGGTCTTTCTTTCTACTTAAGTCTTTCACTGCTCCATCAAAGTCTTCTCACATTATCACATCTCCCACCTTGTAATTATCTACATACTCTTTCCTTTCTGTAATATCGCCTTCAAATTTATTTCACCGTATAGCCCCTGTGTATACTCCTTCTGCCTTTCCTCTTTGCTTAACTGTAGGACTCACTCTGCTAAAATTTCCCTAATACTCCATCTGGGGTCATACATGACCCCAATCAATATATAATTGACTGTGTGTACTAATCATTCGAGAACAACGTACTGTCGTTTAATACTGTTTGTTTACATTTTATTTATTGTTTAGACACATTTCACAGATTTTTTTAACAAGTATGTACATAGTAGAATTAAATTACATATCAGAAGTTACAATATTACTCTAAGTCATAATTTGTTTCACTCATAGATGTTTCACAATGGATTCAAATTTACAGAAAATGTGATGAACAACTCAACAGGAAACATAATTCTAACCAGAATCCGTATCATAGTTATCTGCACATATTTTGCAAGTAGTAACTATTTCAAAATGTTCCTTGCAAACAAATTTGTTACACTTTTTGCATGTTGAACTGTATTTTGTGTCTTTTGATCGGGGACAAATGGAGTATCTGCCTTGCTTTCTCTTCTGATTGTCGGGTATTATGTCTGCATGTCCATTGACTAAGAGATCATCAAATCCACACCTTTTGATACTGCTAATAATATCCTTGTTCCTTGTTTGTGGTAAACTCAAACGACGTTCCACTTGAGGCTTTGCCATTTTGTTGGCCAACTTCATTAGAAAAAGACGACTCTCCTTTTTTTCAACAGCAACACAGAAGAGTCTGTAGGCATTGAGTGCAGCCAGATCGACAAGATCATAAAATACTGCTAATGGCCAACGTTCTGTACCCTTTTTCACAGAATAGTAAGAGCTCATTTGATCTAGCGTATCAACACCTGATATAGTTGAGTTGTAATACAACACTACTTTTGGTTTTCGTTTCAAGTTGTTTTCTTTGGGCACTTCAAATGATTGATGGTGTGTTGACAGGAGTAGCACAGCCTTATTTTTTTTTGGAACATACGAAACTAATAGGTTTTTACCAGTGTATGCAAATCTGGTAGTTCATTCTTCTCTAGTTTTCGAAGGCAAAAACTGTTTTGGGAATTCTTTTCTTGTAGAACGTGGGTACCTACAAGTGTCAACTTAATTTTCAATAATTCTTGGCCAAGGTCATAGCTCGTGAAAAAATTGTCAGTGGTAATATTCCTACCACTGCCAGCCAGATGATGCACTAAATCTAAGACCACTCTCTTGCCTTGATTCAGTTCTCTCACATCACCACTCCTTCCAGTGTACATTTGAAGATTTGTCAAATAAACATGTTCACAGTCTACTGCGCACATCTTGATGCCATACTTTCCTGGCTTTGAAGAAATGTAGACCTTGAAACTGCACCGACCTCTGTATACGCAAAGATGTTCATCAGCAGTAATGTTGCTGGAAGGTATAAATGATGTTTGACATTTCACGGCAAACAAATCAAATATTTCATGTACAGATTCAGCCTTATTTCCTGTCCTCTCTTTCCTGTCAAGTCTTGTGATGCGGTCGTAAAAACGAAGTGAACGCAGAATGTCCTGATATCGCCTCCTCAACATAGTAGCACGGAATAGAAGAGTGCTATATTCAGAGTCCCAAAATTCGTCAATAGGTTTCCCCCGGCTCTTCTGTACGCCATACATAATCAGCAAGCCTAAAAATGAAAGAAGCTCGAATCTGTCTGTATCACGCCAGTCAACTAATTTTTTAGACACTTTCAATTCATTTCCTCGTTGATTTGTGAACTGAATTACTAACTGCATTACTAATAAACTGTCTGAAACAGTCAACAGCTGAGGTAACACTAACTGTACTAGGGGTACCTGCTGAAAATCGTTGTATGTTGCGGATTGGAAATCTACGAATTGATGGTTCTTTTGTACTCCATGCAATACCCCGACCCCTGCTTACCAGTACTGCACTTTCATCCTCTCCACTGTCATCTTTTTGAGCAAGAATATCATTTTCTTCTAATTCATGTAAACAAGTTTCATCACTTTGATCTACCTGTGTCTCTGTTTCATCATCTTCGGCGTCACTACCTTCTGAATCACTACTGCAGCGAAATAAGTCTTCCATAGCTTGTTCTACACTATAGCCAGGAGCAAAACGTATTCCATCCAATGCTGAAATTACACTGCAACAACGAACGTACAACAAACGTATAAACGAACCTCCAGTTTGAGGCTAGTTCAGAGTAACACCTGAATAACACCTGAATTCAGTGTTACCAACTCAAAATACCTAAGAAAGAGATTGATAGTTGATAATCTATACATTCTATGAATGTTACATATAATCTATCTGGGGTCATAATGGCCCCCAACAGTAGTTTTTGTTAGTTATTGATTTAAATGTTGCGTGAAGCACATTAAAAATTTTTGTGAGAGAACTACAACACTGTGTGGTAGAAGTCATAAAATTCTGGACTCTTACAAGAAATAGAAATAATATTTTATCCATAGTAAAGATGATTGGGGTCACCTATGACCCCAAAGTGAGACCTAGGGTTTATTTTGTCCTGTTGTCTGATCTCTAGATTCGGACAGCTGCATTGCTTCTCTCCAAAGACCTCTTTAGTTTTTCCTATAGGCAGTATCTATTGGTCTCCAAGTTATACACATTTCTGTAGACTTTCCTTTGTCATCTAGTTATTCCTACATCGTCATTTAGCACTTTCTGTCAATTTCATTCTTTAGTCACCTGTGTTTTCTCTTGGCTGCTTCATTTGCTGAATCTTAATATTTCCTCCTTTCATAAATTAAACTCATAATCTCCAAAGATATCTAAGGACATCCACTAGGCCTCATCTTTTCACCCATTTGATTCTGTTCCACCTTTACTATTAAAAGCTACCCATTTATATTCATGTATATTATTTATCAAACCAACACCCCTTTTCCTCACCACACAGTAATTGTACAGGGATCAATTAGATGTCATCTGAATTGTTTTTTAACCAGATTCTGGCATTACAAACTGATTTTCCACTAAATCTTACTACTTGAGGATAGTTTTAACATGAAAGAGATTGTTAACTGTCAAAGGCGAATGGGCATCGCTGATGCCGGGGTTCATTATTATTAATTACGGACAGGAGACACCCTTTTCATGTTATCTTATTACAAATACCACTTTATTTGTTTTGAAGCACATGTTTACTGGATTCATAATTTGTGTACAGCATTGTCTGTGGTAGTCCATTATCTCCGTCTGTCATACCAGTTAACGTACCTAAATTTAGGGGATTATTGCAACACTACCCTTTCCCCCTTCCCCCTCTCACCAAGCTGCTTAGCCGCACCCTCACAGATGTTTGTGGCATAGTGAATAACAAGTTGTATCGAGTGCAAACTTTACTAAATCTCTTAGATGAAAGAACAGTTTTAATGAGGTTACTACACCCATTGTAGGACAGTTTGTTACTTCATTTCTTGAATCAGTCAATGTTGCAAGAAGTAGTACACCATGCAAGTAACAGATGGTTAAGTGCTGAGCTGCTTCCACACAGCAGTGTCTAGCCAGGCTACAAAAAATACAGCGAGGCACTTTGCAGCACACAGGTTACTAGATGTAACTGAGGATGTCACTATTCTACTAAACACATACTGATGTAACCTCGCTTTACCTGTGTCCAATCCACGCTTGATGCAATGCCCAGTAGCGAATCTAGATGTACATCTCCAATCCAATGATTAGTGGTACATCCCTCACAGAGAAGTGAAAATTTATACAGGTCCAAACCGACTACACCTTCACGGTTTACTATCTTCCCCCCTCCTGACAAGCCACCTAAAGCTGCTACTCTAACTGCCTTCATTCAGCAACTCCTACAGCCCTTCCTTCTAGATGGTTATTTTAATGCATATTAACCTTTGTTCAGTGAGTAGCGCCGGAGGTGATGAAAAAGCACTGTCACAGTTTCTTTCAGACTATGACCTGAGCCTCTTTAAGAAAGGTTCACTTATTCATTTCAATGCCGCATATGTTACTTTCTCTACTATCGCTCTTTTGTTCTCTTCCCTTCCACTTCTCTCTTTCTTACACTGTCCACCACATGATGCCCTCTGTAACAGGGACCTCTTCCCACGTCCCGATGACCACGTTACCTCACTGGGCTTTCCTTTGTGCTGACTGGCCTCTATATACCTTCCAGATCTTATTCGACCTTCTTTGTCAGGTTGTATTGATGAAGTCATTCACGATTTCTCCAGTAAGGTACTCTGTGCTGCCTGCATTGTCGTTCACATCTTGACAAGTCACATTCTCCATTGGCCAGTTCTGTGGTGGAGCATGGCGATTACCATTGTCTGTGATCATCATCACATCTTGCGTCCGCCTCTGGTAACTTAGTGGTCAGCGCGACACAATGTCAATCCTAAAGGCTGGGTTCAATTCCTGGCTGGGTCAGAGGTTTTATGTGCACAGGGACTGGGGGTCGTGTTGTCCTAATTGTCACCATTTCATCCCCATCATCAAATCGGAAGACTTGTACCCGGCGAACGGTCTACCCGACGAGAAGCCCTAGTCATGAGACATTTATTTCTTTATCCTGTCTTACAACATCTTAAGCAGCACCTGTCCTCTGCCAGTATTATTACCTTTAAATGTCTTTTTTTGATTAAGCAAAACGTTTTGGCACAGAGTGAACAGGTGTGTTGGGAACACTTTGTATCTTCTGTAGGTTCTTCTGTCCCTTTGTCACAGGTGTGGGATACACACTCCGAGGTTGTCAGTGGCTGTCTTCCATTGAGGGCCTTGCCTTCTCAGATGGCCTTTGTATCGATTCGTCAGTTCTCGAACGACACCTCGTGACCAATTTTGCGACAGCATTGATGCCAGTTTTCAATCAAGCTGCATCCGTTCTCAAGAAATAGCGCACTGAAGCTGTCTGCTTATGTTTTACCCATCATCAGGTGAAATCCTACAGTGACCTTTTACTGAACATGAGCATCCTCTGGCTCTCACATCTTCCCATGATTCAGCTCCTGGCCTAAACTGCTTCAACGCAAGAACCCTCGAAAACAACAGTACCTCCTGCAGGAGCTTAACTGCATTTGGCTCCAAGGCATTTCCCCCCTCTGTTGAGAGACAGTATTATGGTTTTTGTCCTTAAACCAGGATAGCATCCATAGTCCTTTGATAGTTACCAGCCAGGCAGCTTGACCATTGTCTCATGCACATTGCTAGAACTGATGGTGCCTCATCGGATCAGTTGGGTCCTAGAATCTCGAGACCTTTTATCTCCTTACCAGAGTAGCTTTCAGGAGGGATGGTCTCTGATCAATGATCTGCTCTGATTGGAGACTGCTGGTCTACAGAGCTTTTCTAAGCACTGTCATCTCGTCTCAGTTTTCATCAATCAATGTAAGACTTGCAACAAAGCGTGGTGGAATCATCGCACCATCCTTATGCTTCACAGGTGGGGTCTTCATAGCTTTCCTCCCTATTTTTAGTAGCCAGTTACTGTGCCCCTGGTTGTTTAGAGTCTAGTTGGCACTGTTATCAGCTCTGTGCAGACCCCAGGAGAGTGGCGTTCTGCAGGACTGTGTACTAGCTAATCACTATTAGTGGGCTTGTAGTCTTTGTGAGACTGTTGGTCACCCTTGCTCTGTATGTGGATGATTTCTCTATCCTCTGCTCCAGGTTGCCACCCAGCACACTTCCACATGGACATTTTTGCATGATTTTTGTTCTCCCCTTTAAGTCAAGGGTGTGCATTCCTGTCACCATACTACAGTGTGTCCTGATTCGGAGCCTGACCGTGGACCCACAGTTCAGTTCCTTGGGTCTTCTTTTTCACTACAAGCTTACTTTGTCACGCTTTGTCATCTCAAGGCTGACTGTTCACATTAACACAATAATCTTTGCGTCCTTGCTCACACTTCTTCATCAATGAATCTTCTCCATTTTTCTGTCTCGTATGGACTATGGTTGATGGATAAGTGCCCCTTCCACACTGCAATTCTCTGACCCAGTTCACCATCATAGTATTAGTTTACCCACAGGTTCATTTTGCACTAGCCGTATTGATTTCTGCTTGACACTGGAATTTCTGGCCTTTCCATTCAGCAGTCCCAGCTACTTCTTTCCTATACCATCACTAGCCACTCCTCCCCTTCTCAACCCTCCTACTCTACTGTTTCCTTGGCTTTGGGTCACTGCCTGGCCCTGTGTACCTTGGGTGAGTCTACCAGTTGGGCTCCACTTTGCTTCTCTCCAATGTGACATCCATGTACCCTTCCTGTCCTCTTCTGCACATTCACTCTCAATGCCCTCCCTGCCTTGGTTAGTTCCTCAGCCCTGGATTTTGGTGGATCTCTTCTGGGGTTCAAAAGCCTCCATAAATCCAAAAGTATTCTGTTGATTACACTGAATACTTTTATATAAGTTTCAGAATGTACTGTTCTACATCTGCTGATATGTCTGCAGATCATCCGGTCGCATGGAACACCATCTGTTGTCTGCCACATGTGGGATGTTTACTGAGGTATTGATGACATCTGTCATCTTCATTACACACCACTTGGTCTATGCCATACATGTCGACATTGTTGATCTTGTTGGTGGTGGTAGTGGCGGCGACGACAGTGGTGGTTGTGGTGCTTCTTGGACTGATATCCTTTTGCTTCCAACCCACATTGTTATTCCTGGTAATGAACTTACTGATTGGCTGAGGTGGGGGCGCAGCAGCCAAGTATGCCCGCTTTCAATGACCCATTTAGCGTGCATTAAAATATTTAACGTCCAATCAAGTCCCTTTTGCTCAATCATGGGCCGACTTTTTGGAGGCTACTGCCTATCTAATAAATTTGGGCTATCGAGGAGACTTCCACCACATAGCTTACTTCCCTCTGCCTCTCCCAGTGGGAATGTGCCATCATTGGCTATCTTCATATTCCTGGATAAAGGTGTCTGACAAGGCAGATTTCACACGTACCTTGAAAACTGGGTGTTTTAAAAATTCCTGAAGGAAACATGACAAGCAGCCGTGGAAACCCCACATGTAAAGAGTACAAAGAACACCATTTCTCCAACAGCTGTCGTAGGTCTCCTACAAATCGAAAAACACAGCCACAGTCTGGGATTTTTGCAGGAAACTATTCATGACACTGGTGGACAAAGTGACAAGACGTACAACTGCAGAATGCAGTGCTCATAATCCATACTATTCAGTGGTTAGTAAATTATGAGACTCGAGTCATCATACCAGCCCAGCATGACTTATACATTCCCTTACCTTGCAAACATGGCTCATGAGAGAGGAGACATGAAATGGTAAAGGAAGACTTTGTCCTTACTGGGCTTAAGTAGGGGTGTGATAGTGACTTCATGTCTGCATTTGGGAAATGTGCACTTTGCCAACATATGGTTGTGCATATTAAACAGAAAGTGCTTTCCCTCAAGAGACAGATACTGCAACATTTGAATGTGAACAGCATTCGACCCTGAGGCAGAGGATCAAGATGAACTGAGAGCATGATCTAGTTCCCTAAAAGTATGGGCAGCATTGTAACACTCAATCCTGAGAAGAGAAGGTTATCGCCCAAGACTCCTCCACTCGTTTTGGATGGAGAAGTGAACAGAGCTGGAAATTTACCCAAAGTGGTGGCGCAAGGTGTTGGAGATAACGATAGATTCAGAATGACATCATCTGCTACTGTCAGGCCAGAAATTGGGGAATGGATCTTGGTCCCAGATAGACATCATAGATTATTCCACACGACAGAGGAAGGGGTGGATCTGTTAAAAGAATGAAGTCCAGGTACTTTTTTTATATCCCAAAGAATGTGACGACTCTGCATTCATTATAGACAGATTGGTGCACAGTTTTCCATCATAGGATGAGGGTTAAAAATGTGGAGACCACATCTTTGCATGCGAATTCAGTTGCAATGTGCCTCAGCCCACTAAGGGACAGGGACATGGTGTGGTAAAGAGGAAGTGCAAGGAATGGAACATTTTGCATTGTAAGGATACTGTTTGTAACATACTGTAACTGGTCATGGTAAATGGAGAAATCTTATTCTTCATAGGTATCCAGGAATGAGTAAAGGCACAAGGTAGCCTTAATAAACTGCCATTTTGGTGTGCATACAGGTGGGGCAGGAGCCAACAAATAGATAGCACATGGAAAATGGTCACTCAGGTAGGTGTCAGAAGAAATGGAAAATTCGAGATGATGGGCAAACTGGGCAGTGCAGGAGGACAGGTCCAAATGGGAATAGATGTGTGAAGAGTTGTAAAGGAATGTGGGTGCTCCTGTGTTAAGTCAGAAGAGGTTAAGTGGGTTAAGTATGTCAGCCAAGAGGGCAGCTCTCTCAATGCTTCTCAGAGAATCGCAATGGGGATGGTGTGCACTAGAGTCACCGAGCAGAAGAAATGGGTGAGGTAGCTTCCCAATAAGCTGGAGGAAGTCTGCACTTGTGACATCGGCTGACAAAGCGATATAAATGGTATAAAGGTAAAAGTCAGGTGAGGAAGGAAAAGGTGAACTGCAACAGCCTGAAGACGAGTAGTCAGAGAGATGGGTTAACTACGAATATCATCCTGTATGAGCACCAAGACTCCTCCACGAGATGGAAAGCCCCCCTCAGAGGGAACACATTGAAAGCTGAAAGCGGTCGTGAGGACTTAATTTTGTTTTCTGTAGGCAGAGTACAAGGGGACACTGTCATTTCATCGGAGGAGCATCACGACGAGGAAAAAATTAGGGGCCATCACCTCCTGGACAGCCCACCCATTAAGATACACTGGAAATCTCGAGAGGAGGTTGTACGGCCACCATTGCAGTTCATGCAGTGGGCAGAAAGAGGCAGACAATTATCCTCATGTGCATATGTACCACAGGTGACACATTTACCCGGGTGTCGACAAGACACTCGAGTGTCGTTAAGAAGATGACACTGGTCGTTCATCGGGGTGGGAATGTACGGGCAGACTCTGATAATTTCATAGCCAGCTTTCATCTTGGACAGAAGCACCAGTCTATCAAAAGTGTGAAATAGAGTGTGTGTGGGCACTAAGGAGGAATTGGATTTTGACCTGAGTCAGACTGCCGAGTAGTCTATTGTAAATAATGATACGGGAAGAATTCAGAGTCCTGAGGGCCCCGACACAAACGGGAGAGCCACAGAGAAGAAAAGTTGTGAGCAATTGCTTTTGGATACTACTACTTATTCTCGAGCACAAATTGCCATTCCTTAAAGAAGAGTAGGACTTCACAGGGCAGGGAATTGCATCAATATCTTTCTGAATAATAAACGGATTTACCATCGCAAAGGACTGACTGTCTTCAGTATGTGAAACCACGAGGAACAATAGTGCAGCTGCAAGGGTCGTCGAATTGTTAGCCTCATTTCGCTTACGTTTTGTAGACATCGATTGTGAAGACGATTGTCTCATTGTGATAAAATCCCCCACGATTGTCAGCATCTCCAATGGTGCACTCCTTCCAGCTGGAGGCTCCCTTAGATGACTGTACACACCTCAGGTCACACCTCCTGAACACTGAGGCAAATTGCTGACTGGTCCCTCTGTCCAATCACCTCTCACTGGGCCTGGCCTCTGCCAGGGTGTACAAACGAAACCTACTTGTCGAATCGGGGCTGAGAATTTCGTGTTACCCAGTCGTCTGTTACACGTGACTCATGGGCTGGCCTTCGGGAGTGCGCGAGGAGGAAGAAGAAAAAGAGGAACCTCAAACACCAAAGTCGAGTAAGATTAGGAGAAGCTAAACAAAGAGAGGAAAAGGGAATGGAAAACAGTGGTGAGACTATTCTTATGTCAATGACGGGCAATGCAGAACATTCCCAATGACACAGCAGACACGTTCCCCGAGTGGGAGGAAAAAGAATAGCGAGAGGATAGACCTGCAGCATGGAAGGGAAAATATGCTGCACAGCTGAGCACAAACCCGTCAAAGTTTGGTGTTCACCCTGAGGGATGAATTTGATATGTTCCCTAATAATGACATTTCCTGAGTAATTGACTTAAAGTGAAAACAGTAGCCCCAAAATTTTAGGAGTTGGAGAAATTAGACAGGGTTAACCAGAACTCTGATAAAGTTATAAAGTTTCAGGTTGTACTGGAGTACTGTGTGAATATTTTGGTGTAACAGACATACAGTCCCCAGGAGGCTGTGTATTAATATAACTATATTTTATACAAATTGTTACAAATATTAACTTTGTTTCAGTAAAGAGCTCTTTACAACAATGAAAAATATGCAATCATTAAAATGTACAACACATGAAACATACATTAAGGCTGCAACTCACAGACCAAACAGGGGTGTGGCTGCCCTTGATGCAGAAACACCTATCAGTAGTGTCACTGTGCCATCTTCTGTGTTTACTGAAAGCATATACAAGTTGCACTGCATTAAACTCTTAATTGGCATATGTATCTGTACTGCTGTGTGTGGCACTGTTCACTTATGTCTAATATTGCTGCCAATATATATCAGAGACAGAACTGAGACCTCTTTGTATGCCTGTCTTCACCTAATGTTGTCCTTCACTGCAGTTCTCTTCCTACCTCTGTCTCTCATTCTTTCTATGTTTCTCTCTCAAGTTCTTTGTTGTAGACAATTCCTGAACAGTATACATTGAAGGCAATGCTACTAACTGAAAAAGTGAAATTTCTGGACGGATGGATGGATGAAGCAACAGCTGCAAGACCGTCATGCAGCGTCAACTGCCCCTTCTTTGGCTGATTGATACAGAAATGGTACTGATACAGGAGTGGTATGATTTGTGTGTGTGTGTGTGTGTGTGTGTGTGTGTGTGCCTACAGTTGTTCTCAACATAGAAAACAATGTGAAAAATTGGGAGATGTTTGAAAACTGAATTAAAGCACAACTGACACCAGAGGAAAACAATAAATCACAATCACTTACAAAAAACTCTGAAGAAATATTTATAGGTACAAACTAACAAGCTTGAGAGATATAAGAATTAGTGTGTTTCAACTGATGGAGACATTTAAGGCAAAATATAGTAATTGCCTGTATACAAAGGTTACTAAACAGAAAGTAAATACTACTTTGTAAAACTTCGTCTATGTGTTTCTAGATTGTGTTACAGTAAGTTTTCTGTGAGTAAGTAAAGTTTAAAAAGTAATGACAATCATATATATATACAAGGTCATTAATAATTCTCAACTGTAGTTACACTACCTCAACTAACAATTTCTGTATATACCATTGGCAAGTTTGATAATCTAATTTGGAGGCTGTGGACCTGCATGTGAACATTTTGTAGAAGAAAGCAATGTCTGTTGCAGGCTGTACTTATAAATACGTTAACAGTATGTAACGTGTTGCACGAGATGCGACGTACAGATCAAATTCTCAGTCTACACACCTAACCACACATGAACGGCTGTATGTCTGTATCAAATACAAAGGAAAGAATGGTAAAGTAGGTGTAACTATAACTCAAGGCCAAAGATTCTGTCCTTTCACTGCTGGACCATACTGTATCATTGTGAACCACTACTAATAAAATCTACTGGTAACGTCAACACACAGAATGAAGGATTAATCAGCTGTTTCAACTTCTGCCAAAGACACACTAGAAGACAATTTACAAGTCTTCCAATACCATATGCCAAGGAACATTGCATAGTTTCCTGGAATACCAGTTAGTGTTAGTTGAATGTTACAATTTGTAATACACGAAAACAGTATAAACCCTGTTACTGGACTGTGAGCAGCATTTATACACAGTGAGAAGGCTGATAATATCCAGTCACAAACAGTTCCCATGTCATGCTCTGCTATACTAATATGATGCATATTTTATAATACTGAAGTGTTGTGTCGTTCTTGGAAAGACGGTTGCTTAATAGAAATGTACATAGATCAAAATCTGCTTGTTCAATGTGTAATGCATGTACCACTGTAACACACTACTAACATTCAGATAATTAGGGCAATGGCACACATACATTTTAGCAAATACATACATCAGTTAATTATCTGTTGTTGTTGTTGTTGTGGTCTTCAGTCCTGAGACTGGTTTGATGCAGCTCTCCATGCTACTCTATTCTGCGCAAGCTTCTTCATCTCCCAGTACCAACTAAAGCCTAGATCCCTCTGAATCTGCTCGTTTTGCTTTTGTTGATGTTCATTTTATATCCTCCTTTGAAGATGCTATCCATTCCCTTCAACTGCTCTTCCAAGTCCTTTGCTGTCTCTGGCAGACTTACAATGTCATCAGCGAACCTCAAAGTCCTTATTTCTTCTCCAAGGATTTTAATACCTACTCCAAATTTTTCTTGTCTCCTTCACTGCTTGCTCAATATACAGATTGAATAACATCGGGGACAGGCTAAAACCCTGCCTCACTCCCTTCCCAACCACTGCTTCCCTTTCATGCCTCTCAACTCTTATAACTGCCATTTGGTTTCTGTACAAATTGTAAATACCCTTTCGCTCCCTGTATTTTGCCCCTGTCACCTTCAGAATTTGAAAGAGAGTATTGCAGTCAACATTGTCAAAAGCTTTCTCTAAGTGTACAAATGCTAGGAACATAGGTTTGCCCTTCCTTAATGTAGCTTCTAAGATAAGGCGTAGGGTAAGTATTGCCTCCCGTGTTCCAACATTTCTACGGAATCCAAACTGATCTTCCCCGACGTCGGCTTCTACCAGTTTTTCCATTCCTCTGTAAAGAATTCGCGTTAGTATTTTGGAACCATGACTTATTAAACTGATAGTTCTGTAATTTTCCCACGTGTTAATACCTGCTTTCTTTGGGATTGGAATTATTACATTCTTCTTGAAGTCTGAGGGTATTTCGCGTGTCTCATACACATTGCTCACCAGCTGGTAGAGTTTTGTCAGGCCTGTCTCCCCCAAGACTGTCAGTAGTTCAAATGGAATGATATCTACTCCCGTGGCCTTGTTTCGACTCAGGTCTTTCAGTGCTCTGTCAAACTCTTCACACAGTATCATATCTCCCATTTGATCTTCATCTACATCTTCTTCCATTGCCATAATATTGTCCTCAAGTACATCGCACTTGTATAGACCCTCTATATACTCCTTCCACCTTTCTGCTTTCCCTTCTTTGCTCAGAATTGGGTTTACATCTGAGCTATTGATGTTCATACAAGTTGTTCTCTTATCTCCACAGGTCTCTTTAATTCAGCTGTAGGCAGTATCTACCTTACCCCTGTTGAGATAAGCCTCTACATCCTTACATTAGTCCTCTTGCCATCCCTGCTTAGCCACTTTCCACTTCCTGTCGATCTCATTTTTGAGACGTCTGTATTCCTTTTTGCCTGCTTCATTTAATGCATTTTTATATTTTCTCCTTTCATCAATCAAATTCAATATTTCTTTTGTTACCCAAGGATTTCTACTAGCCCTCGTCTTTTTAGCTACTTGATCCTCTGCTGCCTTCACTACTTCATCCCTCAAAGCTACCCATTCTTCTTCTACAGTACTTCTTTTCCCCATTCCTGTCAATTGTTCTTATGCTCTCTCTGAAAATCTGCACAACCTCTGTTTCTTTCAGTTTATCCAGGTCCCATCTACTTAAATTCCCACATTTTTGAAAAACATTAGGTGAAAAAAATTTACTTTTGTACATATTACAGTCTGATATCTTTACTCCATTAAGAACTATACTCCTTTTCATTATCGATCATACTGTGCTGCAACAAATTAAGCAAAACACTGCATGAAATTTTAGAGTTCACAGAAATAGAGTTGGACTCCATGATTTTGTGTATGGTTGATCATATCAACATTTCATTCACTACAGGGTATGGGCTAAGGTACTGAGATTTTATAAAAAATTCAGGGGAGAACTGTATCTCATGTTCTCTACACCTTAAGTTTTAGATTTGGAAGACCTTCACATGCAATATGCCCATTCATATCCTTGTACATGGCAAACAATGTGGTCTTAACAGTCATCTTATCTCAAATGATTCCATACACTGAAGTGAGGTTTTTTGCAAATGATCACACACAATGACACACATATGTTGTAGAACAAATACCTGTAACTTTTTTATTTCGCAAGATACAGAAGTAACTCATCCACAGCAGTGAGATAACAGCAGCTTAGGGCACCTTCAGTGATCCACAGCACTGTAGCAGAATCCGAGTAGTGCAAGTACATGATTCCACAAAACTAGGAAATGGATAGCAGGATGTGTATATGTGCCCACAACAGTGAAAGGGTCAAGCATGTGATCCAGCATGTATCAGGGTGGTGATGGAGAAGTGTGAAGGTGGTAGTGTGGGAAGAGGTACACTACCAGATTGTGGGTGTGAAGTTTGCGCATTTACAGGCCTTCATATTTACGGTCAAGCAGGTGATTCCCCAATCTAGGTACCCCACTACACCACAAGAAGCAACTACAGGTCATTTCAAAAAGCTGTACGTACACTCCACAGCTCGACTTACAAATCACCAGTGACACTGTGTGCAGAGGTGTCTGGAGTTATCTGTTTCCCACAAAGTACATTGACATAACACAGACTATGGGACAGAGTTTGTTAATATCCAAACAATAAATTTTATGGGCAGGATCTACATACATCTCTGGACACTGTTCTGTACTTCCACGAGGGAAATTCATTCTTCATCCTCCTGTATGGCAAGTGTTGCTCTTTTCAGTTTACAGGCAGATATACCTTTCCAGCACTTTCTCTACGGTTCCCTTATCCACAAATTTCTTCCATTCAGGAATTGCTGGCACTCACAGAATGACTTGGGAAATGCAATCTGCTTTAATGTGTTTGAATTATGTCAAAATGCATGAGGTTGCCTAGGTGGTATAATGTTTCATGCAGAGAGGGAGAATCTATGCGTTTGGACCTCCTCATTTGCTGGGAAAGCTAAAGCTGGTGTGATGCACTCAACCCACTCACACAGCAAAAATTACTCCAGGCTGTGGTAGGAGGCACAAAATTAACACTGTGTAATACATAGAGATGGCATGTTACACTGAGTGCAGTTTCTTCATTATGGTAGACAGCTGACAGCTCCAGCTGTTGAGCTTCTTTGCACGATAGCTCATTTAACAACTGCAAATGAGAAATCGACAGCAAATTCTGGGGAGGTATGTTCTGTCTGTAGACATAAAAGAGTAACACTTTTAATGGGGGAAGTTGCATTTCCTGGAAGAACATTACAGCTGCTATACAGGATGACTGATAACCAATGTTCCTCTGGAAGTGCAGGGATATATACAGATTTTGTCCACATGCAGGCCTAAGAAAGAGGGAACTGCACACCCCCAATATGGAAACATACTTCCCCTCTCACTACTACGTTCTGACACTGTCACTTCACCCTGTTACATCCACAGAACACAGTTTTTCCCTGAATATGACTTCACTCCACTGGTACACATACTTAATATTTGTTCCCAAACCACTTCATTTAGTAGTTACCAATGTTATTTTTAATAATTTGCAATTATTCCAATGCCTTAAATGCAAAAAGTATTAGTTCGAAGGGAGTACGTTATTGTAGGGTATTTAATGTATATTAATTGTGCACTGGGCATTGTGTTTTCTGGAAACTATACGTTTTTCTCGAATATGTTGAAAACTACAATGTGATCTTTAAACAGCCACCACCAGCACATCACCACCACCAAACTGTACAGCACAGAACCAATGGGGATTCTTACCATCCTGTTGGTAAAAGAAGTCATACAAATCAGCCTCTTACTATGGGAAAGAAAGTTCTCCAGCGAATAGAGATATGTGCTTCTGTAACAGTATCATTCTGATGGTTCACATTTCCATTTAAATGGAATGTTGCCCTGTCACTAAATACTGAGCACGGAAGAAAACTTTCATCTTCCATCCTGCCGAGATTAAAGCGTTGTCGTTTGCACCTTTAGGAAGAGCTTGCAAAGCAGACATCGGGGGCACGTCGAGCTGTCGGTCTATACAGTGAACTGATTTTTGCAGACTCCTTACGAAACTATCGTGGATGCATTCGTCATCTGTGTCAGGCCCTCGAGGATGGCCCAGTGATTTGCCTTTACACAAACAAAATTTTTCTCGAAATTGTTCACGACATCGTCTAATGCTCCATTCTGTAGGAGATTTCCCACAATTATGTGATAGATTCTAACTCATGTGTCCTGCAAAACCGTCAGTCATAAAGAAATAAAATTAAGCTTTTGTCACAGAAAACATGAAAGCCACCGATTGAAGATATGATAAGGATGCAGCATTTCTTAACTTCCTGAAGACATTTGATTCTATATGACACCAATGAATTTTACCAAAATTATGACTGTTTGATTTATTAACAAAATTTGTTACAAGATTCAGTATTTCACAGTAAGGAGGATGCAGTAAAATTACCTCTCATGAAGAGCCACTGACAGGTGTAGGAGCAAATTCATGCTTACACCATGGAAGTACGCTGGGGTTCACTGTACACTGTGGTTATAATTAAACTTCAGATACTTGAGGGGACCCCCGTGAAAAACGGTTATCGTAGGACAAACTTTTGTCGACACATTTTTAAGCATATATGTAAGCGAAATAATGATTAATTCACTGCAAAAAAAAAAAACAAATTTATTATCCACACAAGAGGGTGACACTTTTTAATTGCATACCACGTTTATATTCCGAGCACTAACTTTGCTCAGACTAAAAACCATCTGCATCCACAACAGCCTGTAACTGCACTAAAGACTGCTTTACTGCAGCACGAAACATCTTGGGTGTGATGTTGGCTATCTCACCCACTCTACTCATCTTCAATAGCTTGTACACAGCTTCAAGATCACACACACTGCATCCAACATTCTCAGCCACAGGGAGAGTAACATTTTTAACAATTTGTGGTCCACTCGCCTGTTGGCCTCTTCCAGGAGCAATTCACAAATGTTTTGATAAAACATCAAGTAATACCCTCTTCACCTTGTCCAGACTGACGTTTACTATCAGCACCTGTGACAAACACTGATGCTCGTGTTCCAACCGTGTATCATTCCAGCAGTACCGCGCCTAACAGCATGATACACTACCAGCAACAGAAATCCTATAGTGCACAGTCTTAATGTTATCCCTATAATTAATGTTGGGCACGCATATGCTAAATAGTTTCCCCATCTACAATTAGCAGAATTTTAATTAGCAGATGATTAATTCAGTGGCATACCTGGGGGAGGGGGGCAGGTGTCTACCATGATGTAAGTATCTCTTCCAGAGACATTCCGCACCCCCCCCCCCCCTGCCAAACCAAGAAGTGAGATGGGCGGAAAGTGAGCTTCCTGACTATCTCTAATCATCTGTTAAGTGTATATTTACTCACATAATGGATAAATAATAATCAAGGCAACCCACTGTAGCCTCTAACATAGGTGGCAGTGGTCTCTCATGTCGACTTATTGCTCAACCCAACAGTTCACCTTAATAGATATTGGTAAAAGTCTCTAATTTTCATCGTTTTGACTGCTGCCAACTGCAGCAATCTGATTTTTATAGTGTTACACAGGACTGAATTTAAGTTCATATTTTGCACTGTAATATGATTTTTCTTAATCAGAGTGTTAAATGATTGAACTGTGTACTTTTTATCTCATACATCACTGTGCATCTTCATTTAAATATTTGCAGGCTTTGGTGCAGCTACCACTAACGATATCAGGAATCAACTGAGTTATCAATGTCACAACCAGGTTAAGGGGCTCTGAAAAGACCTATCTTTCCAATGGTAGAATAGTGCTTATAAATTAAATGTTTTCTCAGAAAGTATTTGAGATAGGAAGTTGAACTTTTTACACGTTATTTATTGAAGTATTGGCTATGACTGAACCCTCCTACTGCCAGAAAGTTACACTGAGTATCACTGGGGTCAATATGACCCAAAGTAATTAACACAGGATATATTGGCCACATTTTATTTATTTCAATGAACTGACATAAAGGCATACATATCTGACTGAATCTGGGTAAATAATGTGTATACGCCCTTACAGATCTTGTCCTAGTCCTTGGTCTTATAGATACTTACCTTTAAAACAAAGAAACACTCACCATTCAAAATAATCTCTGAATGTTGGTTACAGACAAACGAAAAGCTTCTTCTACATGTTTCTGACTGTTGTCTATCCACTGAATGTTCACATAGAGAGCACCATCCATGTTTTGCTCCCATGTGTACTTCTGCTGAAGGAGGAGGATGAGGAAGAGAAGCATTGCTAAGCTGACTTCTGTTTTTTTGTACTAGATGTGTTCCCAGTTCCAGAATAAGGTCTCTTCCTTTGCAGTTTTTCTTTTTATTCCAGTCATAATTTAAGTCCAGCTAAATTATTAAAGGATTTATGGCACTATTATCCAAAATATTATAAAAAATAACCATAGGCCATTTTCTTGTCATACATTTTGTGGTGTAGATCCTGACTAACTTGTCCATAGTGTCTACACTTGATACAGTTGCATAATAGTCTAGGCTTATAACAGGTTTTGCTGCTTCACTGTCGCCTATTTCCTCTCTAAAATTCCATTATCCTACCATTTTTTGGGCAATAGGAGACTATTGCAGCTGATTCCCGGTATCCAAAGAGACATGAAGCTGCAGTTCTTCCCATTCTTCTGCAGATAGCTCACGACAACTTTTTCTTAGTGTTCCTAGGAGAGTCATTTGTTTTCGCTCTAGTTCCTTTGCCAACTCCAAACTGGTAAAGAAATTATCTATTGTGATATTTTTACCACTCCTGGCTAAATGATCTGTCAATTCTTGACACTACTCTTTTTCACTGATTTATTTCTCTAAGCTGACGTTTGCCCTTTCCTGACAGGGTTATTAGTGCTGTCACATGCAGCCTATATCTTTATACCATACTTTCCAGGTTTTGAGGGGACATACTCTTGAAATGGACACCTACCCCTAAAAGTTACCAGTTGTTCATCAACTGTAATATTCTAGTATATGTATCCTGTAATGTGCTTACCCATTGTTAAAATAAATCCCTTATAGGAGCCGCTTTATCAGGGCTACGATTCTACCAGTGCTGAGAATCATCAAACCAAATACAGTGTGATTTTTCTGTAAAGTGGTTCCTAGCCATACAACTATTGAAAATAGGTCGGCCATGCTCTTCATTCCATGAATTCACTATGCCCTCATTGTGACCTTTGAATGCTTTGTTGGCCTGCCTATTCTTGCAGGAATGTACAAAGTCTTCTCTATCAGGATCTGTACATTTGGTACCAAAAATAATTTTACCTTCTTTGTTGGTCCACTTCAAAATAATCTGGAAAATGCTGGGCTTCGTAAATAATGCACATGCTGATTGCAAAGTATTTACATTCCTTACAGTATGCCTCGTGGGACCCGGAGCTCTCTTCAAACATTTTGTACTGGCTGACTCCCATGTAATCTAACAGTATTTTATTCCCCATGTTTTATTACCATTTATCGACCTGAAAAACAATGGAATTATTATTTTACACATTTACTTACATATTATTATTATTACCTCTTTCCTTTCTCAGACGTTTTGTCTAGTTAAAAATGGGAAGTGACTCAGACCTTGATCCAGCGTGACTTCCTTTTGACTGCACGGTATATGTTACATTGCATTTAGGAACTTTCAGGTAATTGAACACCTATCAATAATTACAGGTTTGTGTAGTTGTATATATACGTTTGGATGTAGCTATTTTGCGTTGATGTACTGGTGATATTGTGTGATATGACTCTTGCAGTTGATAGTATAATTGCTATAATGTCAACTTATCCTGATGCCACATGTCCTTGACTTCCTCAGCCAGTTGGATGTATTTTTCAATTTTTTCTCCTGTTTTCTTCTGTATATTTGTTGTACTGGGTATGGATATTTCGATTACTTGTGTAAATTTCTTCTTTTCACTGATGAGTATGATGTCAGGTTTGTTATGTGGTGGTGTTTTATCTGTTATAATGGTTCTGTTCCAGTATATTTTGTATGCATCATCCTCCAATACATTTTGTGGTGCATACTTGTATGTGGGAACGTGTTGTTTATTAGTTTATGTTGTATGGCAAGTTGTTGATGTATTATTTTTGCTACATTGTCATGTTGTCTGGTGTATTCTGCATTTGCTAGTATTGTAGATCCAGTCTAATGTAATCTACTGTTTCTATTTGTTGTTTGCAAAATCTGCATTTATCTGTTGTGGTATTGGGATCTTTAATAATATGTTTATTGATTGATCCTATTTTCCAATCACGAATCCTTCAACCTACTGTATATATTGCCTTTTCTTAGCCATGTGGTGGATGCGTCTTGATCGATGTGTGTCTGTGTTAGAATAAGGGTGCTTACCATGTAGTGTTTTCCTTTTCCAATTTACTTTCTTCGTATCTGTTGATGTTATGTGATGTAAAGGGTTGTAGAAGTCGTTACGAAATTGCAATGGTGTAGCTGATGTATTTATATGTGTGATTGCTTTGTGTATTTTGCTAGTTTCTCCTCGTTCTATAAAGAATTTTCTTAAATTGTCTACTTGTGCATACTGAAGGTTTCTTTATGTTGATAAATCCCCTTCCTCCTTCCTTTCTGCTTAATGTGAATCTTTCTTTTGCTGAATGTATGTGATGTATTCTATCTTTGTGATTGTGTAAGTGTATTGAGTGTTACTAGTTCTGTGTTACTCCATTTCACTACTCCAAATGAATAGGTCAATATTGGTATAGCATAAGTATTAATAGCTTTTGTCTTGTTTCTTGCTGTCAATTCTGTTTTCAGTGTTTTTGTTAGTCTTTGTCTATATTTTTCTTTTAGTTCTTCTTTAATATTTGCATTACATATTCCTATTTTTTTCCTGTATCCTAGATATTTATAGACATCTGTTTTTTCCATCGCTTCTATGCAGTCGCTGTGGTTATCCAATATGTAATCTTCTTGTTTAGTGTGTTTTCCCTTGACTATGCTATTTTTCTTTCATTTATCTGTTCCCAAAGCCATATTTATACATTGCTGAAAACTTCTGTTATCTTTAGTTATTGGTTGAGTTGTTGATTTGTTGTTGCCAGTAGTTTTAGATCATCCATGTATAGCAAATATGTGATTTTGTGTTGGTATGTTCCAGTAATATTATATCCATGATTTCTATTATTTAGCATGTTGGATAGTGGGTTCAGAGCAAGGCAGAACAAGAAAGAACTTAATGAGTCTCCTTGGTATATTCCCGCTTAATCTGTGTTGGCTGTGATGTGATATTATTTGAATTTGTTGGAATATTAAGTGGGGTTTTCCAATTTGTCATTACTATGTTTAGGAACTGTATCAGTTTAGGACCTACATTGCATATTTCCAATATCTGTGGTAACCATGAGTGGGGTACACTATCAAAAGCTTTTGGTAATCAATTTATATGTAATGTAGCAACCATTGTTTGCTTTTAGCTTGATATGTCACCTCTGCATCTATTATCAATTGCTCTTTACATACTCATGCTCCTTTGCAGCAGCCTTTATGTTCTTCATTTATAATTTTGTTCTGTGTTGTATGTGCCATTAATTTCTGTGTAATGACTGAAGTTATTATTTTGTATATTGTTGGTAGGCATTTTATGGGGTGATATTTTGTTGGGTTTGCTGTGTTTGCTTTATTTTTATGTTTCATGTAAGTTATTCCTTGTGTAAGTGTATCAGGGACTGCGTATGGGTCTGCAATGTAACTGTTAAGTAATTTAGTTACATGTGAATGTGTTGAGGTGAACGTCTTAAGCCATGAATTTGCTATTTTGTCTTTTCTAGAGGCTTTCCAATTCTGCATAGAAGTAATTGCTCGGGTGACTTCATATTGCAAAATTATCACTTCAGGCATTTGTGGTAACATCTTGTATGTGTCTGTTTCTGCTTGTATCCACCGTGCATGTCTGTTATGTTTTCCGGGTTTGACCGTATGTTGCTCCACATGTGTTCCATGTCTGTTATGATTGGTGAATTGTCTATTTTAATGTGTGTGTTACCTATTGTCTGATAAAATTTATTTTGGTTGTGTCGAATGTTTGTTTTTGTTTTCTTCTAATTTCACACTTTTTCTATTTTCTAAGTAGTTTGGCCAATGCTTGTAGTTTCTGCTTCTTTTCATTTAATTGCTCTATCGCTCCTTGTTGTGATGTTTAAGAAACTTTTTGTCTGATATTTCATTTCTTATAAATTGTGTTAGCTGTTCGATGTATTTTCACAGTTTTTGTATTCTGATGTGTAGCCTGTGTTTCCATGTTGATTTTCTGGATTGTTCTGTGTGTTGCTTGGTTCTGATCTCTGCATGCTGTGTATATTTAGTGTAGTGAGTGTTCCTATTTAAACCAGTAGTTGTAACTCTTCCATAGATGTATTTTCATTTATTTTGTTGTGTATGATTGTGTTGATAGTTGTTATCGTTGTTTCGACTTGTGTGTTACTTGGTGGTCTATGAAAGAATGGTCTAATGTCAGTATTTGTCTCTTTGTATTCTATATATGTTAGCTGAAATTTTTCTTCTATATCTAACATGTGTGTCACTTCATGTTCTTTTTGTGCTTGTTCTGTTGGCTGTCTTAAGATTTCGTTTTCCTTTGATTGTTTAATTGATGCGTGGTGTTCTTTGTTTGTTTGCTCTGGGATGTTTGAGTCCATTACTGTATTTTCTTCTTTTTCTGATTCCACATTATTTTGTTACGGTATTTGTTGTACTTGTTGTTTGATGTTTTCTAATTCTGACTGGGGTATCCTGTTATTTTTTATTATTACACGGATCTGATCACCTAGTCGTTGTTCTGTTAAAAATTTTAATTCTGGGTATCTGGTAAAAATGTTTGTGTATACCTGTGATCCGTATCCAGTTGTGTTGGTTCCTAAGTTTGTTGCTTGGTAATAACAGAACATGAGGTGTTGGTTAACTTCATCTGACCATCTCATCCTCTGTCTTTGTTTTCCTTCTAGGGTGGTCTCAGGAAGCATATCCTGCAAAACACCTCTATTTGGATTTAAATAATTTTCTGTGTTGCTAGCAGTGTCGTTGCCACTATGATTGGCATAGGGTTCATGCAGCATCCTCGACCATGACAGCAGTTGTCTGAGGCTTCATTAGTTCTGTGCTGAACCAACTAATCACACTAAAAGGGAGGTTAGCCCTATTAGTGGTTTGTTCTTTTCGTTGTCTAGCAGAACATACCGAAGGCCTATTTTTCTCGTGGGCCTCCAAGGTTTTTTTTATTATTATTATTAGCACTATCATTGAAGTTTTTGCAAACATATGATAGATTATCTATACTTACTTGCATACATTCTGATTTTAGATGTCGCAACTTCAGGAAGCAGAGTTTCAAAATTTCCATCTTCATCAGAATCTTTAGTTGATTCATTACCTCAAGAAATGATAGCATTAATCTCTTCATCATCATCATCATCATCAGACAGTGTATCTCCTATTTCCTCTTCTTCATTTAAAATTGCTTCTATTTCAGCACTCTTCAAATGTTTTCTAGTGCTAATGTAGTTCTTGCACACACTGAAGCAATACACAACAACATCTGAGGCAAGAAATTGGAACAACAGGCATAAATAATAAGCAGGAGATGTTAGTTTCATTGTTGGAGGTGTCTTGCATAAAATGTATTCAACATAATATTCATCATTCTGTTGTCGTAATGTTACATTTGGTGAAACAAAGCAAAAATTTAGACTGGGGTCATGCTGACCACAGTAGTTCTCTGTGCAGAGCAGATGAATAAATTTTAATATGTTGTAAATGTAAAACTGAACAATATGTAATTGCATACAACCAACTTACAGCACAAAGTCATAAGTTCTGAAAATAATAGTTTTGAGAACAAGGGAGATTTGTGTTTGAAATGTGCTTATGGGGACATATTGAGAGGAGAAAGGGACTTTAAAAATCTCAATTCAGTTGTCGGATATTAATTTTATGTATGGTACGATAACAAAAACCCCTACTTTCTGTGCTATTTTTTGTTTATAAATTTAGCAATGTACAGGGTTTTGGAAAAAGGCTGCGTTAATTTACACATAGTGGACCATGCAGCATATACTGAAAATCTGAAGTGAAATTGTTTCGTGGATCCTGAGAAAACACGTAATTTATATGAAAAAATAAAACTTTTAGGAATTCAGCGCCAAAGTTTGGATTACTTTTTAGTGCATTCCATGTCCACAGTCTGGATTATCTTCATCTTGTGCAAACTTCTCCAGCAGCTTTCTCTTTGTCCTCTTCCTGTTTACTCTGGCTTGTATTCCTATGCTATACACAACCTTTCCTCCCCCCATGAACCACGGACCTTGCCGTTGGTGGGGAGGCTTGCGTGCCTCAGAAATACAGATAGCCGTAAGGTAGGTGCAACCACAATGGAAAGGTATCTGTTGAGAGGCCACAAGAACGTGTGGTTCCTGAAGAGGGGCAGCATCCTTTTCAGTAGATACAGGGGCAACAGTCTGGATGATTGACTGATTTGGCCTTGTAACAGTAACCAAAACGGCCTTGCTGTGCTGGTACTGCGAATGGCTGAAAGCAAGGGGAAACTACGGCCGTAAATTTTCCTGAGGTCATGCAGACTTACTATATGATTAAATGATGATGGCGTCCTCTTGGTAAAATATCTGGAGGTAAAATAGTCCTCCATTCGGATCTTCGGGTGGGGACTACTCAATAGGATGTCGTTATCACGAGAAAGAAAATTGGCGTTCTACGGATCGGAGCGTGGAATGTCAGATCCCTTAATCGGGCAGGTAGGTTAGAAAATATAAAAAGGGAAATGGATAGGGTATAGTTCTAATTGGAATTAGTGAAGATCGGTGGCAGGAGGAACTAGACTTCTGGTCAGATGACTAGAGGCTTATAAACCCAAAATCAAATAGGGGTAATGCAGGAGTAAGTTTAATAATGAATAGGAAAATAGGAAGGCAGGTAAGCTACTACAAACAGCACAGTGAACGCATTATTGTGGCCAAGATAAATACGAAGCCCACAACTACAACAGTAGTACAAGTTTATATGCCAACTAGCTCTGCAGATGACGAAGAAATTGAAGAAATGTATGATGAAATAAAAGAAATTATTCAGATAGTGAAGTGTAACGAAAATTTAATAGTCATGGGTGACTGGAATTCGCTAGTAGGAAAAGGGAGAGAAGGAAACGGAGTAGGTGAATATGGATTGGGCGTAAGAAATGAAAGAAGGCTGTATACATGGAAGAAGCCTGGAGATACTGACACGTTTCAGATAAATTATAGTGTATAATGGTAAGACAGAGATTCAGGAACCAGGTTTTTAAATTGTAAGACATATCAATGGGCAGATGTGGACTCTGACCACAATCTATTGGTTATGACCTGTAGATTGAAACTGAAGAAACTGCAATAAGGTGGGAATTTAATGAGATGGGACTTGGATAAACTGAAAGAACCAGAGGTTGTACAGATTTTCAGAGAGAGCATAAGAACAATTGACAGGAATGTGGGAAAGAAGTACAGTAGAAGAAGAATGAGTAGCTTTGAGGGATGAAGTAGTAAAGGCAGCAGAGGATCAAGTAGGTAAAAAGACGAGGGCTAGTAGAAATCCTTGGGTAAGAGAAGAAATATTGAATTTAATTGATGAAAGGAGAAAATATAAAAATGCAGTAAATGAAGCAGGCAAAAAGGAATACAGACGTCTCAAAAATGAGACGACAGGAAGTGCAAAATGGCTAAGCAGGGATGGCTAGAGGACGATTGTAAGGATGTAGAGGCCTATCTCACTAGGGGTAAGATAGATACTGCCTACAGGAAAATTAAAGAGACCTTCAGAGATAAGAGAAGAACTTCTATGAACATCAAGAGCTCAGATGGAAACCCAGTTCTGAGCAAAGAAGGGAAGGCAGAAAGGTGGAGGGTCTATAGAACGGTGATTTACTCTAGGACAATATTATAGAAATGGAAGAGGATGTAGATGAAGGTGAAATGGGAGAGACCATACTGAGTGAAGAGTTTGACAGAGCACTGAAAGACCTGAGACGAAACAAGGCCGCCGGAGTAGATAACATCCATTGAAACTACTGACGGCCATGGGAGAGCTAGTCCTGACAAAAATCTGCCATCTGGTGAGCAACATGTATGAAACAGGCGAAATAACCTCAGACTTCATGAAGAATATAATAATTCCAATCCCAAAGAAAACAGGTGTTGACAGATGTGAAAATAACCGAACTATCAGTTTAATAAGTCACAGCTGCAAAATACTAACAAGAATTCTTTACAGACGAATGGAAAAACTAGTAGAAGCCGATATCAGGGACGATCAGTTTGGATTCTGTAGAAATGTTGGAACTCGTGAGGCAATACTGACGCTACGACTTATCTTAGAAGCTAGATTAAGGAAGGGCAAACCTACGTTTCTAGCATTTGTAGACTTAGAGAAAGCTTTTGACAATGTTGACTGTAATAGGCTCTTTCAAATTCTGAAAGTGGCAGGGGTAAAATACAGGGAGCGAAAGGCTATTGACAATTTGTACCGAATCCAAATGGCAGTTGTAAGAGTTGAGGGACATGAAAGGGAAGCAGTGGTTCAGAAGGGACTGAGACAGGGTTGTAGACTGTCCCCTATGTTTTTCAATCGTACATTGAGCAAGCAGTAAAGGAAACAAAAGAAAAATTTGGAGTAGGTATTAAAATCCATGGAGAAGAAATAAAAACTTTCAGGATCTCCGATGACATTGTAAGTCTGTCAGAGACAGCAAAGGACTTGGAAGAGCAGTTGAAGGGAATGGTTAGCATCTTGAAAGGAGGGTATAAGATGAACATCAACAAAAGCAAAACGAGGATAAAGGAATGTAGTCGAATTAAGTCGAGTGATGCTGAGGGAATTAGACTATGAAATGAGACACTTAAAGTAGTAAAGGAATTTTGCTATTTTGGGAGCAAAATAACTGATGGTGGTCGAAGTAGAGAGGATATAAAATGTACACTGGGAATGGGAAGGAAAGCGTTTCTGAAGAAGAGAAATTTGTTAACATTCAGTATAGATTTAAGTGGCAGGATGTCGTTTCTTACAGTATTTGTATGAGGTGATACATGGACAATAAATAGTTTGGACAAGAAGAGAATAGGAGCTTTCGAAATGTGGTGCTACAGAAGAATGCTGAAGATTAGAAGGGTAGAATACATAACTAATAAGGAAGCATTGAATAGGATTGGGGAGAAGAGAAGTTTGTGGCACAACTTGACCAGGAGACGGGATCGGTTGGTAGGTCATGCTCTGAGGCATCAAGGAATGACCAATTTAGTATTGGAGGGCAGCGTGGAGAGTAAAAACCGTAGAGGGAGACCAAGAAATGTCTACACTTAGCAGATTCAGAAGGATGTAGGTTGCAGTAGGTACTGGGAGATGAAGAAGATAGCACAGGGTAGAGTAGCATGTAGAGCTGCATCAAACCAGTCTCAGGACTGAAGACCACAACAAGGACACACAACCCTTTCAGCAGCCCAAAGATGTTACAGTCTAAAGCGTGCATTATACATATCCTGTTGAAATTTATTTTCATTCCCCTATCTGGGAATACTTTGCACCTTGCAATCTTGTCATAATTGAAAGTAGCAACAGCATCATACTAGCCAAAATGAAGAATTACTATTACAACAGACACAGTCCTGGGATTCTTGACCACGTAACACTATTAACACTTTCATTGAGATGTTTTCGTGAACACACTTTTTCAACAGTTCAGGTGCTCCCAAGTGTCTGATAATGGGCTTTATCACATCCATTACTGCATGAGGCAGTCTATGTTTATAGTTGTACTCTTCACCGACAACCATTGTTGTACTTGCACCAGCTGCTTTCTCCTTTGGGATACAAGTATTGATGGGGACTTTCGTTGCTTGAAAAAGTATGAAATGAAGGAGCCCAAGCAGCCTTCTTCATTTCATCAACACTGCGTGTGTTTTGCCTAATAGCCATTGGAAAATAGTTTTGTATTTGGTCAATTACACTGTCAGTTAACCTTCCCTTTCCATCCCATCTTTTATCTTCACTGAATTTTTTGTTTATTGTATGAAGCTTCCAGTCACCAAAGTCTTGATCCCATTAGTTTCTGTATGAGTCCGATACACTCAAATTCCTGCACTACAATATCATCACAAAGGAATTTGGTCCTTGAATATGTCTGAAACTCTTAGCATCACTGCCACCGACTTAATTCACATATTACACTTTATCTCATGCAACAGAACATTGAAATATACTAGCAGTATCAGCCATTCCCATTCCTCTGTAACTGTCACTACATTTATCTGCGCAATTATTTCATGTGTACATCTCTTTCTTGTGGGCATCTACAATTTTTATATATTACTGCTATATGTAAAGCTTTCCCTTGTATACATACTGGTGGCAGATAGTACAGGATGAAGAGATGTGTATCCCTGTTTATTCCAGGAACCATAGAATTTGGCAGTCAAGTCTCCATTACCACTGTTTTCTATTACTGCTTCTTCTATAGCTTTCTTCATAGACTCTGTATAGCCACCTTCTGCTATACATCTATTTACATTTGTAAACTTGGTTGGGGTATTTGGAAGATTCATCTGGCCACAGAAAACTGCACCTGCAGTAGCACCTTTAAGGACTGCACACAAGGTATAGGTACAAGCTCTTTCAGGTGCAGGATGGTGTCAGATAGTAAATTTAATAAAGTACATCTATTTGTGACTCCACATGAAGGCCCTAGAAGTCATTCATCCACTGAATGGGCAAAGTCAGGTTATATTTGAGAGGGTGTTATGGACCCTCTGGCTTGCTAGTATTCCTCAGCCCCTCAATGTGTTTACATGACTGTTAAAATTGTAATTCTGGTGTTCAAACTGTTTCATATATTTCGCAAAATTACTGCAAAATATAGTCTGCTAATAAAGTCCCTATGTTTTCTGATAGCTCAGTAATACCCAGTCTCAAAAAAATTGCATCACAAGACAATCAACATTGTTAAGAAACTGGATTTGGAGCAAATGGCAAAAGCTGTTACATTAGTATGGAAAAGAAAATGAGATATTTGAAAGCTCCCACAGTGCCATATCCTTTGGATGGCACTGTTTTGGCTGGCTAAGTCTGAAACTTCTGATGATAAGGATGCAGTTACAACCAGATTAGCATGGAGGACTGTGTTACCAAAGAATCTTCAATACGTGCTAATTGCCTACTGCCTAAGGATGGAGTCTCTTTTCTGTGAGTCAACAAGAAGAGATATTAGCTAGGTGGCTTATCAGCTGTCTATTAGGCACAGTATCAACAATCCTTTTGGTAGGACTGGGACTGTATTTTAGAAGACACAAAAATATTTTATTGTAGAAGAAGGCAATTGGCACATCACAGACCAGCTTCTCTGGATTCAACTGAAAAATATTGTGAAAATTCTTCAGTGTATGTGGAATCAGTTTATGTCATTCAAAGCAAAATCTCTGCCTCATAAGTTGCATGGGAAAGCCAGATAGGAGCTCTCACAGTGACACTAGGAGGCTCATTCATTACAGACATTCCGTGCTTGAGTGCTGATGGTTCCTTCATTCCTCCAATCATGTAGCTTTCTGAAGAACAACATGAAAAAGCAGTAACTTAAAGGAGCACCATGTGGATCTATTTCTTTGTGCCATCCCTCTTGTTGGGTACAGAGCAACCTGTTGAAGCAGTGGTTTTAACATTTCATTTTCAAAACCTATCTCAGTATGGAGTCTCCTGCACTTCTTACCTTAGATGGCCATTACAGTCACACCTAGAACACTCAGGTAGCTGAACTGGCTAGGATTGATCATGTCCATTTACTTAGCCTCCTTTCTCACTGCACCGATAAGATCCAGCCACTGGATCAAATGTTTATGGGACTGCCACAGACCTACTATCGTGAAGAGATCTGGCAATAACTCCGTGCACACAACAGAACACTAGGACCGACTAACATTGCAGAATTCTTTGGTGGAGCCTATATGAAAATTTCTGACTGGTGAAATGCCATCAATGTTTTCAGCATTACAGCCATTTTCCTGTCCAACTGAATTGTTTTCAGCAACCTTAAATTCATTGCTGCAAATGATGGTAGTTTTGGGAATAGACCTACCGAACGTCCTTTTGAGCAAGAAAATCAGGACCAGCTAGATGATGGTGGAACTAAAGAAGGTTAGTAGAATTTATTAATTCTCTATTACAACAAGGCTTCGATTTGCTTTTCGTCAAGGCTCAAAACAATCTGCACTTCATAAAAAAACACAAAGCTTTTTCTTTCTGCCAGGTTGGTCTGATGTCCTAGTTAGTTGGAGTCCCTACGATGTGTCACCTATAACACACAGCAAGAAGGTGTCAAATTGTATAAATATCCACCTGAAATGATTCAGACAAAGATGATCTCAAAGGGGTTTGAATGGAAGAAAGAGTTGCAGCTTCACTATGTCTGAATCACTGGAGTCAGTAGTTTTGCAGATTTCACTGATGAGGTGGTCAGAATGCAATCTGAAATAGCAAATGTAGAGACAGAACGCATGTTTTGTGGCACAAAATTCTCCTGGGTACAGCGCCAAATGTGAACCCGTGTGGGAAGTTCTGTTTGTGATAAATATCACAATATCTGTGATTTTTTGGTCTCAGAAAGTAATCATCCTTTTAGGTTTTATGGAAATTACTTATATGAGAATTAAAGCAAATAAGTAAATTTGTGAAGTGATTGAGAAAGACAAATTTAAAATAAATCTATGTTAAAACTGTCATTTATAATATATGCAGAGTTATATGCATAAAAATTTCCACAATTGCCTCCTTTCCCCTGAAGATAAGATATCATTCTTTGTACTTCTATTTCATATTGCTTTGCAATATTATGCCTAGTACTTAATCAACATGTATTGTAACATTTCTCTAATTACTCGAAAAAAAATGGGGTTGATCATAGTTGCTCTTTATCTGCTGCTGTTGTGGTCCTGAGAACATTTATGCTCACTGTAAAACAACTACTTTAGGGTTGATTTAGTTTAAGCTTGCATTAAGTATCATAGTCTTTTATTATACTTTCAAAACAAAATTAAAGTATTATTACAAAGGCAAAAAATACTTACATTACAAAAGGAGCAGCTACATTCTCACTGCTGAAAAACGAAAACCAGTCTGAGACCTCTTGCCAAAATGGCTGTAAGTATTTACACTTTCTTAACAATCTCGAAAAAACCTCAGTGTTGTTTAAAATTATTACTTCATTAATTAACAAATAAAACTCTCCTCCTAAAACAAATGACATATTTTAATGATTCCCTAGATTTTTATATATTAAACACATAAGTGAAGTCTAATCTCTATGTAAGTTGAAGCAAGTATAAACACTTAGATATCAAGTGTTAACAATACACTTGTTATATTTATTAATTACAGAAGACTCATATCATACAAAATGTTCCTACCAATTGACAAACTTCTACACATTAGTGTAATTAAGGTTCTGTTATCATTTTCTTTGTAACGTTTTCACAAGTACATACTTCCATACACCTCTATGTCAGAAACTACTGTTTATGGTTAAAATTTACACGTTATTATTAGTTTTGATTGGACTGTTATGTTTCAACAACCCCTAAAAGGATTTGTGCAACTGAAACTTGAACAATACCTTTTATGACAGATCTATGTAACAGTCCTCATTTTACAATTAATTGGATGAACAAACAATTTGCAAAAAAATTGTACAGCCAAATATGTAACATTATCATAGATTATTTTGTATCAGATTCAACTATATTAAATAATAGCACAAAGAAAAAACAAGTTAATTCACAGAAATTGTCTGCAGCATGTATTACAACATGAAAATGAGGATCTATCTCAATCAGAAAATTATCTGTTGGAAGATAGCGGAATTGGTCTTATTTCTGTATATTTATGTCTGTCATTAGGTCCTCTAGGTTCTCCTTATTGCAATGGAGACACTGGTGTTATAACTCTTTCTCAATATTGTCAATGCATTGTGGAACTATAATTAGTATTGGATACTACAAAACTCAAAGTCTATATTAGTTTGTATCTAACCACCTCCTATCTTCGGCAAGTACACCAAGTATTTGACCATAATATAAGAAAGTTTTCAGTCTCCTCTATGTGCAATGAAGAGCATTGAACTGAAGTATGCTGTAGATCTCTGCTCATCGGAAGTTCTTTGTTGCAAAAACCTGAAATGTGGCTCATACTCCACTCCTTATGACCATCAAATATACTGTGTAATTTACTGTTTTAAATAGAATAGTTCAATTCAGAAAAATTTCAACTATTCATACTTAAACACTTCCTGTCTTAAATCTCATATTGTAGTTTTAATTTGTTCTTTGATATCACTAAAATCATACTAGCACAGAAAATTTTTAAAGTGCTACAGCACAAGTCTCTGCAACTTATATTGACATTTACAGATAGCACCGAATATCAAATATGTTATTAAAATCTAGTACAAGTAAATTGTTGCAGTATAGTTCCTCAGCAGTTAACATAATGCAATCTACATACATAGCAGGAAATGTTTGACCAATGTAGAATCTTTCCATTTTTTCATTTGTCGAGACACTTCCAATTCCACTTTCCCACCTTTACAGTCATTCAAACTTTAAGTAACAGAATTATACATAAGAGTGTAGTTACATATAACTCTGAGTGACAATATAAGTGACTACTACATCAATTTGGTTGTGTTTTATAAGTAATTGAAACAGCATCAACAATTATGTGGTTGGGCCTTATATACAGGTACATGTTCACAAATTGGGTGTTAATACACAATAAATGACTCATAAATGTTTGGTACATCATGACAATGATACGAATATGTTTTATACATTGGTAATTTGGGCTGAGCATAATACATTGTTAAAGTGGTACATAAGTGACACATACATCATGACAGTTATATGGTTGAGCATTATAAAACAGGCTTTAGTCATTTAATAGGCTGACAGGGTAAATGAGGCGAGTCTCAGCAATAAAGACATATACATGTGGACAGAGACAAGGATAACTTGGTGCTCAAATGAGAAGTAATAAATGAAATAGAAGATTCAGATGCTAGTATATAGCAAAATAAACACATAAGTAAATGTTTATTATTTGGGTGACAACATACAACAAAATCAGACTTAAATAAATAGTATAGTATGACAGAGTATGGTTACATTTAATAATGCAGAAATGGTAGCTTGTTCCCCAGATCCTCCTACACAATAGGTTATCAGTTGCATAATAAAACTGACATGGTAAATTAGAAGGATCTCATCAATAGAGACATATGCATATGGACAGAGGGAAGGATAGCTTGGTACTCTAATGAGAAGTAATAAATGTGTTTGAGTGAAAGAAGAAAATATGACAGACCCCAAAGACATGAAATCCCACAACCCCCTTACCCAGGACCCCCACTGTTCCAGTACTTTACTGTGGCAGCGGAGGGAGAACAGTATTCATCATTCCCTGCAGAATGGACTTGCTACAGCTTCACCTTCCCAGTCCCCAAAAATTAACCCTAAAACTCCCTAATGATTGATCAATGAAGGGCAAACAAAAAGCATTCTGCAGGACAGAGTAAATGACAAATACATTGCTGTATTGGTTGATCAAGCAACGAATGCTAGATCCTACCAGCTTACTTACAAGCAAACCTCTCTAGTATCTGTGTTTGATCAAACATAATCAATTACATAAACATATAATATTGAAACCTGTGACATATCCGAGACATATACATTAAAATTACTAAAGCAAGGTTCCTCTGATATCTATTGCTGCTCAAAGATAAATTATTACATAAAATGAAAAATAGAAATAAGGTTACCAAATGCATCAAATTGTAGTATATCTCACATAAAAAAATACACAAAGTCCACTGACTCATTGGGCAGATTAGCCAAGTGTTGCAATGTTCATTTTATGTGAAGCACTTTCATATGCATCAATATATTTGCTAAACAACACAGAGTCAAGTGTGACAATGAAAACAGAAATATTTTTTGTTACATTTTCAAAATTAAAGAAGGGTCAGATCTGAGATATAAAATTAAAGTTACTGAAATCTCAGCCAAATGATATAGCAGTTCATTTTCCAAATGTCATACAATGAATAATTACAGAGAATTAGGTTGCATGTGACAGCACATCATAGTATATGTCAATACATCAGTGGTACTAATTTTGTGCCTGTAAGATGTATAACAATTACAATAAGTGCATTTATTTAAAAAGGAAAGAGCATTGATAATACATGACTGTTGATAACAGTATATCATTCTAGTAAGTATAAGCAAAAAATATTAGAAGCAACAGTGCATAGGAATAAACACTTAAAGTTTGAAACTACATTGACAATAGGTGTTTATAAAGGAATATATTGCATGTAACAGTATTGTATTGAGTCTAGACAGACCAGATTAAACAGATGATTATAGTATGTATCTTATCATGTATTGGTAGTTATCAAGCAATTTAGAAGAACAAGTAATTGTTAGCCTTTCAGACATTTATTTTCATGGAAAAATTATGTCAGTTTTCAACTGTTGAAATGCACATGGACATAATGACTATACCACTTGTAGGACCAAACGTCCTCATCTCTTTACAAGTCAAACTCCAACCTTAGAACAACTGAGCCAACATGTATATTTCAGGTCAGGAAACCTCAAGGACGGATAAAGGGATCTGCCCACTATAACTGTCAAAGGAACCTTGTTCTCGTAGCTTGAAAGTCGTCATCCCTAATTTTTCAGCATCTTCTTACAGAGACTGAGAGCCACCATGGCCACATGCCACAGTAGAATCAGATTTACATTGGCAAATTAAGTACCAGCAGATTACTTCCAGAACACATACTGCTCAACAACCAGTTGACAGATTTCTAGTTGGTTGTCATCACATTAGACATGATGTTGCTACATCATATTAGACAGTAATTAAAACTGGGCACAGATAAGGCAACATCCAACATAGGTTAACGCAAAGGTAAAATACTAGTGGTTAAATATCAATGGGTTAATACTAGAAGTAAAATGGTTAGTTCAGCCACTGTAAAGGTATGATAAATACATATTCCCTCATCAGTTACACATCAATGAATAAACTACTCTTCAATTGAAAGTAGGTGTCTGCAAGGACTATAGCTATATCATGAATAAGAATCCTCAATTTTTAGTTTTTCCTGTACTACTCATTACACATGAATCACTAGTGGCCATCAGAATATTTTGAATAAGATATTGGAGAAATTTAATCAGTTTTCATTAAGAATCAGATTGTAAGCTAACATTTCTATATATTTAAATGCATTTACTTGCTGTATCATTCAGCAGTACTGAACAGTTCAGATTTGTGTAGACATTGTGACAAAGAACACCTTGGAGCTATACTAAGGAGAAAGCACGACTTGTACAGATACCAGACATGTAGCAAACATCATCCCTATTTTATTGTACTAAGATGGCAAAAAAATAATCGAACCATTGGTTGTCATATTTAGTCATTGAAGTGGAAGAAAATTACGTGAAAATAAAACTGTGTGAGTCTTAAATCCTGGGAATCAGAAAACTTCTGTCCCAATAACTATCTCCAATATAAAATTCCATTGTCTTTATGCTGCACAGATGGAGCCATTCTAGTAATTTAAACATAATAAATTTATTTCTGACAATTGTTCCTTCCTCCCCCATGAACCATGGATCTTGCCATTGGTGAGTAGGCTTGCGTGCCTCAGCAATACAAATAGCCGTACCGTAGGTGCAACCACAACGGAGGGGTATCTGTTGAGAGGCCAGACAAACGTGTGGTTCCTGAAGAGGGGCAGCAGCCTTTTCAGTAGTTGCAAGAGCAACAGTCTAGATGATTGACTGATCTGGCCTTGTGACAATAACCAAAATGGCCTTGCTGTGCGGGTACTGCGAACAGCTGGTGAACAAGATGTATGAAACAGGTGAAATACCCGCAGACTTCAAGAAGAATATAATAATTCCAATCCCAAAGAAAGCAGGTGTTGACAGATGTGAAAATTACAGAACAATCAGTTTAATAAGTCACAGCTGCAAAATACTAACACGAATTCTTTACAGACGAGAGCAAGATACCTGATTATGGTTGAAGTAGAGAGGATATAAAATGTAGACTGGTAATGGCAAGGAAAGCGTTTCTGAAGAAGAGAAATTTGTTAACATTGAGTATTGATTTAAGTGTCAGGAAGTCGTTTCTGAAAGTATTTGTATGGACTGTAGCCATGTATGGAAGTGAAACATGGACGATAAATAGTTTTGTCAAGAAGAGAATAGATGCTTTCGAAATGTGGTGCTACAGAAGAATGCTGAAGATTAGATGGCTAGATCACATAACTAATGAGGAAGTATTGAATCGGATTGGGGAGAAGAGACGTTTGTGGCACAACTTGACCAGAAGAAGGAATCGGTAGGTAGGACATGTTCTTAAGCATTTTCTAGAATCTCTTTCTAATTCAATCTGATGAAATATAGAAGTCACGTCAAGGCTAGTCATATATTTTACATTTTCAGACTTATTTAGTAGTTAATTTGTACTTTAAGGGTGGTCAGTTTCTCTCTCCAAATAATTATTCAGGTGTCTAGAATCGAGCACTAAGCAAATACCCCCATCTCGTTTCGAATCTACCACTAATGGGTTATTGTAAGAACTACAACTTCTTTCTATTATTTTCCACCTTTTCATTTTCTGAAGTTCCCTTTCTACCTCCATTCTCTTACAGAGAGGAATTGCATATGGTTTTATGAAAAATGTCTCGTGAGCTTTTAATTTTAGTCTACATTGATACCCTTTTACTCTCTCTGGTTTTATATCAAATATGTCATTATAATACCACAAAATGTTTTCAAGCTCTCTTCTGTTTTCTGCATTAAGGCTTTCAGTTTCAGATACCTTTTTAGCTACTAGTTTACTATAATAATTAGCACTACCCTCATCAATACCAAATACTTCCCCTTCCTCACAATAACCATCGCCATCAGACTCTTGCATCACACTAATCTGACTACTTAAACCATGATCTTCCATTACAATACTCGTTTCCCCATGAATTCCATTTTTTCGTTCAACAAATGTTATTTTCATGTCGCCCCAGATAAAATTTACTTTAGCCTTAACAATCCAGTTCATACTTAGTATCAAGTTTTTCATTTAAATCATCAATTACAAAGCACCCTTGTATAAATTGTAGATCACTAATCTTAAATTAAAGTATGACTTGTCTGGTTATCAACTTACTGCTTTTTAGTGTTGCCGCTTTTATCCTTACTCCTGTTACTCGAAATTCTGTGAAATTTTTATTATTTGTGATCCTGTCTCTTAGCTTTCTCGATATTCCTGTATTTGGGCTGCCTGTATCTAGAAGACAGTTTCCTATCCAATCATTAATCTTTACTACAATATATGGACTTCCAAATTCTTCACCCATTTCACTGACCTCATTTTCAAATAACAAATCCTCGTCTATGTCCCAAAAATTGACCCCTTTATCACAATCAATACCATTTATTACAGATTCTACACATTTACTAATCATACTACCACCAGGAGACTTTTCTACATTTTTCATGGCAATTTTATCATCTGAGTGCACACTCTGACAAATTTCACTTAAGACATTACTCTTTTGATCACTGTACTGACACTTGCTACTACAGTCATTGACTACACTTAGTACTCTATCACTAATTAGATATTCTTTTACATTTTCACAAACACATCCAGACACAACATCACTACCATCAACTGGTATCATTAATCTGTCAGGCACTGCTCTACTGGTTTCTAACTCCTTACTCGAACCCTCATCAGAAATTCCAGAATCATTCAGCATCATATCATCAACTTTACCTTCTACATCTATCAGCCCAACTAATTCTGTATGTAACATATAATCATCAACTTCATTATCATCATCATCATCTGAATCATTATCATTAGAAACATCATCATCACCAGACTCATTTCTCTCTTCACATTCTTCTTCAACACCCTCAACACTGTCAATACTCTATTCTACCACATCCTCATTTTCCTTTTTATTATCTACTGCAATTTCATCTGGAATTACATTGTTATTTTCACTTCCATTCCTTAGCACATGAACATCAGCTTCCACACGTACAGCACCAGTATCAGCATATTCACTCATTTCACAGTAACTCAACATTCTTACGAAACCATACTCATCAGATCTGTGCTCATCACTATCAATAGCTGCTACTGCATTACTACTGTCAAATAAATTTGTCAAAGTGTTTTCTTCTCATTCAAATTAATATTTTTTTTACTTTTCTTCTTCATCTTTGTCTTCCTATAAAAAAATTCACAAAATTCCCTATCAAAGTTCATTTTATTTACTTCAGGTTGTATTCTGGGTACAAAATTTTGGTATGTTCGGTTTGTTTTTCCCCTTCTGAAATTACTACAATGTGCCCAATTGTAATTCCCATGTCTATTTGCCCCATTTCACCAGGCTCCAAAAGAGGCAGGTCTTAGTTTACTGGAACATTTCTTCTGTTTTCAGAATTTATACTATTGTTCCCCTAATTTTGCCCCCACTTCCTATTTCTTGGTTCAAAATTCCTGTTTTCAGGTCTCTGCCTTTCATTCCTCTCCCCATTTCTTCTGTCATCATTTCTAAGTCTGCTATTGAAATAATCATTGAAAGCCCTTTTATTTTTATTCCTGCTATCTTCAAGTCATTCATTACATCTGTCATTGCATCTGATATTTCTCTCGAATGCTAAATCCAATTTATTTATATATCTAAGGAAATTGTTCAATTGGGCCCATAGACAAGACTCCACTGGTGCCTATTTGGCAACCTACATTTTACAGCATCTATTTGGATCATTTCATTAAGTGATTTATGTTGATGTACTAAAGTTCTTAACTGTTGTCCACAAAAACTTTTCATGTGTCCACAAACCGGTTTGAAATTTGGCCCATTCAAAAATTCTGACCTAATTCTAGGTTGTTTTGTTTCGGACCAGATTTTGTTCATGAAAGCTCCTTTTACCTCATTAAAGGACATTTTGGGTTTGATTGCTTTGTTCACCCATGACAAGAACTCCCATACAATAACTTAAAAAAATATATTTTCAAATTATCACTCATTTTATCAGTCAAGTTGTCTTTTATCTGGTATGTGGAATCAACTAGACGTATATTGCCCTCCCCTGAAAATGTTTTTATGTTTACATTACTCCACAATGGACTGTAACTACAGAAAGATTTCACAGCAATGGATTCTTTGATTTCTTGAAACTTACATTTTAAGTTTGAAATTTCATCTAAACAAGTGCCTGCAACATCTTGTAAATCCGTGAAATTATCATTTGCAATTTTATTGAAATTTTGTATATTTTGGTCTGTTTTTATGAATTTCTTTACAAAAGCTTTTGTAATTGTAACACTTCAACAGTAGCAATTTTTTTTGAAATTTTCTACAGAATCTAGTCTCTCTTTCAATTTCTGATTTTCCAGTTTTAAGTTAACAATTTCCTCTTCTATAGCAAACAAAATTTTGGTATTCTCATCTAATTTTTCCACACACTTGTCTAAATTCTCTTTTGTCTTGCAGATCTGGGTTCCATGGTTGTCTAACTTTTTACTGATACAATCAAGTTTCTGATCAAAAAAGTTTTATGTTTATCAAACGATTTTTCAGTTGTCTTTTTCTGTTCGTCCATCAGTTGAACTAGTCTATCCAAAGCTAATATATTAGGTTCAAATCCATGAAAGTGTGAACATACACTACTGTGGTCACTGTTCTCTCTGATATCATTGTCCCGATTAACAACATTATGATCAGTAATATCTACACTGCTTTCCAAGTTTCCATTAACCCCCCCACCCATTGTCATCAACTTACCTATTGTTGTTAAGCTCTCTATTATCGTCCATAATGACAATGGAGACGAAAAACTATTTCATAAAGTGTAAGTTCAAACAATTATTTTGTACTTACAGACAGTTGGTTCTCCTAGTAGCGTTTCCACTTAAGTACACTTTGTAGTGTTACTGACTTTTTTCTTTGTCCTGTTCTCAGAAAAATGGAATATTATTTCAGCAAGCGGATTAACTCTGAAACAAAATACAATATTAGTTTACAGATTTACACTGACTCCCTGCTCCTCTACCAATTATAACATTTCTGGAACTACTCACAATAATGGGGTTGATCATAGTTACTGATTATTTGCTGCAGTTGTGGTCCTGAGAACATTTATGGTCACTGTAAAACAACTACTTGAGAGTTGATTTAGTTTAAGCTTGCATTATGTTTCATAGTCTTTATTATACTTTCAAAACAAAAGTGAAGTATTATTTCAAAGGCATACAATGCTTACAATACAAAAGGAGCAGCTACATTCTCACTGCTCAAAAGCCAACATGGCGCTAAGTATTTAGATTTCCTTAACGGTTCTGAATAATCCTCAGTATTGTTTAAAATTATTATTTCATTAATTAACAATTAAAACTCATCCTAAAACAAATGACATATTTTAATGGTTACCTACAGTCGCATATATTAAACACATGAGTGAATTCTACCCTCTGTATAAGTTGAAGCAAGTATAATCACTTAGGTATCAAATGTTAACAATAAACATGTTATATTTACAAATTACAGAAGATTCATATCATATAAAATGTTCCTACCAATTAACAGACTTCTATACATTGGTGTAGTTAAGATTCGATAATTTTTTCTTGGTAGCTTTTTCCCAAGTACATATTTCCATACACCTCTATGTCAGAAACTACTGTTTATCCTTAAATTTTACATTTTTTTCTTAGTTTTGATTGGATTGTTATGTTTCAGTATCATGAGGGAGCTTTCATTACTGCTGCGGAGCACTAAAGTACTCCATTTCATTCTCTGAGTTGCTGCAGCATCACTCTAAATATCCTCTGTGCTCTTTAGTTAAGAGGAGTTGGAATGCCCTCTCCAGAGAATGTTAAATTTAGTGAAATGGCTCCCTGTGTTTCAGGAACCACTGTAGCCATTCACCTGAAAATTTTATTGGACATTAAACTGCTTGTTCTGAGTCTACTGAACTACGATAATTGTATTTCAGCCATTGCTTTTGGAAATATTTTTTTAATTACATGGTTAAAATTTTGTGTACTTTTTGTATGTTATCCTTAATAATTATAATTATACGTAACATTATGTTCTTCTTTTAGATCAGTAGACTCAGAATGTGTATGTTATTACTCCCTGAAATTTTGAAAACTCTGGTCGAAGTGGTTTCTAAGATTTAAGGGAAAATGCAACAGAAAATGTAAATTTTCAGGAACGGCTTCTAAAGTTTGAAAAGACTGTAACTCACTTAATGCATGCATCATATTTTTATTTTTAGTTACTCAGATGCGCCTTGCACCATACTGTATATCGTAATGACCTTTTTTCAAGTGTTTTTCTTCTTTTCTTCTTTCCAGACTCTTTAGTGGCCAACAATGAGGCGTACACTGTTTCATAAATGCAAATCTTGTCCATCTGGCCGGCCGCGGTGGCCGTGCGGTTCTGGCGCTGCAATCCATAACCAAGGGGCTGTTACGGTCGCAGGTTCGAATCCTGCCTCGGGCATTGGTTTGTGTGATGTCCTTAGGTTAGTTAGGTTTAAGTAGTTCTAAGTTCTAGGGGACTTGTGACCTAAGATGTTGAGTCCCATAGTGCTCAGGTACATTTGAACCATTTTTTGTCCATGTGTAACAGTTCACTGATGCAGTTTGCTCCAGGATTAATTCCCATATGCTGTAGCACTTTCATCCTATCAGTGTTGCCATCATTAAAAGCAATAACAGCGTCACTGACAGCCCCTACCCCCCTTTCCACTCTTTCCAGAAATTGCATCGGGATTGAATACAACAGTCACCATGCGCACTTTCCTCCATGGGAGTAATGTCTCAAACAGTTTACGCTTTGATCGTTCCCTGCAAGACCACTAGAAGTTTCCGATGCACTTCTGGATTCATTCTGTAATCTGTGGACCTTCAAAGTGTTGATGAAACACAGAAATTGCATCGGGATTGAACACAACAGTCACCATGCGCACTTTCCTCCATGGGAGTAATGTCTCAAACAGTCTACGCTTTGATCATTCCCTAGAAGACCAGTAGTAGTATCCGATGCACATCTGAGGGTATTCTGTAATGTGTGGACTATCAGAGTGTTGATGAAACACAGAAATAGCATCGGGATTCAATACAAAAGTAACCATGCGCACTTTCCTCCATGGGAGTAATGTCTCAAACAGTTTACGCTTTGATCGTTCCCTGGAAGACCAGTAGTTGTTTCCGATGAACATCTGGGTTCATTCTGTAATGTGTGGACTATCAGAGTGTTGATGAAACACAGAAATTGCATCGGGATTGAATACAACAGTCACCATGCGCACTTTCCTCCATGGGAGTAATGTCTCAAACAGTTTACGCTTTGATCGTTCCCTGGAAGACCAGTAGTAGTTTCCGATGCACATCTGGGGACATTCTGTAATGTGTGGACTATCAGAGTGTTGATGAAACACAGAAATTGCATCAGGATTGAATACAACAGTCACCATACGCACTTTCCTTAATGGGAGTAATGTCTCAAGCAGTTTACGCTTTGATCGTCCCCTGGAAGACCAGTAGTAGTTTCCGATGCACATCTGTTTGCATTCTGTAATCTGTAGACTATCAGAGTGTAGATGAAACACAGAAATTGCATCGTGATTGAATACAACAGTCACCATGCGCACTTTCCTCCATGGGAGTAATGTCTCAAACAGTCTACGCTTTTATCGTTCCCTGGAAGACCAGTGGTAGTTTCCGATGCACATCTGGGGGCATTCTGTAATGTGTGGACTATCAGAGTGTTGATGAAACACAGAAATTGCATCGGGATTGAATACAACAGTCACCATGTGCACTTTCCTCCATGGGAGTAATCTCTCAAACAGTGTACGCTTTGATCGTTCCCTGCAAGACCAGTAGTAGTTTCCGATGCACATCTGGTAGCACTATGTAATCTGTGGACCATTAAAGTGTTGATGAAACACAGAAATTGCATCGGGAGTGAATACAACAGTCACCATGCGCACTTTCCTCCATGGGAGTAATGTCTCAAGCAGTCTACGCTTTGATCGTTCCGTAGAAGACTAGTAGTAGTATCCGATGCACATCTGAGGGTATTCTGTAATGTGTGGATTATCAGAGTGTTGATGAAACACAGAAATTGCATCGGGATTCAATACAAAAGTAACCATGCACACTTTCCTCCATGGGAGTAATGTCTCAAACAGTTTACGCTTTGATCGTTCCCTGGAAGACCAGTAGTTGTTTCCGATGAACATCTGGGTTCATTCTGTAATGTGTGGACTATCAGAATGTTGATGAAACACAGAAATTGCATCGGGATTGAATACAACAGTCACCATGCGCACTTTCCTCCATGGGAGTAATGTCTCAAACAGTTTACGCTTTGATCGTTCCCTGGAAGACCAGTAGTAGTTTCCGATGCACATCTGGGGACATTCTGTAATGTGTGGACTATCAGAGTGTTGATGATACACAGAAATTGCATCAGGATTGAATACAACAGTCACCATGCGCACTTCCCTTAATGGGAGTAATGTCTCAAGCAGTTTACGCTTTGATCGTTCCCTGGAAGACCAGTAGTAGTTCCCGATGCATATCTGGAGGCATTCTGTAATCTGTGGACTATCAGAGTGTTGATGAAACACAGAAATTCTATCGGGATTAAATACAACAGTCACCATGCGCACTTTCTTCTATGGGAGTTATGTCTCAAACCGTTTACACTTCGATCTTTCCCTGGAAGACCAGTAGTAGATTCCGATGCACATCTGGGGGCATTCTGTAATGTGTGGACTATCAGAGTGTTGATGAAACACAGAAATTGCATCAGGATTGAATACAACAGTCACCATGCGCACTTTCCTCCATGGGAGTAATGTCTCAAACAGGTTACGCTTTCATCGGTCCCTGGAAGACCAGTTGTAGTTTCCGATGCAAATCTTTCTGCATTCTGTAATGTGTGGACTATCAGAGTGTTGATGAAACACAGAAAATGCATCGGGATTGAATATAACAGTCACCATGCGCACTTTGCACCATGGGAGTAATGTCTCAAACAGTCTACGGATCGATCGTTCCCTGCAAGACCAGTAGTAGTTTCCGATGCACATCTGGAGGCATTCTGTAATCTGTATACCTTCAAAGTGGTGATGAAACACAGAAATTGCTGCGGGATTGAATACAACAGTCAGCATGCGCACTTTCCTCCATGGGAGTAATGTCTCAAACAGTTTACGCTTTGATCGTTCCCTGGAAGACCAGTTGTAGTTTCCGATGCACATCTGGGGGCATTCTGTAATCTGTGGACTATCAGAGTGTTGATGACACACAGAAATTGCATCGGGATTGAATATAACAGTCACCATGCGCACTTTCTTCCATGGGAGTAATGTCTCAAACAGTCTACGCTTAGATCGTTCCCTGCAAGACCAGTAGTAGTTTCCGATGCACATCTGGATGCATTCTGTAATCTGTGGACCTTCAAAGTGTTGATGAAACACAGAAATTGCCGCGGGATTGAATACAACAGTCACCATGCGCACTTTCCTCCATGGGAGTAATGTCTCAAACAGTCTACGTTTTGATCGTTCAATGGAAGACCAGTAGTAGTTTCCGATGCACATCTGGAGGCATTCTGTAATCTGTGGACTATCAGAATGTTGTTGAAACACAGAAATTGCATCAGGGTTGAATACAACAGTCACCATGCGCACATTCCTCCATGAGACTAATCTCTCAAACCGTCTACGCTTTTATTGTTCTATGGAAGACCAGTAGTAGTTTCCGATGCACATCTGGAGGCATTCTGTAATCTGTGGACTATCAGAGTGTTGATGAAACACAGAAATTGCATCGGGATTGAATACAACAGTCGCCATGCGCACTTTCCTCCATTGGAGTTATGTCTCAAACAGTTTACACTTTGATCGTTCCCTGGAAGACCAGTAGTGGATTCCGATGCACATCTGGGGGCACTCTGTAATGTGTGGACTATCAGAGTGTTGATGACACACAGAAATTGCATCAGGATTGAATACAACAGTCACCATGCGCACTTTTCTCCATGGGAGTAATGTCTCAAACAGTTTACGCTTTGATCGTTCCCTGGAAGACCAGTTGTAGTTTCCGATGTACATCTGGGGGCATTCTGTAAAGTGTGGACTATCAGAGTGTTGATGAAACACAGAAATTGCATCGGGATTGAATACAACAGTCACCATGCGCACTTTCCTCCATGGGAGTAATGTCTCAAGCAGTCTACGCTTTGATCGTTCTCTAGAAGACTAGTAGTAGTATCCGATGCACATCTGAGGGTATCCTGTAATGTGTGGATTATCAGAGTGTTGATGAAACACAGAAATTGCATCGGAATTCAATACAAAAGTAACCATGCACACTTTCCTCGATGGGAGTAATGTCTCAAACAGTTTACGCTTTGATCGTTCCCTGGAAGACCAGTAGTTGTTTCCGATGGACATCTGGGTTCATTCTGTAATGTGTGGACTATCAGAGTGTTGATGGAACACAGAAATTGCATCGGGATTGAATACAACAGTCACCATGCGCACTTTCCTCCATGGGAGTAATGTCTCAAACAGTTTACGCTTTGATCGTTCCCTGGAAGACCAGTAGTAGATTCCGATGCACATCTGGGGACATTCTGTAATGTGTGGACTATCAGAGTGTTGACGATACACAGAAATTGCATCAGGATTGAATACAACAGTCACCATGCGCACTTCCCTTAATGGGAGTAATGTCTCAAGCAGTTTACGCTTTGATCGTTTCCTGGAAGACCAGTAGTAGTTCCCGATGCATATCTGGAGACATTCTGTAATCTGTGGACTATCAGAGTGTTGATGAAACACAGAAATTCCATCGGGATTAAATACAACAGTCACCATGCGCACTTTCTTCCATGGGAGTTATGTCTCAAACCGTTTAAACTTCGATCTTTCCCTGGAAGACCAGTAGTAGATTCCGATGCACATCTGGGGGTATTCTGTAATGTGTGGACTATCAGAGTGTTGATGAAACACAGAAATTGCATCAGGATTGAATACAACAGTCACCATGCGCACTTTCCTCCATGGGAGTAATGTCTCAAACAGGTTACGCTTTCATCGTTCCCTGGAAGACCAGTTGTAGTTTCCGATGCACATCTTTCTGCATTCTGTAATGTGTGGACTATCAGAGTGTTGATGAAACACAGAAAATGCATCGGGATTGAATATAACAGTCACCATGCGCACTTTCCACCATGGGAGTAATGTCTCAAACAGTCTACGGATCGATCGTTCCCTGCAAGACCAGTAGTAGTTTCCGATGCACATCTGGAGGCATTCTGTAATCTGTGGACCTTCAAAGTGGTGATGAAACACAGAAATTGCCGCGGGATTGAATACAACAGTCAGCATGCGCACTTTCCTCCATGGGAGTTATGTCTCAAACAGTTTACACTTTGATCGTTCCCTGGAAGACCAGTAGTTGATTCCGATGCACATCTGTGGGCATTCTGTAATCTGTGGACTATCAGAGTGTTGATGAAACACAGAAATTGTATCGGGATTGAATACAACAGTCACCATGAGCACTTGCCTTAATGGGGGTAATGTCTCAAACAGTCTACGCTTTGATCGTTCCCTGCAAGACCAGTGGTAGTTTCCGATGCACATCTGGGGGCATTCTGAAATGTGTGGACTATTAGAGTGTTGATGAAACACAGAAATTGCATCGAGATTGAATATAACAGTCACCATGCGCACTTTCCACCATAGGAGTAATGTCTCAAAGAGTTTACGTTTTGATCGTTCCCTGCAAGACCACTAGAAGTGTGCGATGCACTTCTGGATTAATTCTGTAATCTGTGGACCTTCAAAGTGTTGATGAAACACAGAAATTGCATCGGGATAGAACACAACAGTCACCATGCGCACTTTCCTCCACGGGAGTAATGTCTCAAACAATTTACGCTTTGATCGTTCCCTGGAAGACCAGTAGTAGTTTTCGATGCACATCTGGTGTTATTCTGTAATCTGTGGACTATGAGAGTGTTGACGAAACACAGAAATTGCATCGGGATTTAATACAACAGTCACCATGCGCACTTTCCTCCATGGGAGTAATGTCTCAAACAGTTTACGCTTTGATCTTACACTGGAAGACCAGTAGTAGTTTCCGATGCACATCTGGGGGCATTGTGTAATGTGTAGACTATCAGAGTGTTGATGAAACACAGAAATTGCATCGGGATTGAATACAACAGTCACCATGCGCACTATCCTCCATGGGAGTAATGTCTCAAACAGTGTACGCTTTGATCGTTCCCTGTAAGACCAGCAGTAGTTTTCGATGCAAATCTGGTAGCACTCTGTAATCTGTGGACCTTTAAAGTGTTTATGAAACACAGAAATTGCATCGGGAGTGAATACAACAGTCACCATGCGCACTTTCCTCCATGGGAGTAATGTCTCAAGCAGTCTACGCTTTGATCGTTCCCTACAAGACCAGTAGTAGTATCCGATGCACATCTGAGGGTATTCTGTAATGTGTGGACTATCAGAGTGTTGATGAAACACAGAAATTGCATCGGGATTCAATACAAAAGTAGCCATGCACACTTTCCTCTATGGGAGTAATGTCTCAAACAGTTTACGCTTTGATCGTACCCTGGAAGACCAGTAGTTGTTTCCGATGAACATCTGGGTTCATTCTGTAATTTGTGGACTATCAGAGTGTTGATGAAACACAGAAATTGCATCGGGATTGAATATAACAGTCACCATGCGCACTTTCCTCCATGGGAGTAATGTCTCAAACAGTTTACGCTTTGATCGTTCCCTGGAAGACTAGTAGTAGTTTCCGATGCACATCTGGGGACATTCTGTAATGTGTGGACTATCAGAGTGTTGATGATACACAGAAATTGCATCAGGATTCAATACAACAGTCACCATGCGCACTTCCCTTAATGGGAGTAATGTCTCAAGCAGTTTACGCTTTGATCGTTCCCTGGAAGACCAGTAGTAGTTTCCGATGCATATCTGGAGGCATTCTGTAATCTGTGGACTATCAGAGTGTTGATGAAACACAGAAATTGCATCGGGATTGAATACAACAGTCACCATGCGCACTTTCTTCCATGGGAGTTATGTCTCGAACAGTTTACACTTTCATCGTTCCCTGGAAGACCAGTTGTAGTTTCCGATGCACATCTGGGGGCATTCTGTAATGTGTGGACTATCAGAGTGTTGATGAAACACAGAAATTGCATCGGGATTGAATATAACAGTCACCATGCGCACTTTCCTCCATGGGAGTAATGTCTCAAACAGTCTACGCATCGATCGTTCCCTGCAAGACCAGTAGTAGTTTCCGATGCACTTCTGGAGGCATTCTGTAATCTGTGGACCTTCAAAGTGTTGATGAAACACAGAAATTGCATCGGGATTGAATACAACAGTCACCATAGGCACTTTCCTCCATGGGAGTAATGTCACAAACAGTCTACGCTTTGATCGTTCCCTGGAAGACCAGTATTAGTTTCCGATGAACATCTGGGTTCATTCTGTAATGTGTGGACTATCAGAGTGTTGATGAAACACAGAAATTGCATCGGGATTGAATATAACAGTCACCATGCGCACTTTCCTCCATTGGAGTAATGTCTCAAACAGTTTACGCTTTGATCGTTCCCTGGAAGACCAGTAGTAGTTTCCGATGCACATCTGGGGACATTCTGTAATGTGTGGACTATCAGAGTGTTGATGATACACAGAAATTGCATCAGGATTCAATACAACAGTCACCATGCGCACTTCCCTTAATGGGAGTAATGTCACAAGCAGTTTACGCTTTGATCGTTCCCTGGAAGACCAGTAGTAGTTTCCGATGCATATCTTGAGGCATTCTGTAATCTGTGGACAATCAGAGTGTTGATGAAACACAGAAATTGCATCGGGATTGAATACAACAGTCACCATGCGCACTTTCTTCCATGGGAGTTATGTCTCGAACAGTTTACACTTTCATCGTTCCCTGGAAGACCAGTTGTAGTTTCCGATGCACATCTGGGGGCATTCTGTAATGTGTGGACTATCAGAGTGTTGATGAAACACAGAAATTGCATCTGGATTGAATATAACAGTCACCATGCGCACTTTCCACCATAGGAGTAATGTCTCAAAGAGTTTACGCTTTGATCGTTCCCTGCAAGACCACTAGAAATTTGCGATGCACTTCTGGATTAATTCTGTAATCTGTGGACCTTCAAAGTGTTGATGAAACACAGAAATTGCATCGGGATTGAACACAACAGTCACCATGTGCACTTTCCTCCACGGGAGTAATGTCTCAAACAATTTACGCTTTGATCATTCCCTGGAAGACCAGTAGTAGTTTCCGATGCACATCTGGTGTTATTCTGTAATCTGTGGACTATGAGATTGTTGACGAAACACAGAAATTGCATCGGGATTGAATATAACAGTCACCATGCGCACTTTCCTCCATGGGAGTAATGTCTCAAACAGTTTACGCTTTGATCGTTCCCTGGATGACCAGTAGTAGTTTCATATGCATATCTGGAGGCATTCTGTAATCTGTGGACTATCAGAGTGTTGATGAAGCACAGAAATTGCATCGGGATTGAATACAACAGACACCACGCGCAATTTCCTCCATGGGAGTAATGTCTCAAACAGTATACGCTTTGATCGTTCCCTGGAAGACCAGTAGTAGTTTCCGATGCACATCTGGGGGCATTCTGTAATGTGTGGACTATCAGAGTGTAGATGAAACACAGAAATTGCATCGGGATTGAATATAACAGTCACTATGCGCACTTTCCTCCATGGGAGTAATGTCTCAAAGAGTCTACGTTTAGATCGTTCCCTGCAAGACCAGTAGTAGTTTCCGATGCACATCTTTATGCATTCTGTAATCTGTGGACCTTCAAAGTGTTGTTGAAACACAGAAATTGCCGCGGGATTGAATATAACAGTCACCATGCGCACTTTCCTCCATGGGAGTAATGTCACAAACAGTCTACGCTTTGATCGTTCCCTGGATGACCAGTAGTAGATTCCGATGCACATCTGGAGGCATTCTGTAATCTGTGGGCTATCAGAGTGTTGATGAAACACAGAAATTGCATCGGGATTGAATACAACAGTCACCATGCGCACTTATCTCTATGGGAGTAATGTCTCAAACAGTTTACGCTTTGATCGTTCCCTGGAAGACCAGTTGTAGTTTCCGATGCACATCTGGGGACATTCTGTAATATGTGGACTATCAGAGTGTTGTTGAAACACAGAAATTGCATCGGGATTGAATACAACAGTCACCATGCGCACTTTCCTCCATGGGAGTAATGTCACAAACAGTCTACGCTTTGATCGTTCCCTGGAAGACCAGCTGTAGTTTCCGATGCACATCTGGGGACATTCTGTAATATGTGGACTATCAGAGTGTTGTTGAAACACAGAAATTGCATCGGGATTGAATACAACAGTCGCCCTGCGCATTTTCCTCCATGGGAGTAATGTCACAAACTGTCTACGACTTGATCGTTCCATGGAAGACCAGTAGTTGATTCCGATGCACATCTGTGGGCATTCTGTAATCTGTGGACTATCTGAGTGTTGATGAAACACAGAAATTGCATCGGGATTGAATACAACAGTCACCATGAGCACTTTCCTTAATGGGAATAACGTCTCATACAGTCTACGCTTTGATCGTTCCCTAGAAGACCAGTAGTAGTTTCCGATGCACATCTGGAGGCATTCTGTAATCTGTGGACTATCAGAGTGTTGATGAAACACAGAAATTGCATCGGGATTGAATACAACAGTCGCCATGCGCACTTTCCTCCATGGGAGTTATGTCTCAAACAGTTTACACTTTGATCGTTCCCTGGAAGACTAGTAGTTGATTCCGATGCACATCTGTGAGCATTCTGTAATCTGTGGACTATCAGAGTGTTGATGAAACACAGAAATTGCATCGGGATTGAATACAACAGTCACCATGAGCACTTTCCTTAATGGGAGTAATGTCTCAAACAGTCTACGCTTTGATCGTTCCCTGCAAGACCAGTGGTAGTTTCCGATGCACATCTTGGGGCATTCTGAAATGTGTGGACTATCAGAGTTTTGATGAAACACAGAAATTGCATCGGGATTGAATATAACAGTCACCATGCGCACTTTCCACCATAGGAGTAATGTCTCAAAGAGTTTACGCTTTGATCGTTCCCTGGAAGACCAGTTGTAGTTTCCGATGCACATCTGGGGACATTCTGTAATATGTGGACTATCAGAGTGTTGTTGAAACACAGAAATTGCATCGGGATTGAATACAACAGTCACCCTGCGCACTTTCCTCCATGGGAGTAATGTCACAAACTGTCTACGACTTGATCGTTCCATGGAAGACCAGTAGTTGATTCCGATGCACATCTGTGGGCATTCTGTAATCTGTGGACTATCTGAGTGTTGATGAAACACAGAAATTGCATCGGGATTGAATACAACAGTCACCATGAGCACTTTCCTTAATGGGAATAATGTCTCAAACAGTCTACGCTTTGATCGTTCCCTAGAAGACCAGTAGTAGTTTCCGATGCACATCTGGAGGCATTCTGTAATCTGTGGACTATCAGAGTGTTGATGAAACACAGAAATTGCATCGGGATTGAATACAACAGTCGCCATGCGCACTTTCCTCCATGGGAGTTATGTCTCAAACAGTTTACACTTTGATCGTTCCCTGGAAGACCAGTAGTTGATTCCGATGCACATCTGTGAGCATTCTGTAATCTGTGGACTATCAGAGTGTTGATGAAACACAGAAATTGCATCGGGATTGAATACAACAGTCACCATGAGCACTTTCCTTAAAGGGAGTAATGTCTCAAACAGTCTACGCTTTGATCGTTCCCTGCAAGACCAGTGGTAGTTTCCGATGCACATCTTGGGGCATTCTGAAATGTGTGGACTATCAGAGTGTTGATGAAACACAGAAATTGCATCGGGATTGAATATAACAGTCACCATGCGCACTTTCCACCATAGGAGTAATGTCTCAAAGAGTTTACGCTTTGATCGTTCCCTGCAAGACCACTAGAAGTTTGCGATGCACTTCTGGATTAATTCTGTAATCTGTGGACCTTCAAAGTGTTGATGAAACACAGAAATTGCATCGGAATTGAACACAACAGTCACCATGCTCACTTTCCTCCACGGGAGTAATGTCTCAAACAATTTACGCTTTGATCATTCCCTGGAAGACCAGTAGTAGTTTCCGATGCACATCTGGTGTTATTCTGTAATCTGTGGACTATGATAGTGTTGACGAAACACAGAAATTGCATCGGCATTGAATACAACAGTCACCATGCGCACTTTCCTCCATGGGAGCAATGTCTCAAACAGTTTACGATTTGATCTTACCCTGCAAGACCACTAGAAGTTTGCGATGCACTTCTGGATTAATTCTGTAATCTGTGGACCTTCAAAGTGTTGATGAAACACAGAAATTGCATCGGGATTGAATACAACAGTCACCATGCGCACTTTCCTCCATGGGAGTAATGTCTCAAACAGTGTACGCTTTGATCGTTCCCTGTAAAACCAGCAGTAGTTTTCGATGCACATCTGGTAGCACTCTGTAATCTGTGGACCTTTAAAGTGTTGATGAAACACAGAAATTGCATCGGGAGTGAATACAACAGTCACCATGCGCACTTTCCTCCAATGGAGTAATGTCTCAAGCAGTCTACGCTTTGATCGTTCCCTAGAAGACCAGTGGTAGTATCCGATGCACATCTGAGGGTATTCTGTAATGTGTGGACTATCAGAGTGTTGATGAAACACAGTAATTGCATCGGGATTCAATACAAAAGTAACCATGCACACTTTCCTCCATGGGAGTAATGTCTTAAACAGTTTACGCTTTGATCGTACCCTGGAAGTCCAGTAGTTGTTTCCGATGAACATCTGGGTTCATTCTGTAATGTGTGGACTATCAGAGTGTTGATGAAACACAGAAATTGCATCGGGATTGAATATAACAGTCACCATGCGCACTTTCCTCCATGGGAGTAATGTCTCAAACAGTTTACGCTTTGATCGTTCCCTGGAAGACCAGTAGTAGTTTCCGATGCACATCTGGGGACATTCTGTAATGTGTGGACTATCAGAGTGTTGATGATACACAGAAATTGCATCAGGATTCAATACAACAGTCACCATGCGCACTTCCCTTAATGGGAGTAATGTCTCAAGCAGTTTACGCTTTGATCGTTCCCTGGAAGACCAGTAGTAGATTCCGATGCACATCTGGGGGCATTCTGTAATGTGTGGACTATCAGAGTGTTGATGAAACACAGAAATTGCATCAGGATTGAATACAACAGTCACCATGCGCACTTTCCTCCATGGGAGTAATGTCTCAAACAGTTTACGCTTTCATCTTTCCCTGGAAGACCAGTTGTAGTTTCCGATGCACATCTGGGGGCATTCTGTAATGTGTGGACTATCAGAGTGTTGATGAAACACAGACATTGCATCGGGATTGAATACAACAGTCATCATGCGCACTTTCCACCATGGGAGTAATGTCTCAAACAGCCTACGCATCGATCGTTCCCTGCAAGACCAGTAGTAGTTTCCGATGCACATCTGGAGGCATTCTGTAATCTGTGGACCTTCAAAGTGTTGATGAAACACAGAAATTGCCGCGGGATTGAATACAACAGTCACCATGCGCACTTTCCTCCATGGGAGTAATGTCTCAAACAGTTCACGCTTTGATCGTTCCCTGGAAGACCAGTAGTAGTTTCCGATGCACATCTGGGGGCATTCTGTAATGTGTGGACTATCAGAGTGTAGATGAAACACAGAAATTGCATCGGGATTGAATATAACAGTTACTATGCGCACTTTCCTCCATGGGAGTAATGTCACAAACAGTCTACGACTTGATCTTTTCCTGGAAGACCAGTTGTAGTTTCCGATGCACATCTGGGGACATTCTGTAATATGTGGACTATCAGAGTGTTGTTGAAACACAGAAATTGCATCGGGATTGAATACAACAGTCACCATGCGCACTTTCCTCCATGGGAGTAATGTCACAAACAGTCTACGCTTTGATCGTTCCCTGGAAGACCAGCTGTAGTTTCCGATGCACATCTGGGGACATTCTGTAATATGTGGACTATCAGAGTGTTGTTGAAACACAGAAATTGCATCGGGATTGAATACAACAGTCGCCCTGCGCATTTTCCTCCATGGGAGTAATGTCACAAACTGTCTACGACTTGATCGTTCCATGGAAGACCAGTAGTTGATTCCGATGCACATCTGTGGGCATTCTGTAATCTGTGGACTATCTGAGTGTTGATGAAACACAGAAATTGCATCGGGATTGAATACAACAGTCACCATGAGCACTTTCCTTAATGGGAATAACGTCTCATACAGTCTACGCTTTGATCGTTCCCTAGAAGACCAGTAGTAGTTTCCGATGCACATCTGGAGGCATTCTGTAATCTGTGGACTATCAGAGTGTTGATGAAACACAGAAATTGCATCGGGATTGAATACAACAGTCGCCATGCGCACTTTCCTCCATGGGAGTTATGTCTCAAACAGTTTACACTTTGATCGTTCCCTGGAAGACTAGTAGTTGATTCCGATGCACATCTGTGAGCATTCTGTAATCTGTGGACTATCAGAGTGTTGATGAAACACAGAAATTGCATCGGGATTGAATACAACAGTCACCATGAGCACTTTCCTTAATGGGAGTAATGTCTCAAACAGTCTACGCTTTGATCGTTCCCTGCAAGACCAGTGGTAGTTTCCGATGCACATCTTGGGGCATTCTGAAATGTGTGGACTATCAGAGTTTTGATGAAACACAGAAATTGCATCGGGATTGAATATAACAGTCACCATGCGCACTTTCCACCATAGGAGTAATGTCTCAAAGAGTTTACGCTTTGATCGTTCCCTGGAAGACCAGTTGTAGTTTCCGATGCACATCTGGGGACATTCTGTAATATGTGGACTATCAGAGTGTTGTTGAAACACAGAAATTGCATCGGGATTGAATACAACAGTCACCCTGCGCACTTTCCTCCATGGGAGTAATGTCACAAACTGTCTACGACTTGATCGTTCCATGGAAGACCAGTAGTTGATTCCGATGCACATCTGTGGGCATTCTGTAATCTGTGGACTATCTGAGTGTTGATGAAACACAGAAATTGCATCGGGATTGAATACAACAGTCACCATGAGCACTTTCCTTAATGGGAATAATGTCTCAAACAGTCTACGCTTTGATCGTTCCCTAGAAGACCAGTAGTAGTTTCCGATGCACATCTGGAGGCATTCTGTAATCTGTGGACTATCAGAGTGTTGATGAAACACAGAAATTGCATCGGGATTGAATACAACAGTCGCCATGCGCACTTTCCTCCATGGGAGTTATGTCTCAAACAGTTTACACTTTGATCGTTCCCTGGAAGACCAGTAGTTGATTCCGATGCACATCTGTGAGCATTCTGTAATCTGTGGACTATCAGAGTGTTGATGAAACACAGAAATTGCATCGGGATTGAATACAACAGTCACCATGAGCACTTTCCTTAAAGGGAGTAATGTCTCAAACAGTCTACGCTTTGATCGTTCCCTGCAAGACCAGTGGTAGTTTCCGATGCACATCTTGGGGCATTCTGAAATGTGTGGACTATCAGAGTGTTGATGAAACACAGAAATTGCATCGGGATTGAATATAACAGTCACCATGCGCACTTTCCACCATAGGAGTAATGTCTCAAAGAGTTTACGCTTTGATCGTTCCCTGCAAGACCACTAGAAGTTTGCGATGCACTTCTGGATTAATTCTGTAATCTGTGGACCTTCAAAGTGTTGATGAAACACAGAAATTGCATCGGAATTGAACACAACAGTCACCATGCTCACTTTCCTCCACGGGAGTAATGTCTCAAACAATTTACGCTTTGATCATTCCCTGGAAGACCAGTAGTAGTTTCCGATGCACATCTGGTGTTATTCTGTAATCTGTGGACTATGATAGTGTTGACGAAACACAGAAATTGCATCGGCATTGAATACAACAGTCACCATGCGCACTTTCCTCCATGGGAGCAATGTCTCAAACAGTTTACGATTTGATCTTACCCTGCAAGACCACTAGAAGTTTGCGATGCACTTCTGGATTAATTCTGTAATCTGTGGACCTTCAAAGTGTTGATGAAACACAGAAATTGCATCGGGATTGAATACAACAGTCACCATGCGCACTTTCCTCCATGGGAGTAATGTCTCAAACAGTGTACGCTTTGATCGTTCCCTGTAAAACCAGCAGTAGTTTTCGATGCACATCTGGTAGCACTCTGTAATCTGTGGACCTTTAAAGTGTTGATGAAACACAGAAATTGCATCGGGAGTGAATACAACAGTCACCATGCGCACTTTCCTCCAATGGAGTAATGTCTCAAGCAGTCTACGCTTTGATCGTTCCCTAGAAGACCAGTGGTAGTATCCGATGCACATCTGAGGGTATTCTGTAATGTGTGGACTATCAGAGTGTTGATGAAACACAGTAATTGCATCGGGATTCAATACAAAAGTAACCATGCACACTTTCCTCCATGGGAGTAATGTCTTAAACAGTTTACGCTTTGATCGTACCCTGGAAGTCCAGTAGTTGTTTCCGATGAACATCTGGGTTCATTCTGTAATGTGTGGACTATCAGAGTGTTGATGAAACACAGAAATTGCATCGGGATTGAATATAACAGTCACCATGCGCACTTTCCTCCATGGGAGTAATGTCTCAAACAGTTTACGCTTTGATCGTTCCCTGGAAGACCAGTAGTAGTTTCCGATGCACATCTGGGGACATTCTGTAATGTGTGGACTATCAGAGTGTTGATGATACACAGAAATTGCATCAGGATTCAATACAACAGTCACCATGCGCACTTCCCTTAATGGGAGTAATGTCTCAAGCAGTTTACGCTTTGATCGTTCCCTGGAAGACCAGTAGTAGATTCCGATGCACATCTGGGGGCATTCTGTAATGTGTGGACTATCAGAGTGTTGATGAAACACAGAAATTGCATCAGGATTGAATACAACAGTCACCATGCGCACTTTCCTCCATGGGAGTAATGTCTCAAACAGTTTACGCTTTCATCTTTCCCTGGAAGACCAGTTGTAGTTTCCGATGCACATCTGGGGGCATTCTGTAATGTGTGGACTATCAGAGTGTTGATGAAACACAGACATTGCATCGGGATTGAATACAACAGTCATCATGCGCACTTTCCACCATGGGAGTAATGTCTCAAACAGCCTACGCATCGATCGTTCCCTGCAAGACCAGTAGTAGTTTCCGATGCACATCTGGAGGCATTCTGTAATCTGTGGACCTTCAAAGTGTTGATGAAACACAGAAATTGCCGCGGGATTGAATACAACAGTCACCATGCGCACTTTCCTCCATGGGAGTAATGTCTCAAACAGTTCACGCTTTGATCGTTCCCTGGAAGACCAGTAGTAGTTTCCGATGCACATCTGGGGGCATTCTGTAATGTGTGGACTATCAGAGTGTAGATGAAACACAGAAATTGCATCGGGATTGAATATAACAGTTACTATGCGCACTTTCCTCCATGGGAGTAATGTCACAAACAGTCTACGACTTGATCTTTTCCTGGAAGACCAGTAGTAGATTCCGATGCACATCTGGGTTCATTCTGTAATGTGTGGACTATCAGAGTGTTGATGAAACACAGAAATTGCATCGGGATTGAATATAACAGTCACCATGCGCACTTTCCTCCATGGGAGTAATGTCTCAAGCAGTTTACGCTTTGATCGTTCCCTGGAAGAAAAGTAGTAGTTTCCGATGCATATCTGGAGGCATTCTGTAATCTGTGGACTATCAGAGTGTTGATGAAACACAGAAATTGCATCGGGATTGAATACAACAGTCACCATGCGCACTTTCTTCCATGAGAGTTATGTCTCGGATAGTTTACACTTTGATCTTTCCCTCGAAGACCAGTAGTAGATTCCGATGCACATCTGGGGGCATTCTGTAATGTGTGGACTATCAGAGTGTTGATGAAACACAGAAATTGCATCGGGATTGAATATAACAGTCACCATGCGCACTTTCCACCATGGGAGTAATGTCACAAACAGTCTACGATTTGATCGTTCCCTGGAAGACCAGTAGTAGTTTCCGATGCACATCTGGAGGCATTCTGTAATCTGCGGGCTATCAGAGTGTTGATGAAACACAGAAATTGCATCGGGATTGAATACAACAGTCACCATGCGCACTTATCTCTATGGGAGTAATGTCTCAAACAGTTTACGCTTTGATCGTTCCCTGGAAGACCAGTTGTAGTTTCCGATGCACATCTGGGGACATTCTGTAATATGTGGACTATCAGAGTGTTATTGAAACACAGAAATTGCATCGGGATTGAATACAACAGTCACCATGCGCACTTTCCTCCACGGGAGTAATGTCACAAACTGTCTACGACTTGATCTTTTCCTGGAAGACCAGTAGTAGATTCCGATGCACATCTGGGCTCATTCTGTAATGTGTGGACTATCAGAGTGTTGATGAAACACAGAAATTGCATCGGGATTGAATATAACAGTCACCATGCGCACTTTCCTCCATGGGAGTAATGTCTCAAGCAGTTTACGCTTTGATCGTTCCCTGGAAGAAAAGTAGTAGTTTCCGATGCATATCTGGAGGCATTCTGTAATCTGTGGACTATCAGAGTGTTGATGAAACACAGAAATTGCATCGGGATTGAATACAACAGTCACCATGCGCACTTTCTTCCATGAGAGTTATGTCTCGGATAGTTTACACTTTGATCTTTCCCTCGAAGACCAGTAGTAGATTCCGATGCACATCTGGGGGCATTCTGTAATGTGTGGACTATCAGATTGTTGATGAAACACAGAAATTGCATCGGTATTGAATATAACAGTCACCATGCGCACTTTCCACCATGGGAGTAATGTCTCAAACAGTCTACGCATCGATCGTTCCCTGCAAGACCAGTAGTAGTTTTCGATGCACATCTGGAGGCATTCTGTAGTCTGTGGACCTTCAAAGTGTTGATGAAACACAGAAATTGCCGCGGGATTGAATTCAACAGTCACCATGCGCACTTTCCTCCATGGGAGTAATGTCTCAAACAGTTTACGCTTTGATCGTTCCCTTGAAGACCAGTAGTAGTTTCCGATGCACAACTGGGGGCATTCTGTAATGTGTGGACTATCAGAGTGTTGATGAAACACAGAAATTGCATCGGGATTGAATATAACAGTCACTATGCGCACTTTCCTCCATTGGAGTAATGTCTCAAAGAGTCTACGCTGTGATCGTTCCCTGCAAGACCAGTAGTAGTTTCCGATGCACATCTGGATGCATTCTGTAATCTGTGGACCTTCAAAGTGTTGTTGAAACACAGAAATTGCCGCGGGATTGAATACAACAGTCACCATGCGCACTTTCCTCCATGGGAGTAATGTCACAAACAGTCTACGCTTTGATCGTTCCCTGGAAGACCAGTAGTAGTTTCCGATGCACATCTGGAGGCATTCTGTAATCTGTGGGCTATCAGAGTGTTGATGAAACACAGAAATTGCATCGGGATTGAATACAACAGTCACCATGCGCACTTTCCTCCATGGGAGTAATGTCACAAACAGTCTACGCTTTGATCGTTCCCTGGAAGACCAGTTGTAGTTTCCGATGCACATCTGGGGACATTCTGTAATATGTGGACTATCAGAGTGTTGTTGAAACACGGAAATTGCATCGGGATTGAATACAACAGTCACCCTGCGCACTTTCCTCCATGGGAGTAATGTCACAAACTGTCTACGACTTGATCTTTTCCTGGAAGACCAGTAGTAGTTTCCGATGCACTTCTGGAAGCATTCTGTAATCTGTGGACCTTCAAAGTGTTGATGAAACACAGAAATTGCATCGGGATTGAATATAACAGTCACCATGCGCACTTTCCTCCATGGGAGTAATGTCTCAAACAGTCTACGTTTTATCGTTTCCTGGAAGACCAGTAGTAGTTTCCGATGCACATCTGGGGGCATTCTGTAATGTGTGGACTATCAGAGTGTTGATTAAACACAGAAATTGCATCGTGATTGAATACAACAGTCACCATGCGCACTTTCCTCCATGGGACTAATCTCTCAAACCGTCATCGCTTTTATTGTTCCCTGGATGACCAGTAGTAGTTTCCGATGCACATCTGGGGGCATTCTGTAATGTGTGGACTACCAGAGTGTTGATGAAACACAGAAATTGCATCGGGATTGAATACAACAGTCGCCATGCGCACTTCCCTCCATGGGAGTTATGTCTCAAAGAGTTTACGCTTTGATCGTTCCCTGGAAGACCAGTAGAAGTTTGCGATGCACTTCTGGATTAATTCTGTAATCTGTGGACCTTCAAAGTGTTGATGAAACACAGTAATTGCATCGGGATTGAACACAACAGTCACCATGCGCACTTTCCTCCACGGGAGTAATGTCTCAAACAATTTACGCTTTGATCATTCCCTGGAAGACCAGTAGTAGTTTCCGATGCACATCTGGTGTTATTCTGTAATCTGTGGACTATGAGAGAGTTGACGAAACACAGAAATTGCATCGGGATTGAATACAACAGACACAATGCGCACTTTCCTCCATGGGAGTAATGTCTCAAACAGTTTACGCTTTGATCTTACCCTGGAAGACCAGTAGTAGTTTCCGATGCACATCTGGGGGCATTGTGTAATGTGTGGACTATCAGAGTGTTGATGAAACACAGAAATTGCATCGGGATTGAATACATCAGTCACCATGCGCACTTTCCTCCATGGGAGTAATATCTCAAACAGTGTACGCTTTGATCCTTCCCTGTAAGACCAGCAGTAGTTTTCGATGCACATCTGGTAGCACTCTGTAATCTGTGGACCTTTAAAGTGTTGATGAAACACAGAAATTGCATCGGTAGTGAATACAACTGTCACCATGCGCACTTTCCTCCATGGGAGTAACGTCTCAAGCAGTCTACGCTTTGATCGTTCCCTAGAAGACCAGTAGTAGTATCCGATGCACATCTGAGGGTATTCTGTAATGTGTGGACTATCAGATTGTTGATGAAACACAGAAATTGCATCGGGATTCTATACAAAAGTAACCATCCACACTTTCCTCCATGGGAGTAATGTCTCAAACAGTTTACGCTTTGATCGTACCCTGGAAGACCAGTAGTTGTTTCCGATGAACATCTGGGTTAATTCTGTAATGTGTGGACTATCAGAGTGTTGATGAAACACAGAAATTGCATCGGGATTGAATATAACAGTCATCATGCGCACTTTCCTCCATGGGAGTAATGTCTCAAACAGTTTACGCTTTGATCGTTCCCTGGAAGACAAGTAGTAGATTCCGATGCACATCTGGGGACATTCTGTAATGTGTGGACTATCAGAGTGTTGATGATACACAGAAATTGCATCAGGATTTAATACAACAGTCACCATGCGCACTTCCCTTAATGGGAGTAATGTCTCAAGCAGTTTACGCTTTGAACGTTCCCTGGAAGACCAGTAGTAGTTTCCGATGCATATCTGGAGGCATTCTGTAATCTGTGGACTATCAGAGTGTTGATGAAACACAGAAATTGCATCGGGATTGAATACAACAGTCACCATGCGCACTTTCTTCCATGGGAGTTATGTCTCGAACAGTTTACACATTGATCTTTCCCTGGAAGACCAGTAGTAGATTCCGATGCACATCTGGGGGCATTCTGTAATGTGTGGACTATCAGAGTGTTGATGAAACACAGAAATTGCATCAGGATTGAATACAACAGTCACCATGCACACTTTCCTCCATGGGAGTAATGTCTCAAACAGTTTACGCTTTCATCGTTCCCTGGAAGACCAGTTGTAGTTTCCGATGCACATCTGGGGGCATTCTGTAATTTGTGGACTATCAGAGTGTTGATGAAACACAGAAATTGCATCGGGATTGAATATAACAGTCACCATGCGCACTTTACACCATGGGAGTAATGTCTCAAACAGTCTACGCATCGATCGTTCCCTGCAAGACCAGTAGTAGTTTCCGATGCACATCTGGAGGCATTCTGTAATCTGTGGACCTTCAAAGTGTTGATGAAACACAGAAATTGCCGCGGGATTGAATTCAACAGTCACCATGCGCACTTTCCTCCATGGGAGTAATGTCTCAAACAGTTTACGCTTTGATCGTTCCCTGGAAGACCAGTAGTAGTTTCCGATGCACATCTGGGGGCATTCTGTAATGTGTGGACTATCAGAGTGTTGATGAAACACAGAAATTGCATCGGGATTGAATATAACAGTCACTATGCGCACTTTCCTCCATGGGAGTAATGTCTCAAAGAGTCTACGCTTAGATCGTTCCCTGCAAGACCAGTAGTAGTTTCCGATGCACATCTGGATGCATTCTGTAATCTGTGGACCTTCAAAGTGTTGTTGAAACACAGAAATTGCCGCGGGATTGAATACAACAGTCACCATGCGCACTTTCCTCCATGGGAGTAATGTCACAAACAGTCTATGCTTTGATCGTTCCCTGGAAGACCAGTAGTAGTTTCCGATGCACATCTGGAGGCATTCTGTAATCTGTGGGCTATCAGAGTGTTGATGAAACACAGAAATTGCATCGGGATTGAATACAACAGTCACCATGCGCACTTATCTCTATGGGAGTAATGTCTCAAACAGTTTACGTTTTGATCGTTCCCTGGAAGACCAGTTGTAGTTTCCGATGCACATCTGGGGACATTCTGTAATATGTGGACTATCAGAGTGTTGTTGAAACACAGAAATTGCATCGGGATTGAATACAACAGTCACCATGCGCACTTTCCTCCATGGGAGTAATGTCACAAACAGTCTACGCTTTGATCGTTCCCTGGAAGACCAGTTGTAGTTTCCGATGCACATCTGGGGACATTCTGTAATATGTGGACTATCAGAGTGTTGCTGAAACACGGAAATTGCATCGGGATTGAATACAACAGTCACCCTGCGCACTTTCCTCCATGGGAGTAATGTCACAAACTGTCTACGACTTGATCTTTTCCTGGAAGACCAGTAGTAGTTTCCGATGCACATCTGGAGGCATTCTGTAATCTGTGGACCTTCAAAGTGTTGATGAAACTCAGAAATTGCATCGGGATTGAATATAACAGTCACCATGCGCACTTTCCTCCATGGGAGTAATGTCTCAAACAGTCTACGCTTTTATCGTTTCCTGGATGACCAGTAGTAGTTTCCGATGAACATCTGGGTTCATTCTGTAATGTGTGGACTATCAGAGTGTTGATGAAACACAGAAATTGCATCGGGATTGAATACATCAGTCACCATGCGCACTTTCCTCCATGGGAGTAATGTCTCAAACAGTGTACGCTTTGATCCTTCCCTGTAAGACCAGCAGTAGTTTTCGATGCACATCTGGTAGCACTCTGTAATCTGTGGACCTTTAAAGTGTTGATGAAACACAGAAATTGCATCGGTAGTGAATACAACTGTCACCATGCGCACTTTCCTCCATGGGAGTAACGTCTCAAGCAGTCTACGCTTTGATCGTTCCCTAGAAGACCAGTAGTAGTATCCGACGCACATCTGAGGGTATTCTGTAATGTGTGGACTATCAGATTGTTGATGAAACACAGAAATTGCATCGGGATTCAATACAAAAGTAACCATGCACACTTTCCTCCATGGGAGTAATGTCTCAAACAGTTTACGCTTTGATCGTACCCTGGAAGACCAGTAGTTGTTTCCGATGAACATCTGGGTTAATTCTGTAATGTGTGGACTATCAGAGTGTTGATGAAACACAGAAATTGCATCGGGATTGAATATAACAGTCATCATGCGCACTTTCCTCCATGGGAGTAATGTCTCAAACAGTTTACGCTTTGATCGTTCCCTGGAAGACCAGTAGTAGATTCCGATGCACATCTGGGGACATTCTGTAATGTGTGGACTATCAGAGTGTTGATGATACACAGAAATTGCATCAGGATTCAATACAACAGTCACCATGCGCACTTCCCTTAATGGGAGTAATGTCTCAAGCAGTTTACGCTTTGAACGTTCCCTGGAAGACCAGTAGTAGTTTCCGATGCATATCTGGAGGCATTCTGTAATCTGTGGACTATCAGAGTGTTGATGAAACACAGAAATTGCATCGGGATTGAATACAACAGTCACCATGCGCACTTTCTTCCATGGGAGTTATGTCTCGAACAGTTTACACTTTGATCTTTCCCTGGAAGACCAGTAGTAGATTCCGATGCACATCTGGGGGCATTCTGTAATGTGTGGACTATCAGAGTGTTGATGAAACACAGAAATTGCATCAGGATTGAATACAACAGTCACCATGCGCACTTTCCTCCATAGGAGTAATGTCTCAAACAGTTTACGCTTTCATCGTTCCCTGGAAGACCAGTTGTAGTTTCCGATGCACATCTGGGGGCATTCTGTAATTTGTGGACTATCAGAGTGTTGATGAAACACAGAAATTGCATCGGGATTGAATATAACAGTCACCATGCGCTCTTTACACCATGGGAGTAATGTCTCAAACAGTCTACGCATCGATCGTTCCCTGCAAGACCAGTAGTAGTTTCCGATGCACATCTGGAGGCATTCTGTAATCTGTGGACCTTCAAAGTGTTGATGAAACACAGAAATTGCCGCGGGATTGAATTCAACAGTCACCATGCGCACTTTCCTCCATGGGAGTAATGTCTCAAACAGTTTACGCTTTGATCGTTCCCTGGAAGACCAGTAGTAGTTTCCGATGCACATCTGGGGGCATTCTGTAATGTGTGGACTATCAGAGTGTTGATGAAACACAGAAATTGCATCGGGATTGAATATAACAGTCACTATGCGCACTTTCCTCCATGGGAGTAATGTCTCAAAGAGTCTACGCTTAGATCGTTCCCTGCAAGACCAGTAGTAGTTTCCGATGCACATCTGGATGCATTCTGTAATCTGTGGGCTATCAGAGTGTTGATGAAACACAGAAATTGCATCGGGATTGAATACAACAGTCACCATGCGCACTTATCTCTATGGGAGTAATGTCTCAAACAGTTTACGCTTTGATCGTTCCCTGGAAGACCAGTTGTAGTTTCCGATGCACATCTGGGGACATTCTGTAATATGTGGACTATCAGAGTGTTGTTGAAACACAGAAATTGCATCGGGATTGAATACAACAGTCACCATGCGCACTTTCCTCCATGGGAGTAATGTCACAAACAGTCTACGCTTTGATCGTTCCCTGGAAGACCAGTTGTAGTTTCCGATGCACATCTGGGGACATTCTGTAATATGTGGACTATCAGAGTGTTGCTGAAACACGGAAATTGCATCGGGATTGAATACAACAGTCACCCTGCGCACTTTCCTCCATGGGAGTAATGTCACAAACTGTCTACGACTTGATCTTTTCCTGGAAGACCAGTAGTAGTTTCCGATGCACTTCTGGAAGCATTCTGTAATCTGTGGACCTTCAAAGTGTTGATGAAACACAGAAATTGCATCGGGATTGAATATAACAGTCACCATGCGCACTTTCCTCCATGGGAGTAATGTCTCAAACAGTCTACGCTTTTATCGTTTCCTGGATGACCAGTAGTAGTTTCCGATGAACATCTGGGTTCATTCTGTAATGTGTGGACTATCAGAGTGTTGATGAAACACAGAAATTGCATCGGGATTGAATATAACAGTCACCATGCGCACTTTCCTCCATGGGAGTAATGTCTCAAACAGTTTACGCTTTGATCGTTCCCTGGAAGACCAGTAGTAGTTTCCGATGCACATCTGGGGACATTCTGTAATGTGTGGACTATCAGAGTGTTGATGAAACACAGAAATTGCATCGGGATTGAATATAACAGTCACCATGTGCACTTTCCACCATGGGAGTAATGTCTCAAACAGTCTACGCATCGATCGTTCCCTGCAAGACCAGTAGTAGTTTCCGATGCCCATCTGGAGGCACTCAGTAATTTGTGGACTATCAGAGTGTTGATGAAACACAGAAATTGCATCAGGATTGAATACAACAGTCACCATGCGCACTTTCCTCCATGGGAGTAATGTCTCAAACAGTTTACGCTTTCATCGTTCCCTGGAAGACTAGTTGTAGTTTCCGATGCACATCTGGGGGCATTCTGTAATTTGTGGACTATCAGAGTGTTGATGAAACACAGAAATTGCATCGGGATTGAATATAACAGTCACCATGCGCACTTTCCACCATGGGAGTAATGTCTCAAACAGTCTACGCATCGATCGTTCCCTGCAAGACCAGTAGTAGTTTCCGATGCACATCTGGAGGCATTCTGTAATCTGTGGACCTTCAAAGTGTTGATGAAACACAGAAATTGCCGCGGGATTGAATTCAACAGTCACCATGCTCACTTTCCTCCATGGGAGTAATGTCTCAAACAGTTTACGCTTTGATCGTTCCCTGGAAGACCAGTAGTAGTTTCCGATGCACTTCTGGAAGCATTCTGTAATCTGTGGACCTTCAAAGTGTTGATGAAACACAGAAATTGCATCGGGATTGAATATAACAGTCACCATGCGCACTTTCCTCCATGGGAGTAATGTCTCAAACAGTCTACGCTTTTATCGTTTCCTGGATGACCAGTAGTAGTTTCCGATGAACATCTGGGTTCATTCTGTAATGTGTAGACTATCAGAGTGTTGATGAAACACAGAAATTGCATCGGGATTGAATATAACAGTCACCATGCGCACTTTCCTCCATGGGAGTAATGTCTCAAACAGTTTACGCTTTGATCGTTCCCTGGAAGACCAGTAGTAGTTTCCGATGCACATCTGGGGACATTCTGTAATGTGTGGACTATCAGAGTGTTGATGATACACAGAAATTGCATCAGGATTCAATACAACAGTCACCATGCGCACTTCCCTTAATGGGAGTAATGTCTCAAGCAGTTTACGCTTTGAACGTTCCCTGGAAGACCAGTAGCAGTTTCCGATGCATATCTGGAGGCATTCTGTAATCTGTGGACTATCAGAGTGTTGATGAAACACAGAAATTGCATCGGGATTGAATACAACAGTCACCATGCGCACTTTCTTCCATGGGAGTTATGTCTCGAACAGTTTACACTTTGATCTTTCCCTGGAAGACCAGTAGTACATTCCGATGCACATCTGGGGGCATTCTGTAATGTGTGGACTATCAGAGTGTTGATGAAACACAGAAATTGCATCAGGATTGAATACAACAGTCACCATGCGCACTTTCCTCCATGGGAGTAATGTCTCAAAAAGTTTACGCTTTCATCGTTCCCTGGAAGACCAGTTGTAGTTTCCGATGCACATCTGGGGGCATTCTGTAATGTGTGGACTATCAGAGTGTTGATGAAACACAGATATTGCATCGGGATTGAATATAACAGTCACCATGTGCACTTTCCACCATGGGAGTAATGTCTCAAACAGTCTACGCATCGATCGTTCCCTGCAAGACCAGTAGTAGTTTCCGATGCCCATCTGGAGGCATTCTGTAATCTGTGAACCTTCAAAGTGTTGATGAAACACAGAAATTGCATCGGGATTGAATACAACAGTCACCATGCGCACTTTCCTCCATGGGAGTAATGTCACAAACTGTCTACGACTTGATCTTTTCCTGGAAGACCAGTAGTAGATTCCGATGCACATCTGGAGGCATTCTGTAATCTGTGGACCTTCAAAGTGTTGACGAAACACAGAAATTACATCGGGATTGAATACAACAGTCACCATGCGCACTTTCCTCCATGGGAGTAATGTCACAAACAGTCTACGCTTTGATCGTTCCCTGGAAGACCAGTTGTAGTTTCCGATGCACATCTGGGGACATTCTGTAATATGTGGACTATCAGAGTGTTGTTGAAACACGGAAATTGCATCGGGATTGAATACAACAGTCACCCTGCGCACTTTCCTCCATGGGAGTAATGTCACAAACTGTCTACGACTTGATCTTTTCCAGGAAGACCAGTAGTAGTTTCCGATGCACTTCTGGAAGCATTCTGTAATCTGTGGACCTTCAAAGTGTTGATGAAACACAGAAATTGCATCGGGATTGAATATAACAGTCACCATGCGCACTTTCCTCCATGGGAGTAATGTCTCAAACAGTCTACGCTTTTATCGTTTCCTGGATGACCAGTAGTAGTTTCCGATGCACATCTGGGGGCATTCTGTAATGTGTGGACTATCAGAGTGTTGATGAAACACAGATATTGCATCGGGATTGAATATAACAGTCACCATGTGCACTTTCCACCATGGGAGTAATGTCTCAAACAGTCTACGCATCGATCGTTCCCTGCAAGACCAGTAGTAGTTTCCGATGCCCATCTGGAGGCATTCTGTAATCTGTGAACCTTCAAAGTGTTGATGAAACACAGAAATTGCATCGGGATTGAATACAACAGTCACCATGCGCACTTTCCTCCATGGGAGTAATGTCACAAACTGTCTACGACTTGATCTTTTCCTGGAAGACCAGTAGTAGATTCCGATGCACATCTGGAGGCATTCTGTAATCTGTGGACCTTCAAAGTGTTGACGAAACACAGAAATTACATCGGGATTGAATACAACAGTCACCATGCGCACTTTCCTCCATGGGAGTAATGTCACAAACAGTCTACGCTTTGATCGTTCCCTGGAAGACCAGTTGTAGTTTCCGATGCACATCTGGGGACATTCTGTAATATGTGGACTATCAGAGTGTTGTTGAAACACGGAAATTGCATCGGGATTGAATACAACAGTCACCCTGCGCACTTTCCTCCATGGGAGTAATGTCACAAACTGTCTACGACTTGATCTTTTCCAGGAAGACCAGTAGTAGTTTCCGATGCACTTCTGGAAGCATTCTGTAATCTGTGGACCTTCAAAGTGTTGATGAAACACAGAAATTGCATCGGGATTGAATATAACAGTCACCATGCGCACTTTCCTCCATGGGAGTAATGTCTCAAACAGTCTACGCTTTGATCGTTCCCTGGAAGACCAGTTGTAGTTTCCGATGCACATCTGGGGACATTCTGTAATATGTGGACTATCAGAGTGTTGTTGAAACACGGAAATTGCATCGGGATTGAATACAACAGTCACCCTGCGCACTTTCCTCCATGGGAGTAATGTCACAAACTGTCTACGACTTGATCTTTTCCTGGAAGACCAGTAGTAGTTTCCGATGCACATCTGGAGGCATTCTGTAATCTGTGGACTATCAGAGTGTTGATGAAACACAGAAATTGCATCGGGATTGAATACAACAGTCGCCATGCGCACTTCCCTCCATGAGAGTTATGTCTCAAACAGTTTACACTTTGATCGTTCCCTGGAAGACCAGTAGTTGATTCCGATGCACATCTGTGGGCATTCTGTAATCTGTGGACTATCAGAGTGTTGATGAAACACAGAAATTGCACCGGGATTGAATACAACAGTCACCATGAGCACTTTCCTTAATGGGAGTAATGTCTCAAACAGTCTACGCTTTGATCGTTCCCTGCAAGACCAGTGGTAGTTTCCGATGCACATCTGGGGGCATTCTGAAATGTGTGGACTATCAGAGTGTTGACGAAACACAGAAATTGCATCGTGATTGAATACAACAGTCACCATGCGCACTTTCCTCCATGGGAGTAATGTCTCAAACAGCCTACACTTTGATCGTTCCCTGGAATACAAGTAGTAGTTTCTGATGCACATCTGGTGTCATTCTGTAATCTGTGGACTATCAGAGTGTTGATGAAACACAGAAATTGCATCGGGATTGAATATAACAGTCACCATGCGCACTTTCCTCCATGGGAGTAATGTCTCAAACAGTCTACGCTTTTATCGTTTCCTGGATGACCAGTAGTAGTTTCCGGTGCACATCTGGTGTCATTCTGTAATCTGTGGAATATCAGAATGTTGATGAAACACAGAAATTGCATCGGGATTGAATACAACAGTAACCATGCGCACTTTCCTCCATGGGAGTAGTGTCTCAAACTATCTACGACTTGATCTTTGCCTTTAAGACCAGTGGTAGTTTCCGATGCACATCTGGAGGCATTCTGTAATCTGAGGGCTATCAGGGTGTTGATGAAAGACAGAAATTTCATCGGGATTGAATACAAAAGTCACCATGCGCACTTTCCTCCATGGGAGTAATGTCTCAAACAGTTTACGCTTTGATCGTTCCCTGGAAGACCAGTAGTAGTTTCCGATGCACATCTGTGGGTATTCAGTAATGTGTGTGCTATCAGAGTGTTGATGAAACACAGAAATTGCATCGGGATAGAATACAACAGTCACCATGCGCACTTTCCTCCATGGGAGTAATGTCTCAAACAGTTTACGCTTTGATCGTTCCCTGGAAGACCAGTAGTAATTTCCGATGCAGATCTGGGAACATTCTGTAATGTGTGGACTATCCGAGTGTTGATGAAACACAGAAATTGCATGAGGATTGAATACAACAGTCACCATGCGCACTTTCCTTAATGGGAATAATATCTCAAACAGTCTACGCTTTGATCGTTCCCTTCTAGACCAGTAGTAGTTTCCGATGAACATCTGGAGGCATTCTGTAATCTGTGGACCTTCAAAGTGTTGGTGAAACACAGAAATTAAAACGGGATTGAATACAACAGTCACCAAGCGCACTTTCCTCCATGGGAGTAATGTCTCAAATAGTCTACGCTTTGATCGTTCCCTGGAATTCCAGTAGTAGTTTCCGATGCACATCTGGAGGCATTCTGTAATCTGTGGACCTTCAAAGTGTTGATGAAACACAGAAATTGCCGCGGGATTGAATTCAACAGTCACCATGCGCACTTTCCTCCATGGGAGTAATGTCTCAAACAGTTTACGCTTTGATCGTTCCCTGGAAGACCAGTAGTAGTTTCCGATGCACATCTGGGGGCATTCTGTAATGTGTGGACTATCAGAGTGTTGATGAAACACAGAAATTGCATCGGGATTGAATATAACAGTCACTATGCGCACTTTCCTCCATGGGAGTAATGTCTCAAAGAGTCTACGCTTAGATCGTTCCCTGCAAGACCAGTAGTAGTTTCCGATGCACGTCTGGATGCATTCTGTAATCTGTGGCCTTCAAAGTGTTGTTGAAACACAGAAATTGCCGCGGGATTGAATACAACAGTCACCATGCGCACTTTCCTCCATGGGAGTAATGTCACAAACAGTCTATGCTTTGATCGTTCCCTGGAAGACCAGTAGTAGTTTCCGATGCACATCTGGAGGCATTCTGTAATCTGTGGGCTATCAGAGTGTTGATGAAACACAGAAATTGCATCGGGATTGAATATAACAGTCACCATGCGCACTTTCCTCCATGGGAGTAATGTCTCAAAGAGTCTACGCTTAGATCGTTCCCTGCAAGACCAGTAGTAGTTTCCGATGCACATCTGGATGCATTCTGTAATCTGTGGACCTTCAAAGTGTTGTTGAAACACAGAAATTGCCGCGGGATTGAATACAACAGTCACCATGCGCACTTTCCTCCATGGGAGTAATGTCACAAACAGTCTATGCTTTGATCGTTCCCTGGAAGACCAGTAGTAGTTTCCGATGCACATCTGGAGGCATTCTGTAATCTGTGGGCTATCAGAGTGTTGATGAAACACAGAAATTGCATCGGGATTGAATACAACAGTCACCATGCGCACTTATCTCTATGGGAGTAATGTCTCAAACAGTTTACGTTTTGATCGTTCCCTGGAAGACCAGTTGTAGTTTCCGATGCACATCTGGGGACATTCTGTAATATGTGGACTATCAGAGTGTTGTTGAAACACAGAAATTGCATCGGGATTGAATACAACAGTCACCATGCGCACTTTCCTCCATGGGAGTAATGTCACAAACAGTCTACGCTTTGATCGTTCCCTGGAAGACCAGTTGTAGTTTCCGATGCACATCTGGGGACATTCTGTAATATGTGGACTATCAGAGTGTTGCTGAAACACGGAAATTGCATCGGGATTGAATACAACAGTCACCCTGCGCACTTTCCTCCATGGGAGTAATGTCACAAACTGTCTACGACTTGATCTTTTCCTGGAAGACCAGTAGTAGTTTCCGATGCACTTCTGGAAGCATTCTGTAATCTGTGGACCTTCAAAGTGTTGATGAAACTCAGAAATTGCATCGGGATTGAATATAACAGTCACCATGCGCACTTTCCTCCATGGGAGTAATGTCTCAAACAGTCTACGCTTTTATCGTTTCCTGGATGACCAGTAGTAGTTTCCGATGAACATCTGGGTTCATTCTGTAATGTGTGGACTATCAGAGTTTTGATGAAACACAGAAATTGCATCGGGATTGAATACATCAGTCACCATGCGCACTTTCCTCCATGGGAGTAATGTCTCAAACAGTGTACGCTTTGATCCTTCCCTGTAAGACCAGCAGTAGTTTTCGATGCACATCTGGTAGCACTCTGTAATCTGTGGACCTTTAAAGTGTTGATGAAACACAGAAATTGCATCGGTAGTGAATACAACTGTCACCATGCGCACTTTCCTCCATGGGAGTAACGTCTCAAGCAGTCTACGCTTTGATCGTTCCCTAGAAGACCAGTAGTAGCATCCGACGCACATCTGAGGGTATTCTGTAATGTGTGGACTATCAGATTGTTGATGAAACACAGAAATTGCATCGGGATTCAATACAAAAGTAACCATGCACACTTTCCTCCATGGGAGTAATGTCTCAAACAGTTTACGCTTTGATCGTACCCTGGAAGACCAGTAGTTGTTTCCGATGAACATCTGGGTTAATTCTGTAATGTGTGGACTATCAGAGTGTTGATGAAACACAGAAATTGCATCGGGATTGAATATAACAGTCATCATGCGCACTTTCCTCCATGGGAGTAATGTCTCAAACAGTTTACGCTTTGATCGTTCCCTGGAAGACCAGTAGTAGATTCCGATGCACATCTGGGGACATTCTGTAATGTGTGGACTATCAGAGTGTTGATGATACACAGAAATTGCATCAGGATTCAATACAACAGTCACCATGCGCACTTCCCTTAATGGGAGTAATGTCTCAAGCAGTTTACGCTTTGAACGTTCCCTGGAAGACCAGTAGTAGTTTCCGATGCATATCTGGAGGCATTCTGTAATCTGTGGACTATCAGAGTGTTGATGAAACACAGAAATTGCATCGGGATTGAATACAACAGTCACCATGCGCACTTTCTTCCATGGGAGTTATGTCTCGAACAGTTTACACTTTGATCTTTCCCTGGAAGACCAGTAGTAGATTCCGATGCACATCTGGGGGCATTCTGTAATGTGTGGACTATCAGAGTGTTGATGAAACACAGAAATTGCATCAGGATTGAATACAACAGTCACCATGCGCACTTTCCTCCATAGGAGTAATGTCTCAAACAGTTTACGCTTTCATCGTTCCCTGGAAGACCAGTTGTAGTTTCCGATGCACATCTGGGGGCATTCTGTAATTTGTGGACTATCAGAGTGTTGATGAAACACAGAAATTGCATCGGGATTGAATATAACAGTCACCATGCGCTCTTTACACCATGGGAGTAATGTCTCAAACAGTCTACGCATCGATCGTTCCCTGCAAGACCAGTAGTAGTTTCCGATGCACATCTGGAGGCATTCTGTAATCTGTGGACCTTCAAAGTGTTGATGAAACACAGAAATTGCCGCGGGATTGAATTCAACAGTCACCATGCGCACTTTCCTCCATGGGAGTAATGTCTCAAACAGTTTACGCTTTGATCGTTCCCTGGAAGACCAGTAGTAGTTTCCGATGCACATCTGGGGGCATTCTGTAATGTGTGGACTATCAGAGTGTTGATGAAACACAGAAATTGCATCGGGATTGAATATAACAGTCACTATGCGCACTTTCCTCCATGGGAGTAATGTCTCAAAGAGTCTACGCTTAGATCGTTCCCTGCAAGACCAGTAGTAGTTTCCGATGCACATCTGGATGCATTCTGTAATCTGTGGACCTTCAAAGTGTTGTTGAAACACAGAAATTGCCGCGGGATTGAATACAACAGTCACCATGCGCACTTTCCTCCATGGGAGTAATGTCACAAACAGTCTATGCTTTGATCGTTCCCTGGAAGACCAGTAGTAGTTTCCGATGCACATCTGGAGGCATTCTGTAATCTGTGGGCTATCAGAGTGTTGATGAAACACAGAAATTGCATCGGGATTGAATACAACAGTCACCATGCGCACTTATCTCTATGGGAGTAATGTCTCAAACAGTTTACGCTTTAATCGTTCCCTGGAAGACCAGTTGTAGTTTCCGATGCACATCTGGGGACATTCTGTAATATGTGGACTATCAGAGTGTTGTTGAAACACAGAAATTGCATCGGGATTGAATACAACAGTCACCATGCGCACTTTCCTCCATGGGAGTAATGTCACAAACAGTCTACGCTTTGATCGTTCCCTGGAAGACCAGTTGTAGTTTCCGATGCACATCTGGGGACATTCTGTAATATGTGGACTATCAGAGTGTTGCTGAAACACGGAAATTGCATCGGGATTGAATACAACAGTCACCCTGCGCACTTTCCTCCATGGGAGTAATGTCACAAACTGTCTACGACTTGATCTTTTCCTGGAAGACCAGTAGTAGTTTCCGATGCACTTCTGGAAGCATTCTGTAATCTGTGGACCTTCAAAGTGTTGATGAAACACAGAAATTGCATCGGGATTGAATATAACAGTCACCATGCGCACTTTCCTCCATGGGAGTAATGTCTCAAACAGTCTACGCTTTTATCGTTTCCTGGATGACCAGTAGTAGTTTCCGATGAACATCTGGGTTCATTCTGTAATGTGTGGACTATCAGAGTGTTGATGAAACACAGAAATTGCATCGGGATTGAATATAACAGTCACCATGCGCACTTTCCTCCATGGGAGTAATGTCTCAAACAGTTTACGCTTTGATCGTTCCCTGGAAGACCAGTAGTAGTTTCCGATGCACATCTGGGGACATTCTGTAATGTGTGGACTATCAGAGTGTTGATGAAACACAGAAATTGCATCGGGATTGAATATAACAGTCACCATGTGCACTTTCCACCATGGGAGTAATGTCTCAAACAGTCTACGCATCGATCGTTCCCTGCAAGACCAGTAGTAGTTTCCGATGCCCATCTGGAGGCACTCAGTAATTTGTGGACTATCAGAGTGTTGATGAAACACAGAAATTGCATCAGGATTGAATACAACAGTCACCATGCGCACTTTCCTCCATGGGAGTAATGTCTCAAACAGTTTACGCTTTCATCGTTCCCTGGAAGACTAGTTGTAGTTTCCGATGCACATCTGGGGGCAATCTGTAATTTGTGGACTATCAGAGTGTTGATGAAACACAGAAATTGCATCGGGATTGAATATAACAGTCACCATGCGCACTTTCCACCATGGGAGTAATGTCTCAAACAGTCTACGCATCGATCGTTCCCTGCAAGACCAGTAGTAGTTTCCGATGCACATCTGGAGGCATTCTGTAATCTGTGGACCTTCAAAGTGTTGATGAAACACAGAAATTGCCGCGGGATTGAATTCAACAGTCACCATGCGCACTTTCCTCCATGGGAGTAATGTCTCAAACAGTTTACGCTTTGATCGTTCCCTGGAAGACCAGTAGTAGTTTCCGATGCACTTCTGGAAGCATTCTGTAATCTGTGGACCTTCAAAGTGTTGATGAAACACAGAAATTGCATCGGGATTGAATATAACAGTCACCATGCGCACTTTCCTCCATGGGAGTAATGTCTCAAACAGTCTACGCTTTTATCGTTTCCTGGATGACCAGTAGTAGTTTCCGATGAACATCTGGGTTCATTCTGTAATGTGTAGACTATCAGAGTGTTGATGAAACACAGAAATTGCATCGGGATTGAATATAACAGTCACCATGCGCACTTACCTCCATGGGAGTAATGTCTCAAACAGTTTACGCTTTGATCGTTCCCTGGAAGACCAGTAGTAGTTTCCGATGCACATCTGGGGACATTCTGTAATGTGTGGACTATCAGAGTGTTGATGATACACAGAAATTGCATCAGGATTCAATACAACAGTCACCATGCGCACTTCCCTTAATGGGAGTAATGTCTCAAGCAGTTTACGCTTTGAACGTTCCCTGGAAGACCAGTAGCAGTTTCCGATGCATATCTGGAGGCATTCTGTAATCTGTGGACTATCAGAGTGTTGATGAAACACAGAAATTGCATCGGGATTGAATACAACAGTCACCATGCGCACTTTCTTCCATGGGAGTTATGTCTCGAACAGTTTACACTTTGATCTTTCCCTGGAAGACCAGTAGTAGATTCCGATGCACATCTGGGGGCATTCTGTAATGTGTGGACTATCAGAGTGTTGATGAAACACAGAAATTGCATCAGGATTGAATACAACAGTCACCATGCGCACTTTCCTCCATGGGAGTAATGTCTCAAAAAGTTTACGCTTTCATCGTTCCCTGGAAGACCAGTTGTAGTTTCCGATGCACATCTGGGGGCATTCTGTAATGTGTGGACTATCAGAGTGTTGATGAAACACAGATATTGCATCGGGATTGAATATAACAGTCACCATGTGCACTTTCCACCATGGGAGTAATGTCTCAAACAGTCTACGCATCGATCGTTCCCTGCAAGACCAGTAGTAGTTTCCGATGCCCATCTGGAGGCATTCTGTAATCTGTGAACCTTCAAAGTGTTGATGAAACACAGAAATTGCATCGGGATTGAATACAACAGTCACCATGCGCACTTTCCTCCATGGGAGTAATGTCACAAACTGTCTACGACTTGATCTTTTCCTGGAAGACCAGTAGTAGATTCCGATGCACATCTGGAGGCATTCTGTAATCTGTGGACCTTCAAAGTGTTGACGAAACACAGAAATTACATCGGGATTGAATACAACAGTCACCATGCGCACTTTCCTCCATGGGAGTAATGTCACAAACAGTCTACGCTTTGATCGTTCCCTGGAAGACCAGTTGTAGTTTCCGATGCACATCTGGGGACATTCTGTAATATGTGGACTATCAGAGTGTTGTTGAAACACGGAAATTGCATCGGGATTGAATACAACAGTCACCCTGCGCACTTTCCTCCATGGGAGTAATGTCACAAACTGTCTATGACTTGATCTTTTCCTGGAAGACCAGTAGTAGTTTCCGATGCACTTCTGGAAGCATTCTGTAATCTGTGGACCTTCAAAGTGTTGATGAAACACAGAAATTGCATCGGGATTGAATATAACAGTCACCATGCGCACTTTCCTCCATGGGAGTAATGTCTCAAACAGTCTACGCTTTTATCGTTTCCTGGATGACCAGTAGTAGTTTCCGATGCACATCTGGGGGCATTCTATAATGTGTGGACTATCAGAGTGTTGATTAAACACAGAAATTGCATCGTGATTGAATACAACAGTCACCATGCGCACTTTCCTCCATGGGACTAATCTCTCAAATCGTCTACGCTTTTATTGTTCCCTGGAAGACCAGTAGTAGTTTCCGATGCACATCTGGAGGCATTCTGTAATCTGTGGACTATCAGAGTGTTGATGAAACACAGAAATTGCATCGGGATTGAATACAACAGTCGCCATGCGCACTTCCCTCCATGAGAGTTATGTCTCAAACAGTTTACACTTTGATCGTTCCCTGGAAGACCAGTAGTTGATTCCGATGCACATCTGTGGGCATTCTGTAATCTGTGGACTATCAGAGTGTTGATGAAACACAGAAATTGCACCGGGATTGAATACAACAGTCACCATGAGCACTTTGCTTAATGGGAGTAATGTCTCAAACAGTCTACGCTTTGATCGTTCCCTGCAAGACCAGTGGTAGTTTCCGATGCACATCTGGGGGCATTCTGAAATGTGTGGACTATCAGAGTGTTGACGAAACACAGAAATTGCATCGTGATTGAATACAACAGTCACCATGCGCACTTTCCTCCATGGGAGTAATGTCTCAAACAGCCTACACTTTGATCGTTCCCTGGAATACAAGTAGTAGTTTCTGATGCACATCTGGTGTCATTCTGTAATCTGTGGACTATCAGAGTGTTGATGAAACACAGAAATTGCATCGGGATTGAATATAACAGTCACCATGCGCACTTTCCTCCATGGGAGTAATGTCTCAAACAGTCTACGCTTTTATCGTTTCCTGGATGACCAGTAGTAGTTTCCGGTGCACATCTGGTGTCATTCTGTAATCTGTGGAATATCAGAATGTTGATGAAACACAGAAATTGCATCGGGATTGAATACAACAGTAACCATGCGCACTTTCCTCCATGGGAGTAGTGTCTCAAACTATCTACGACTTGATCTTTGCCTTTAAGACCAGTGGTAGTTTCCGATGCACATCTGGAGGCATTCTGTAATCTGAGGGCTATCAGGGTGTTGATGAAAGACAGAAATTTCATCGGGATAGAATACAACAGTCACCATGCGCACTTTCCTCCATGGGAGTAATGTCTCAAACAGTTTACGCTTTGATCGTTCCCTGGAAGACCAGTAGTAATTTCCGATGCAGATCTGGGAACATTCTGTAATGTGTGGACTATCAGAGTGTTGATGAAACACAGAAATTGCATCAGGATTGAATACAACAGTCACCATGCGCACTTTCCTTAATGGGAATAATATCTCAAACAGTCTACGCTTTGATCGTTCCCTTCTAGACCAGTAGTAGTTTCCGATGAACATCTGGAGGCATTCTGTAATCTGTGGACCTTCAAAGTGTTGGTGAAACACAGAAATTAAAACGGGATTGAATACAACAGTCACCAAGCGCACTTTCCTCCATGGGAGTAATGTCTCAAATAGTCTACGCTTTGATCGTTCCCTGGAATTCCAGTAGTAGTTTCCGATGCACATCTGGAGGCATTCTGTAATCTGTGGACCTTCAAAGTGTTGATGAAACACAGAAATTGCCGCGGGATTGAATTCAACAGTCACCATGCGCACTTTCCTCCATGGGAGTAATGTCTCAAACAGTTTACGCTTTGATCGTTCCCTGGAAGACCAGTAGTAGTTTCCGATGCACATCTGGGGGCATTCTGTAATGTGTGGACTATCAGAGTGTTGATGAAACACAGAAATTGCATCGGGATTGAATATAACAGTCACTATGCGCACTTTCCTCCATGGGAGTAATGTCTCAAAGAGTCTACGCTTAGATCGTTCCCTGCAAGACCAGTAGTAGTTTCCGATGCACGTCTGGATGCATTCTGTAATCTGTGGACCTTCAAAGTGTTGTTGAAACACAGAAATTGCCGCGGGATTGAATACAACAGTCACCATGCGCACTTTCCTCCATGGGAGTAATGTCACAAACAGTCTATGCTTTGATCGTTCCCTGGAAGACCAGTAGTAGTTTCCGATGCACATCTGGAGGCATTCTGTAATCTGTGGGCTATCAGAGTGTTGATGAAACACAGAAATTGCATCGGGATTGAATATAACAGTCACCATGCGCACTTTCTTCCATGGGAGTAATGTCTCAAACAGTTTACGCTTTGATCGTTCCCTGGAAGACCAGTAGTAGTTTCCGATGCACATCTGGGGACATTCTGTAATGTGTGGACTATCAGAGTGTTGATGATACACAGAAATTGCATCAGGATTCAATACAACAGTCACCATGCGCACTTCCCTTAATGGGAGTAATGTCTCAAGCAGTTTACGCTTTGAACGTTCCCTGGAAGACCAGTAGTAGTTTCCGATGCATATCTGGAGGCATTCTGTAATCTGTGGACTATCAGAGTGTTGATGAAACACAGAAATTGCATCGGGATTGAATACAACAGTCACCATGCGCACTTTCTTCCATGGGAGTTATGTCTCGAACAGTTTACACTTTGATCTTTCCCTGGAAGACCAGTAGTAGATTCCGATGCACATCTGGGGGCATTCTGTAATGTGTGGACTATCAGAGTGTTGATGAAACACAGAAATTGCATCAGGATTGAATACAACAGTCACCATGCGCACTTTCCTCCATGGGAGTAATGTCTCAAAAAGTTTACGCTTTCATCGTTCCCTGGAAGACCAGTTGTAGTTTCCGATGCACATCTGGGGGCATTCTGTAATGTGTGGACTATCAGAGTGTTGATGAAACACAGAAATTGCATCGGGATTGAATATAACAGTCACCATGTGCACTTTCCACCATGGGAGTAATGTCTCAAACAGTCTACGCATCGATCGTTCCCTGCAAGACCAGTAGTAGTTTCCGATGCCCATCTGGAGGCATTCTGTAATCTGTGAACCTTCAAAGTGTTGATGAAACACAGAAATTGCATCGGGATTGAATACAACAGTCACCATGCGCACTTTCCTCCATGGGAGTAATGTCACAAACTGTCTACGACTTGATCTTTTCCTGGAAGACCAGTAGTAGATTCCGATGCACATCTGGAGGCATTCTGTAGTCTGTGGACCTTCAAAGTGTTGACGAAACACAGAAATTACATCGGGATTGAATACAACAGTCACCATGCGCACTTTCCTCCATGGGAGTAATGTCACAAACAGTCTACGCTTTGATCGTTCCCTGGAAGACCAGTTGTAGTTTCCGATGCACATCTGGGGACTTTCTGTAATATGTGGACTATCAGAGTGTTGTTGAAACACGGAAATTGCATCGGGATTGAATACAACAGTCACCCTGCGCACTTTCCTCCATGGGAGTAATGTCACAAACTGTCTACGACTTGATCTTTTCCTGGAAGACCAGTAGTAGTTTCCGATGCACTTCTGGAAGCATTCTGTAATCTGTGGACCTTCAAAGTGTTGATGAAACACAGAAATTGCATCGGGATTGAATATAACAGTCACCATGCGCACTTTCCTCCATGGGAGTAATGTCTCAAACAGTCTACGCTTTTATCGTTTCCTGGATGACCAGTAGTAGTTTCCGATGCACATCTGGGGGCATTCTGTAATGTGTGGACTATCAGAGTGTTGATTAAACACAGAAATTGCATCGTGATTGAATACAACAGTCACCATGCGCACTTTCCTCCATGGGACTAATCTCTCAAACCGTCTACGCTTTTATTGTTCCCTGGAAGACCAGTAGTAGTTCCCGATGCACATCTGGAGGCATTCTGTAATCTGTGGACTATCAGAGTGTTGATGAAACACAGAAATTGCATCGGGATTGAATACAACAGTCGCCATGCGCACTTCCCTCCATGAGAGTTATGTCTCAAACAGTTTACACTTTGATCGTTCCCTGGAAGACCAGTAGTTGATTCCGATGCACATCTGTGGGCATTCTGTAATCTGTGGACTATCAGAGTGTTGATGAAACACAGAAATTGCACCGGGATTGAATACAACAGTCACCATGAGCACTTTGCTTAATGGGAGTAATGTCTCAAACAGTCTACGCTTTGATCGTTCCCTGCAAGACCAGTGGTAGTTTCCGATGCACATCTGGGGGCATTCTGAAATGTGTGGACTATCAGAGTGTTGACGAAACACAGAAATTGCATCGTGATTGAATACAACAGTCACCATGCGCACTTTCCTCCATGGGAGTAATGTCTCAAACAGCCTACACTTTGATCGTTCCCTGGAATACAAGTAGTAGTTTCTGATGCACATCTGGTGTCATTCTGTAATCTGTGGACTATCAGAGTGTTGATGAAACACAGAAATTGCATCGGGATTGAATATAACAGTCACCATGCGCACTTTCCTCCATGGGAGTAATGTCTCAAACAGTCTACGCTTTTATCGTTTCCTGGATGACCAGTAGTAGTTTCCGGTGCACATCTGGTGTCATTCTGTAATCTGTGGAATATCAGAATGTTGATGAAACACAGAAATTGCATCGGGATTGAATACAACAGTAACCATGCGCACTTTCCTCCATGGGAGTAGTGTCTCAAACTATCTACGACTTGATCTTTGCCTTTAAGACCAGTGGTAGTTTCCGATGCACATCTGGAGGCATTCTGTAATCTGAGGGCTATCAGGGTGTTGATGAAAGACAGAAATTTCATCGGGATAGAATACAACAGTCACCATGCGCACTTTCCTCCATGGGAGTAATGTCTCAAACAGTTTACGCTTTGATCGTTCCCTGGAAGACCAGTAGTAATTTCCGATGCAGATCTGGGAACATTCTGTAATGTGTGGACTATCAGAGTGTTGATGAAACACAGAAATTGCATCAGGATTGAATACAACAGTCACCATGCGCACTTTCCTTAATGGGAATAATATCTCAAACAGTCTACGCTTTGATCGTTCCCTTCTAGACCAGTAGTAGTTTCCGATGAACATCTGGAGGCATTCTGTAATCTGTGGACCTTCAAAGTGTTGGTGAAACACAGAAATTAAAACGGGATTGAATACAACAGTCACCAAGCGCACTTTCCTCCATGGGAGTAATGTCTCAAATAGTCTACGCTTTGATCGTTCCCTGGAATTCCAGTAGTAGTTTCCGATGCACATCTGGAGGCATTCTGTAATCTGTGGACCTTCAAAGTGTTGATGAAACACAGAAATTGCCGCGGGATTGAATTCAACAGTCACCATGCGCACTTTCCTCCATGGGAGTAATGTCTCAAACAGTTTACGCTTTGATCGTTCCCTGGAAGACCAGTAGTAGTTTCCGATGCACATCTGGGGGCATTCTGTAATGTGTGGACTATCAGAGTGTTGATGAAACACAGAAATTGCATCGGGATTGAATATAACAGTCACTATGCGCACTTTCCTCCATGGGAGTAATGTCTCAAAGAGTCTACGCTTAGATCGTTCCCTGCAAGACCAGTAGTAGTTTCCGATGCACGTCTGGATGCATTCTGTAATCTGTGGACCTTCAAAGTGTTGTTGAAACACAGAAATTGCCGCGGGATTGAATACAACAGTCACCATGCGCACTTTCCTCCATGGGAGTAATGTCACAAACAGTCTATGCTTTGATCGTTCCCTGGAAGACCAGTAGTAGTTTCCGATGCACATCTGGAGGCATTCTGTAATCTGTGGGCTATCAGAGTGTTGATGAAACACAGAAATTGCATCGGGATTGAATATAACAGTCACCATGCGCACTTTCTTCCATGGGAGTAATGTCTCAAACAGTTTACGCTTTGATCGTTCCCTGGAAGACCAGTAGTAGTTTCCGATGCACATCTGGGGACATTCTGTAATGTGTGGACTATCAGAGTGTTGATGATACACAGAAATTGCATCAGGATTCAATACAACAGTCACCATGCGCACTTCCCTTAATGGGAGTAATGTCTCAAGCAGTTTACGCTTTGAACGTTCCCTGGAAGACCAGTAGTAGTTTCCGATGCATATCTGGAGGCATTCTGTAATCTGTGGACTATCAGAGTGTTGATGAAACACAGAAATTGCATCGGGATTGAATACAACAGTCACCATGCGCACTTTCTTCCATGGGAGTTATGTCTCGAACAGTTTACACTTTGATCTTTCCCTGGAAGACCAGTAGTAGATTCCGATGCACATCTGGGGGCATTCTGTAATGTGTGGACTATCAGAGTGTTGATGAAACACAGAAATTGCATCAGGATTGAATACAACAGTCACCATGCGCACTTTCCTCCATGGGAGTAATGTCTCAAAAAGTTTACGCTTTCATCGTTCCCTGGAAGACCAGTTGTAGTTTCCGATGCACATCTGGGGGCATTCTGTAATGTGTGGACTATCAGAGTGTTGATGAAACACAGAAATTGCATCGGGATTGAATATAACAGTCACCATGTGCACTTTCCACCATGGGAGTAATGTCTCAAACAGTCTACGCATCGATCGTTCCCTGCAAGACCAGTAGTAGTTTCCGATGCCCATCTGGAGGCATTCTGTAATCTGTGAACCTTCAAAGTGTTGATGAAACACAGAAATTGCATCGGGATTGAATACAACAGTCACCATGCGCACTTTCCTCCATGGGAGTAATGTCACAAACTGTCTACGACTTGATCTTTTCCTGGAAGACCAGTAGTAGATTCCGATGCACATCTGGAGGCATTCTGTAGTCTGTGGACCTTCAAAGTGTTGACGAAACACAGAAATTACATCGGGATTGAATACAACAGTCACCATGCGCACTTTCCTCCATGGGAGTAATGTCACAAACAGTCTACGCTTTGATCGTTCCCTGGAAGACCAGTTGTAGTTTCCGATGCACATCTGGGGACTTTCTGTAATATGTGGACTATCAGAGTGTTGTTGAAACACGGAAATTGCATCGGGATTGAATACAACAGTCACCCTGCGCACTTTCCTCCATGGGAGTAATGTCACAAACTGTCTACGACTTGATCTTTTCCTGGAAGACCAGTAGTAGTTTCCGATGCACTTCTGGAAGCATTCTGTAATCTGTGGACCTTCAAAGTGTTGATGAAACACAGAAATTGCATCGGGATTGAATATAACAGTCACCATGCGCACTTTCCTCCATGGGAGTAATGTCTCAAACAGTCTACGCTTTTATCGTTTCCTGGATGACCAGTAGTAGTTTCCGATGCACATCTGGGGGCATTCTGTAATGTGTGGACTATCAGAGTGTTGATTAAACACAGAAATTGCATCGTGATTGAATACAACAGTCACCATGCGCACTTTCCTCCATGGGACTAATCTCTCAAACCGTCTACGCTTTTATTGTTCCCTGGAAGACCAGTAGTAGTTCCCGATGCACATCTGGAGGCATTCTGTAATCTGTGGACTATCAGAGTGTTGATGAAACACAGAAATTGCATCGGGATTGAATACAACAGTCGCCATGCGCACTTCCCTCCATGGGAGTAATGTCACAAACTGTCTACGACTTGATCTTTTCCTGGAAGACCAGTAGTAGTTTCCGATGCACTTCTGGAAGCATTCTGTAATCTGTGGACCTTCAAAGTGTTGATGAAACACAGAAATTGCATCGGGATTGAATATAACAGTCACCATGCGCACTTTCCTCCATGGGAGTAATGTCTCAAACAGTCTACGCTTTTATCGTTTCCTGGATGACCAGTAGTAGTTTCCGATGCACATCTGGGGGCATTCTGTAATCTGTGGACTATCAGAGTGTTGATGAAACACAGAAATTGCATCGGGATTGAATACAACAGTCACCATGCGCACTTTCTTCCATGGGAGTTATGTCTCAAACAGTTTACACTTTGATCGTTCCCTGGAAGACCAGTAGTTGATTCCGATGCACATCTGTGGGCATTCTGTAATCTGTGGACTATCAGAGTGTTGATGAAACACAGAAATTGCACCGGGATTGAATACAACAGTCACCATGAGCACTTTCCTTAATGGGAGTAATGTCTCAAACAGTCTACGCTTTGATCGTTCCCTGCAAGACCAGTGGTAGTTTCCGATGCACATCTGGGGGCATTCTGAAATGTGTGGACTATCAGAGTGTTGATGAAACACAGAAATTGCATCGTGATTGAATACAACAGTCACCATGCGCACTTACCTCCATGGGAGTAATGTCTCAAACAGCCTACGCTTTGATCGTTCCCTGGAATACAAGTAGTAGTTTCTGATGCACATCTGGTGTCATTCTGTAATCTGGGGACTATCAGAGTGTTGATGAAACACAGAAATTGCATCGGGATTGAATATAACAGTCACCATGCGCACTTTCCTCCATGGGAGTAATGTCTCAAACAGTCTACGCTTTTATCGTTTCCTGGATGACCAGTAGTAGTTTCCGGTGCACATCTGGTGTCATTCTGTAATCTGTGGAATATCAGAATGTTGATGAAACACAGAAATTGCATCGGGATTGAATACAACAGTAACCATGCGCACTTTCCTCCATGGGAGTAGTGTCTCAAACTGTCTACGACTTGATCTTTGCCTGGAAGACCAGTGGTAGTTTCCGATGCACATCTGGAGGCATTCTGTAATCTGAGGGCTATCAGGGTGTTGATGAAAGACAGAAATTTCATCGGGATTGAATACAAAAGTCACCATGCGCACTTTCCTCCATGGGAGTAATGTCTCAAACAGTTTACGCTTTGATCGTTCCCTGGAAGACCAGTAGTAGTTTCCGATGCACATCTGTGGGTATTCAGTAATGTGTGTGCTATCAGAGTGTTGATGAAACACAGAAATTGCATCGGGATAGAATACAACAGTCACCATGCGCACTTTCCTCCATGGGAGTAATGTCTCAAACAGTTTACGCTTTGATCGTTCCCTGGAAGACCAGTAGTAATTTCCGATGCAGATCTGGGGACATTCTGTAATGTGTGGACTATCAGAGTGTTGATGGAACACAGAAATTGCATCAGGATTGAATACAACAGTCACCATGCGCACTTTCCTTAATGGGAATAATATCTCAAACAGTCTACGCTTTGATCGTTCCCTTCAAGACCAGTAGTAGTTTCCGATGAACATCTGGAGGCATTCTGTAATCTGTGGACCTTCAAAGTGTTGGTGAAACACAGAAATTAAAACGGGATTGAATACAACAGTCACCAAGCGCACTTTCCTCCATGGGAGTAATGTCTCAAATAGTCTACGCTTTGATCGTTCCCTGGAATTCCAGTAGTAGTTTCCGATGCACATCTGGATTCATTCTGTAATCTGTTTACTATCAGAGTGTTGATGAAACAAAGAAATTGCTTCGGGATTGAATACAACAGTCACCATGCGCACTTTCCTCCATCGGAGTTATGTCTCAAACAGTTTACACTTTGATCGTTCCCTGGAAAACCAGTTGTAGATTCCGATGCACATCTGGGGGCATTCTGTAATGTGTGGACTATCAGAGTGTTGATGAAATACAGATATTGCATCGGGATTGAAAATAACAGTCACCATGCGCATTTTCCTCCATGGGAGTAATGTCTCAAACAGTCTACGCGTCGATCGTTCAGTGCAAAACCAGTAGTAGTTTCCGATGCACATCTGGAGGCATTCTGTAATCTGTGGACCTTCAAAGTGTTGATGAAACACAGAAATTGGCGCGGGATTGAATACAACAGTCACCATGCGCACATTCCTCCATGGGAGTAATGTCTCAAACAGTTTACGCTTTGATCGTTCCCTGGAAGACCAGTTGTAGTTTCCGATGCACATCTGGGGTCATTCAGGATGTGTGGACTATCAGAGAGTTGATGAAACACAGAAATTGCATCGGGATTGAATACAACAGTCACCATGCGCACTTTCCTCCATGGGAGTAATGTCTCAAACTGTCTACGCTTTGATCGTTCAATGGAAGACCAGTAGTAGTTTCCGATGCACATCTGGAGGCATTCTGTAATCTGTTTACTATCAGAGTGTTGACGAAACACAGAAATTGCATAAGGATTGAATACAACAGTCACCATGCGCACTTTCCTCCATCGGAGTTATGTCTCAAACAGTTTACACTTTGATCGTTCCCTGGAAGACCAGTAGTAGATTCCGATGAACATCTGGGGGCATTCTGTAATGTGTGGACCATCAGAGTGTTGATGAAAAACAGAAATTGCATCAGGATTGAATACAACAGTCACCATGCGCACTTTCCTTCATGGGAGTAATGTCTCAAACAGTTTACGCTTTGATCGTTCCCTGGAAGACCAGTTGTAGTTTCCGATGCACATCTGGGGCATTCTGTAATGTGTGGTCTATCAGAGTGTTGATGAAACACAGATATTGCATCGGGATTGAAAATAACAGTCACCATGCGCACTTTCCTCCATGGGAGTAATGTCTCAAACAGTCTACGCGTCGATCGTTCAGTGCAAAACCAGTAGTAGTTTCCGATGCACATCTGGAGGCATTCTGTAATCTGTGGACCTTCAAAGTGTTGATGAAACACAGAAATTGCCGCGGGATTGAATACAACAGTCACCATGCGCACTTTCCTCCATGGGAGTAATGTCTCAAAGAGTCTACGCTTTGATCGTTCCCTGGAATACTAGTAGTAGTTTCTGATTAACATCTGGTGACATTCTGTAATCTGTGGACTATCAGAGTGTTGATGAAACACGTAAATTGCATCGGGATTGAATACAACAGTCACCATGCCCACTTTCCTATAAGGGAGTGATGTCTCAAACCGTCTACGCTTTTAACGTTCCCTGCAAGACCAGTAGAAGTTTCCGATGCACATCTGGAGGCATTCTGTAATCTGTGGACCTTCAAAGTGTTGATGAAACACAGAAATTGCCTCGGGATTGAATACAACAGTCATCATGCGCATTTTCCTCCATGGGAGTAATGTCTCAAACTGTCTACGCTTTGATCGTTCAATGGAAGACCAGTAGTAGTTTCCGATGCACATCTGGAGGCATACTGTAATCTGTAAACTATCAGAGTGTTGTTCAAACACAGAAATTGCACGGCATTGAATACAACAGTCACCATGCGCACTTTCCTTCATGGGAGTAATGTCTCAAACAGTTTACGCTTTGATCGTTCCCTGGAAGACCAGTTGTAGTTTCCGATGCACATCTGGGGCATTCTGTAATGTGTGGACTATCAGAGTGTTGATGAAACACAGATATTGCATCTGGATTGAAAATAACAGTCACCATGCGCACTTTCCTCCATGGGAGTAATGTCTCAAACAGTCTACGCGTCGATCGTTCAGTGCAAAACCAGTAGTAGTTTTCGATGCACATCTGGAGGCATTCTGTAATCTGTGGCCCTTCAAAGTGTTGATGAAACACAGAAATTGCCGCGGGATTGAATACAACAGTCACCATGCGCACTTTCCTCCATGGGAGTAATGTCTCAAACAGTTTACGCTTTGATCGTTCAATGGAAGACCAGTAGTAGTTTCCGATGCACATCTGGAGGCATTCTGTAATCTGTGGACCTTCAAAGTGATGTTGAAACACAGAAATTGCATCGGGATTGAATACAGCGGTCACCAAGCGTAATTTTCCTAAATGGGAGTAATCTCTCAAACAGTCTACGCTTTGATCGTTCCCTGGAAGGCCAGTGGTAGTTTCCGGTGCACATCTGGAGGCATTCTGTAATCTGTGGACCTTCAAAATGTTGATGAAAAACAGAAATTGCATCGGGATTGAATACAACAGTCACCATGCGCACTTTCCTCCATGGGAGTAATGTCTCATACAGTTTACGATTTGATCGTTCCCTAGAAGACCAGTAGTAGTTTCCGATGCACATCTGGGTTCATTCTGTAATCTGTAGACTATCAGAGTGTTGATGAAACACAGAAATTGCATCGGGATTGAATACAACAGTCACCATGCGCACTTTCCTCCATGCGAGTAATGTCTCAAACTGTCTACGCTTTGATCGTTCCCTGGAAGACCAGTAGTAGTTTTCGATGCACATCTGGAGACATTCTGTAATCTGTGGACCTTCAAAGTCTTGTTGAAACACAGAAATTGCATCGGGATTGAATAGAACAGTCAGCATGCGCACTTTCCTCCATGGGAGTAATGTCTCAAACAGCCTACGCTTTGATCGTTTCCTGGGGGACCAGTAGTAGTTTCCGATGCACATCTGGAGGCATTCTGTTATCTGTGGACCTTCAAAGTGTTGATGAAACACAGAAATTGCATCGGGAGTGAATACGACAGTAACGATGCGCACTTACATCCATGGGAGTAACGTTTCAAAAAGTTTAGGGTTTGATCGTTCCCTGGAAGACCAGTAGTAGTTTCCGGTGCACATCTGGAGGCATTCTGTAATGTGTGGACTGTCAGAGTGTTGTTGAAACACAGAAATTGCATCGGGATTGAATACAACAGTCACCATGCGCAATTTTCCTAAATGGGAGTAATGTCTCAAACAGTCTACGCTTTGATCGTTCAATGCAAGACCAGTAGTAGTTTCCGATGCACATCTGGATTCATTTTGTAATCTGTGGACCTTAAAAGTGTTAATGAAACACAGAAATTGCATAGGGATTGAATACAACAGTCAGCATGCGCACTTTCCTCCATGGGAGTAATGTCTCAAACAGCCTACGCTTTGATCGTTTCCTGGGGGACCAGTAGTAGTTTCCGATGCACATCTGGAGGCATTCTGTTATCTGTGGACCTTCAAAGTGTTGATGAAACACAGAAATTGCATCGGGAGTGAATACGACAGTAACGATGCGCACTTACATCCATGGGAGTAACGTTTCAAAAAGTTTAGGGTTTGATCGTTCCCTGGAAGACCAGTAGTAGTTTCCGGTGCACATCTGGAGGCATTCTGTAATGTGTGGACTGTCAGAGTGTTGTTGAAACACAGAAATTGCATCGGGATTGAATACAACAGTCACCATGCGCAATTTTCCTAAATGGGAGTAATGTCTCAAACAGACTACGCTTTGATCGTTCCCTGGAAGACCAGTAGTAGCTTCCGATGCACATCTGGGGGCATTCTGTAATCTGTGGACTATCAGAGTGTTGTTGAAACACAGAAGTTGCATCGGGATTGAATACAACAGTCACCATGCGTGCTTTCCTCCATGGGGGTAATGTCACAAACAGTCTTCGCTTTGTTCGCTCGCAGGAAGACCAGTAGTAGTTTCCGATCCACATCTTTAGGCAATGTGTTATCTGTGGACTATCAGAGTGTTGATGAAACACAGAAAGTGCATCGGGATTGAATACAACAGTCACCATGCGCACTTTCCTCCATGGGAGTAAAGTCTCAAACAGTCTACGCTTTTATCGTTTCCTGGAAGACAAGTAGTAGTTTCCGATGCACATCTGGTGTCATTCTGCAATCTGTGGACTATCAGAGTGTTGATGAAACACAGAAATTGCATCGGGATTGAAAACAAGAGTCACCATGCGCACTTTCCTCTATGGGAGTAATGTCTCAAACAGTCTAGGCTTTGATCGTTCCCTGCAAGACCAGTAGTAGTTTCCGATGCACATCTGGTGTCATTCTGTAATCTGTGGACTATCAGAGTGTTGATGAAACACAGAAATTGCATCGGGATTGAATACAACAGTCACCATGCGTACTTTCCTCCATGGGAGTAATGTCTCAAACAGTTTACGGATTCATCGTTCCCTGGAAGACCAGTAGTAATTTCCGATGCACATCCGGGGGCATTCTGTAATCTGTGGACTATCAGAGTGTTGATGAAACACAGAAATTGCATCGGGATTGAATACAACAGTCACCATGCGCACTTTCCTCCGTGGGAGTAATGTCTCAAACAGTCTACGCTTTGATCGTTCCCTGGCAGACAAGTAGTAGTTTCCGATGCACATCTGGTGTCATTCTGTAATCTGTGGACTATCAGAGTGTTGATGAACACAGAAATTGCATCGGGAATGAATACAACAGTCACCATGCGCATTTTCCTCCATGGGAGTAATGTCTTTAACAGTCTACGCTTTGATCGTTCCCTTTAAGACCAGTAGTAGTTTCCGATGCACATCTGGAGGCATTCTGTAATCAGTGGACTATCAGAGTGTTGGTGAAACACAGATTTTGCATCAGGATTGAATACAACAGTCACCATGCGCACTCTCCTCCATGCGAGTAATGTCTCAAACAGTCTACGCTTTGATCGTTCCCTGGAAGACCAGTAGTAGTTTCCGATGCACATCTGGAGGCATTCTGTAATCTTTGGACCTTCAAAGTGTTGATGAAACACAGAAATTGCATCGGGATTGAATACAACAGTCACCATGCGCACTTTCCTCCATGGGAGTAATGTCACAAACAGTCTTCGCTTTAATCGTTCGCAGGAAGACCAGTAGTAGTTTCCGATGCACATCTTTAGGCAATGTGTTATCTGTGGACTATCAGAGTGTTGATGAAACACAGAAATTGCATCGGGATTGAATACAACAGTCACCATGCGCACTTTCCTCCATGGGAGTAATATCTCAAACAGTCTACGCTTTGGCGTTCCCTGGAAGACAAGTAGTAGTTTCCGATGCACATCTGGATTCATTCTGTAATCTGTGGACCTTAAAAGTGTTGATGAAACACAGAAATTGCCTCGGGATTGAATACAACAGTCATCATGCGCATTTTCCTCCATGGGAGTAATGTCTCAAACAGTCTACGCTTTGATCGTTTAATGGAAGACCAGTAGTAGTTTCCGATGCTCATTTGGAGGCATTCTGTAATCTGTAAACTATCAGAGTGTTGTTCAAACACAGAAATTGCACGGGATTGATTACAACAGTCACCATGCGCACTTTCCTCCATGGGAGTAATGTCTCAAACAGTCTACGCTTTGATCGTTCCCTGGAAGACCAGTAGTAGTTTCCGATGCACATCTGGGTTCATTCTGTAATCTGTAGACTATCAGAGTGTTGATGAAACACAGAGAATGCATCGGGATTGAATACAACAGTCACCATGCGCACTTTCCTCCATGCGAGTAATGTCTCAAACAGTCTACGCTTTGATCGTTCCCTGGAAGACCAGTAGTAGTTTTCGATGCACATCTGGAGGCATTCTGTAATCTGTGGACCTTCAAAGTCTTGTTGAAACACAGAAATTGCATCGGGATTGAATAGAACAGTCGCCATGCGCAATTTTCCTAAATAGGAACAACGTCTCAAACAGTCTACGCTTTGATCGTTCAATGCAAGACCAGTAGTAGTTTCCGATGCACATCTGGATTCATTCTGTATTCTGTGGACCTTAAAAGTGTTAATGAAACACAGAAACTGCATAGGGATTGAATACAACAGTCAGCATGCGCACTTTCCTCCATGGGAGTAATGTCTCAAACAGCCTACGCTTTGATCGTTTCCTGGGGGACCAGTAGTAGTTTCCGATGCACATCTGGAGGCATTCTGTTATCTGTGGACCTTCAAAGTGTTGATGAAACACAGAAATTGCATCGGGAGTGAATACGACAGTAACGATGCGCACTTACATCCATGGGAGTAACGTTTCAAAAAGTTTAGGGTTTGATCGTTCCCTGGAAGACCAGTAGTAGTTTCCGGTGCACATCTGGAGGCATTCTGTAATGTGTGGACTATCAGAGTGTTGTTGAAACACAGAAATTGCATCGGGATTGAATACAACAGTCACCATGCGCAATTTTCCTAAATGGGAGTAATGTCTCAAACAGACTACGCTTTGATCGTTCCCTGGAAGACCAGTAGTAGTTTCCGATGCACATCTGGGGGCATTCTGTAATCTGTGGACTATCAGAGTGTTGTTGAAACACAGAAGTTGCATCGGGATTGAATACAACAGTCACCATGCGTGCTTTCCTCCATGGGAGTAATGTCACAAACAGTCTTCGCTTTGTTCGCTCGCAGGAAGACCAGTAGTAGTTTCCGATCCACATCTTTAGGCAATGTGTTATCTGTGGACTATCAGAGTGTTGATGAAACACAGAAAGTGCATCGGGATTGAATACAACAGTCACCATGCGCACTTTCCTCCATGGGAGTAAAGTCTCAAACAGTCTACGCTTTGATCGTTCCCTGGAAGACAAGTAGTAGTTTCCGATGCACATCTGGTGTCATTCTGCAATCTGTGGACTATCAGAGTGTTGATGAAGCACAGAAATTGCATCGGGATTGAATACAAGAGTCACCATGCGCACTTTCCTCTATGGGAGTAATGTCTCAAACAGTCTAGGCTTTGATCGTTCCCTGCAAGACCAGTAGTAGTTTTCGATGCACATCTCGTGTCATTCTGTAATCTGTGGACTATCAGAGTGTTGATGAAACACAGAAATTGCATCGGGATTGAATACAACAGTCACCATGCGCACTTTCCTCCATGGGAGTAATGTCTCAACAGTCTACGCTTTGATCGTTCCCTGGAAGACCAGTAGTAGTTTCCGATGCACATTCTGAAGCATTCTGTAATCTGTAAACTATCAGAGTGTTGTGCAAACACAGAAATTGCATCGGGATTGAATACAACAGTCACCATGCGCACTATCCTCCGAGGAGTAATGTCTCAAACAGTCTATGCTTTGATCGTGCCCTGGAAGACAAGTAGTAGTTTCCGATGCACCTCTGGTGTCATTCTGCAATCTGTGGACTATCAGAGTGTTGATGAAACACAGAAATTGCATCGGGATTGAATACAACAGTCACCATGCGCACTATCCTCCGAGGAGTAATGTCTCAAACAGTCTACGTTTTGATCGTGCCCTGGAAGACAAGTAGTAGTTCCCGATGCACATCTGGTGTCATTCTGTAATCTGTGGACTATCAGAGTGTTGATGAAACACAGAAATTGCATCGGGATTGAATACAACAGTCACCATGCGTACTTTCCTCCATGGGAGTAATGTCTCAAACAGTTTACGGTTTCATCGTTCCCTGGAAGACCAGTAGTAATTTCCGATGCACATCCGGGGGCATTCTGTAATCTGTGGACTATCAGAGTGTTGATGAAACACAGAAATTGCATCGGGATTGAATACAACAGTCACCATGCGCACTTTCCTCCATGGGAGTAATGTCTCAAACAGTCTACACTTTGATCGTTCCCTGGCAGACAAGTAGTAGTTTCCGATGCACATCTGGTGTCATTCTGTAATCTGTGGACTATCAGAGTGTTGATGAACACAGAAATTGCATCGGGAATGAATACAACAGTCACCATGCGCATTTTCCTCCATGGGAGTAATGTCTTTAACAGTCTACGCTTTGATCGTTCCCTTTAAGACCAGTAGTAGTTTCCGATGCACATCTGGAGGCATTCTGTAATCAGTGGACTATCAGAGTGTTGGTGAAACACAGATTTTGCATCAGGATTGAATACAACAGTCACCATGCGCACTTTCCTCCATGCGAGTAATGTCTCAAACAGTCTACGCTTTGATCGTTCCCTGGAAGACCAGTAGTAGTTTCCGATGCACATCTGGAGGCATTCTGTAATCTTTGGACCTTCAAAGTGTTGATGAAACACAGAAATTGCATCGGGATTGAATACAACAGTCACCATGCGCACTTTCCTCCATGGGAGTGATGTCACAAACAGTCTTCGCTTTAATCGTTCGCAGGAAGACCAGTAGTAGTTTCCGATGCACATCTTTAGGCAATGTGTTATCTGTGGACTATCATAGTGTTGATGAAACACAGAAATTGCATCGGGATTGAATACAACAGTCACCATGCGCACTTTCCTCCATGGGAGTAATATCTCAAACAGTCTACGCTTTGGCGTTCCCTGGAAGACAAGTAGTAGTTTCCGATGCACATCTGGTGTCATTCTGTAATCTGAGGACTATCAGAGTGTTGATGAAACACAGAAATTGCATCGGGATTGAATACAACAGTCACCATGCGCACTTTCCTCCATGGGAGTAATGTCTCAAACTGTCTACGCTTTGATCGTTCAATGGAAGACCAGTAGTAGTTTCCGATGCACATCTGGAGGCATACTGTAATCTGTAAACTGTCAGAGTGTTGTTCAAACACAGAAATTGCACGGCATTGAATACAACAGTCACCATGCGCACTTTCCTCCATGGGAGTAATATCAAACAGTTTACGCTTTGATCGTTCCCTGGAAGACCAGTAGTAGTTTCCGATGCACATCTGGAAGCACTCTGTAATCTGTGGACCTTCAAAGTGTTGATGAAACACAGAAATTGCCTCGGGATTGAATACAACAGTCATCATGCGCATTTTCCTCCATGGGAGTAATGTCTCAAACAGTCTACGCTTTGATCGTTTAATGGAAGACCAGTAGTAGTTTCCGATGCTCATCTGGAGGCATTCTGTAATCTGTAAACTATCAGAGTGTTGTTCAAACACAGAAATTGCACGGGATTGATTACAACAGTCACCATGCGCACTTTCCTCCATGGGAGTAATGTCTCAAACAGTCTACGCTTTGATCGTTCCCTGGAAGACAAGTAGTAGTTTCCGATGCACATCTGGTGTCATTCTGTAATCTGTGGACTATCAGAATGTTGATGAAACACAGAAATTGCATCGGGATTGAATACAACAGTCACCATGCGCACTTTTTTCCATGGGAGTAATGTCTCAAACAGTCTACGCTTTGATCGTTCCCTTTATGACCAGTAGTAGTTTCCGATGCACATATGGAGGCATTCTGTAATCTGTGGACCTTCAAGGTGTTGATGAAACAAAGAAATTGCCTCGGGATTGAATACAACAATCACCATGCGCACTTTCCTCCATGGGAGTAATGTCTCAAACAGTCTATGCTTTGATTGTTCCCTGGAAGACCAGTAGTAGTTTCCCATGCACATCTGGAGGGATTCTTTAATCTGTAAGCTATCAGAGTGTTGTTCAAACACAGAAATTGCATTGGGATTGAATACAACAGTCACCATGCCCACTTTCCTCCATGGGAGTAATGTCTCAAACAGATTACGATTTGATCGTTCCCTGGAAGACCAGTAGTTGCTTCCGATGCACATCTGGATTCATTCTGTAATCTGTGGACTATCAGAGTGTTGATGAAACACAGAAATTGCGTCGGGATTGAACACAACAGTCACCATGCGCACTTTCCTCTTGGGAGTGATGTCTCGAACACTCTACGCTTTGATCGTTCCCTGCAAGACCAGTAGTAGTTTCCGATGCACATCTGGAGGCATTCCGTAATCTGTGGACCTTCAAAGTGATGTTGAAACACAGAAATTGCATCGGGATTGAATACAGCAGTCACCAAGCGTAATTTTCCTAAATGGGAGTAATCTCTCAAACAGTCTACGCTTTGATCGTTCCCTGGAAGACCAGTAGTAGTTTCCGGTGCACATCTGGAGGCATTCTGTAATCTGTGGACCTTCAAAATGTTGATGAAAAACAGAAATTGCATCGGGATTGAATACAACAGTCACCATGCGCACTTTCCTCCATGGGAGTAATGTCTCATACAGTTTACGATTTGATCGTTCCCTGGAAGACCAGTAGTAGTTTCCGATGCACATCTTGGTTCATTCTGTAATCTGTAGACTATCAGAGTGTTGATGAAACACAGAAATTGCATCGGGATTGAATACAACAGTCACCATGTGCACTTTCCTCCATGCGAGTAATGTCTCAAACAGTCTACGCTTTGATCGTTCCCTGGAAGACCAGTAGTAGTTTCCGATGCACATCTGGGTTCATTCTGTAATCTGTAGACTATCAGAGTGTTGATGAAACACAGAAATTGCATCGGGATTGAATACAACAGTCACCATGCGCACTTTCCTCCATGCGAGTAATGTCTCAAACAGTCTACGCTTTGATCGTTCCCTGGAAGACCAGTAGTAGTTTCCGATGCACATCTGGATTCATTCTGTAATCTGTGGACCTTAAAAGTGTTAATGAAACACAGAAATTGCATAGGGATTGAATACAACAGTCAGCATGCGCACTTTCCTCCATGGGAGTAATGTCTCAAACAGCCTACGCTTTGATCGTTTCCTGGGGGACCAGTAGTAGTTTCCGATGCACATCTGGAGGCATTCTGTTATCTGTGGACCTTCAAAGTGTTGATGAAACACAGAAATTGCATCGGGAGTGAATACGACAGTAACGATGCGCACTTACATCCATGGGAGTAACGTTTCAAAAAGTTTAGGGTTTGATCGTTCCCTGGAAGACCAGTAGTAGTTTCCGGTGCACATCTGGAGGCATTCTGTAATGTGTGGACTATCAGAGTGTTGTTGAAACACAGAAATTGCATCGGGATTGAATACAACAGTCACCATGCGCAATTTTCCTAAATGGGAGTAATGTCTCAAACAGTCTACGCTTTGATCGTTCCCTGGAAGACAAGTAGTAGTTTCCGATGCACATCTGGTGTCATTCTGTAATCTGTGGACTATCAGAATGTTGATGAAACACAGAAATTGCATCGGGATTGAATACAACAGTCACCATGCGCACTTTTTTCCATGGGAGTAATGTCTCAAACAGTCTACGCTTTGAACGTTCCCTTTATGACCAGTAGTAGTTTCCGATGCACATATGGAGGCATTCTGTAATCTGTGGACCTTCAAGGTGTTGATGAAACAAAGAAATTGCCTCGGGATTGAATACAACAATCACCATGCGCACTTTCCTCCATGGGAGTAATGTCTCAAACAGTCTACGCTTTGATTGTTCCCTGGAAGACCAGTAGTAGTTTCCCATGCACATCTGGAGGGATTCTTTAATCTGTAAGCTATCAGAGTGTTGTTCAAACACAGAAATTGCACGGGATTGAATACAACAGTCACCATTGGCACTTTCCTCCATGGGAGTAATGTCTCAAACAGTCTACGCTTTGATCTTTCCCTGCAAGACCACTAGTAGTTTCCGATGCACATCTGGAATCATTCTGTAATCTGTGGACATTCAAAGTGTTGCTGAAACACAGAAATTGCCTGGGGACTGAATGCAACAGTAATGATGCGCATTTTCCTCCATGGTAGTAATGTCTCAAACAGTCTACGCTTTGATCGCTCCCTTTATGACCAGTAGTAGTTTCCGATGCACATCTGGAGGCATCCTGTAATCTGTAAACTATCAGAGTGTTGTTCAAACACAGAAATTGCATTGGGATTGAATACAACAGTCACCATGCCCACTTTCCTCCATGGGAGTAATGTCTCAAACAGATTACGATTTGATCGTTCCCTGGAAGACCAGTAGTTGCTTCCGATGCACATCTGGATTCATTCTGTAATCTGTAGACTATCAGAGTGTTGATGAAACACAGAAATTGCGTCGGGATTGAATACAACAGTCACCATGCGCACTTTCCTCTTGGGAGTGATGTCTCGAACACTCTACGCTTTGATCGTTCCCTGCAAGACCAGTAGTAGTTTCCGATGCACATCTGGAGGCATTCTGTAATCTGTGGACCTTCAAAGTGATGTTGAAACACAGAAATTGCATCGGGATTGAATACAGCAGTCACCAAGCGTAATTTTCCTAAATGGGAGTAATCTCTCAAACAGTCTACGCTTTGATCGTTCCCTGGAAGACCAGTAGTAGTTTCCGGTGCACATCTGGAGGCATTCTGTAATCTGTGGACCTTCAAAATGTTGATGAAAAACAGAAATTGCATCGGGATTGAATACAACAGTCACCATGCGCACTTTCCTCCATGGGAGTAATGTCTCATACAGTTTACGATTTGATCGTTCCCTGGAAGACCAGTAGTAGTTTCCGATGCACATCTGGGTTCATTCTGTAATCTGTAGACTATCAGAGTGTTGATGAAACACAGAAATTGCATCGGGATTGAATACAACAGTCACCATGCGCACTTTCCTCCATGCGAGTAATGTCTCAAACAGTCTACGCTTTGATCGTTCCCTGGAAGACCAGTAGTAGTTTCCGATGCACATCTGGGTTCATTCTGTAATCTGTAGACTATCAGAGTGTTGATGAAACACAGAAATTGCATCGGGATTGAATACAACAGTCACCATGCGCACTTTCCTCCATGCGAGTAATGTCTCAAACAGTCTACGCTTTGATCGTTCCCTGGAAGACCAGTAGTAGTTTCCGATGCACATCTGGAGGCATTCTGTAATCTGTGGACCTTCAAAGTCTTGTTGAAACACAGAGATTGCATCGGGATTGAATAGAACAGTCGCCATGCGCAATTTTCCTAAATGGGAGTAACGTCTCAAACAGTCTACGCTTTGATCGTTCAATGCAAGACCAGTAGTAGTTTCCGATGCACATCTGGATTCATTCTGTAATCTGTGGACCTTAAAAGTGTTAATGAAACACAGAAATTGCATAGGGATTGAATACAACAGTCAGCATGCGCACTTTCCTCCATGGGAGTAATGTCTCAAACAGCCTACGCTTTGATCGTTTCCTGGGGGACCAGTAGTAGTTTCCGATGCACATCTGGAGGCATTCTGTTATCTGTGGACCTTCAAAGTGTTGATGAAACACAGAAATTGCATCGGGAGTGAATACGACAGTAACGATGCGCACTTACATCCATGGGAGTAACGTTTCAAAAAGTTTAGGGTTTGATCGTTCCCTGGAAGACCAGTAGTAGTTTCCGATGCACATCTGGAGGCATTCTGTAATCTGTGGACTATCAGAGTGTTGTTGAAACACAGAAGTTGCATCGGGATTGAATACAACAGTCACCATGCGTGCTTTCCTCCATGGGAGTAATGTCACAAACAGTCTTCGCTTTGTTCGTTCGCAGGAAGACCAGTAGTAGTTTCCGATCCACATCTTTAGGCAATGTGTTATCTGTGGACTATCATAGTGTTGATGAAACACAGAAATTGCATCGGGATTGAATACAACAGTCACCATGCGCACTTTCCTCCATGGGAGTAATATCTCAAACAGTCTACGCTTTGGCGTTCCCTGGAAGACAAGTAGTAGTTTCCGATGCACATCTGGTGTCATTCTGTAATCTGAGGACTATCAGAGTGTTGATGAAACACAGAAATTGCATCGGGATTGAATACAACAGTCACCATGCGCACTTTCCTCCATGGGAGTAATGTCTCAAACTGTCTACGCTTTGATCGTTCAATGGAAGACCAGTAGTAGTTTCCGATGCACATCTGGAGGCATACTGTAATCTGTAAACTGTCAGAGTGTTGTTCAAACACAGAAATTGCACGGCATTGAATACAACAGTCACCATGCGCACTTTCCTCCATGGGAGTAATATCTCAAACAGTTTACGCTTTGATCGTTCCCTGGAAGACCAGTAGTAGTTTCCGATGCACATCTGGAAGCACTCTGTAATCTGTGGACCTTCAAAGTGTTGATGAAACACAGAAATTGCCTCGGGATTGAATACAACAGTCATCATGCGCATTTTCCTCCATGGGAGTAATGTCTCAAACAGTCTACGCTTTGATCGTTTAATGGAAGACCAGTAGTAGTTTCCGATGCTCATCTGGAGGCATTCTGTAATCTGTAAACTATCAGAGTGTTGTTCAAACACAGAAATTGCACGGGATTGATTACAACAGTCACCATGCGCACTTTCCTCCATGGGAGTAATGTCTCAAACAGTCTACGCTTTGATCGTTCCCTGGAAGACAAGTAGTAGTTTCCGATGCACATCTGGTGTCATTCTGTAATCTGTGGACTATCAGAATGTTGATGAAACACAGAAATTGCATCGGGATTGAATACAACAGTCACCATGCGCACTTTTTTCCATGGGAGTAATGTCTCAAACAGTCTACGCTTTGATCGTTCCCTTTATGACCAGTAGTAGTTTCCGATGCACATATGGAGGCATTCTGTAATCTGTGGACCTTCAAGGTGTTGATGAAACAAAGAAATTGCCTCGGGATTGAATACAACAATCACCATGCGCACTTTCCTCCATGGGAGTAATGTCTCAAACAGTCTATGCTTTGATTGTTCCCTGGAAGACCAGTAGTAGTTTCCCATGCACATCTGGAGGGATTCTTTAATCTGTAAGCTATCAGAGTGTTGTTCAAACACAGAAATTGCATTGGGATTGAATACAACAGTCACCATGCCCACTTTCCTCCATGGGAGTAATGTCTCAAACAGATTACGATTTGATCGTTCCCTGGAAGACCAGTAGTTGCTTCCGATGCACATCTGGATTCATTCTGTAATCTGTGGACTATCAGAGTGTTGATGAAACACAGAAATTGCGTCGGGACTGAACACAACAGTCACCATGCGCACTTTCCTCTTGGGAGTGATGTCTCGAACACTCTACGCTTTGATCGTTCCCTGCAAGACCAGTAGTAGTTTCCGATGCACATCTGGAGGCATTCCGTAATCTGTGGACCTTCAAAGTGATGTTGAAACACAGAAATTGCATCGGGATTGAATACAGCAGTCACCAAGCGTAATTTTCCTAAATGGGAGTAATCTCTCAAACAGTCTACGCTTTGATCGTTCCCTGGAAGACCAGTAGTAGTTTCCGGTGCACATCTGGAGGCATTCTGTAATCTGTGGACCTTCAAAATGTTGATGAAAAACAGAAATTGCATCGGGATTGAATACAACAGTCACCATGCGCACTTTCCTCCATGGGAGTAATGTCTCATACAGTTTACGATTTGATCGTTCCCTGGAAGACCAGTAGTAGTTTCCGATGCACATCTTGGTTCATTCTGTAATCTGTAGACTATCAGAGTGTTGATGAAACACAGAAATTGCATCGGGATTGAATACAACAGTCACCATGTGCACTTTCCTCCATGCGAGTAATGTCTCAAACAGTCTACGCTTTGATCGTTCCCTGGAAGACCAGTAGTAGTTTCCGATGCACATCTGGGTTCATTCTGTAATCTGTAGACTATCAGAGTGTTGATGAAACACAGAAATTGCATCGGGATTGAATACAACAGTCACCATGCGCACTTTCCTCCATGCGAGTAATGTCTCAAACAGTCTACGCTTTGATCGTTCCCTGGAAGACCAGTAGTAGTTTCCGATGCACATCTGGATTCATTCTGTAATCTGTGGACCTTAAAAGTGTTAATGAAACACAGAAATTGCATAGGGATTGAATACAACAGTCAGCATGCGCACTTTCCTCCATGGGAGTAATGTCTCAAACAGCCTACGCTTTGATCGTTTCCTGGGGGACCAGTAGTAGTTTCCGATGCACATCTGGAGGCATTCTGTTATCTGTGGACCTTCAAAGTGTTGATGAAACACAGAAATTGCATCGGGAGTGAATACGACAGTAACGATGCGCACTTACATCCATGGGAGTAACGTTTCAAAAAGTTTAGGGTTTGATCGTTCCCTGGAAGACCAGTAGTAGTTTCCGGTGCACATCTGGAGGCATTCTGTAATGTGTGGACTATCAGAGTGTTGTTGAAACACAGAAATTGCATCGGGATTGAATACAACAGTCACCATGCGCAATTTTCCTAAATGGGAGTAATGTCTCAAACAGTCTACGCTTTGATCGTTCCCTGGAAGACAAGTAGTAGTTTCCGATGCACATCTGGTGTCATTCTGTAATCTGTGGACTATCAGAATGTTGATGAAACACAGAAATTGCATCGGGATTGAATACAACAGTCACCATGCGCACTTTTTTCCATGGGAGTAATGTCTCAAACAGTCTACGCTTTGAACGTTCCCTTTATGACCAGTAGTAGTTTCCGATGCACATATGGAGGCATTCTGTAATCTGTGGACCTTCAAGGTGTTGATGAAACAAAGAAATTGCCTCGGGATTGAATACAACAATCACCATGCGCACTTTCCTCCATGGGAGTAATGTCTCAAACAGTCTACGCTTTGATTGTTCCCTGGAAGACCAGTAGTAGTTTCCCATGCACATCTGGAGGGATTCTTTAATCTGTAAGCTATCAGAGTGTTGTTCAAACACAGAAATTGCACGGGATTGAATACAACAGTCACCATTGGCACTTTCCTCCATGGGAGTAATGTCTCAAACAGTCTACGCTTTGATCTTTCCCTGCAAGACCACTAGTAGTTTCCGATGCACATCTGGAATCATTCTGTAATCTGTGGACATTCAAAGTGTTGCTGAAACACAGAAATTGCCTGGGGACTGAATGCAACAGTAATGATGCGCATTTTCCTCCATGGTAGTAATGTCTCAAACAGTCTACGCTTTGATCGCTCCCTTTATGACCAGTAGTAGTTTCCGATGCACATCTGGAGGCATCCTGTAATCTGTAAACTATCAGAGTGTTGTTCAAACACAGAAATTGCATTGGGATTGAATACAACAGTCACCATGCCCACTTTCCTCCATGGGAGTAATGTCTCAAACAGATTACGATTTGATCGTTCCCTGGAAGACCAGTAGTTGCTTCCGATGCACATCTGGATTCATTCTGTAATCTGTAGACTATCAGAGTGTTGATGAAACACAGAAATTGCGTCGGGATTGAATACAACAGTCACCATGCGCACTTTCCTCTTGGGAGTGATGTCTCGAACACTCTACGCTTTGATCGTTCCCTGCAAGACCAGTAGTAGTTTCCGATGCACATCTGGAGGCATTCTGTAATCTGTGGACCTTCAAAGTGATGTTGAAACACAGAAATTGCATCGGGATTGAATACAGCAGTCACCAAGCGTAATTTTCCTAAATGGGAGTAATCTCTCAAACAGTCTACGCTTTGATCGTTCCCTGGAAGACCAGTAGTAGTTTCCGGTGCACATCTGGAGGCATTCTGTAATCTGTGGACCTTCAAAATGTTGATGAAAAACAGAAATTGCATCGGGATTGAATACAACAGTCACCATGCGCACTTTCCTCCATGGGAGTAATGTCTCATACAGTTTACGATTTGATCGTTCCCTGGAAGACCAGTAGTAGTTTCCGATGCACATCTGGGTTCATTCTGTAATCTGTAGACTATCAGAGTGTTGATGAAACACAGAAATTGCATCGGGATTGAATACAACAGTCACCATGCGCACTTTCCTCCATGCGAGTAATGTCTCAAACAGTCTACGCTTTGATCGTTCCCTGGAAGACCAGTAGTAGTTTCCGATGCACATCTGGGTTCATTCTGTAATCTGTAGACTATCAGAGTGTTGATGAAACACAGAAATTGCATCGGGATTGAATAAAACAGTCACCATGCGCACTTTCCTCCATGCGAGTAATGTCTCAAACAGTCTACGCTTTGATCGTTCCCTGGAAGACCAGTAGTAGTTTCCGATGCACATCTGGAGGCATTCTGTAATCTGTGGACCTTCAAAGTCTTGTTGAAACACAGAGATTGCATCGGGATTGAATAGAACAGTCGCCATGCGCAATTTTCCTAAATGGGAGTAACGTCTCAAACAGTCTACGCTTTGATCGTTCCCTGGAAGACAAGTAGTAGTTTCCGATGCACATCTGGTGTCATTCTGTAATCTGTGGACTATCAGAATGTTGATGAAACACAGAAATTGCATCGGGATTGAATACAGCAGTCACCATGCGCACTTTTTTCCATGGGAGTAATGTCTCAAACAGTCTACGCTTTGATCGTTCCCTTTATGACCAGTAGTAGTTTCCGATGCACATATGGAGGCATTCTGTAATCTGTGGACCTTCAAGGTGTTGATGAAACAAAGAAATTGCCTCGGGATTGAATACAACAATCACCATGCGCACTTTCCTCCATGGGAGTAATGTCTCAAACAGTCTACGCTTTGATTGTTCCCTGGAAGACCAGTAGTAGTTTCCCATGCACATCTGGAGGGATTCTTTAATCTGTAAGCTATCAGAGTGTTGTTCAAACACAGAAATTGCACGGGATTGAATACAACAGTCACCATTGGCACTTTCCTCCATGGGAGTAATGTCTCAAACAGTCTACGCTTTGATCTTTCCCTGCAAGACCACTAGTAGTTTCCGATGCACATCTGGAATCATTCTGTAATCTGTGGACATTCAAAGTGTTGCTGAAACACAGAAATTGCCTGGGGACTGAATGCAACAGTAATGATGCGCATTTTCCTCCATGGTAGTAATTTCTCAAACAGTCTACGCTTTGATCGCTCCCTTTATGACCAGTAGTAGTTTCCGATGCACATCTGGAGGCATCCTGTAATCTGTAAACTATCAGAGTGTTGTTCAAACACAGAAATTGCATTGGGATTGAATACAACAGTCACCATGCCCACTTTCCTCCATGGGAGTAATGTCTCAAACAGATTACGATTTGATCGTTCCCTGGAAGACCAGTAGTTGCTTCCGATGCACATCTGGATTCATTCTGTAATCTGTAGACTATCAGAGTGTTGATGAAACACAGTAATTGCGTCGGGATTGAATACAACAGTCACCATGCGCACTTTCCTCTTGGGAGTGATGTCTCGAACACTCTACGCGTTGATCGTTCCCTGCAGGACCAGTAGTAGTTTCCGATGCACATCTGGAGGCATTCTGTAATCTGTGGACCTTCAAAGTGATCTTGAAACACAGAAATTGCATCGGGATTGAATACAGCAGTCACCAAGCGTAATTTTCCTAAATGGGAGTAATCTCTCAAACAGTCTACGCTTTGATCGTTCCCTGGAAGACCAGTAGTAGTTTCCGGTGCACATCTGGAGGCATTCTGTAATCTGTGGACCTTCAAAATGTTGATGAAAAACAGAAATTGCATCGGGATTGAATACAACAGTCACCATGCGCACTTTCCTCCATGGGAGTAATGTCTCATACAGTTTACGATTTGATCGTTCCCTGGAAGACCAGTAGTAGTTTCCGATGCACATCTGGGTTCATTCTGTAATCTGTAGACTATCAGAGTGTTGATGAAACACAGAAATTGCATCGGGATTGAATACAACAGTCACCATGCGCACTTTCCTCCATGCGAGTAATGTCTCAAACAGTCTACGCTTTGATCGTTCCCTGGAAGACCAGTAGTAGTTTCCGATGCACATCTGGGTTCATTCTGTAATCTGTAGACTATCAGAGTGTTGATGAAACACAGAAATTGCATCGGGATTGAATACAACAGTCACCATGCGCACTTTCCTCCATGGGAGTAATATCTCAAACAGTCTACGCTTTGGCGTTCCCTGGAAGACAAGTAGTAGTTTCCGATGCACATCTGGTGTCATTCTGTAATTTGAGGACTATCAGAGTGTTGATGAAACACAGAAATTGCATCGGGATTGAATACAACAGTCACCATGCGCACTTTCCTCCATGGGAGTAATGTCTCAAACTGTCTACGCTTTGATCGTTCAATGGAAGACCAGTAGTAGTTTCCGATGCACATCTGGAGGCATACTGTAATCTGTAAACTGTCAGAGTGTTGTTCAAACACAGAAATTGCACGGCATTGAATACAACAGTCACCATGCGCACTTTCCTCCATGGGAGTAATATCTCAAACAGTTTACGCTTTGATCGTTCCCTGGAAGACCAGTAGTAGTTTCCGATGCACATCTGGAAGCACTCTGTAATCTGTGGACCTTCAAAGTGTTGATGAAACACAGAAATTGCCTCGGGATTGAATACAACAGTCATCATGCGCATTTTCCTCCATGGGAGTAATGTCTCAAACAGTCTACGCTTTGATCGTTTAATGGAAGACCAGTAGTAGTTTCCGATGCTCATCTGGAGGCATTCTGTAATCTGTAAACTATCAGAGTGTTGTTCAAACACAGAAATTGCACGGGATTGATTACAACAGTCACCATGCGCACTTTCCTCCATGGGAGTAATGTCTCAAACAGTCTACGCTTTGATCGTTCCCTGGAAGACAAGTAGTAGTTTCCGATGCACATCTGGTGTCATTCTGTAATCTGTGGACTATCAGAATGTTGATGAAACACAGAAATTGCATCGGGATTGAATACAACAGTCACCATGCGCACTTTTTTCCATGGGAGTAATGTCTCAAACAGTCTACGCTTTGATCGTTCCCTTTATGACCAGTAGTAGTTTCCGATGCACATATGGAGGCATTCTGTAATCTGTGGACCTTCAAGGTGTTGATGAAACAAAGAAATTGCCTCGGGATTGAATACAACAATCACCATGCGCACTTTCCTCCATGGGAGTAATGTCTCAAACAGTCTATGCTTTGATTGTTCCCTGGAAGACCAGTAGTAGTTTCCCATGCACATCTGGAGGGATTCTTTAATCTGTAAGCTATCAGAGTGTTGTTCAAACACAGAAATTGCATTGGGATTGAATACAACAGTCACCATGCCCACTTTCCTCCATGGGAGTAATGTCTCAAACAGATTACGATTTGATCGTTCCCTGGAAGACCAGTAGTTGCTTCCGATGCACATCTGGATTCATTCTGTAATCTGTGGACTATCAGAGTGTTGATGAAACACAGAAATTGCGTCGGGATTGAACACAACAGTCACCATGCGCACTTTCCTCTTGGGAGTGATGTCTCGAACACTCTACGCTTTGATCGTTCCCTGCAAGACCAGTAGTAGTTTCCGATGCACATCTGGAGGCATTCCGTAATCTGTGGACCTTCAAAGTGATGTTGAAACACAGAAATTGCATCGGGATTGAATACAGCAGTCACCAAGCGTAATTTTCCTAAATGGGAGTAATCTCTCAAACAGTCTACGCTTTGATCGTTCCCTGGAAGACCAGTAGTAGTTTCCGGTGCACATCTGGAGGCATTCTGTAATCTGTGGACCTTCAAAATGTTGATGAAAAACAGAAATTGCATCGGGATTGAATACAACAGTCACCATGCGCACTTTCCTCCATGGGAGTAATGTCTCATACAGTTTACGATTTGATCGTTCCCTGGAAGACCAGTAGTAGTTTCCGATGCACATCTTGGTTCATTCTGTAATCTGTAGACTATCAGAGTGTTGATGAAACACAGAAATTGCATCGGGATTGAATACAACAGTCACCATGTGCACTTTCCTCCATGCGAGTAATGTCTCAAACAGTCTACGCTTTGATCGTTCCCTGGAAGACCAGTAGTAGTTTCCGATGCACATCTGGGTTCATTCTGTAATCTGTAGACTATCAGAGTGTTGATGAAACACAGAAATTGCATCGGGATTGAATACAACAGTCACCATGCGCACTTTCCTCCATGCGAGTAATGTCTCAAACAGTCTACGCTTTGATCGTTCCCTGGAAGACCAGTAGTAGTTTCCGATGCACATCTGGATTCATTCTGTAATCTGTGGACCTTAAAAGTGTTAATGAAACACAGAAATTGCATAGGGATTGAATACAACAGTCAGCATGCGCACTTTCCTCCATGGGAGTAATGTCTCAAACAGCCTACGCTTTGATCGTTTCCTGGGGGACCAGTAGTAGTTTCCGATGCACATCTGGAGGCATTCTGTTATCTGTGGACCTTCAAAGTGTTGATGAAACACAGAAATTGCATCGGGAGTGAATACGACAGTAACGATGCGCACTTACATCCATGGGAGTAACGTTTCAAAAAGTTTAGGGTTTGATCGTTCCCTGGAAGACCAGTAGTAGTTTCCGGTGCACATCTGGAGGCATTCTGTAATGTGTGGACTATCAGAGTGTTGTTGAAACACAGAAATTGCATCGGGATTGAATACAACAGTCACCATGCGCAATTTTCCTAAATGGGAGTAATGTCTCAAACAGTCTACGCTTTGATCGTTCCCTGGAAGACAAGTAGTAGTTTCCGATGCACATCTGGTGTCATTCTGTAATCTGTGGACTATCAGAATGTTGATGAAACACAGAAATTGCATCGGGATTGAATACAACAGTCACCATGCGCACTTTTTTCCATGGGAGTAATGTCTCAAACAGTCTACGCTTTGAACGTTCCCTTTATGACCAGTAGTAGTTTCCGATGCACATATGGAGGCATTCTGTAATCTGTGGACCTTCAAGGTGTTGATGAAACAAAGAAATTGCCTCGGGATTGAATACAACAATCACCATGCGCACTTTCCTCCATGGGAGTAATGTCTCAAACAGTCTACGCTTTGATTGTTCCCTGGAAGACCAGTAGTAGTTTCCCATGCACATCTGGAGGGATTCTTTAATCTGTAAGCTATCAGAGTGTTGTTCAAACACAGAAATTGCACGGGATTGAATACAACAGTCACCATTGGCACTTTCCTCCATGGGGTAATGTCTCAAACAGTCTACGCTTTGATCTTTCCCTGCAAGACCACTAGTAGTTTCCGATGCACATCTGGAATCATTCTGTAATCTGTGGACATTCAAAGTGTTGCTGAAACACAGAAATTGCCTGGGGACTGAATGCAACAGTAATGATGCGCATTTTCCTCCATGGTAGTAATGTCTCAAACAGTCTACGCTTTGATCGCTCCCTTTATGACCAGTAGTAGTTTCCGATGCACATCTGGAGGCATCCTGTAATCTGTAAACTATCAGAGTGTTGTTCAAACACAGAAATTGCATTGGGATTGAATACAACAGTCACCATGCCCACTTTCCTCCATGGGAGTAATGTCTCAAACAGATTACGATTTGATCGTTCCCTGGAAGACCAGTAGTTGCTTCCGATGCACATCTGGATTCATTCTGTAATCTGTAGACTATCAGAGTGTTGATGAAACACAGAAATTGCGTCGGGATTGAATACAACAGTCACCATGCGCACTTTCCTCTTGGGAGTGATGTCTCGAACACTCTACGCTTTGATCGTTCCCTGCAAGACCAGTAGTAGTTTCCGATGCACATCTGGAGGCATTCTGTAATCTGTGGACCTTCAAAGTGATGTTGAAACACAGAAATTGCATCGGGATTGAATACAGCAGTCACCAAGCGTAATTTTCCTAAATGGGAGTAATCTCTCAAACAGTCTACGCTTTGATCGTTCCCTGGAAGACCAGTAGTAGTTTCCGGTGCACATCTGGAGGCATTCTGTAATCTGTGGACCTTCAAAATGTTGATGAAAAACAGAAATTGCATCGGGATTGAATACAACAGTCACCATGCGCACTTTCCTCCATGGGAGTAATGTCTCATACAGTTTACGATTTGATCGTTCCCTGGAAGACCAGTAGTAGTTTCCGATGCACATCTGGGTTCATTCTGTAATCTGTAGACTATCAGAGTGTTGATGAAACACAGAAATTGCATCGGGATTGAATACAACAGTCACCATGCGCACTTTCCTCCATGCGAGTAATGTCTCAAACAGTCTACGCTTTGATCGTTCCCTGGAAGACCAGTAGTAGTTTCCGATGCACATCTGGGTTCATTCTGTAATCTGTAGACTATCAGAGTGTTGATGAAACACAGAAATTGCATCGGGATTGAATACAACAGTCACCATGCGCACTTTCCTCCATGCGAGTAATGTCTCAAACAGTCTACGCTTTGATCGTTCCCTGGAAGACCAGTAGTAGTTTCCGATGCACATCTGGAGGCATTCTGTAATCTGTGGACCTTCAAAGTCTTGTTGAAACACAGAGATTGCATCGGGATTGAATAGAACAGTCGCCATGCGCAATTTTCCTAAATGGGAGTAACGTCTCAAACAGTCTACGCTTTGATCGTTCCCTGGAAGACAAGTAGTAGTTTCCGATGCACATCTGGTGTCATTCTGTAATCTGTGGACTATCAGAATGTTGATGAAACACAGAAATTGCATCGGGATTGAATACAACAGTCACCATGCGCACTTTTTTCCATGGGAGTAATGTCTCAAACAGTCTACGCTTTGATCGTTCCCTTTATGACCAGTAGTAGTTTCCGATGCACATATGGAGGCATTCTGTAATCTGTGGACCTTCAAGGTGTTGATGAAACAAAGAAATTGCCTCGGGATTGAATACAACAATCACCATGCGCACTTTCCTCCATGGGAGTAATGTCTCAAACAGTCTACGCTTTGATTGTTCCCTGGAAGACCAGTAGTAGTTTCCCATGCACATCTGGAGGGATTCTTTAATCTGTAAGCTATCAGAGTGTTGTTCAAACACAGAAATTGCACGGGATTGAATACAACAGTCACCATTGGCACTTTCCTCCATGGGAGTAATGTCTCAAACAGTCTACGCTTTGATCTTTCCCTGCAAGACCACTAGTAGTTTCCGATGCACATCTGGAATCATTCTGTAATCTGTGGACATTCAAAGTGTTGCTGAAACACAGAAATTGCCTGGGGACTGAATGCAACAGTAATGATGCGCATTTTCCTCCATGGTAGTAATTTCTCAAACAGTCTACGCTTTGATCGCTCCCTTTATGACCAGTAGTAGTTTCCGATGCACATCTGGAGGCATCCTGTAATCTGTAAACTATCAGAGTGTTGTTCAAACACAGAAATTGCATTGGGATTGAATACAACAGTCACCATGCCCACTTTCCTCCATGGGAGTAATGTCTCAAACAGATTACGATTTGATCGTTCCCTGGAAGACCAGTAGTTGCTTCCGATGCACATCTGGATTCATTCTGTAATCTGTAGACTATCAGAGTGTTGATGAAACACAGTAATTGCGTCGGGATTGAATACAACAGTCACCATGCGCACTTTCCTCTTGGGAGTGATGTCTCGAACACTCTACGCGTTGATCGTTCCCTGCAAGACCAGTAGTAGTTTCCGATGCACATCTGGAGGCATTCTGTAATCTGTGGACCTTCAAAGTGATCTTGAAACACAGAAATTGCATCGGGATTGAATACAGCAGTCACCAAGCGTAATTTTCCTAAATGGGAGTAATCTCTCAAACAGTCTACGCTTTGATCGTTCCCTGGAAGACCAGTAGTAGTTTCCGGTGCACATCTGGAGGCATTCTGTAATCTGTGGACCTTCAAAATGTTGATGAAAAACAGAAATTGCATCGGGATTGAATACAACAGTCACCATGCGCACTTTCCTCCATGGGAGTAATGTCTCATACAGTTTACGATTTGATCGTTCCCTGGAAGACCAGTAGTAGTTTCCGATGCACATCTGGGTTCATTCTGTAATCTGTAGACTATCAGAGTGTTGATGAAACACAGAAATTGCATCGGGATTGAATACAACAGTCACCATGCGCACTTTCCTCCATGCGAGTAATGTCTCAAACAGTCTACGCTTTGATCGTTCCCTGGAAGACCAGTAGTAGTTTCCGATGCACATCTGGGTTCATTCTGTAATCTGTAGACTATCAGAGTGTTGATGAAACACAGAAATTGCATCGGGATTGAATACAACAGTCACCATGCGCACTTTCCTCCATGCGAGTAATGTCTCAAACAGTCTACGCTTTGATCGTTCCCTGGAAGACCAGTAGTAGTTTCCGATGCACATCTGGAGGCATTCTGTAATCTGTGGACCTTCAAAGTCTTGTTGAAACACAGAGATTGCATCGGGATTGAATAGAACAGTCGCCATGCGCAATTTTCCTAAATGGGAGTAACGTCTCAAACAGTCTACGCTTTGATCGTTCAATGCAAGACCAGTAGTAGTTTCCGATGCACATCTGGATTCATTCTGTAATCTGTGGACCTTAAAAGTGTTAATGAAACACAGAAATTGCATAGGGATTGAATACAACAGTCAGCATGCGCACTTTCCTCCATGGGAGTAATGTCTCAAACAGCCTACGCTTTGATCGTTTCCTGGGGGACCAGTAGTAGTTTCCGATGCACATCTGGAGGCATTCTGTTATCTGTGGACCTTCAAAGTGTTGATAAAACACAGAAATTGCATCGGGAGTGAATACGACAGTAACGATGCGCACTTACATCCATGGGAGTAACGTTTCAAAAAGTTTAGGGTTTGATCGTTCCCTGGAAGACCAGTAGTAGTTTCCGATGCACATCTGGAGGCATTCTGTAATCTGTGGACTATCAGAGTGTTGTTGAAACACAGAAGTTGCATCGGGATTGAATACAACAGTCACCATGCGTGCTTTCCTCCATGGGAGTAATGTCACAAACAGTCTTCGCTTTGTTCGTTCGCAGGAAGACCAGTAGTAGTTTCCGATCCACATCTTTAGGCAATGTGTTATCTGTGGACTATCAGAGTGTTGATGAAACACAGAAAGTGCATCGGGATTGAATACAACAGTCACCATGCGCACTTTCCTCCATGGGAGTAAAGTCTCAAACAGTCTATGCTTTGATCGTGCCCTGGAAGACAAGTAGTAGTTTCCGATGCACCTCTGGTGTCATTCTGCAATCTGTGGACTATCAGAGTGTTGATGAAACACAGAAATTGCATCGGGATTGAATACAACAGTCACCATGCGCACTATCCTCCGAGGAGTAATGTCTCAAACAGTCTACGTTTTGATCGTGCCCTGGAAGACAAGTAGTAGTTCCCGATGCACATCTGGTGTCATTCTGTAATCTGTGGACTATCAGAGTGTTGATGAAACACAGAAATTGCATCGGGATTGAATGCAACAGTCACCATGCGTACTTTCCTCCATGGGAGTAATGTCTCAAACAGTTTACGGTTTCATCGTTCCCTGGAAGACCAGTAGTAATTTCCGATGCACATCCGGGGGCATTCTGTAATCTGTGGACTATCAGAGTGTTGATGAAACACAGAAATTGCATCGGGATTGAATACAACAGTCACCATGCGCACTTTCCTCCATGGGAGTAATGTCTCAAACAGTCTACGCTTTGATCGTTCCCTGGCAGACAAGTAGTAGTTTCCGATGCACATCTGGTGTCATTCTGTAATCTGTGGACTATCAGAGTGTTGATGAACACAGAAATTGCATCGGGAATGAATACAACAGTCACCATGCGCATTTTCCTCCATGGGAGTAATGTCTTTAACAGTCTACGCTTTGATCGTTCCCTTTAAGACCAGTAGTAGTTTCCGATGCACATCTGGAGGCATTCTGTAATCAGTGGACTATCAGAGTGTTGGTGAAACACAGATTTTGCATCGGGATTGAATACAACAGTCACCATGCGCACTTTCTCCATGCGAGTAATGTCTCAAACAGTCTACGCTTTGATCGTTCCCTGGAAGACCAGTAGTAGTTTCCGGTGCACATCTGGAGGCATTCTGTAATCTGTGGACCTTCAAGGTGTTGATGAAACAAAGAAATTGCCTCGGGATTGAATACAACAATCACCATGCGCACTTTCCTCCATGGGAGTAATGTCTCAAACAGTCTATGCTTTGATTGTTCCCTGGAAGACCAGTAGTAGTTTCCCATGCACATCTGGAGGGATTCTTTAATCTGTAAGCTATCAGAGTGTTGTTCAAACACAGAAATTGCATTGGGATTGAATACAACAGTCACCATGCCCACTTTCCTCCATGGGAGTAATGTCTCAAACAGATTACGATTTGATCGTTCCCTGGAAGACCAGTAGTTGCTTCCGATGCACATCTGGATTCATTCTGTAATCTGTGGACTATCAGAGTGTTGATGAAACACAGAAATTGCGTCGGGATTGAACACAACAGTCACCATGCGCACTTTCCTCTTGGGAGTGATGTCTCGAACACTCTACGCTTTGATCGTTCCCTGCAAGACCAGTAGTAGTTTCCGATGCACATCTGGAGGCATTCCGTAATCTGTGGACCTTCAAAGTGATGTTGAAACACAGAAATTGCATCGGGATTGAATACAGCAGTCACCAAGCGTAATTTTCCTAAATGGGAGTAATCTCTCAAACAGTCTACGCTTTGATCGTTCCCTGGAAGACCAGTAGTAGTTTCCGGTGCACATCTGGAGGCATTCTGTAATCTGTGGACCTTCAAAATGTTGATGAAAAACAGAAATTGCATCGGGATTGAATACAACAGTCACCATGCGCACTTTCCTCCATGGGAGTAATGTCTCATACAGTTTACGATTTGATCGTTCCCTGGAAGACCAGTAGTAGTTTCCGATGCACATCTTGGTTCATTCTGTAATCTGTAGACTATCAGAGTGTTGATGAAACACAGAAATTGCATCGGGATTGAATACAACAGTCACCATGTGCACTTTCCTCCATGCGAGTAATGTCTCAAACAGTCTACGCTTTGATCGTTCCCTGGAAGACCAGTAGTAGTTTCCGATGCACATCTGGGTTCATTCTGTAATCTGTAGACTATCAGAGTGTTGATGAAACACAGAAATTGCATCGGGATTGAATACAACAGTCACCATGCGCACTTTCCTCCATGCGAGTAATGTCTCAAACAGTCTACGCTTTGATCGTTCCCTGGAAGACCAGTAGTAGTTTCCGATGCACATCTGGATTCATTCTGTAATCTGTGGACCTTAAAAGTGTTAATGAAACACAGAAATTGCATAGGGATTGAATACAACAGTCAGCATGCGCACTTTCCTCCATGGGAGTAATGTCTCAAACAGCCTACGCTTTGATCGTTTCCTGGGGGACCAGTAGTAGTTTCCGATGCACATCTGGAGGCATTCTGTTATCTGTGGACCTTCAAAGTGTTGATGAAACACAGAAATTGCATCGGGAGTGAATACGACAGTAACGATGCGCACTTACATCCATGGGAGTAACGTTTCAAAAAGTTTAGGGTTTGATCGTTCCCTGGAAGACCAGTAGTAGTTTCCGGTGCACATCTGGAGGCATTCTGTAATGTGTGGACTATCAGAGTGTTGTTGAAACACAGAAATTGCATCGGGATTGAATACAACAGTCACCATGCGCAATTTTCCTAAATGGGAGTAATGTCTCAAACAGTCTACGCTTTGATCGTTCCCTGGAAGACAAGTAGTAGTTTCCGATGCACATCTGGTGTCATTCTGTAATCTGTGGACTATCAGAATGTTGATGAAACACAGAAATTGCATCGGGATTGAATACAACAGTCACCATGCGCACTTTTTTCCATGGGAGTAATGTCTCAAACAGTCTACGCTTTGAACGTTCCCTTTATGACCAGTAGTAGTTTCCGATGCACATATGGAGGCATTCTGTAATCTGTGGACCTTCAAGGTGTTGATGAAACAAAGAAATTGCCTCGGGATTGAATACAACAATCACCATGCGCACTTTCCTCCATGGGAGTAATGTCTCAAACAGTCTACGCTTTGATTGTTCCCTGGAAGACCAGTAGTAGTTTCCCATGCACATCTGGAGGGATTCTTTAATCTGTAAGCTATCAGAGTGTTGTTCAAACACAGAAATTGCACGGGATTGAATACAACAGTCACCATTGGCACTTTCCTCCATGGGGTAATGTCTCAAACAGTCTACGCTTTGATCTTTCCCTGCAAGACCACTAGTAGTTTCCGATGCACATCTGGAATCATTCTGTAATCTGTGGACATTCAAAGTGTTGCTGAAACACAGAAATTGCCTGGGGACTGAATGCAACAGTAATGATGCGCATTTTCCTCCATGGTAGTAATGTCTCAAACAGTCTACGCTTTGATCGCTCCCTTTATGACCAGTAGTAGTTTCCGATGCACATCTGGAGGCATCCTGTAATCTGTAAACTATCAGAGTGTTGTTCAAACACAGAAATTGCATTGGGATTGAATACAACAGTCACCATGCCCACTTTCCTCCATGGGAGTAATGTCTCAAACAGATTACGATTTGATCGTTCCCTGGAAGACCAGTAGTTGCTTCCGATGCACATCTGGATTCATTCTGTAATCTGTAGACTATCAGAGTGTTGATGAAACACAGAAATTGCGTCGGGATTGAATACAACAGTCACCATGCGCACTTTCCTCTTGGGAGTGATGTCTCGAACACTCTACGCTTTGATCGTTCCCTGCAAGACCAGTAGTAGTTTCCGATGCACATCTGGAGGCATTCTGTAATCTGTGGACCTTCAAAGTGATGTTGAAACACAGAAATTGCATCGGGATTGAATACAGCAGTCACCAAGCGTAATTTTCCTAAATGGGAGTAATCTCTCAAACAGTCTACGCTTTGATCGTTCCCTGGAAGACCAGTAGTAGTTTCCGGTGCACATCTGGAGGCATTCTGTAATCTGTGGACCTTCAAAATGTTGATGAAAAACAGAAATTGCATCGGGATTGAATACAACAGTCACCATGCGCACTTTCCTCCATGGGAGTAATGTCTCATACAGTTTACGATTTGATCGTTCCCTGGAAGACCAGTAGTAGTTTCCGATGCACATCTGGGTTCATTCTGTAATCTGTAGACTATCAGAGTGTTGATGAAACACAGAAATTGCATCGGGATTGAATACAACAGTCACCATGCGCACTTTCCTCCATGCGAGTAATGTCTCAAACAGTCTACGCTTTGATCGTTCCCTGGAAGACCAGTAGTAGTTTCCGATGCACATCTGGGTTCATTCTGTAATCTGTAGACTATCAGAGTGTTGATGAAACACAGAAATTGCATCGGGATTGAATACAACAGTCACCATGCGCACTTTCCTCCATGCGAGTAATGTCTCAAACAGTCTACGCTTTGATCGTTCCCTGGAAGACCAGTAGTAGTTTCCGATGCACATCTGGAGGCATTCTGTAATCTGTGGACCTTCAAAGTCTTGTTGAAACACAGAGATTGCATCGGGATTGAATAGAACAGTCGCCATGCGCAATTTTCCTAAATGGGAGTAACGTCTCAAACAGTCTACGCTTTGATCGTTCCCTGGAAGACAAGTAGTAGTTTCCGATGCACATCTGGTGTCATTCTGTAATCTGTGGACTATCAGAATGTTGATGAAACACAGAAATTGCATCGGGATTGAATACAACAGTCACCATGCGCACTTTTTTCCATGGGAGTAATGTCTCAAACAGTCTACGCTTTGATCGTTCCCTTTATGACCAGTAGTAGTTTCCGATGCACATATGGAGGCATTCTGTAATCTGTGGACCTTCAAGGTGTTGATGAAACAAAGAAATTGCCTCGGGATTGAATACAACAATCACCATGCGCACTTTCCTCCATGGGAGTAATGTCTCAAACAGTCTACGCTTTGATTGTTCCCTGGAAGACCAGTAGTAGTTTCCCATGCACATCTGGAGGGATTCTTTAATCTGTAAGCTATCAGAGTGTTGTTCAAACACAGAAATTGCACGGGATTGAATACAACAGTCACCATTGGCACTTTCCTCCATGGGAGTAATGTCTCAAACAGTCTACGCTTTGATCTTTCCCTGCAAGACCACTAGTAGTTTCCGATGCACATCTGGAATCATTCTGTAATCTGTGGACATTCAAAGTGTTGCTGAAACACAGAAATTGCCTGGGGACTGAATGCAACAGTAATGATGCGCATTTTCCTCCATGGTAGTAATTTCTCAAACAGTCTACGCTTTGATCGCTCCCTTTATGACCAGTAGTAGTTTCCGATGCACATCTGGAGGCATCCTGTAATCTGTAAACTATCAGAGTGTTGTTCAAACACAGAAATTGCATTGGGATTGAATACAACAGTCACCATGCCCACTTTCCTCCATGGGAGTAATGTCTCAAACAGATTACGATTTGATCGTTCCCTGGAAGACCAGTAGTTGCTTCCGATGCACATCTGGATTCATTCTGTAATCTGTAGACTATCAGAGTGTTGATGAAACACAGTAATTGCGTCGGGATTGAATACAACAGTCACCATGCGCACTTTCCTCTTGGGAGTGATGTCTCGAACACTCTACGCGTTGATCGTTCCCTGCAAGACCAGTAGTAGTTTCCGATGCACATCTGGAGGCATTCTGTAATCTGTGGACCTTCAAAGTGATCTTGAAACACAGAAATTGCATCGGGATTGAATACAGCAGTCACCAAGCGTAATTTTCCTAAATGGGAGTAATCTCTCAAACAGTCTACGCTTTGATCGTTCCCTGGAAGACCAGTAGTAGTTTCCGGTGCACATCTGGAGGCATTCTGTAATCTGTGGACCTTCAAAATGTTGATGAAAAACAGAAATTGCATCGGGATTGAATACAACAGTCACCATGCGCACTTTCCTCCATGGGAGTAATGTCTCATACAGTTTACGATTTGATCGTTCCCTGGAAGACCAGTAGTAGTTTCCGATGCACATCTGGGTTCATTCTGTAATCTGTAGACTATCAGAGTGTTGATGAAACACAGAAATTGCATCGGGATTGAATACAACAGTCACCATGCGCACTTTCCTCCATGCGAGTAATGTCTCAAACAGTCTACGCTTTGATCGTTCCCTGGAAGACCAGTAGTAGTTTCCGATGCACATCTGGGTTCATTCTGTAATCTGTAGACTATCAGAGTGTTGATGAAACACAGAAATTGCATCGGGATTGAATACAACAGTCACCATGCGCACTTTCCTCCATGCGAGTAATGTCTCAAACAGTCTACGCTTTGATCGTTCCCTGGAAGACCAGTAGTAGTTTCCGATGCACATCTGGAGGCATTCTGTAATCTGTGGACCTTCAAAGTCTTGTTGAAACACAGAGATTGCATCGGGATTGAATAGAACAGTCGCCATGCGCAATTTTCCTAAATGGGAGTAACGTCTCAAACAGTCTACGCTTTGATCGTTCAATGCAAGACCAGTAGTAGTTTCCGATGCACATCTGGATTCATTCTGTAATCTGTGGACCTTAAAAGTGTTAATGAAACACAGAAATTGCATAGGGATTGAATACAACAGTCAGCATGCGCACTTTCCTCCATGGGAGTAATGTCTCAAACAGCCTACGCTTTGATCGTTTCCTGGGGGACCAGTAGTAGTTTCCGATGCACATCTGGAGGCATTCTGTTATCTGTGGACCTTCAAAGTGTTGATAAAACACAGAAATTGCATCGGGAGTGAATACGACAGTAACGATGCGCACTTACATCCATGGGAGTAACGTTTCAAAAAGTTTAGGGTTTGATCGTTCCCTGGAAGACCAGTAGTAGTTTCCGATGCACATCTGGAGGCATTCTGTAATCTGTGGACTATCAGAGTGTTGTTGAAACACAGAAGTTGCATCGGGATTGAATACAACAGTCACCATGCGTGCTTTCCTCCATGGGAGTAATGTCACAAACAGTCTTCGCTTTGTTCGTTCGCAGGAAGACCAGTAGTAGTTTCCGATCCACATCTTTAGGCAATGTGTTATCTGTGGACTATCAGAGTGTTGATGAAACACAGAAAGTGCATCGGGATTGAATACAACAGTCACCATGCGCACTTTCCTCCATGGGAGTAAAGTCTCAAACAGTCTATGCTTTGATCGTGCCCTGGAAGACAAGTAGTAGTTTCCGATGCACCTCTGGTGTCATTCTGCAATCTGTGGACTATCAGAGTGTTGATGAAACACAGAAATTGCATCGGGATTGAATACAACAGTCACCATGCGCACTATCCTCCGAGGAGTAATGTCTCAAACAGTCTACGTTTTGATCGTGCCCTGGAAGACAAGTAGTAGTTCCCGATGCACATCTGGTGTCATTCTGTAATCTGTGGACTATCAGAGTGTTGATGAAACACAGAAATTGCATCGGGATTGAATGCAACAGTCACCATGCGTACTTTCCTCCATGGGAGTAATGTCTCAAACAGTTTACGGTTTCATCGTTCCCTGGAAGACCAGTAGTAATTTCCGATGCACATCCGGGGGCATTCTGTAATCTGTGGACTATCAGAGTGTTGATGAAACACAGAAATTGCATCGGGATTGAATACAACAGTCACCATGCGCACTTTCCTCCATGGGAGTAATGTCTCAAACAGTCTACGCTTTGATCGTTCCCTGGCAGACAAGTAGTAGTTTCCGATGCACATCTGGTGTCATTCTGTAATCTGTGGACTATCAGAGTGTTGATGAACACAGAAATTGCATCGGGAATGAATACAACAGTCACCATGCGCATTTTCCTCCATGGGAGTAATGTCTTTAACAGTCTACGCTTTGATCGTTCCCTTTAAGACCAGTAGTAGTTTCCGATGCACATCTGGAGGCATTCTGTAATCAGTGGACTATCAGAGTGTTGGTGAAACACAGATTTTGCATCGGGATTGAATACAACAGTCACCATGCGCACTTTCTCCATGCGAGTAATGTCTCAAACAGTCTACGCTTTGATCGTTCCCTGGAAGACCAGTAGTAGTTTCCGATGCACATCTGGAGGCATTCTGTAATCTTTGGACCTTCAAAGTGTTGATGAAACACAGAAATTGCATCGGGATTGAATACAACAGTCACCATGCGCACTTTCCTCCATGGGAGTAATGTCACAAACAGTCTTCGCTTTAATCGTTCGCAGGAAGACCAGTAGTAGTTTCCGATGCACATCTTTAGGCAATGTGTTATCTGTGGACTATCAGAGTGTTGATGAAACACAGAAATTGCATCGGGATTGAATACAACAGTCACCATGCGCACTTTCCTCCATGGGAGTAATATCTCAATCAGTCTACGCTTTGGCGTTCCCTGGAAGACAAGTAGTAGTTTCCGATGCACATCTGGTGTCATTCTGTAATCTGAGGACTATCAGAGTGTTGATGAAACACAGAAATTGCATCGGGATTGAATACAACAGTCACCATGCGCACTTTCCTCCATGGGAGTAATTTCTCAAACAGTCTACGCTTTGATCCTTCCCTGCAAGACCAGTAGTAGTTTTCGATGCACATCTCGTGTCATTCTGTAATCTGTGGACTATCAGAGTGTTGATGAAACACAGAAATTGCATCGGGAATAAATACAACAGTCACCAGGCGCACTTTCCTCTATGGGAGTAATGTCTCAGTCTACGCTTTGATCGTTCCCTGCAAGACCAGTAGTAGTTTTCGATGCACATCTGGTGTCATTCTGTAATCTGTGGACTATCAGAGTGTTGATGAAACACAGAAATTTCATCAGGATTGAATACAACAGTCACCATGCGCACTTTCCTCCATGGGAGTAATGTCTCAAACAGTCTACGCTTTGATCGTTCCCTGCAAGACCACTACAAGTTTCCGATGCACATCTGGAATCATTCTGTAATCTGTGGACCTTCAAAGTGTTGATGCAACACAGAAATTGCCTCTGGATTGAATACAACAGTCATCATGCGCATTTTCCTCCATGGGAGTAAGGTCTTTAACAGTCTACGCTTTGATCGTTCCCTTTAAGACCAGTAGTAGTTTCCGATGCACATCTGGAGGCATTCTGTATTCTGTGGACTATCAGAGTGTTGGTGAAACACAGATATTGCATCGGGATTGAATGCAACAGTCAACATGCGTGCTTTCCTTCATGCGAGTAATGTCTCAAACAGTCTACGCCTTGATTGTTCCCTGGAAGACCAGTAGTAGTTTCCGATGCACATCTGGAGGCATTCTGTAATCTGTGGACCATCAGAGTGTTGGTGAAACACAGATATTGCATCGATATTGAATACAACAGTCACCATGCGCACTTTCCTCCATGGGAGTAATGTCTCAAACTGACTGCGTTTTGATCGTTTCCTGGAATACCAGTAGTAGTTTCCGATGCACATCTGGAGGCATTCTGTAATCTTTGGACCTTCAAAGTGTTGATGAAACACAGAAATTGCATCGGGATTGAATACAACAGTCGCCATGCGCACATTCCTCCATGGGAGTAATGTCACAAACAGTCTTCGCCTTGTTCGTTCGCAGGAAGACCAGTAGTAGTTTCCGATGCACATCTTTAGGCAATGTGTTATCTGTGGACTATCAAAGTGTTGATGAAACACAGAAATTGCATCGGGATTGAATACAAAAGCCACCATGCGCACTTTCCTCCATGGGAGTAATGTCTCAAACAGTCTACGCTTTGATCGTTCCCTGGAAGACCAGTAGTAGTTTACGATGCACATCTGGAGGCATTCTGTAATCTGTAAACTATCAGAGTGTTGTGCAAACACAGAAATTGCGTCGTGATTGAATCCAACAGTCACCATGCGCACTATCCGCCGAGGAGTAATGTCTCAAACAGTCTACGCTTTGATCGTGCCCTGGAAGACAAGTAGTAGTTTCCGATGCACATCTGGTGTCATTCTGTAATCTGTGGACTATCAGAGTGTTGATGAAACACAGATATTGCATCGGGATTGAATACAACAGTTACCATGCGCACTTTCCACCATGGGAGTAATGCCTCATACAGTTTACGCTTTGATCGTTCCCTGGAAGACCAGTAGTAGTTTCCGATGCACATCTGGGGGCATTCTGTAATGTGTGGACTATCAGAGTGTTGATTAAACACAGAAATTGCATCAGGATTGAATACAACAGTCACCATGCGTGCTTTCCTCCATGGGACTAATGTCTCAAACAGTCTACGCTTTGATCGTTTTTGGAAGACCAGTAGTAGTTTCCGATGCACATCTGGAGGCATTCTGTAATCTGTGGACCTTCAAAGTGTTGATGAAACACAGAAATTGCATCGGGATTAATTACAACAGTCAGCATGCGCACTTTCCTCCATTTGAGTAATGTCTCAAACAGTCTACGCTTTGATCGTTTCCTGGAGGACCAGTAGTAGTTTCCGATGCACATCTGGAGGCATTCTGTAATCTGTGGACTTTCAAAATGTTGATGAAACACAGAAATGACATCGGGAGTGAATACAACAGTAAAAATGCACATTTACCTCCATGGGAGTAACGTTTCAAACAGTCTAAGCTTTGATCGTTCCCTGGAAGAACAGTAGTAGTTTCCGATGCACATCTGGAGGCATTCTGTAATGTGTGGACTATCAGAGTGTTGTTGAAACACAGAAGTTGCATCGGGATTGAATACAACAGTCACCATGCGTGCTTTCCTCCATGGGACTAATGTCTCAAACAGTCTACGCTTTGATCGTTTTTGGAAGACCAGTAGTAGTTTCCGATGCACATGTGGAGGCATTCTGTAAACTGTGGACTATCAGAGTGTTGGTGAAACACAGATATTGCATCGGTATTGAATACAACAGTCACCATGCGCACTTTCCTCCATGGGAGTAATGTCTCAACAGTCTACGCTTTGATCGTTCCCTGGAAGACCAGTAGTAGTTTCCGATGCACATTCTGAAGCATTCTGTAATCTGTAAACTATCAGAGTGTTGTGCAAACACAGAAATTGCATCGGAATTGAATACAACAGTCACCATGCGCACTATCCTCCGAGGAGTAATGTCTCAAACAGTCTATGCTTTGATCGTGCCCTGGAAGACAAGTAGTAGTTTCCGATGCACCTCTGGTGTCATTCTGCAATCTGTGGACTATCAGAGTGTTGATGAAACACAGAAATTGCATCGGGATTGAATACAACAGTCACCATGCGCACTATCCTCCGAGGAGTAATGCCTCAAACAGTCTACGTTTTGATCGTGCCCTGGAAGACAAGTAGTAGTTCCCGATGCACATCTGGTGTCATTCTGTAATCTGTGGACTATCAGAGTGTTGATGAAACACAGAAATTGCATCGGGATTGAATACAACAGTCACCATGCGTACTTTCCTCCATGGGAGTAATGTCTCAAACAGTTTACGGTTTCATCGTTCCCTGGAAGACCAGTAGTAATTTCCGATGCACATCCGGGGGCATTCTGTAATCTGTGGACTATCAGAGGGTTGATGAAACACAGAAATTGCATCGGGATTGAATACAACAGTCACCATGCGCACTTTCCTCCATGCGAGTAATGTCTCAAACAGTCTACGCTTTGATCGTTCCCTGGAAGACCAGTAGTAGTTTCCGATGCACATCTGGAGGCATTCTGTAATCTTTGGACCTTCAAAGTGTTGATGAAACACAGAAACTTCCCCGCGATTGAATACAACAGTCAGCATGCCCACTTTCCTCCATGGGAGTAATGTCTCAAACAGTTTACGTTTTGATCGTTCTCTGGAAGACCAGTAGTAATTTCCGATGCACATCCGGGGGCATTCTGTAATCTGTGGACTATCAGAGTGTTGATGAAACACAGAAATTGCATCGGCATTGAATACAACAGTCACCAAGCGCACGTTCCTCCATGCGAGTAATGTCTCAAACAGTCTACGTTTTGATCGTTCCCTGCAAGACCAGTAGTAGTTTCCGATGCACATCTGGAGGCATTCTGTAATCTGTGGACCTCCAAAGTCTTGTTGAAACACAGAAATTGCATCGGGATTGAATACAACAGTCGCCATGCGCAATTTTCCTAAATGGGAGTAACGTCTCAAAGAGTCTACGCTTTGATCGTTCAATGCAAGACCAGTAGTAGATTTCGATGCACATCTAGATTCATTCTGTAATCTGTGGACCTTAAAAGTGTTGATGAAACACAGAAATTGCATCGGGATTGAATACAACAGTCAGCATGCGCACTTTCCTCCATGGGAGTAATGTCTCAAACAGTCTACGCTTTAATCGTTTCCTGGAGGACCAGTAGTAGTTTCCGATGCACATCTGGAGGCATTCTGTTATCTGTGGACCTCCAAAGTGTTGATGAAACACAGAAATTGCATCGGGAGTGAATACAACAGTAACCATGCGCACTTACCTCCATGGGAGTAACGTTTCAAACAGTTTACGCTTTGATCGTTCCCTGGAAGACCAGTAGTAGTTTCCGATGCACGTCTGGAGGCATTCTGTAATGTGTGGACTATCAGAGTGTTGTTGAAACACAGAAATTGCATCGGGATTGAATACAACAGTCACCATGCGCAATTTTCCTAAATGGGAGTAAAGTCTCAAACAGTCTACGCTTTGATCGTTCCCTGGAAGAACAGTAGTAGTTTCCGATGCACATCTGGAGGCATTCTGTAATCTGTGGACTATCAGAGTGTTGTTGAAACACAGATGTTGCATCGGGATTGAATACAACAGTCACCATGCGTGCTTTCCTCCATGGGACTAATGTCTCACACAGTCTACGCTTTGATCGCTCCCTGGAAGACCAGTAGTAGTTTCCGATGCACATCTGGAGGCATTCTGTAATCTGTGGACTATCAGAGTGTTGGTTAAACACAGATATTGCATCGGTATTGAATACAACAGTCACCATGCGCACTTTCCTCCATGGGAGTAATGTCACAAACAGTCTTCGCTTTGTTCGTTCGTAGGAAGACCAGTAGTAGTTTCCGATGCACAACTTTTGGCAATGTGTTATCTGTGGACTATCAGAGTGTTGATGAAACACAGAAATTGCATCGGGATTGAATACAACAGTCACCATGCGCACTTTCCTTTATGGGAGTAATGTCTCAAACAGTCTACGCTTTGATCGTTCCCTGGAAGACAAGTAGTAGTTTCCGATGCACATCTGGTGTCATTCTGTAATCTGTGGACTATCATAGTGTTGATGAAACACAGAAATTGCATCGGGATTGAATACAACAGTCATCGTGCGCACTTTCCTCTATGGGAGTAATGTCTCAAACAGTCTACGCTTTGATCGTTCCCTGCAAGACCAGTAGTAGTTTCCGATGCACATCTGGAGGCATTCTGTAATCTGTAAACTATCAGAGTGTTGTGCAAACACAGAAATTGCATCGGGATTGAATACAACAGTCACCATGCGCACTATCCTCCGAACAGTAATGTCTCAAACAGTCTGCGCTTTGATCGTCCCCTGGAAGACAAGTAGTAGTTTCCGATGCACATCTGGTACATTCTGTAATCTGTGGACTATCAGAGTGTTGATGAAACACAGAAATTCCATCGGGATTGAATACAACAGTCACCATGCGCACTTTTCTCCATGGGAGTAATGTCTCAAACAGTCTACGCTTTGATCGTTCCCTGCAAGACCATTAGAAGTTTCCAATGCACATCTGGAGGCATTCTGTAATCTGTGGACCTTCAAAGTGTTGATGAAACACAGAAATTGCCTCGGGATTGAATACAACAGTCATAATGCGCATTTTCCTCCATGGGAGTAATGTCTTTAACAGTCTACGGTTTGATCGTTCCCTTTAAGACCAGTTGCAGTTTCCGATGCACATCTCGAGTCATTCTGTAATCTGTAAACTATCAGAGTGTTGTTCAAACACAGAAAATGCATCGCGATTGAATACATCAGTCACCATGCGCACTATCCTCCATGGGAGTAATGTCTCAAACAGTCTACGCTTTGATCGTTCCCTGCAAGACCATTAGAAGTTTCCAATGCACATCTGGAGGCATTCTGTTATCTGTGGACCTTCAAAGTGTTGATGAAACACAGAAATTGCCTCGGGATTGAATACAACAGTCATAATGCGCATTTTCCTCCATGGGAGTAATGTCTTTAACAGTCTACGGTTTGATCGTTCCCTTTAAGACCAGTAGTAGTTTCCGATGCACATCTTGAGGCATTCTGTAATCTGTAAACTATCAGAGTGTTGATGAAACACAGAAATTGCATCGGGATTGAATACAACAGTCACCATGCGCACGTTCCTCCATGCGAGTAATGTCGCAAACTGTCTACGCTTTGATCGTTCCCTGCAAGACCAGTAGTAGTTTCCGATGCACATCTGGAGGCATTCTGTAATCTGTGGACTATCAGGGTGTTGATGAAACACAGAAATTGCATCGGGATTGAATACAACAGTCGCCATGCGCAATTTTACTAAATGGGAGTAACGTCTCAAATAGTCTACGCTTTGATCGTTCAATGCAAGACCAGTAGTAGTTTCCGATGCACATCTGGATTCATTCTGTAATCTGTGGACCTTAAAAGTGTTGATGAAACACAGAAATTGCATCGGGATTGAATACAACAGTCATCATGCGCATTTTCCTCCATGGGAGTAATGTCTTTAACAGTCTACGCTTTGATCGTTTCCTTTAAGACCAGTTGTAGTTTCCGATGCACATCTCGAGGCATTCTGTAATCTGTAAACTATCAGAGTGTTGTTCAAACACAGAAAATGCATCGCCATTGAATACATCAGTCACCATGCGCACTTTCCTCCATGGGAGTAATGTCTCAAACAGTTTACGCTTTGATCGTTCCCTGGAAGACCAGTAGTAGTTTTTGATGCACCTCTGGTTGCATTCTGTAATGTGTGGACTAGCAGAGTGTTGATGAAACACAGATAATTGCATCGCGATTGAATACAACAGTCACCATGGCACTTTACTCCATTTGAGTAATGTCTCAAACAGTCTACGCTTTGATCGTTTCCTGAAAGTCCAGTAGTAGTTTCCGATGCACATCTGGAGGCATTCTCTAATCTCTAAACTATCAGTGTGTTGTTCAAACACAGAAATTGCTTTGGGATTGAATACAACACTTACCATGCGCACTTTCCACCATGGGAGTAATGTTTCAAACAGTTTACGCTCTGATCGTTCCCTGGAAGACCAGTAGTAGTTTCCGATGCACATCTGGGGGCATTCTGTAATGTGTGGACTATCAGAGTTTGACTGAACACAGAAATTGCATCAGGATTGAATACAACAGTCAGCATGCCCACTTTCCTCCATGGGAGTAATGTCTCAAACAGTCTACGCTTTGATCGTTCCCTGGAAGACAAGTAGTAGTTTCCGATGCACATCTGGTGTCATTCTGTAATGTGTGGACTATCAGAGTGTTGATGAAAAACACAGAAATTGCATCGGGATTGAATACAACAGACACCACGCGCAATTTCCTCCATGGGAGTAATGTCTCAAACAGTATACGCTTTGATCGTTCCCTGGAAGACCAGTATAGTTTCCGATGAACATCTGTTGGCATTCTGTAATCTGTGGACTATCAGAGTGTTGATGAAACACAGAAATTGCATCGGGATTGAATACAACAGTCACCATGTGCCCTTTTCTCCATGGGAGTAATGTCTCAAACAGTCTATGCTTTGATCGTTTCCTGAAAGACCAGTAGTAGTTTCCGATGCACATATGGAGGCATTCTGTAATCTGTGGACATTCAAAGTGTTGATGAAACACAGAAATTATATCGGGAGTGAATACAACAGTCACTATGCGCACTTTCTTCCATGGGAGTAATGTCTCAAACAGTTTACGCTTTTATCGTTACCTGAAAGACCAGTGTAATTTCCGATGCATATCTGGTGTCATCTGTAATCTGTGGACTATCAGAGTGTTGATGAAACACAGAAATTGCATCGGGATTGAATACAACAGTCACCATGTGCACTTTCCTCCATGGGAGTAATGTCTCAAACAGTTTACGCTTTGATCGTTACCTCTAACACCAGTGTAGTTTCCGATGGACATCTGGGGGCATTCTGTAATCTGTGGACTATCAGAGTGTTGATGAAACACAGAAATTGCATCGGGATTGAATACAACAGTCACCATGCGCACTGTCCTCCATGGGAGTAATGTCTTAAACAGTCTATGCTTTGATCGTTCCCTGGAAGACCAGTAGTAGTTTCCGATGCACATCTGGAGGCATTCTGTAATCTGTGGACTATCAGAGTGTTGATTAAATACAGAAATTGCATCGGGAGTGATACAACAGTCACTATGCGCACTTTCCACCATGGGAGTAATGTCTCAAACAGTTTACGCTTTTATCGTTAACTCTAAGACCAGTGTAGTTTCCGATGCACATCTGGGGACATTCTGTAATCTGTGGACTATCAGAGTGTTGATGAAACACAGAAATTGCATCGTGATTGAATACAACAGTCACCATGCGCACTTTCCTCCATGGGAGTAATGTCTCAAACAGTTTACGCTTTGATCGTTCCCTGCAAGACCAGTAGTAGTTTCCGATGCACATCTGGGGGCATTCTGTAATGTGTGGACTATCAGAGTGTTGATGAAATACAGAAATTGCATCGGGATTGAATACAACAGTCACCATGCGCACTTTCCTCCATTTGAGTAATGTCTCATACAGTCTACGCTTTGATCGTTTCCTGAAAGACCAGTAGTAGTTTCCGATGCACATCTTGAGGCATTGTGTAATCTGTGGACATTCAAAGTGTTGATGAAACACAGAAATTGCATCGGGAGTGAATACAACAGTCACTATGCGCACTTTCCACCATGGGAGTAATGTCTCAAACAGTTTACGCTTTTATCGTTCCCTGGAAGACCAGTATAGTTTCCGATGAACATCTGTTGGCATTCTGTAATCTGTGGAGTATCAGAGAGTTGATGGAACACAGAAGGTGCATGGGGATTGAATACAACAGTCACCATGCGCACTTCCTCCATGTGAGTAATGTCTTAAACAGTCTATGCTTTGATCGTTCCCTGGAAGACCAGTAGTAGTTTCCGATGCACATCTGGAGGCATTCTGTAATCTGTGGACTATCAGAGTGTTGACGAAACACAGAAATTGCATCGGGAGTGAAAACAACAGTCACTATGCGCACTTTCCACCATGGGAATAATGTCTCAAACAGTTTACGCTTTTATCGTTACCTCTAAGACCAGTGTAGTTTCCGATGCACATCTGGGGGCATTCTGTAATCTGTGGACTATCAGAGTGTTGATGAAACACAGAAATTGCATCGGGATTGAATACAACAGTCACCATGCGCACTTTCCTCCATGGGAGTAATGTCTTAAACAGTCGATGCTTTCATCCTTCCCTGGAAGACCAGCAGTAGTTTCCGATGCAAATCTGGAGGCATTCTGTAATCTGTGGACTATCAGAGTGTTGATGAAACACAGAAATTGCGTCGGGATTGAATACTACAGTCACCATGTGCACTTTCCTCCATGGGAGTAATGTCTCAAACACTTTACGCTTTGATCGTTCCGTCGAAGACCAGTAGTAGTTTTTAATGCACATCTGTGTGCATTCTGTAATGTGTGGACTATCAGAGTGTTGATGAAACAGAGAAAGTGCAGCGGGATTGAATACAACAGTCACCATGCGCACTTCCCTCCATGGGAGTAATGTCTCAAACAGTTTACGCTTTTATCGTTCCCTGGAAGACCAGTAGTAGTTTCCGATGCACATCTGGGGGCATTCTGTAACGTGTGGACTATCCGAGTGTTGATGAAACACAGAAATTGCATGGGGATTGAATACCACAAACACCATGCGAAATTTCCTCCATGGGAGTAATGTCTCAAACAGTCTACGCTTTGATCGTTCCCTGGAAGACCAGTAGTAGTTTCCGATGCACATCTGGAGGTATTCTGTAATCTGTAAACTATCACAGTGTTGTTCAAACACAGATATTGCATCGGGATTGAATACAACAGTCACCATGCGCACTATCCTCCATCGGAGTAATGTCTCAAACAGTCTACGATTTGATCGTTCCCTGGCAAACAAGTAGTAGTTTCCGATGCACATCTGGAGGCATTCTGTAATCTGTGGACATTCAAAGTGCTGATGAAACACAGAAATTGCATCGGGATTGAATAGAGCAGTCACCATGCGCACTTTCCTCCATGTGAGTAATGTCTTAAACAGTCTATGCTTTGATCGTTCCCTGGAAGACCAGTAGTAGTTTCCGATGCACATCTGGAGGCATTCTGTAATCTGTGGACTATCAGAGTGTTGACGAAACATAGAAATTGCATCGGGAGTGAATACAACAGTCACTATGCGCACTATCCTCCATGGGAGTAATGTCTCAAACAGTCTACGATTTGATCGTTCCCTGGCAAACAAGTAGTAGTTTCCGATGCACATCTGGTGTCATTCTGTAATCTGTGGACTATCAGAGTGTTGATGAAACACAGAAATTGCATCGGGATTGAATACAACAGTCACGATGCGCACTTTCCTCCATGGGAGTAATGTCTCAAACAGTTTACGCTTTGATCGTTCACTGGAAGACCAGTAGTAATTTCCGATGCACATCCGGGGGCTTTCTGTAATCTGTGGACTATCAGAGTGCTGATGAAGCACAGAATTTGCATCGGGATTGAATACAACAGTCACCATGCGCACTTTCTCCATGGGAGTAATGTCTCAAACAGTCTACGCTTTGATCGTTCCCTGCAAGACCACTAGAAGTTTCTGATGCACATCTGGAGGCATTCTGTAATCTGTGGACCTTCAAAGTGTTGATGAAACACAGAAATTGCTTTGGGATTGAATACAACAGTCACCATGCGCACTTTCCTCCATTGGAGTAATGTCTCAAACAGTTTACGCTTTTATCGTTACCAGGAAGACCAGTGTAGTTTCCGATGCACATCTGGGGGCATTCTGTAATCTGTGGACTATCAGAGTTTTGATGAAACTCAGAAATTGCATCGGTATTGAATACAACAGTCACCATGCGCACTTTTCCCCATGGGATTAATGTCTCAAACAGTCTACGCTTTGATCGTTTCCTGAAAGACCAGTAGTAGTTTCCGATGCACATCTGGAGGCATTCTGTAATCTGTGGATATTCAAAGTGTTGATGAAACACAGAAATTGCATCGGGAGTGAATACAACAGTCACTATGCGCACTTTCCTCCGTGGCAGTAATGTCTCAAACAGTTTACGCTTTTATCGTTACCTGGAAGACCAGTGTAGTTTCCGATGCACATCTGGGCGCATTCTGTAATCTGTGGACTATCAGAGTGTTGATGAAACACAGAAACTGCATAGGGATTATATACAACAGTCACCATGCGCACTTTCCTCCATGGGAGTAATGACTCAAACAGTTTACGCTTTGATCGTTCGCTGGAAGACAAGTAGTCGTTTCCGATGCACATCTGGGGGCATTCTGTAATCTGTGGACTATCAAAGTGTTGATGAAACACAGAAATTGCGTCGGGATTGAATACAACAGTCACCATGCGCACTTTGCTCCATGGGCGCGATGTCTCAAACAGTCTACGCTTTGATCGTTCCCTGCAAGACAACTAGTAGTTTCCGATGCACATCTGGAGGCATTCTGCGATCTGTGGACCTTCAAAGTGTTGATGAAACACAGAAATTGCCTCGGGATTGAATACAACAGTCATCATGCGCATTTTCCCCCATGGGAGTAATGTCTCAAACAGTTTACGCTTTTATCGTTCCCTGGAAGACTAGTATAGTTTCCGCTGCACATCTGGAGGCATTCTGTAATCTGTAAACAATCAGAGTGTTGTTCAAACACAGAAATTGCATCGGGATTGAATACAACAGTCACCATGCGCACTATCCTCCGTGGGAGTAAAGTCTCAAGCAGTCTACGCTTTGATCGTTCCCTGCAAGAAAACTAGTAGTTTCCGAAGCACATCTGGAGGCATTCTGTAATCTGTGGACCTTCAAAGTGTTGATGAAACACAGAAATTGCCTCGGGATTGAATACTACAGTCATCATGCGCATTTTCCCCCATGGGAGTAATGTCTCAAACAGTTTACGCTTTTATCGTTCCCTGGAAGACCAGTATAGTTTCCGATGAACATCTGTTGGCATTCTGTAATCTGTTAACCATCAGAGTGTTGTTCAAACACAGAAATTGCATCGGGATTGAATACAACAGTCACCATGCGCACTTTCCTCCATGGGAGTAATGTCTCAAACAGTTTACGCTTTGATCGTTCCCTGGAAGACCAGTAGTAGTTTTTGATGCACATCTGGGTGCATTCTGTAATGTGTGGACTATCAGAGTGTTGATAATACACAGAAAGTGCAGCGGGGTGGAATACAACAGTCACCATGCGCACTTTCCTCCATGGGAGTAATGTTTCAAACAGTTTACGCTTTTATCTTTCCCTGCAAGACCAGTGTAGTTTCCGATGCACATCTGGGGGCATTCTTTAATCTGTGGACTATCAGAGTGTTGATGAAACACAGAAATTGCATCGGGATTGAATACAACAGTCACCATGTGCACTTTCCTCCATGGGAGTAATGACTCAAACAGTTTAGGCTTTTATCGTTACCTCTAAGACCAGTGTAGTTTCCGATGCACATCTGGGGGCATTCTGTAATCTGTGGACTATCAGAGTGTTGATGAAACACAGAAATTGCATCGGGATTGAATACAACAGTCACCATGCGCACTTTCCTCCAAGGGAGTAATGTCTTAAACAGTCTATGCTTTCATCGTTCCCTGGAAGACCAGTAGTAGTTTCCGATGCACATCTTGAGGCATTCTGTAATCTGTGGACTATCAGAGTGTTGATGAAACACAGAAATTGCATCGGGATTGAATACAACAGTCACCATGTGCACTTTCCTCCATGGGAGTAATGTCTCAAACAGTCTACGCTTTAATCGTTCCCTGGCAAACAAGTAGTAGTTTCCGATGCACATCTGGTGTCATTCTCTAATCTGTGGACTATCAGAGTGTTGATGAAACACAGAAATTGCATCGGGATTGAATACAACAGTCACCATGTGCACTTCCCTCCATGGGAGTAATGTCTCAAACAGTTTACGCTTTGATCGTTCCCTGGAAGACCAGTAGTAGTTTTTAATGCACATCTGGGTGCATTCTGTAATGTGTGGACTATCAGAGTGTTGATGAAACACAGAAATTGCATCGGTATTGAATACAACAGTCACCATGCGCACTTTTCTCCATGGGATTAATTTCTCAAACAGTCTACGCTTTGATCGTTTCCTGAAATACCAGTAGTAGTTTCCGATGCACATCTGGAGGCATTCTGTAATCTGTGGACATTCAAAGTGTTGATGAAACACAGAAATTGCGTCGGGAGTGAATACAACAGTCACTATGCGCACTTTCCTCCATGGCAGTAAAGTCTCAAACAGTTTACGCTTTTATAGTTACCTGGAAGACCAGTGTAGTTTCCGATGCACATCTAGGGGCATTCTGTAATCTGTGGAGTATCAGAGTGTTGATGAAACACAGAAACTGCATCAGGATTGAACACAACAGTCACCATTGCGCACTTTCCTCCATGGGAGTAATGTCTCAAGCAGTCTACGCTTTGATCGTTCCCTGCAAGAAAACTAGTAGTTTCCGATGCACATCTGGAGGCATTCCGTAATCTGTGGACCTTCAAAGTGTTGATGAAACACAGAAATTGCCCGGGATTGAATACTACAGTCATCATGCGCATTTTCCCCCATGGGAGTAATGTCTCAAGCAGTTTACGCTTTTATCGTTCCCTGGAAGACCAGTATAGTTTCCGATGAACATCTGTTGGCATTCTGTAATCTGCGGACTATCAGAGTGTTGATGAAAAACAGAAATTGCATCGGGATTGAATACAACAGTCACCATGCGCACTTTCCTCCATGGCAGTAATGTCTCAAACAGTTTACGCTTTTATCGTTACCTGGAAGACCAGTGTAGTTTCCGATGCACATCTGGGCGCATTCTGTAATCTGTGGACTATCAGAGTGTTGATGAAACACAGAAACTGCATAGGGATTAAATACAACAGTCACCATGCGCACTTTCCTCCATGGGAGTAATGACTCAAACAGTTTACGCTTTGATCGTTCGCTGGAAGACAAGTAGTCGTTTCCGATGCACATCTGGGGGCATTCTGTAATCTGTGGACTATCAAAGTGTTGATGAAACACAGAAATTGCATCAGGATTGAATACAACAGTCACCATGCGCACTTTGCTCCATGGGCGCGATGTCTCAAACAGTCTACGCTTTGATCGTTCCCTGCAAGACAACTAGTAGTTTCCGATGCACATCTGGAGGCATTCTGCGATCTGTGGACCTTCAAAGTGTTGATGAAACACAGAAATTGCCTCGGGATTGAATACAACAGTCATCATGCGCATTTCCCCCCATGGGAGTAATGTCTCAAACAGTTTACGCTTTTATCGTTCCCTGGAAGACTAGTATAGTTTCCGCTGCACATCTGGAGGCATTCTGTAATCTGTAAACAATCAGAGTGTTGTTCAAACACAGAAATTGCATCGGGATTGAATACAACAGTCACCATGCGCACTATCCTCCATGGGAGTAAAGTCTCAAGCAGTCTACGCTTTGATCGTTCCCTGCAAGAAAACTAGTAGTTTCCGAAGCACATCTGGAGGCATTCTGTAATCTGTGGACCTTCAAAGTGTTGATGAAACACAGAAATTGCCTCGGGATTGAATACTACAGTCATCATGCGCATTTTCCCCCATGGGAGTAATGTCTCAAACAGTTTACGCTTTTAACGTTCCCTGGAAGACCAGTATAGTTTCCGATGAACATCTGTTGGCATTCTGTAATCTGTTAACCATCAGAGTGTTGTTCAAACACAGAAATTGCATCGGGATTGAATACAACAGTCACCATGCGCACTTTCCTCCATGGGAGTAATGTCTCAAACAGTTTACGCTTTGATCGTTCCCTGGAAGACCAGTAGTAGTTTTTGATGCACATCTGGGTGCATTCTGTAATGTGTGGACTATCAGAGTGTTGATAAAACACAGATAGTGCAGCGGGGTGGAATACAACAGTCACCATGCGCACTTTCCTCCATGGGAGTAATGTTTCAAACAGTTTACGCTTTTATCTTTCCCTGCAAGACCAGTGTAGTTTCCGATTCACATCTGGGGGCATTCTTTAATCTGTGGACTATCAGAGTGTTGATGAAACACAGAAATTGCATCGGGATTGAATACAACAGTCACCATGTGCACTTTCCTCCATGGGAGTAATGACTCAAACAGTTTAGGCTTTTATCGTTACCTCTAAGACCAGTGTAGCTTCCGATGCACATCTGGGGGCATTCTGTAATCTGTGGACTATCAGAGTGTTGATGAAACACAGAAATTGCATCGGGATTGAATACAACAGTCACCATGCGCACTTTCCTCCAAGGGAGTAATGTCTTAAACAGTCTATGCTTTCATCGTTCCCTGGAAGACCAGTAGTAGTTTCCGATGCACATCTTGAGGCATTCTGTAATCTGTGGACTATCAGAGTGTTGATGAAACACAGAAATTGCATCGGGATTGAATACAACAGTCACCATGTGCACTTTCCTCCATGGGAGTAATGTCTCAAACAGTCTACGCTTTGATCGTTCCCTGGCAAACAAGTAGTAGTTTCCGATGCACATCTGGTGTCATTCTCTAATCTGTGGACTATCAGAGTGTTGATGAAACACAGAAATTGCATCGGGATTGAATACAACAGTCACCATGTGCACTTCCCTCCATGGGAGTAATGTCTCAAACAGTTTACGCTTTGATCGTTCCCTGGAAGACCAGTAGTAGTTTTTAATGCACATCTGGGTGCATTCTGTAATATGTGGACTATCAGAGTGTTGATGAAACACAGAAATTGCATCGGTATTGAATACAACAGTCACCATGCGCACTTTTCTCCATGGGATTAATGTCTCAAACAGTCTACGCTTTGATCGTTTCCTGAAATACCAGTAGTAGTTTCCGATGCACATCTGGAGGCATTCTGTAATCTGTGGACATTCAAAGTGTTGATGAAACACAGAAATTGCGTCGGGAGTGAATACAACAGTCACTATGCGCACTTTCCTCCATGGCAGTAAAGTCTCAAACAGTTTACGCTTTTATAGTTACCTGGAAGACCAGTGTAGTTTCCGATGCACATCTGGGGGCATTCTGTAATCTGTGGAGTATCAGAGTGTTGATGAAACACAGAAATTGCATCGGTATTGAATACAACAGTCACCATGCGCACTTTTCTCCATGGGATTAATGTCTCAAACAGTCTACGCTTTGATCGTTTCCTGAAATACCAGTAGTAGTTTCCGATGCACATCTGGAGGCATTCTGTAATCTGTGGACATTCAAAGTGTTGATGAAACACAGAAATTGCATCGGGAGTGAATACAACAGTCACTATGCGCACTTTCCTCCATGGCAGTAAAGTCTCAAACAGTTTACGCTTTTATAGTTACCTGGAAGACCAGTGTAGTTTCCGATGCACATCTGGGGGCATTCTGTAATCTGTGGAGTATCAGAGTGTTGATGAAACACAGAAACTGCATCAGGATTGAACACAACAGTCACCATTGCGCACTTTCCTCCATGGGAGTAAAGTCTCAAACAGTTTACGCTTTGATCGTTCCCTGGAAGACCAGTAGTAGTTTTTAATGCACATCTGGGTGCATTCTGTAATGTGTGGACTATCAGAGTGTTGATGAAACACAGAAAGTGCAGCGGGATTGAATACAACAGTCACCATTCGCACTTTCCTCCATGGGAGTAATGTCTCAAACATTCTAAGCTTTGATCGTTCCCTGCAAGACCACTAGAAGTTTCTGACGCACATCTGGAGGCATTCTGTAATCTGTGGACCTTCAAAGTGTTGATGAAACACAGAAATTGCTTTGGGATTGAATTCAACAGTCACCATGCGCACTTTCCTCCATTGGAGTAATGTCTCAAACAGTTTACGCTTTTATCGTTACCTGGAAGACCAGTGTAGTTTCCGATGCACATCTGATTGCATTCTGTAATCTGTGGACTATCAGAGTGTTGATGAAACACAGAAATAGCATCGGTATTGAATACAACAGTCATCATGCGCACTTTTCTCCATGGGATTAAGGTCTCAAACAGTCTACGCTTTGATCGTTTCCTGAAATACCAGTAGTAGTTTCCGATGCACATCTGGAGGCATTCTGTAATCTGTGGACATTCAAAGTGTTGATGAAACACAGAAATTGCGTCGGGAGTGAATACAACAGTCACTATGCGCACTTTCCTCCATGGCAGTAAAGTCTCAAACAGTTTACGCTTTTATAGTTACCTGGAAGACCAGTGTAGTTTCCGATGCACATCTGGGGGCATTCTGTAATCTGTGGAGTATCAGAGTGTTGATGAAACACAGAAATTGCATCGGGATTGAATACAACAGTCACCATGTGCACTTTCCTCCATGGGAGTAATGACTCAAACAGTTTAGGCTTTTATTGTTACCTCTAAGACCAGTGTAGTTTCCGATGCACATCTGGGGGCATTCTGTAATCTGTGGACTATCAGAGTGTTGATGAAACACAGAAATTGCATCGAGATTGAATACAACAGTCACCATGCGCACTTTCCTCCATGGGAGTAATGTCTTAAACAGTCTATGCTTTCATCGTTCCCTGGAAGACCAGTAGTAGTTTCCGATGCACATCTTAAGGCATTCTGTAATCTGTGGACTATCAGAGTGTTGATGGAACACAGAAATTGCATCGGGATTGAATACAACAGTCACCATGTGCACTTTCCTCCATGGGAGTAATGTCTCAAACAGTCTACGCTTTGATCGTTCCCTGGCAAACAAGTAGTAGTTTCCGATGCACATCTGGTGTCATTCTCTAATCTGTGGACTATCAGAGTGTTGATGAAACACAGAAATTGCATCGGGATTGAATACAACAGTCACCATGTGCACTTTCCTCCATGGGAGTAATGTCTCAAACAGTTTACGCTTTGATCGTTCTTTGGAAGACCAGTAGTAGTTTTTAATGCACATCTGGGTGCATTCTGTAATGTGTGGACTATCAGAGTGTTGATGAAACACAGAAATTGCTTTGGGATTGAATACAACAGTCACCATGCGCACTTTCCTCCATTGGAGTAATGTCTCAAACAGTTTACGCTTTTATCGTTACCTGGAAGACCAGTGTAGTTTCCGATGCACATCTGAGGGCATTCAGTAATCTGTGGACTATCAGAGTGTTGATGAAACACAGAAATTGCATCGGTATTGAATACAACAGTCACCATGCGCACTTTTCTCCATGGGATTAATGTCTCAAACAGTCTACGCTTTGATCGTTTCCTGAAATACCAGTAGTAGTTTCCGATGCACATCTGGAGGCATTCTGTAATCTGTGGACATTCAAAGTGTTGATGAAACACAGAAATTGAATCGGGAGTGAATACAACAGTCACTATGCGCACTTTCCTCCATGGCAGTAAAGTCTCAAACAGTTTACGCTTTTATAGTTACCTGGAAGACCAGTGTAGTTTCCGATGCACATCTGGGGGCATTCTGTAATCTGTGGAGTATCAGAGTGTTGATGAAACACAGAAACTGCATCAGGATTGAATACAACAGTCACCATGCGCACTTTCCTCCATGGGATTAATGTCTCAAACAGTCTACGCTTTGATCGTTCCCTGCAAGACCACTAGAAGTTTCTGTTGCACATCTGGAGGCATTCTGTAATCTGTGGACCTTCAAAGTGTTGATGAAACACAGAAATTTCAGCGGGATTGAATACAACAGTCACCATGCGCACTTTCCTCCATGGGAGTAATGTCTCAAACAGTTTACGCTTTTATCTTTCCCTGCAAGACCAGTGTAGTTTCCGATGCACATCTGGGGGCATTCTGTAATCTGTGGACTATCAGAATGTTGATGAAACACAGAATTTGCATCGGGATTGAATACAACAGTCACCATGCGCACTTTCCTCCATAGGAGTAATGTCTCAAACAGTCTACGCTTTGATCGTTCCCTGGATGACCAGTAGTATTTTCCGATGCACATCTGGTGTCATTCTGTAATCTGTGGACTATCACAGTTTTGATGAAACACAGAAATTGCATCGGGATTGAATACAACAGTCACCATGTGCACTTTCCTCCATGGGAGTAATGTCTCAAACAGTTTACGCTTTTATCGTTACCTCTAAGACCAGTGTAGTTTCCGAAGCACATCTGGGGGCATTGTGTAATCTGTGGACTATCAGAGTGTTTATGAAACACAGAAATTGCATCGGGATTGAATACAACATTCTCCATGCGCACTTTCTTCCATGGGAGTAATGTCTTTAACAGTCTATGCTTTGATCGTTCCCTGGAAGACCAGTAGTAGTTTTTGATGCACATCGGGGTGCATTGTGTAATGTGTGGACTATCAGAGTGTTGATGAAACACAGAAAGTGCAGCAGGATTGAATACAACAGTCACCATGCGCACTTTCCTCCATGGGAGTAATGACTCAAACAGTTTACGCTTTGATCGTTCCCTGGAAGACAATAAGTAGTTTCCGATGCACATCTGGGGGCATTCCGTAACCTGTGGACTATCAAAGTGTTGATGAAACACAGAAATTGCATCGGGATTGAACACAACAGTCACCATGCGCACTTTCCTCCATGGGAGTAATGTCTAAAATGGTCTACGCTTTGATCGTTCCCTGCAAGACAACTAGTAGTTTCCGATGCACATCTGGAGGCATTCTGTAATCTGTGGACCTTCAAAGTGTTGATGAAACACAGAAATTGCCTCGGGATTGAATACTACAGTCATCATGCGCATTTTCCCCCATGGGAGTAATGTCTCAAACAGTTTACGCTTTTATCGTTACCTCTAAGACCAGTGTAGTTTCCGATGCACATCTGGAGGCATTCTGTAATCTATTGACTAACAGAGTGGTGATGAAACACAGAATTTGCATCGGGATTGAATACAACAGTCACCATGCGCACTTTCCTCCATGGGAGTAATGTCTCAAACAGTTTACGCTTTTATCTTTCCCTGCAAGACCAGTGTAGTTTCCGATGCACATCCTGGGGCATTCCATTACCTGTGGACCATCAGAGTGTTGATGAAACACAGAATTTGCATCGGGATTGAATACAACAGTCACCATGCGCACTTTCCTCCATGTGAGTAATGTCTCAAACAGTCTACGCTTTGATCGTTCCCTGGAAGACCAGTAGTATTTTCCGATGCACATCTGGTGTCATTCTGTAATCTGTGGACTATCAGAGTTTTGATGAAACACAGAAATTGCATCGGGATTAAATACAACAGTCACCATGTGCACTTTCCTCCATGGGAGTAATGTCTCAAACAGTTTACGCTTTTATCGTTACCTCTAAGACCAGTGTAGATTCCGATGCACATCTGGGGGCATTCTGTAGTCTGTGGACTATCAGAGTGTTGATGAAAGACAGAAATTGCATCGGGATTGAATACAACAGTCACCATGCGCACTTTCTTCCATGGGAGTAATGTCTTAAACAGTCTATGCTTAGATCGTTCCCTGGAAGACCAGTAGTAGTTTCCGATGCATATCTGGAGGCATTCTGTAATCTGTGGACTAACAGAGTGTTGATAAAACACAGAAAGTGCAGCGGGATTGAATACAACAGTCACCATGCGCACTTTCCTCCATGGGAGTAATGTCTCAAACAGTCTACGCTTTGATCGTTCCCTGCAAGATCACTAGAAGTTCCCGATGCACATCTGGAGGCATTCAGTAATCTGTGGACCTTCAAAGTGTTGATGAAACACAGAAATTGCCTCGGGATTGACTACAACATTCATCATGCGCATTTTCCTCCAATGGGAGTAATGTCTCAAACAGTCTACGCTTTGATCGTTACCTGGAAGACCAGAAGTAGTTTGCGATTTACATCTGGAGGCATTCCGTAATCTGTGGACCTTCAAAGTGTTGATGAAACACAGAAATTGCCTCGGGATTGAATACTACAGTCATCATGCGCATTTTCCCCCATGGGAGTAATGTCTCAAGCAGTTTACGCTTTTATCGTTCCCTGGAAGACCAGTATAGTTTCCGATGAATATCTGTTGGCATTCTGTAATCTGCGGACTATCAGAGTGTTGATGAAAAACAGAAATTGCATCGGGATTGAATACAACAATCACCATGCGCACTTCCCTCCATAGGAGTAATGTCACAAACAGTCTACGCCTTGATCGTTCCCTGCAAGACCACTAGAAGTTTCCGATGCCCATCTAGAGGCATTCTGTAATCTGTGGACCTTCAAAGTGTTGATGAAACACAGAAATTGCCTCGGGATTGAATACAACATTCATCATGCGCATTTTCCCCCATGGGAGTAATGTCTCAAACAGTCTACGATTTGATCGTTCCCTTTAAGACCGGTAGTAGTTTCCGATGCATATCTGGAGGCATTCTGTAATCTGTTAACTATCAGAGTGTTGTTCAAACACAGAAATTGCATCGGGATTGAATACAACAGTCACCATGCGCACTTTCCTCCATGGGATTAATGACTCAAACAGTCTACGCTTTGATCGTTCCCTGGAAGACCAGTAGTAGTTTCCGATGCACATATGGAGGCATTCTGTAATCTGTGGACTATCAGAGTGTTGATGAAGCACAGAAATTTCAGCGGGATAGAATACAACAGTCACCATGCGCACTTTCCTCCATGGGAGTAATGTCTCAAACAGTTTACGCTTTTATTTTTCCCTGCAAGACCAGTGTAGTTTCCGATGCACATCTGGGGGCATTCTGTAATCTGTGGACCATCAGAATGTTGATGAAACACAGATTTTGCATCGGGATTGAATACAACAGTCACCATGCGCACTTTCCTCCATAGGAGTAATGTCTCAAACAGTCTACGCTTTGATCGTTCCCTGGATGACCAGTAGTATTTTCCGATGCACATCTGGTGTCTTTCTGTAATCTGTGGACTATCACAGTTTTGATGAAACACAGAAATTGCATCGGGATTGAATACAACAGTCACCATGTGCACTTTCCTCCATGGGAGTAATGTCTCAAACAGTTTACGCTTTTATCGTTACCTCTAAGACCAGTGTAGATTCCGAAGCACATCTGGGGGCATTGTGTAATCTGTGGACTATCAGAGTGTTTATGAAACACAGAAATTGCATCGGGATTGAATACAACATTCACCATGCGCACTTTCTTCCATGGGAGTAATGTCTTAAACAGTCTATGCTATGATCGTTCCCTGGAAGACCAGTAGTAGTTTCCGATGCACATCTGGAGGCATTCTGTAATCTGCGGACTAACAGAATGTTGATGAAACACAGAAAGTGCAGCGGGATTGAATATAACAGTCACCATGCGCACTTTCCTTCATGAGAGTAATGTCTCAAACAGTCTACGCTTTGATCGTTCCCTGCAAGACCACTAGAAGTTTCCGATGCACATCTGGAGGCATTCTGTAATCTGTGGACCTTCAAAGTGTTGATGAAACACAGAAATTGCCTCGGGATTGAATACAACATTCATCATGCCCATTTTCCTCCAATGGGAGTAATGTCTCAAACAGTCTACGCTTTGATCGTTCCCTGGAGGACCAGAAGTAGTTTGCGATGCACATCTGGAGGCATTCTGTAATCTGTAAACTATTAGAGTGTTGTCAAACACAGAAATTGCATCGGGATTGAATACAACAGTCACCATGTGCACTTTCCTCCATGGGAGTAATGACTCAAACAGTTTACGCTTTGATCGTTCCCTGGAAGACCAGTAGTAGTTTCCGATGCACGTCTGGGGGCATTCCGTTATCTGTGGACCTTCAAAGCGTTGATGAATCACAGAAATTGCCTCGGGATTGAATACAACAGTCATCATGCGCATTTTCCCCCATGGGAGTAATGTCTCAAACAGTTTACGCTCTTATCGTTACCTCTAAGACCAGTGTAGTTTCCGATGCACATCTGGGGGCATTCTGTAATCTGTGGACTATCAGAGTCTTGATGAAACACAGAAATTGCATCGGGATTGAATACAACAGTAACCATGCGCACTTTCTTCCATGGGAGTAATGTCTTTAACAGTCTATGCTTTGATCGTTCCCTGGAAGACCAGTAGTATTTTCCGATGCACATCTGGTGTCATTCTGTAATCTGTGGACTATCAGAGTTTTGATGAAACACAGAAATTGCATCGGGATTAAATACAACAGTCACCATGTGCACTTTCCTCCATGGGAGTAATGTCTCAAACAGTTTACGCTTTTATCGTTACCTCTAAGACCAGTGTAGATTCCGATGCACATCTGGGGGCATTCTGTAATCTGTGGACTATCAGAGTGTTGATGAAAGACAGAAATTGCATCGGGATTGAATACAACAGTCACCATGCGCACTTTCTTCCATGGGAGTAATGTCTTAAACAGTCTATGCTTAGATCGTTCCCTGGAAGACCAGTAGTAGTTTCCGATGCATATCTGGAGGCATTCTGTAATCTGTGGACTAACAGAGTGTTGATAAAACACAGAAAGTGCAGCAGGATTGAATACAACAGTCACCATGCGCACTTTCCTCCATGGGAGTAATGACTCAAACAGTTTACGCTTTGATCGTTCCCTGGAAGACAATAAGTAGTTTCCGATGCACATCTGGGGGCATTCCGTAATCTGTGGACTATCAGAGTGTTGATGAAACACAGAAATTGCATCGGGATTGAACACAACAGTCACCATGCGCACTTTCCTCCATGGGAGTAATGTCTCAAATGGTCTACGCTTTGATCGTTCCCTGCAAGACAGCTAGTAGTTTCCGATGCACATCTGGAGGCATTCTGTAATCTGTGGACCTTCAAAGTGTTGATGAAACACCGAAATTGCCTCGGGATTGAATACTACAGTCATCATGCGCATTTTCCCCCATGGGAGTAATGTCTCAAACAGTTTACGCTTTTATCGTTACCTCTAAGACCAGTGTAGTTTCCGATGCAAATCTGGAGGCATTCTGTAATCTATTGACTAACAGAGTGGTGATGAAACACAGAATTTGCATCGGGATTGAATACAACAGTCACCATGCGCACTTTCCTCCATGGGAATAATGTCTCAAACAGTTTACGCTTTTATCTTTCCCTGCAAGACCAGTGTAGTTTCCGATGCACATCTGGGGGCATCCCATTACCTGTGGACTATCAGAGTGTTGATGAAACACAGAATTTGCATCGGGATTGAATACAACAGTCACCATTCGCACTTTCCTTCATGGGAGTAATGTCTCAAACAGTCTACGCTTTGATCGTTCCCTGGAAGACCAGTAGTATTTTCCGATGCACATCTGGTGTCATTCTGTAATCTGTGGACTATCAGAGTTTTGATGAAACACAGAAATTGCATCGGGATTAAATACAACAGTCACCATGTGCACTTTCCTCCATGGAAGTAATGTCTCAAACAGTTTACGCTTTTATCGTTACCTCTAAGACCAGTGTAGATTCCGATGCACATCTGGGGGCATTCTGTAATCTGTGGACTATCAGAGTGTTGATGAAAGACAGAAATTGCATCGGGATTGAATACAACAGTCACCATGCGCACTTTCTTCCATGGGAGTAATGTCTTAAACAGTCTATGCTTAGATCGTTCCCTGGAAGACCAGTAGTAGTTTCCGATGCATATCTGGAGGCATTCTGTAATCTGTGGACTAACAGAGTGTTGATAAAACACAGAAAGTGCAGCGGGATTGAATACAACAGTCACCATGCGCACTTTCCTCCATGGGAGTAATGTCTCAAACAGTCTACGCTTTGATCGTTCCCTGCAAGATCACTAGAAGTTCCCGATGCACATCTGGAGGCATTCAGTAATCTGTGGACCTTCAAAGTGATGATGAAACACAGAAATTGCCTCGGGAATGACTACAACATTCATCATGCGCATTTTCCTCCAATGGGAGTAATGTCTCAAACAGTCTACGCTTTGATCGTTGCCTGGAAGACCAGAAGTAGTTTGCGATTTACATCTGGAGGCATTCTGTAATCTGTAAACTATTAGAGTGTTGTCAAACACAGAAATTGCATCGGGATTGAATACAACAGTCACCATGTTCACTTTCCTCCATGGGAGTAATGTCTCAAAGAGTTTACGCTCTTATCGTTCCCTGGAAGACCAGTAGGAGTTTTTGATGCACATCTGGGTGCATTCTGTAATGTGTGGACTATCAGAGTGTTGATGAAACACAGAAAGTGCAGCGGGAGTGAATACAACAGTCACCATGCGCACTTTCCTCCATGGGAGTGATGACTCAAACAGTTTACGCTTTGATCGTTCCCTGCAAGACAACTAGTAGTTTCCGATGCACATCTGGAGGCATTCTGTAATCTGTAGACCTTCAAAGTGTTGATGATACACAGAAATTTCATCGGGATTGAATACAACAGTCATCATGCGCATTTTCCCCCATGGGAGTAGTGTCGCAAACAGTTTACGCTTTGATCGTTACCTCTAAGATCAGTGTAGTTTCCGCTGCACATCTGGAGGCATTCTGTAATCTGTGGACATTCAAAGTGTTGATGAAACACAGAAATTGACTCGGGAATGAATACAACAGTCATCATGCGCATTTTCCCCCATGGGAGTAGTGTCGCAAACAGTCAACGCTTTGATCGTTACCTCTAAGACCAGTGTAGTTTCTGCTGCACATCTGGGGGCATTCTGTAATCTGTGGACTATCGGAGTGTTGATGAAACACAGAAATTGCATCGGGATTGAATACAACAGTCACCATGCGCACTCTCTTCCATGGGAGTAATGTCTTAAACAGTCTATGATTTGATCGTTCCCTGGAAGACCAGTAGTAGTTTCTGATGCACATCTGGAGGCATTCTGTAATCTGTGGACTAACAGAGTGTTGATGAAACACAGAAAGTGCAGCGGGATTGAATACAACAGTCACCATGCGCACTTTCCTCCATGGGAGTAATGTCTCAAACAGTCTACGCTTTGATCGTTCCCTGCAAGACCACTAGAAGTTTCCGATGCACATCTGGAGACATTCTGTAATCTGTGGACCTTCAAAGTGTTGATGAAACACAGAAATTGCCTTCGGGATTGAATACAACATTCATCATGCGCATTTTCCTCCAATGGGAGTAATGTCACAAACAGTCTACGATTTTGATCGTTTCCTGAAAGACCAGTAGCAGTTTCCGATGCACATCCGGTTGCATTCTGTAATCTGTGGACTATCAGAGTTTTGATGAAACACAGAAATTGCATCGGGATTAAATACAACAGTCACCATGTGCACTTTCCTCCATGGGAGTAATGTCTCAAACAGTTTACGCTTTTATCGTTACCTCTAAGACCAGTGTAGATTCCGATGCACATCTGGGGGCATTCTGTAATCTGTGGACTATCAGAGTGTTGATGAAAGACAGAAATTGCATCGGGATTGAATACAACAGTCACCATGCGCTCTTTCTTCCATGGGAGTAATGTCTTAAACAGTCTATGCTTAGATCTTTCCCTGGAAGACCAGTAGTAGTTTCCGATGCATATCTGGAGGCATTCTGTAATCTGTGGACTAACAGAGTGTTGATAAAACACAGAAAGTGCAGCAGGATTGAATACAACAGTCACCATGCGCACTTTCCTCCATGGGAGTAATGACTCAAACAGTCTACGCTTTGATCGTTACCTGGAAGACCAGAAGTAGTTTGCAATGCACATCTGGAGGCATTCTGTAATCTGTAAACTATTAGAGTGATGTCAAACACAGAAATTGCATCGGGATTGAATACAACAGTCACCATGTTCACTCTCCTCCATGGGAGTAATGTCTCAAAGAGTTTACGCTCTTATCGTTCCCTGGAAGACCAGTAGTAGTTTCCGATGCACATCTGGAGGCATTCTGTAATCTGTGGACCTTCAAAGTGTTGATGAAACACAGAAATTGCATCGGGATTGAATACAACAGTCATCATGCGCATTTTCCCCCATGGGAGTAGTGTCTCAAACAGTTTACGCTTTGATCGTTACCTCTAAGACCAGTGTAGTTTCTGCTGCACATCTGGGGGCATTCTGTAATCTGTGGACTATCAGAGTGTTGATGAAACACAGAAATTGCATCGGGATTGAATACAACAGTCACCATGCGCACTTTCTTCCATGGGAGTAATGTCTTAAACAGTCTATGATTTGATCGTTCCCTGGAAGACCAGTAGTAGTTTCTGATGCACATCTGTAGGCATTCTGTAATCTGTGGACTAACAGAGTGTTGATGAAACACAGAAAGTGCAGCGGGATTGAATACAACAGTCACCAAGCGCACTTTCCTCCATGGGAGTAATGTCTCAAACAGTCTACGATTTGATCGTTTCCTGAAAGACCAGTAGCAGTTTCCGATGCACATCCGGAGGCATTCTGTAATCTGTGGACATTCAAAGTGTTGATGAAACACAGAAATTGCATCGGGAGTAAATACAACAGTCACTATGCGCACTTTCCTCCATGGGAGTAATGTCTCAAACAGTTTACGCTCTTATCGTTACCTGGAAGCCCAGTGTAGTTTCCGATGCACACCTGGGCGCATTCTGTAATCTGTGGACTATCAGAGTGCTGATGAAACTTGCATAGGGATTGAATACAACAGTCACCATGCGCACTTTCCTCCATGGGAGTAATGACTCAAACAGTTTACGCTTTGATCGTTCCCTGGAAGACCAGAAGTAGTTTGCAATGCACATCTGGAGGAGTTCTGTAATCTGTAAACTATTAGAGTGTTGTCAAACACAGAAATTGCATCGGGATTGAATACAACAGTCACCATGTTCACTCTCCTCCATGGGAGTAATGTCTCATAGAGTTTACGCTCTTATCGTTCCCTGGAAGACCAGTAGTAGTTTTTGATGCACATCTGTGTGCATTCTGTAATGTGTGGACTATCAGAGTGTTGATGAAACACAGAAAGTGCAGCGGGATTGAATACAACAGTCAGCATGCGCTCTTTCCTCCATGGGAGTAATGACTCAAACAGTTTACTCTTTGATCGTTCCCTGCAAGACAACTAATAGCTTCCGATGCACATCTGGAAACTTCTGTAATCTGTGGACCTTCAAAGTGTTGATGAAACACAGAAATTGCATCGGGATTGAATACAACAGTCATCATGCGCATTTTCCCCCATGGGAGTAGTGTCTCAAACAGTTTACGCTTTGATCGTTACCTCTAAGACCAGTGTAGTTTCTGCTGCACATCTGGGGGCATTCTGTAATCTGTGGACTATCAGAGTGTTGATGAAACACAGAACTTGCATCGGGATTGAATACAACAGTCACCATGCGCACTTTCTTCCATGGGAGTAATGTCTTAAACAGTCTATGATTTGATCGTTCCCTGGAAGACCAGTAGTAGTTTCTGATGCACATCTGTAGGCATTCTGTAATCTGTGGACTAACAGAGTGTTGATGAAACACAGAAAGTGCAGCGGGATTGAATACAACAGTCACTATGCGCACTTTCCTCCATGGGAGTAATGTCTCAAACAGTTTACGCTTTTATCGTCACCTGGAAGACCAGTGTAGTTTCCGATGCACACCTGGGCGCATTCTGTAATCTGTGGACTATCAGAGTGCTGATGAAACACAGAAATTGCATAGGGATTGAATACAACAGTAACCATGCGCACTTTCCTCCATGGGAGTAATGACTCAAACAGTTTACGCTTTGATCGTTCCCTGGAAGACCAGTAGTAGTTTTCGATGCACATCTAGAGGCATTCTGTAATCTGTGGACTAACAGAGTGTTGATGAAACACAGAAAGTGCAGCGGGATTGAATACAACAGTCACCATGCGCACTTTCCTCCATGGGAGTAATGTCTCAAACAGTCTACGCTTTGATCGTTCCCTGCAAGACCAGTAGAAGTTTCCGATGCACATCTGGAGGCATTCTGTAATCTGTGGACCTTCAAAGTGTTGATGAAACACAGAAATTGCCTCGGGATTGAATACTACAGTCATCATGCGCATTTTCGTCCATGGGAGTAATGTCTCAAACAATTTACGCTTTTATCGTTCCCTGGAAGACTAGTATAGTTTCCGATGCACATCTAGAGGCATTCTTTAATCTGTAAACAATCAGAGTGTTGTTCAAACAGAGAAATTGCATCGGGATTGAATACAACAGTCACCATGCGCACTATCCTCCATGGGAGTAATGTCTCAAACAGTCTACGCTTTGATTGTTCCCTGGCAGACAAGTAGTAGTTTCCGATGCACATCTGGTGTCATTCTGTAACCTGTGGACTATCAGAGTGTTGATGAAACACAGAAATTGCATCGGGATAGAATACAACAGTCACCACGCGCACTTTCCTCCATGGGAGTAATGTCACAAACAGTTTACGCTTTGATCGTTCCCTGCAAGACCACTAGAAGTTTCCGATGCCCATCTGGAGGCAATCTGTAATCTGTGGACCTTCAAAGTGTTGATGAAACACAGAAATTACCGCAGGATTGAATACAACATTCATCATGCGCATTTTCCTCCATGGGAGTAATGTCTCAAACAGTCTACGCTTTGATCGTTCCCTTTAAGACCAGTAGTAGTTTCCGATGCACATCTGCTGTCATTCTGTAATCTGTGGACTATCAGAGTTTTGATGAAACACAGAAATTGCATCGGGATTGAATACAACTGTCACCATGTGCACTTTATTCCATCGGAGTAATGTCTCAAACAGTTTACGCTTTTATCGTTACCTCTAAGACCAGTGTAGATTCCGATGCACATCTGGGGGCACTCTGTAATCTGTTAACTATCAGAGTGTTGTTCAAACACAGAAATTGCAGCGGGATTGAATACAACAGTCACCATGCGCACTTTCTTCCATGGGAGTAATGTCTTAAACAGTCTATGATTTGATCGTTCCCTGGAAGACCAGTAGTAGTTTCTGATGCACATCTGTAGGCATTCTGTAATCTGTGGACTAACAGAGTGTTGATGAAACACAGAAAGTGCAGCGGGATTGAATACAACAGTCACCATGCACACTTTCCTCCATGGGAGTAATGTCTCAAACAGTCTACGCTTTGATCGTTTCCTGAAAGACCAGTAGCAGTTTCCAATGCACATCCGGAGGCATTCTGTAATCTGTGGACATTCAAAGTGTTGATGAAACACAGAAATTGCATCGGGAGTGAATACAACAGTCACTATGCGCACTTTCCTCCATGGGAGTAATGTCTCAAACAGTTTACGCTTTTATCGTTACCTGGAAGACCAGTGTAGTTTCCGATGCACACCTGGGCGCATTCTGTAATCTGTGGACTATCAGAGTGCTGATGAAACACAGAAATTGCATAGGGATTGAATACAACAGTCACCATGCGCACTTTCCTCCATGGGAGTAATGTCTCAAATGGTCTACGCTTTAATCGTTCCCTGCAAGATAACTAGTAGTTTCCGATGCACATCTCGAGGCATTCTGTAATCTGTGCACTTTCAAAGTGTTGATGAAACACAGATATTGCCTCGGGATTGAATACAACAGTCATCATGCGCATTTTCCCCCATGGGAGTAATGTCTCAAACAGTTTACGCTTTTATCGTTACCTCTAAGAACAGGGTAGTTTCCGATGCACATCTGGAGGCATTCTGTAATCTATGGACTAACAGAGTGGTGATGAAACACAGACTTTGCATCGGGATTGAATACAACAGTCACCATGTGCATTTTCCTCCAGTGGGAGTAATGTCTCAAACAGTTTACGCTTTTATCGTTACCTCTAAGACCAGTGTAGATTCCGATGCACATCTGGGGGCATTGTGTAATGTGTGGACTATCAGAGTGTTGATGAAACGCAGAAATTGCATCGGGATTGAATACAACATTCATCATGCGCATTTTCCTCCAATGGGAGTAATGTCTCAAACAGTCTACGCTTTGATCGTTACCTGGAAGACCAGAAGTAGTTTTTGATGCACATCTGGGTGCATTCTGTAATGTGTGGACTATCAGAGTGTTGATGAAACGCAGAAATTGCATCGGGATTGAATACAACAGTCACGATGCGCACTTTCCTCCATGGGAGTAATGTCTCAAACAGTTTACGCTTTGATCGTTCACTGGAAGACCAGTAGTAATTTCCGATGCACATCCGGGGGCTTTCTGTAATCTGTGGACTATCAGAGTGCTGATGAAGCACAGAAATTGCATCGGGATTGAATACAACAGTCACCATGCGCACTTTCTCCATGGGAGTAATGTCTCAAACAGTCTACGATTTGATCGTTCCCTGGCAAACAAGTAGTAGTTTCCGATGCACATCTGGTGTCATTCTGTAATCTGTGGACTATCAGAGTGTTGATGAAACACAGAAATTGCATCGGGATTGAATACAACAGTCACGATGCGCACTTTCCTCCATGGGAGTAATGTCTCAAACAGTTTACGCTTTGATCGTTCACTGGAAGACCAGTAGTAATTTCCGATGCACATCCGGGGGCTTTCTGTAATCTGTGGACTATCAGAGTGCTGATGAAGCACAGAAATTGCATCGGGATTGAATACAACAGTCACCATGCGCACTTTCTCCATGGGAGTAATGTCTCAAACAGTCTACGCTTTGATCGTTCCCTGCAAGACCACTAGAAGTTTCTGATGCACATCTGGAGGCATTCTGTAATCTGTGGACCTTCAAAGTGTTGATGAAACACAAAAATTGCCTCGGGAATGAATACAACATTCATCATGCGCATTTTCCTCCAATGGGAGTAATGTCTCAAACAGTCTACGCTTTGATCGTTACCTGGAAGACCAGAAGTAGTTTGCGATGCACATCTGGAGGCATTCTGTAATCTGTAAACTATTAGAGTGTTGTCAAACACAGAAATTGCATCGGGATTGAATACAACAGTCACCATGTTCACTTTCCTCCATGGGAGTAATGTCTCAAAGAGTTTACGCTATTATCGTTCCCTGGAAGACCAGTAGTAGTTTTTGATGCACATCTGGGTGCATTCTGTAATGTGTGGACTATCAGAGTGTTGATGAAACGCAGAAATTGCATCGGGATTGAATACAACAGTCACGATGCGCACTTTCCTCCATGGGAGTAATGTCTCAAACAGTTTACGCTTTGATCGTTCACTGGAAGACCAGTAGTAATTTCCGATGCACATCCGGGGGCTTTCTGTAATCTGTGGACTATCAGAGTGCTGATGAAGCACAGAAATTGCATCGGGATTGAATACAACAGTCACCATGCGCACTTTCTCCATGGGAGTAATGTCTCAAACAGTCTACGATTTGATCGTTCCCTGGCAAACAAGTAGTAGTTTCCGATGCACATCTGGTGTCATTCTGTAATCTGTGGACTATCAGAGTGTTGATGAAACACAGAAATTGCATCGGGATTGAATACAACAGTCACGATGCGCACTTTCCTCCATGGGAGTAATGTCTCAAACAGTTTACGCTTTGATCGTTCACTGGAAGACCAGTAGTAATTTCCGATGCACATCCGGGGGCTTTCTGTAATCTGTGGACTATCAGAGTGCTGATGAAGCACAGAAATTGCATCGGGATTGAATACAACAGTCACCATGCGCACTTTCTCCATGGGAGTAATGTCTCAAACAGTCTACGCTTTGATCGTTCCCTGCAAGACCACTAGAAGTTTCTGATGCACATCTGGAGGCATTCTGTAATCTGTGGACCTTCAAAGTGTTGATGAAACACAGAAATTGCCTCGGGATTGAATACAACAGTCATCATGCGCATTTTCCCCCATGGGAGTAATGTCTCAAACAGTTTACGCTTTTATCGTTCCCTGGAAGACTAGTATAGTTTCCGATGCACATCTAGAGGCATTCTTTAATCTGTAAACAATCAGAGTGTTGTTCAAACACAGAAATTGCATCGGGTTTGAATACAACAGTCACCATGCGCACTATCCTCCATGGGAGTAATGTCTCAAACAGTCTACGCTTTGATCTTTCCCTGGCAGACAAGTATTAGTTTTCGATGCACATCTGGTGTCATTCTGTAACCTGTGGACTATCAGAGTGTTGATGAAACACAGAAATTGCATCGGGATTGAATACAACAGTCACCACGCGCACTTTCCTCCATGGGAGTAATGTCTCAAACAGTTTACATTTTGATCGTTAACTGGAAGACCAGTAGTAATTTCCGATGCACATCCGGGGGCATTCTGTAATCTGTGGACTATCAGAGTGTTGATGAAACACAGAAATTGCATCAGGATTGAATACAACAGTCACCATGCGCACTTTCCTCCATGGGAGTAATGTCTCAAACAGTCTACGCTTTGGTCGTTCCCTGGAAGACCAGTAGTAGTTTCCGATGCACATTTGGGGGAATTCTGTAATGTGTGGACTATCAGAGTGTTAATAAAACACAGAAATTGCATCGGGATTAAATACAACAGACACCATGCGCACTTTCCTCCGTGGGAGTAATGTCTCAAAGAGTCTACGCTTTGATCGTTACCTGGAAGACCAGAAGTAGTTTGCGATGCACATCTGGAGGCATTCTGTAATCTGTGGACTAACAGAGTGTTGATGAAACACAGAAAGTGCAGCGGGATTGAATACAACAGTCACCATGCGCACTTTCCTCCATGTGAGTAATGTCTCAAACAGTCTACGCTTTGATCGTTCCCTGCAAGACCAGTAGAAGTATCTGATGCACATCTGGAGGCATTCTGTAATCTGTGGACTTTCAAAGTGTTGATGAAACACATAAATTGCCTCGGGATTGAATACTACAGTCATCATGCGCATTTTTGTCCATGGGAGTAATGACTCAAACAGTTTACGCTTTGATCGTTCCCTGGAAGACCAGTAGTAGTTTCCGATGCACATCTGGAGGCATTCTGTAATCTGTGGACTAACAGAGTGTTGATGAAACACAGAAAGAGCAGCGGGATTGAATACAACAGTCACCATGCGCACTTTCATCCATGGGAGTAATGTCTCAAACAGTCTACGCTTTGATCGTTCCCTGCAACACCAGTAGAAGTTTCCGATGCAAATCTGGAGGCATTCTGTAATCTGTGGACCTTCAAAGTGTTGATGAAACACAGAAATTGCCACGGGATTGAATACTACAGTCATCATGCGCATTTTACACCATGGGAGTAATGTCTCAAACAGTTTACGCTTTTATCGTTCCCTGGAAGGCCAGTATAGTTTCCGATGAACATCTGTTGGCATTCTGTAATCTGCGGACTATCAGAGTGTTGATGAAACACAGAAATTGCATCGGGATTGAATGCAACAGTCACCATGCGCACTTTGCTCCATGGGCGTGATGTCTCAAACAGTCTACGCTTTGATCGTTCCCTGCAAGACAACTAGGAGTTTCCGATGCACATCTGGAGGCATTCTGCAGTCTGTGGACCTTCAAAGTGTTGATGAAACACAGAAATTGCCTCGGGATTGAATACAACAGTCATCATGCGCATTTTCCCCCATGGGAGAAATGTCTCAAACAGTTTAAGCTTTTATCGTTCCCTGGAAGACTAGTATAGTTTCCGATGCACATCTAGAGGCATTCTTTAATCTGTAAACAATCAGAGTGTTGTTCAAACACAGAAATTGCATCGGGATTGAATACAACAGTCACCACGCGCACTTTCCTCCATGGGAGTAATGTCTCAAACAGTTTACATTTTGATCGTTAACTGGAAGACCAGTAGTAATTTCCGATGCACATCCGGGGGCATTCTGTAATCTGTGGACTATCAGAGTGTTGATGAAACACAGAAATTGCATCAGGATTGAATACAACAGTCACCATGCGCACTTTCCTCCATGGGAGTAATGTCACAAACAGTCTACGCTTTGATCGTTCCCTGCAAGACCACTAGAAGTTTCCGATGCCCATCTGGAGGCATTCTGTAATCTGTGGACCTTCAAAGTGTTGATGAAACACAGAAATTACCGCGGGATTGAATACAGCATTCATCATGCGCATTTTCCTCCATGGGAGTAATGTCTCAAACAGTCTACGCTTTGATCGTTCCCTACAAGGCCAGTAGTAGTTTCCGATGAACATCTGGAGGCATTCTGTAATCTGTTAACTATCAGAGTGTTGTTCAAACACAGAAATTGCATCGGGATTGAATACAACAGTCACCATGATCACTTTCCTCCATGGGAGTAATTTCTCAAACAGTTTACGCTTTGATCGTTCCCTGGAAGACCAGTAGTAGTTTTCGATGCACATCTGCGTGCATTCTGTAATGTGTGGACTATCAGAGTGTTGATGAATCACAGAAAGTGCAGCGGGATTGAATACAACAGTCACCATGCGCACTTTCCTCCATGGGAGTAATGACTCAAACAGTTTACGCTTTGATCGTTCCCTGGAAGACCAGTAGTATTTTCCGATGCACATCTGGTGTCATTCTGTAATCTGTGGACTATCAGAGTTTTGATGAAACACAGAAATTGCATCGGGAATGAATACAACAGTCACCATGTGCACTTTTCTCCATGGGAGTAATGTCTCAAACAGTTTACGCTTTTATCGTTACCTCTAAGACCAGTGTAGATTCCGATGCACATCTCGGGGCATTCTGTAATCTGTTAACTATCAGAGTGTTGTTCAAACACAGAAATTGCATCGGGATTGAATACAACAGTCACCATGACCACTTTCCTCCATGGGAGTAATTTCTCAAACAGTTTACGCTTTGATCGTTCCCTGGAAGACCAGTAGTAGTTTTTGATGCACATCTGGTGTCATTCTGTAATCTGTGGACTATCAGAGTTTTGATGAAACACAGAAATTGCCTCGGGATTGAATGCAACAGTCACCATGCGTACTTTCCTCCATGGGAGTAATGTCTCAAACAGTCTACGCTTTGATCGTTCCCTGGAAGATCAGTAGTAGTTTCCGATGCACATTTGGGGGCATTCTGTAATGTGTGGACTATCAGAGTGTTAATAAAACACAGAAATTGCATCGGGATTAAATACAACAGACACCATGCGCACTTTCCTCCGTGGGAGTAATGTCTCAAAGAGTTTACACTTTGATCGTTCCCTGGAAGACCAGTAGTAATTTCCGATGCACATCCGGGGGCATTCTGTAATCTGTGGACTATCAGAGTGTTGATGAAACACAGAAATTACATCGGGATTGAATACAACAGTCACCATGCGCACTTTCCTCCATGGGAGTAATATCTCAAACAGTCTACGCTTTTATCGTTGCCTGCAGGACCACTAGAAGTTTCCGATGCACATCTGGAGGCATTCTGTAATCTGTCCACTTTCAAAGTGTTGATGAAACACAGAAATTGCTTTGGGATTGAATACAACATTTACCATGCGCACTTTCCTCCATGGGAGTATTGTCTCAAACAGTCTACGCTTTGATCGTTAACTGGAAGACCAGTAGTAGTTTCCGATGCACATCTGGTGTCATTCTGTAATCTGTGGACTATCAGAGTGTTGATGAAACACAGAAATTGCATCGGGATTGAATTAAACAGTCACCATGAGCACTTTCCTCCATTGGAGTAATGTCTCAAACAGTTTACGCTTTGATCGTTCCCTGGAAGACCAGTAGTTGTTTCCGATGAGCATCTGGAGCCATTCTGTAATGTGTGGTCTATCAGAATGTTGATGAAACACAGAAATTGCATCGGGATTGAATACAACAGTCACCATGCGCACTTTCCTCCATGGGAGTAATGTCTCAAACAGTCTACGCTTTGATCGTTCCCTGCAACACCAGTAGAAGTTTCCGATGCAAATCTGGAGGCATTCTGTAATCTGTGGACCTTCAAAGTGTTGATGAAACACAGAAATTGCCTCGGGATTGAATACTACAGTCATCATGCGCATTTTCCACCATGGGAGTAATGTCTCAAACAGTTTACGCTTTTATCGTTCCCTGGAAGGCCAGTATAGTTTCCGATGAACATCTGTTGGCATTCTGTAATCTGCGGACTATCAGAGTGTTGATGAAACACAGAAATATCATCGGGATTGAATGCAACAGTCACCATGCGCACTTTGCTCCATGGGCGTGATGTCTCAAACAGTCTACGCTTTGATCGTTCCCTGCAAGACAACTAGTAGTTTCCGATGCACATCTGGAGGCATTCTGCAGTCTGTGGACCTTCAAAGTGTTGATGAAACACAGAAATTGCCTCGGGATTGAATACAACAGTCATCATGCGCATTTTCCCCCATGGGAGTAATGTCTCAAACAGTTTAAGCTTTTATCGTTCCCTGGAAGACTAGTATAGTTTCCGATGCACATCTAGAGGCATTCTTTAATCTGTAAACAATCAGAGTGTTGTTCAAACACAGAAATTGCATCGGGATTGAATACAACAGTCACCATGCGCACTATCCTCCATGGGAGTAATGTCTCAAACAGTCTACGCTTTGATCGTTCCCTGGCAGACAAGTACTAGGTTCCGATGCACATCTGGTGTCATTCTGTAACCTGTGGACTATCAGAGTGTTGATGAAACACAGAAATTGCATCGGGATTGAATACAACAGTCACCACGCGCACTTTCCTCCATGGGAGTAATGTCTCAAACAGTTTACATTTTGATCGTTAACTGGAAGACCAGTAGTAATTTCCGATGCACATCCGGGGGCATTCTGTAATCTGTGGACTATCAGAGTGTTGATGAAACACAGAAATTGCATCAGGATTGAATACAACAGTCACCATGCGCACTTTCCTCCATGGGAGTAATATCACAAACAGTCTACGCTTTGATCGTTCCCTGCAAGACCACTAGAAGTTTCCGATGCCCATCTGGAGGCATTCTGTAATATGTGGACCTTCAAAGTGTTGATGAAACACAGAAATTACCGCGGGATTGAATACAGCATTCATCATGCGCATTTTCCTCCATGGGAGTAATGTCTCAAACAGTCTACGCTTTGATCGTTCCCTACAAGGCCAGTAGTAGTTTCCGATGCACATCTGGAGGCATTCTGTAATCTGTTAACTATCAGAGTGTTGTTCAAACACAGAAATTGCATCGGGATTGAATACAACAGTCACCATGATCACTTTCCTCCATGGGAGTAATTTCTCAAACAGTTTACGCTTTGATCATTCCCTGGAAGACCAGTAGTAGTTTTCGATGCACATCTGCGTGCATTCTGTAATGTGTGGACTATCAGAGTGTTGATGAATCACAGAAAGTGCAGCGGGATTGAATACAACAGTCACCATGCGCACTTTCCTCCATGGGAGTAATGACTCAAACAGTTTCCGCTTTGATCGTTCCCTGGAAGACCAGTAGTATTTTCCGATGCACATCTGGTGTCATTCTGTAATCTGTGGACTATCAGAGTTTTGATGAAACACAGAAATTGCATCGGGAATGAATACAACAGTCACCATGTGCACTTTTCTCCATGGGAGTAATGTCTCAAACAGTTTACGCTTTTATCGTTACCTCTAAGACCAGTGTAGATTCCGATGCACATCTGGGGGCATTCTGTAATCTGTTAACTATCAGAGTGTTGTTCAAACACAGAAATTGCATCGGGATTGAATACAACAGTCACCATGATCACTTTCCTCCATGGGAGTAATTTCTCAAACAGTTTACGCTTTGATCGTTCCCTGGAAGACCAGTAGTAGTTTTTGATGCACATCTGGTGTCATTCAGTAATCTGTGGACTATCAGAGTGTTGATGAAACACAGAAATTGCATCGGGATTTAATATAACAGTCACCATGCGCACTTCCCTCCATGGGAGTAATGTCTCAAACAGTTTACGCTTTTATCGTTCCCTGCAAGACCAGTGTAGTTTCCGATGCACATCTATAGGCATTCTGTAATCTGCTGACCTTTAAAGTGTTAATGAAACACAGAAATTGCCTCGGGATTGAATGCAACAGTCACCATGCGTACTTTCCTCCATGGGAGTAATGTCTCAAACAGTCTACGCTTTGATCGTTCCCTGGAAGATCAGTAGTAGTTTCCGATGCACATTTGGGGGCATTCTGTAATGTGTGGACTATCAGAGTGTTAATAAACACAGAAATTGCATCGGGATTAAATACAACAGACACCATGCGCACTTTCCTCCGTGGGAGTAATGTCTCAAAGAGTTTACACTTTGATCGTTCCCTGGAAGACCAGTAGTAATTTCCGATGCACATCCGGGGGCATTCTGTAATCTGTGGACTATCAGAGTGTTGATGAAACACAGAAATTACATCGGGATTGAATACAACAGTCACCATGCGCACTTTCCTCCATGGGAGTAATATCTCAAACAGTCTACGCTTTGATCGTTGCCTGCAGGACCACTAGAAGTTTCCGATGCACATCTGGAGGCATTCTGTAATCTGTCCACTTTCAAAGTGTTGATGAAACACAGAAATTGCTTTGGGATTGAATACAACATTTACCATGCGCACTTTCCTCCATGGGAGTATTGTCTCAAACAGTCTACGCTTTGATCGTTAACTGGAAGACCAGTAGTAGTTTCCGATGCACATCTGGTGTCATTCTGTAATCTGTGGACTATCAGAGTGTTGATGAAACACAGAAATTACATCGGGATTGAATTAAACAGTCACCATGAGCACTTTCCTCCATTGGAGTAATGTCTCAAACAGTTTACGCTTTGATCGTTCCCTGGAAGACCAGTAGTTGTTTCCGATGAACATCTGGAGCCATTCTGTAATGTGTGGTCTATCAGAATGTTGATGAAACACAGAAATTGCATCGGGATTGAATACAACAGTCACCATGCGCACTTTCCTCCATGGGAGTAATGTCTCAAACAGTCTACGCTTTGATCGTTCCCTACAAGGCCAGTAGTAGTTTCGGATGCACATCTGGAGGCATTCTGTAATCTGTGGACTATCAGAGTGTTGATGAAACACGGAAATTGCATCCGGATTTAAACCACAGTCACCATGCACACTTTCCTCCATGGGAGTAATGTCTCAAACAGTCTACGCTTTGATCGTTCCCTACAAGGCCAGTAGTAGTTTCCGATGCACATCTGGAGGCATTCTGTAATCTGTGGACCTTCAAAGTTTGATGAAACAAGGAAATTGCCTCGGGATTGAATACAACAGTCATCATGCGAATTTTCCTCCGTGGGAGTAATGTCTCATACAGTCTACGCTTCGATCGTTCCCTGGAAGAACAGTAGTAGTTTCCGATGCACATCTGGGGGCATTTTGTAACCTGTGGACTATCTGAGTGTCGATGAAACACAGATATTGCATCAGGATTGAATACAACAGTCACCATGCGCACTTTCCTCCATGGGAGTAATGTCACAAACAGTCTACGCTTTGATCGTTCCCTGGAAGACCAGTAGTAGTTTCCGATGCACATCTGGGGACATTCTGTAATGTGTGGACTATCAGAGTGTTGTTGAAACACAGATATTGCACCGGGATTCAATACAACAGTCACCTTGAGCACTTTCCTCAATGGGGGTAATTTCTCTAACAGTCTACGATTTGATCGTTCCCTGAAAGACCAGTAGTAGTTTCCGATGCACATCTGGAGGCATTCTGTAATTTGTGGACCTTGAAAGTGTTGATGAAACACTGGAATTGCCGCGGGATTGAATACAACAGTCACCATGCGCACTTTCCTCCATGGGAGTAATGTCTCAAACAGTTTACGATTTGATCGTTCCCTGGAAGACCAGTAGTAGTTTTTGATGCACATCTGGTTGCATTGTGTAATGTGTGGACTATTGGAGTGTTGATGAAACACAGAAAGTGCAGCGGGATAGAATACAACAGTCACCATGCGCACTTTCCTCCATGGGAGTATTGTCTCAAACAGTCTACGCTTTGATCGTTCCCTGGAAGACCAGTAGTAGTTTCCGCTGCACATCTGGGGGCCTTCTGTAATCTGTGGACTATCAGAGTGTTGATGAAACACAGAAATTGCATCGGGATTGAATACAACAGTCACCATGCGCACTTTCTTCCATAGGAGTAATCTCTCAAAAAGTCTACGCTTTGATCGTTAACTGGAAGACCAGTAGTAGTTTCCGATGCACATCTGGTGTCATTCTGTAATCTGTGGACTATCAGAGTGTTGATGAAACACAGAAATTACCGCGGGATTGAATACAGCATTCATCATGCGCATTTTCCTCCATGGGAGTAATGTCTCAAACAGTCTACGCTTTAATCGTTCCCTACAAGGCCAGTAGTAGTTTCCGATGCACATCTGGAGGCATTCTGTAATCTGCTGACCTTTAAAGTGTTAATGAAACACAGAAATTGCCTCGGGATTGAATGCAACAGTCACCATGCGTACTTTCCTCCATGGGAGTAATGTCTCAAACAGTCTACGCTTTGATCGTTCCCTGGAAGACCATTAGTAGTTTCCAATGCACATTTGGGGGCATTCTGTAATGTGTGGACTATCAGAGTGGTAATAAAACACAGAAATTGCATCGGGATTAAATACAACAGACACCATGCGCACTTTCCTCCGTGGGAGTAATGTCTCAAAGAGTTTACACTTTGATCGTTCCCTGGAAGACCAGTAGTAATTTCCGATGCACATGCGGGGGCATTCTGTAATCTGTGGACTATCAGAGTGTTGATGAAACACAGAAATTACATCGGGATTGAATACAGCATTCATCATGCGCATTTTCCTCCATGGGAGTAATGTCTCAAACAGTTTACGATTTGATCGTTCCCTGGAAGACCAGTAGTAGTTTTTGATGCACATCTGGTTGCATTCTGTAATGTGTGGACTATTGGTGTGTTGATGAAACACAGAAAGTGCAGCGGGATTGAATACAACAGTCACCATGCGCACTTTCCTCCATGGGAGTAATGTCTCAAACAGTTTACGCTTTTATCGTTCCCTGCAATACCAGTGTAGTTTCCGATGCACATCTGGGGGCATTCTGTAATCTGTGGACTATCAGAGTGTTGTTGAAACACAGAAATTGCATCGGGATTGAATACAACAGTCACCATGCGCACTTTCCTCCATGGGAGTATTGTCTCAAACAGTCTACGCTTTGATCGTTCCCTGGAAGACCAGTAGTAGTTTCCGCTGCACATCTGGTGTCATTCTGTAATCTGTGGACTATCAGAGTGTTGATGAAACACAGAAATTGCATCGGGATTGAATACAACAGTCACCATGCGCACTTTCTTCCATGGGAGAAATCTCTCAAAAAGTCTACGCTTTGATCGTTAACTGGAAGACCAGTAGTAGTTTCCGATGCTCATCTGGTGTCATTCTGTAATCTGTGGACTATCAGAGTGTTGATGAAACACAGAAATTGCATCGGGATTGAATACAGCAGTCACCATGCGATTTTTCCTCCATTGGAGTAATGTCTCAAACAGTTTACGCTTTGATCGTTCCCTGGAAGACCAGTAGTTGTTTCCGATGAACATCTGGAGCCATTCTGTAGTGTGTAGTCTATCAGAATGTTGATGAAACACAGAAATTGCATCGGGATTGAATACAACAGTCACCATGCGCACTTTCCTCCATGGGAGTAATGTCTCAAACAGTCTACGCTTTGATCGTTCCCTACAAGGCCAGTAGTAGTTTCCGATGCACATCTGGAGGCATTCTGTAATCTGTGGACTATCAGAGTGTTGATGAAACACAGAAATTGCATCCGGATTTAAACCACAGTCACCATGCACACTTTCCTCCATGGGAGTAATGTCTCAAACAGTCTACGCTTTGATCGTTCCCTACAAGGCCAGTAGTAGTTTCCGATGCACATCTGGAGGCATTCTGGAATCTGTGGACCTTCAAAGTTTGATGAAACAAGGAAATTGCCTCGGGATTGAATACAACAGTCATCATGCTAATTTTCCTCCGTGGGAGTAATGTCTCAAACAGTCTACGCTTCGATCGTTCCCTGGAAGAACAGTAGTAGTTTCCGATGCACATCTGGGGGCATTTTGTAATCTGTGGAGTATCTGAGTGTCGATGAAACACAGATATTGCATCAGGATTGAATACAACAGTCACCATGCGCACTTTCCTCCATGGGAGTAATGTCACAAACAGTCTACGCTTTGATCGTTCCCTGGAAGACCAGTAGTAGTTTCCGATGCACATCTGGGGACATTCTGTAATGTGTGGACTATCAGAGTGTTGTTGAAACACAGATATTGCATCGGGATTCAATACAACAGTCACCTTGAGCGCTTTCCTCCATGGGGGTAATTTCTCTAACAGTCTACGATTTGATCGTTCACTGAAAGACCAGTAGTAGTTTCCGATGCACATCTGGAGGCATTCTGTAATTTGTGGACCTTGAAAGTGTTGATGAAACACTGGAAATGCCGCGGGATTGAATACAACAGTCACCATGCGCACTTTCCTCCATGGGAGTAATGTCTCAAACAGTTTACGATTTGATCGCTCCCTGGAAGACCAGTAGTAGTTTTTGATGTACATCTTTTTTGCATTGTGTAATGTGTGGACTATTGGAGTGTTGATGAAACACAGAAAATGCAGCGGGATTGAATACAACAGTCACCATGCGCACTTTCCTCCATGGGAGTATTGTCTCAAACAGTCTACGCTTTGATCGTTCCCTGGAAGACCAGTAGTAGTTTCCGCTGCACATCTGGTGTCATTCTGTAATCTGTGGACTATCAGAGTGTTGATGAAACACAGAAATTGCATCGGGATTGAATACAACAGTCACCATGCGCACTTTCTTCCATGGGAGTAATCTCTCAAAAAGTCTACGCTTTGATCGTTAACTGGAAGACCAGTAGTAATTTCCGATGCACATCTGGTGTCATTCTGTAATCTGTGGACTATCAGAGTGTTGATGAAACACAGAAATTGCATCGGGATTGAATACAACAGTCACCATGCGCACTTTCCTCCATGGGAGTAATGTCTCAAACAGTCTACGCTTTGATCGTTCCCTACAAGGCCATTAGTAGTTTCCGATGCACATCTGGAGGCATTCTGTAATCTGTGGACTATCAGAGTGTTGATGAAACACAGAAATTGCATCCGGATTTAAACCACAGTCACCATGCACACTTTCCTCCATGGGAGTAATGTCTCAAACAGTCTACGACTTGATCGTTCCCTACAAGGCCAGTAGTAGTTTCCGATGCACATCTGGAGGCATTCTGTAATCTGTGGACCTTCAAAGTTTGATGAAACAAGGAAATTGCCTCAGGATTGAATACAACAGTCATCATGCGAATTTTCCTCCGTGGGAGTAATGTCTCAAACAGTCTACGCTTCGATCGTTCCCTGGAAGAACAGTAGTAGTTTCCGATGCACATCTGGGGGCATTTTGTAATCTGTGGACTATCTGAGTGTCGATGAAACACAGATATTGCATCAGGATTGAATACAACAGTCACCATGCGCCCTTTCCTCCATGGGAGTAATGTCACAAACAGCCTACGCTTTGATCGTTCCCTGGAAGACCAGTAGTAGTTTCCGATGCACATCTGGGGACATTCTGTAATGTGTCGACTATCAGAGTGTTGTTGAAACACAGATATTGCACCGGGATTCAATACAACAGTCACCTTGAGCACTTTCCTCCATGGGAGTAATGATTCTAACAGTCTACGATTTGATCGTTCCCTGAAAGACCAGTAGTATTTTCCGATGCACATCTGGTGTTATTCTGTAATCTGTGGACTATCAGAGTGTTGATGAAACACAGAAATTGCATCGGGATTGAATACAACAGTCACCATGCGCACTTTCCTCCATGGGAGTAATGTCTAAAACAGTTTACGCTTTGATCGTTCCCTGGAAGACCTGTAGTTGTTTCCGATGAACATCTGGGGCCATTCTGTAATGTGTGGTCTATCAGAATGTTGATGAAACACAGAAATTGCATCGGGATTGAATACAACAGTCACCATGCGCACCTTCCTCCATGGGAGTAATGTCTCAAACAGTCTACGCTTTGATCGTTCCCTACAAGGCCATTAGTAGTTTCCGATGCACATCTGGAGGCATTCTGTAATCTGTGGACTATCAGAGTGTTGATGAAACACAGAAATTGCATCCGGATTTAAACCACAGTCACCATGCACACTTTCCTCCATGGGAGTAATGTCTCAAACAGTCTACGACTTGATCGTTCCCTACAAGGCAAGTAGTAGTTTCCGATGCACATCTGGAGACATTCTGTAATCTGTGGACCTTCAAAGTTTGATGAAACAAGGAAATTGCCTCAGGATTGAATACAACAGTCATCATGCGAATTTTCCTCCGTGCTAGTAATGTCTCAAACAGTCTACGCTTCGATCGTTCCCTGGAAGAACAGTAGTAGTTTCCGATGCACATCTGGGCGCATTTTGTAATCTGTGGACTATCTGAGTGTCGATGAAACACAGATATTGCATCAGGATTGAATACAACAGTCACCATGCGCCCTTTCCTCCATGGGAGTAATGTCACAAACAGCCTACGCTTTGATCGTTCCCTGGAAGACCAGTAGTAGTTTCCGATGCACATCTGGGGACATTCTGTAATGTGTCGACTATCAGAGTGTTGTTGAAACACAGATATTGCACCGGGATTCAATACAACAGTCACCTTGAGCACTTTCCTCCATGGGAGTAATGATTCTAACAGACTACGATTTGATCGTTCCCTGAAAGACCAGTAGTAGTTTCCGATGCACATCTGGAGGCATTCTGTAATTTGTGGACCTTCAATGTGTTGATGAAACACAGGAATTGCCCCGGGATTGAATACAACAGTCACCATGCGCACTTTCCTCCATGGGAGTAATGTCTCAAACAGTCAACGGTTTGATCGTTCCCTGGAAGACCAGTAGTAGTTTCCGATGCGCATCTCGAGGCATTCTTAATCTGTGGACCTTAAAAGTGTAGATGAAACACAGAAATTGCATCGGGATTGAATACAACAGTCACCATGGGAGTAATGTCACAAACAGTCTACGCTTTGATCGTTCCCTGGTAGACCAGTAGTAGTTTCCGATGCACATCTGGGGACATTCTGTTACGTGTGGACTATCGGAGTGTCGATGTAACACAGAAATTGCATCAGGATTGAATACAACAGTCACCATGCGCACTTTCCTCCAAGGGAGTAATGTCTCAAACAGTTTACGCTTTGATCGTTCCCTGGAAGACCAGTGTAGTTTCCGATGCACATCTGGGGGCATTCTGTAATGTGTGGACTATCAGAGTGTTGATGAAATACAGAAATTGCATTGGGGATTGAATACAACAGTCACCATGCGCACTTTCCTCCATGGGAGTAATGTCTAAAACAGTCTACGATTTGAAAATTTCCCTGAAGACCAGTAGTAGTTTCCGATGCACATCTGGAGGCATTCTGTAATCTTTGGACCTTCAAAGTGTTGTTGAAACACAGAAATTGCACCGGGATTCAATACAACAGTCACCATGAGCACTTTCCTCCATGGGAGTAATGTCTCTTAACAGTCTACGATTTGATCGTTCCCTGGAAGACCAGTAGTAGTTTCCGATGCACATCTGGAGGCATTCTAGAATCTGTGGACTATCAGAGTGTTGTTGAAACACATAAATTGCATCGGCATTGAAGACAACAGTCACCATGCGCACTTTCCTCCATGGGAGTAATGTCTCAAACTGTCTACGCTTTGATCGTTTCCTGGAAGACCAGTAGTAGTTTCCGATGCACATCTGGAGGCATTCTTAATCTGTCGACCTTCAAAGTGTAGATGAAACACAGAAATTGCATCGGGATTGAATACAACAGCCACCATGCGCACTTTCCTCCATGGGAGTAATGTCACAAACAGTCTACGCTTTGATCGTTCCCTGGAAGACCAGTAGTAGTTACCTATGCACATCTGGGGACATTCTGTAATGTTTGGACTATCAGAGTGTCGAAGTATTACAGAAATTGCATCAGGATTGAATACAACAGTCACGATGCGCACTTTCCTCCGAGGGAGTAATGTCTCAAACAGTTTACGCTTTGATCGTTCCCTGGAAGACCAGTAGTATTTTCCGATGCACATCTGGGGGCATTCCGTAATGTGTGGACTATCAGTGTGTTGATGAAACACAGAAATTGCATCGGGATTGAATACAACAGTCAACATGCGCACTTTCCTCCATGGGTGTAATGTCACAAACAGTCTACGCTTTGATCGTTCCCTGGAAGACCAGTAGTAGTTTCCGATGCACATCTGGAGGCATTCTGTAATGTGTATACTATTTGAGTGTTGATGAAACACAGAAATTACATCGGGATTGAATACAACAGTCACCATGCGCAGTTTCCTCCATGGGAGTAATGTCTCAAACAGTCAACGATTTGATCGTTCCCTGGAAGACAAGTAGTAGTTTCCGATGCACATCTGGGGGCATTCTGTAATCTGTGGACTATCAGAGTGTTGATGAAACACATAAATTGCATCGGGATTGAATACAATAGTCACCATGCGCACTTTCCTCCATGGGAGTAATGTCTCAAACAGTCTACGCTTTGATCGTACCCTGCAAGACCACTAGTAGTTTCCGATGCACATCTGGAGGCATTCTGTAATCTGTGGACCTTCAAAGTGTTGATGAAACACAGAAATTGAATCGGGATTGAATACATCAGTCATCATGCGCACTTTCCTCCATGGGAGTAATGTCTCAAACTGTCTACGTTTTGCTCGTTTCCTGGAAGACCAGTAGTAGTTTCCGATGCACATGTGGAGGCATTCTGTAATCTGTGGACAATCAGAGTGTTGATGAAACACAGATGTTGCATCGGGATTGAATACAACAGTCACTATGGGTACATTCCTCCATAGGAGTAATGTCTCAAAGAGTTTACGGTTTGATCGTTTCCTGGAAGACCAGTAGCAGTTTGCGATGCACATCTGAGGACATTCTGTTATGTGTGGACTATCAGAGTGTCGATGAAACACAGAAATTACATCAGGATTGAATACAACAGTCACCATGCGCACTTTCCTCCAAGGGAGTAATGTCTCAAACCGTTTAGGCTTTGATCGTTCCCTGGAAGACCAGTAGTAGTTTCCGATGCACATCTGTGGGCATTCTGTAATGTGTGGACTATATGAGTGCTACTGAAACACAGAAATTGCATCGGGATTGAATACAACAGTCACCATGCGCACTTTCCTACATGGGAGTAATGTCACAAACAGTCAACGCTTTGATCGTTCCCTGGAAGAGCAGTAGTAGTTTCCGATGCACATCTGGAGGCATTCTGTAATCTGTATACTATCAGAGTGTTGATGAAACACAGAAATTGCATCGGGATTGAATACAACAGTCACCATGCGCACTTTCCTCCATGGGAGTAATGTCTCAAACAGTCTACGTTTGATCGTTCCCTGCAAGACCAGTAGTAGTTTCCGATGCACATCTGGAGGCATTCTGTAATCTGTGGACCTTCAATGTGTTGATGAAACACAGAAATTGACTCCGGATTGAATACAACAGTCACCATGCGCACTTCCCTCCATGGGAGTAATGTCTCAAAATGTCTACGGTTTTCTCGTTTCCTGGAAGACCAGTAGTAGTTTCCGATGCACATGTGGAGGCATTCTGTAATCTGTGGACAATCAGAGTGTTGATGAAACACAGATATTGCGTCGGTATTGAATACAACAGTCACGATGGGCACTTTCCTCCATGGGAGTAATGTCTCAAACAGTTTACGCTTTGATCGTTTCCCGGGAGACCAGTAGCAGTTTGCGATGCACGTCTGGGGACATTCTGGTATGTGTGGACTATCAGAGTGTCGATGAAACACAGAAATTACATCAGGATTGAATACAACAGTCACCATGCGCACTTTCCTGAATGGGAGTACTGCCTCAAACAGTCAACGATTTGATCTTTCCCTGGAAGACAAGTAGTAGTTTCCGATGCACATCTGGGGGCATTCTGTAATCTGTGGACTATCAGAGTGTTGATGTAACACAGAAATTGCATCGGGATTGAATACAACAGTCACCATGCGCACTTTCCTCCATGGGAGTAATGTCTCAAACAGTTTACGCTTTGATCGTTTCCTGGAAGACCAGTAGCAGTTTGCGATGCACATCTAGGGACATTCTGTTATGTGTGGACTATCAGAGTGTTGATGAAACACAGAAATTGCATCGGGATTGAATATAACAGTCACCATGCGCACTTTCCTCCATGGGAGTAATGTCTCAAACAGTCTACGCTTCGATCGTTCCCTGCAAGACCAGTAGTAGTTTCCGATGCACATCTGGTGTCATTCTGTAATCTCTTGACCTTCAAAGTGTTGATGAAACACAGATATTGCATCGGGATTGAATACAACTGTCACCAAGCGCAGTTTCCTCCATGGGAGTAATGTCTCAAATTGTTTACGCTTTGATCGTTTCCTGGAAGACCAGTAGTAGTTTCCGATGGACATCTGGAGGCATTCTGTAATCTGTGGACTAAAAGAGTGTTGATGAAAAACAGAAATTACATCAGGATTGAAAACAACAGTCACCATGCACACTTTAGTCAAAGGGAGTAATGGTTCAAACAGTTTAGGCTTTGATCGTTCCCTGGAAGACCAGTAGTAGTTTCCGATGCACATCTGTGGGCATTCTGTAATGTGTGGACTATCTGAGTGTTTATGAAACACAGAAATTTCATCGGGATTGAATACAACAGTCACCATGCGAATTTTCCTCCATGGGAGTAATGTCTCAAACAGTCTACGCTTTGATCGTTCCCTGCAAGACGAGTAGTAGTTTCCGACGCACATCTGGAGGAATTCTGTAATCTTTGGACCTTCAAAGTGTTGATGAAATACAGAAATTACATCGGGATTGAATACAACAGTCACCATGCGCAGTTTCCTCCATGTGACTAATGTCTCAAACAGTCTACGCTTTGATCGTTCCCTGGAAGACCAGTAGTAGTTTCCGATGCACATGTGGAGGCATTCTGTAATCTGTGGACCTTCAAAGTGTTGATGAAACACAAAAATATTATCCGGATTGAATACAACAGTCACCATGCACACTTTCCTCCATGGGAGTAATGTCACAAACAGTCTACGCTTTGATCGTTCCCTGGAAGACAAGTAGTAGTTTCCGATGCACATCTGGTGTCATTCTGTAATCTGTGGACTCTCAGAGTGTTGATGAAACACAGAAATTGCATAGGGAATGAATACAACAGTCACCATGCGCACTTTCCTCCATGGGAGTAATGACTCAAACAGTTTACGCTTTGATCGTTCCCTGGAAGACCAGTAGCAGTTTCCGAAGCACATCTGGGGGCATTCTGTAATCTGTGGACTATCTGAGTGTTGATGAAACACAGAAATTGCCTCGGGATTGAATACAACAGTCATCATGCGCATTTTCCTCCATGGGAGTAATGTCTCAAACAGTCTACGCTTCGATCGTTCCCTTTATGACCAGTAGTAGTTTCCGATGCACATGTGGGTGCATTCTGTAATGTGTGGACTATCAGAGTGTTGATGAAACACAGAAAGTGCATCGGGATTGAATACAACAGTCACCATGCGCACTTTCCTCCATGGCAATAATGTCTCAACAGTCAACGCTTTGATCGTTGCCTGGAAGACAAGTAGTAGTTTCCGATGCACATCTGGTGTCATGCTGTAATCTGTGGACTATCAGAGTGTTGATGAAACACAGAAATTGCATAGGGATTGAATACAACAGTCACCATGCGCACCTTCCTCCATGGGAGTAATGAGTCAAACAGTTTACACTTTGATCGTTCCCTGGAAGAGCAATAGTAGTTACCGAAGCACATCTGGGGGCATTCTGTAATCTGTGGACTATCAGAGTGTTGATGAAACACAGAAATTGCAACGGGATTGAACACAACAGTCACCATGCGCACTTCCCTCCATGGGAGTATTGTCTCAAACAGTTAGGCTTTTAGGTTCCCTGGAAGGTCAGTATAGTTTCCGATGCACATCTGGGGGCATCCTGTAATCTGTGGACTATCAGAGTGTTGATGTAACACAGAAATTGCATCGGGATTGAATACAACAGTCACAATGCGCACTTTCCTCCATGGGAGTAATGTCTCAAACAGTATAGGCTTTGATCGTTCCCTGGAATACCAGTAGTAGTTTCCGATGCACACCTGGGGACATTCTGTAATGTGTGGACTATCAGAGTGTCGATGAAACACAGAATTTGCATCAGGATTGAATACAACATTCACCATACACACTTACCTCCAAGGGAGTAATGTCTCAAACAGTTTACGCTTTGATCGTTCCCTGGAAGACCAGTAGTAGTTTCCGATGCACATCTGTGGGCATTCTGTAGTGTGTGGACTATCTGAGTGTTGATGAAACACAGAAATTGCATCGGGATTGAATACAACAGTCACCATGCGCACTTTCCTCCATGGGAGTAATATCTCAAAGAGTCTACGCTTCGATCGTTCCCTGCAAGACCAGTAGTAGTTTCCGAAGCACATCTGGAGGCATTCCGTAATCTGCGGACCTTCAATGTGTTGATGAAACACAGAAATTGCATCGGGATTGAATACAACAGTCACGATGCGCAGTTTCCTCCATGGGAGTAATGTCCCAAACAGTCTACGCTTTGATCGTTCCCTGGAAGACCAGTAGTAGTTTCCGATGCACAACTGGAGGCATTCTGTAAACTATGGACTATCAGAGTGTTGATGAAACACAGAAAATGCATCGGGACTGAATACGACAGTCTCCACGCGCACATTCCTCCATGGGAGTAATGTCTCAAACAGTTTACGCTTTTGATCGTTCCCTGGAAGACCAATAGTAGTTTCCGATGCACATCTGAGGGCATGCTGTAATGTGTGGACTATCAGTGTGTTGATGAAACACAGAAATTGCAACGGGATTGAATACAACATTCACCATGCGCACTTTCCTCCATGGGAGTAATGTCTCAAACAGTCTACGCTTTGATCGTTCCCTGCAAGACCAGCAGCAGGTTCCGATGCACATCTGGAGGTATTCTGTACTCTGTGGACCTTCAAAGTGTTGATGAAACACTGGAGTTGCCTCGGGATTGAATACAACAGTCGCCATGCGCACTTTTCTCCATGGGAGTAATGTCTCAAACAGTCAACGCTTTAATCGTTCCCTGGAAGACAAGTAGTAGTTTCCGATGCACATCTGGTGTCATTCTGTAATCTGTGGACTCTCAGAGTGTTGATGAAACACAGAAATTGCATAGGGATTGAATACAACAGTCACCATGCGCACTTTCCTCCATGGGAGTAATGACTAAAACAGTTTACGCTTTGATCGTTCCCTTTAAGACCAGTAGAAGTTTCCGATGCACATCTGGGGGCATTCTGTAATCTGTGGACTATCAGAGTGTTGATGAAACACAGAAATTGCATCGGGATTGAATACAACAGTCACTTTGCGCACTTTCCTCCATGGGAGTAATGTCTCAAACAGTTTACGCTTTGATCGTTCCCTGGAAGACCAGTAGCAGTTTCCGAAGCACATCTGGGGGCATTCTGTAATGTGTGGACTATCAGAGTGTTCATGAAACACAGAAATTGCATCGGGATTGAATACAACAGTCACCATGCCCACTTTCCTCCATGGGAGTAACGTCTCAAACAGTCTACGCTTTGATCGTTCCCTGGAAGACAAGCAGTAGTTTCCGATGCACATCTGGTGTCATTCTGTAATCTGTGGACTATCAGAGTGTTGATGAAACACAGAAATTGCATAGGAATTGAATACAACAGTCACCATGCGCACTTTCCTCCATGGGAGTAATGACTCAAACAGTTTACGATTTGATCGTTCCCTGGAAGACCAGTAGTAGTTTAATAAGCACATCTGGGGGCATTCTGTAATCTGTGGACTATCTGAGTGTTGATGAAACACATAAATTGCATCGGGATTGAACAAAACAGTCACCATGCGCACTTTCCTCCATGGGAGTAACGTCTCAAACAGTCTACGCTTTGATCGTTCCCTGCAAGACCACTAGTAGTTTCCGATGCACATCTGGAGGCATTCTGCAATCTGTGGACCTTCAAAGTGTTGGTGAAACACAGAAATTGCCTCGGGATTGAATACAACAGTCATCATGCGCATTTTCCTCCATGGGAGTAATGTCTCAAACAGTCTACGTTTTGATCGTTCCCTTTAAGACCAGTAGAAGTTTCCGATGCACATCTGGGTGCATTCTGTAATGTGTGGACTATCAGAGTGTTGATGAAACACAGGAAGTGCATCGGGATTGAATACAACAGTCACCATGCGCACTTTCCTCCATGGGAGTAATGTGTCAAACAGTTAGGCTTTAATGTTTCCCTGGAAGGCCAGTATAGTTTCCGATGCACATCTGGGGGCATTCTATAATCTGTGGTCTATCAGAGTGTTAATCTAACACAGAAATTGCATCGGGATTGAATAGAACAGTCACCATGCGCACTTTCCTCCATGGGAGTAAAGTCTCAAACAGTCTACGCTTTGATCGTTCCCTGCACGATCACTAGTAGTTTCCGACGCACATCTGGAGGCATTCTGGAATCTGTGGACCTTTAAAGTGTTGTTGAAACACTCAACTTGCCTCGCTATTGAATACAACAGTCACCATGCGAACTTTCCTCCATGAGAGTAATGTCTCAAACAGTCTACGCTTTGATCGTTCCCTGAAAGACCAGTAGTAGTTTCCGATGCACATCTGGTGTCATTCTGTAATCTGTGGACTATCAGATTTTTGATGAAACGCAGAAATTGCATCGGGATTGAATACAACATTCACCATGCGAACTTTCCTCCATGGGAGTAATGTCTCAAACAGTTTACAATTTGATCGTTCCCTGGAAGACCAATAGTAGTTACCGAAGCACATCTGGGGGCATTCTGTAAACTGTGGACTATCAGAGTGTTGATGAAACACAGAAATTGCATCGGGATTGAACACAACAGTCACCATGCGCTCTTTCCGCCATGGGAGTAATGTCTCAAACAGTCTACGCTTTGATCGTTCCCTTTAATACCAGTAGTAGTTTCCGATGCACATCTGGGTGCATACAGTAATGCGTGGACTATCAGAGTGTTGATGAAACACAGAAGGTGCATCGGGATTGAATACAACAGTCACCCTGCGCACTTCCCTCCATGGGAGTAATGTCTCAAACAGTTAGGCTTTTATGGTTCCCTGGAAGGCCAGTATAGTTTCCGATGCACATCTGGGGGCATTCTGTAATCTGTGGACTATCAGAGTGTTGATGTAACACAGAAATTGCATCGGGATTGAATACAACAGTCACCATGCGCACTTTCCTCCATGGGATTAATGTCTCAAACAGTCTACGCTTTGATCGTTCCCTGCAAGATCACTAGTAGTTTCCGATGCACATCTGGAGGCATTCTGTAATCTGTGGACCTTTAAAGTGTAGATGAAACACAGAGATTGCCTCGGGATTGAATACAACAGTCACCATGCGCACTTTCCTCCATGAGAATAATGTCTCAAACAGTCTACGCTTTGATCGTTCCCTGGAAGACCAGTAGTAGTTTCTGATGCACATCTGGTGTCATTCTGTAATCTGTGGACTATCAGAGTGTTGATGAAACACAGAAATTGCATCGGGATTGAATACAACAGCCATCATGCACACTTTCCTCCATGGGAGTAATGTCTCAAACAGTTTACGCTTTGATCGTTCCCTGCAAGACCAGTAGTAGTTTCCGATGCACATCTGGAAGCATTCTGTAATCTGTAGACCTTCAAAGTATTGATGAAACACAGGAATTAACGCGGGATTGAATACAACAGTCACAATGCGCACTTTCCTCCATGGGAGTAATGTCTCAAACAGTCTACGCTTTGATCGTTCCCTGCATGATCACTAGTAGTTTCCGACGCACATCTGGAGGCATTCTGGAATCTGTGGACCTTTAAAGTGTTGTTGAAACACTCAACTTGCCTCGCTATTGAATACAACAGTCACCATGCGAACTTTCCTCCATGAGAGTAATGTCTCAAACAGTCTACGCTTTGATCATTCCCTGAAAGACCAGTAGTAGTTTCCGATGCACATCTGGTGTCATTCTGTAATCTGTGGACTATCAGATTTTTGATGAAACGCAGAAATTGCATCGGGATTGAATACAACATTCACCATGCGAACTTTCCTCCATGGGAGTAATGTCTCAAACAGTTTACAATTTGATCGTTCCCTGGAAGACCAATAGTAGTTACCGAAGCACATCTGGGGGCATTATGTAATCTGTGGACTATCAGAGTGTTGATGAAACACAGAAATTGCATCGGGATTGAACACAACAGTCACCCTGCGCACTTCCCTCCATGGGAGTAATGTCTCAAACAGTTAGGCTTTTATGGTTCCCTGGAAGGCCAGTATAGTTTCCGATGCACATCTGGGGGCATTCTGTAATCTGTGGACTATCAGAGTGTTGATGTAACACAGAAATTGCATCGGGATTGAATACAACAGTCACCATGAACACTTTTCTCCATGGGATTAATGTCTCAAACAGTCTACGCTTTGATCGTTCCCTGCAAGATCACTAGTAGTTTCCGATGCACATCTGGAGGCATTCTGTAATCTGTGGACCTTTAAAGTGTAGATGAAACACAGAGATTGCCTCGGGATTGAATACAACAGTCACCATGCGCACTTTCCTCCATGAGAATAATGTCTCAAACAGTCTACGCTTTGATCGTTCCCTGGAAGACCAGTAGTAGTTTCTGATGCACATCTGGTGTCATTCTGTAATCTGTGGACTATCAGAGTGTTGATGAAACACAGAAATTGCATCGGGATTGAATACAACAGTCATCATGCACACTTGCCTCCATGGGAGTAATGTCTCAAACAGTTTACGCTTTGATCGTTCCCTGCAAGACCAGTAGTAGTTTCCGATGCTCATCTGGGGGCATTCTGTAATCTGTGTACCTTCAAAGTGTTGATGAATCACAGAAATTGCTTCGGGATTGAGTACAACTGTCATCATGTGCATTTTCCTCCATGGGAGTAATGTCTCAAACAGTCTACGATTTGATCGTTCCCTGGAAGACCAGTAGTAGTTTCCAATGCACATCTGGAGGCATTCTGTAATCTGTAAACTATCAGAGTGTTGTTCAAACACAGAAATTGCGTCGGGATTGAATACAACAGTCACCATGAGCACTTTCCTCCATGGGAGTAATGTCTCTAACAGTCTACGCTTTGATCGTTCCCTCAAGACCAGTAGTAGGTTCCGATGCACATGTGGAATCATTCTGTAATCTGTGGACCTTCAAAGTGTTGATGAAACACAGAAATTTCCGCCGGATTGAATACAACAGTCACCATGCGCACTTTCCTCCATGAGAGTAATGTCTCAAACAGTCTACGCTTTGATCGTTCCCTGCGAGACCAGTAGTAGTTTCCGATGCACATCTGGAGGCATTCTGTACTCTGTGGACCTTCAAAGTATTGATGAAACACTGGAATTGCCTCGGGATGGAATACAACAGTCACCATGCGCACTTTCCTCCATGGGAGTAATGTCTCAAGCAGTTTACGCTTTTATCGTTCCCTGCAAGACCAGTGTAGTTTCCGATTCACATCTGGGGGCATTCTGTAATCTGTGGACTATCAGAGTGTTGATGAAACACAGAAATTGCATCGGGATTGAACACAACAGTCACCATGCGCACTTTCCTCCATGGGAGTAATGTCTCAAACAGTCTACGCTTCTATCGTTCCCTGCAAGACCAGTAGTAGTTTCCGATGCACATCTGGAGGCATTCTGTAATCTGTGGACCTTCAATGTGTTGATGAAACATAGAAATTACATCGGGATTGAATACAACAGTCACCATGCGCAGTTTCCTCCATGGGAGTAATGTCTCAAACAGTCTACGCTTTGATCGTTCCCTGGAAGACCAGTAGCAATTTCCGATGCACATCTGGGGCATTCTGTAATGTGTGGACTATCGGAGTGTGGATGAAACACAAAAATTTCATCGGGATTGAATACAACAGTCACCATGCGCACTTTCCTCCATGGGAGTAATGTCACAAACAGTCTACGCTTTGATCGTTCCCTGGAAGACCAGTAGTAGTATCCGATGCACATCTGGGGGCATTCTGTAATGTGTGGACTATCAGTGTGTTGATGAAACACAGAAATTGCATCGGGATTGAATACAACATTCACCATGCGCACTTTCCTACATGGGAGTAATGTCTCAAACAATCTACGCTTTGATCGTTCCCATCAAGACCAGTAGTAGTTTCCGATGCACATCTGGAGGTATTCTGTACTCTGTGGACCTTCAAAGTGTTGATGAAACACTGTAGTTGCCTCGGGATTGAATAAAAAGAGTCACCATGCGCACTTTTCTCCCTGGGAGTAATGTCTCAATCAGTCAACGCTTTAATCGTTCCCTGGAAGACAAGTAGTAGTTTCCGATGCACATCTGGTGTCATTCTGTAATCTGTGGACTCTCAGAGTGTTGATGAAACACAGAAATTGCATAGGGAATGAATACAACAGTCACCATGCGCACTTTCCTCCATGGGAGTAATGACTCAAACAGTTTACGCTTTGATCGTTCCCTGGAAGGCCAGTAGTAGTTTCCGAAGCACATCTGGGGGCATTCTGTAATCTGTGGACTATCTGAGTGTTGATGAAACACAGAAATTGCCTCGGGATTGAATACAACAGTCATCATGCGCATTTTCCTCCATGGGAGTAATGTCTCAAACAGTCTACGCTTCGATCGTTCCCTTTATGACCAGTAGTAGTTTCCGATGCACATGTGGGTGCATTCTGTAATGTGTGGACTATCAGAGTGTTGATGAAACACAGAAAGTGCATCGGGATTGAATACATCAGTCACCATGCGCACTTTCCTCCATGGGAGTAATGTCTCAAACAGTTAGGCTTTTATGGTTCCCTGAAAGGCCAGTATAGTTTCCGATGCACATCTGGGGGCATTCTATAATCTGTGGACTATCAGAGTGTTGATGAAACACAGAAAGTGCATCGGGATTGAATACATCAGTCACCATGCGCACTTCCCTCCATGGGAGTATTGTCTCAAACAGTTAGGCTTTTAGGTTCCCTGGAAGGTCAGTATAGTTTCCGATGCACATCTGGGGGCATTCTGTAATCTGTGGACTATCAGAGTGTTGATGTATCACAGAAATTGCATCGGGATTGAATACAACAGTCACCATGCGCACTTTCCTCCATGGGAGTAATGTCTCAAACAGTATACGCTTTGATCGTTCCCTGGAATACCAGTAGTAGTTTCCGATGCACACCTGGGGACATTCTGTAATGTGTGGACTATCAGAGTGTCGATGAAACACAGAATTTGCATCAGGATTGAATACAACATTCACCATACACACTTACCTCGAAGGGAGTAATGTCTCAAAGCGTCTACGCTTCGATCGTTCCCTGCAAGACCAGTAGTAGTTTCCGAAGCACATCTGGAGGCATTCCGTAACCTGCGGACCTTCAATGTGTTGATGAAACACAGAAATTACATCGGGATTGAATACAACAGTCACCATGCGCAGTTTCCTCCATGGGAGTAATGTCCCAAACAGTCTACGCTTTGATCGTTCCCTGGAAGACCAGTAGTAGTTTCCGATGCACATCTGGAGGCATTCTGTAAACTATGGACTATCAGAGTGTTGATGAAACACAGAAAATGCATCGGGACTGAATACGACAGTCTCCACGCGCACATTCCTCCATGGGAGTAATGTCTCAAACAGTTTACGCTTTTGATCGTTCCCTGGAAGACCAGTAGTAGTTTCCGGTGCAAATCTGAGGACATGCTGTAATGTGTGGACTATCAGTGTGTTGATGAAATACAGAAATTGCAACGGGATTGAATACAACATTCACCATGCGCACTTTCCTCCATGGGAGTAATGTCTCAAACAGTCTACGCTTTGATCGTTCCCTGCAAGACCAGTAGCAGGTTCCGATGCACATCTGGAGGCATTCTGTAATCTGTGGACCTTCTAAGTGTTGATGAACACAGAAATTGCCACCGGATTGAATACAAAATTCACCATGCGCACTTTCCTCCATTGGAGTAATGTCTCAAACAGTCTACGCTTTGATCGTTCCCAGCAAGACCAGTAGTAGTTTCCGATGCACATCTGGAGGTATTCTGTACTCTGTGGACTTTCAAAGTGATGATGAAACACTGGAGTTGCCTCGGGATTGAATACAACAGTCACCATGCGCACTTTTCTCCATGGGAGTAATGTCTCAAACAGTCAACGCTTTAATCGTTCCCTGGAAGACAAGTAGTAGTTTCCGATGCACATCTGGTGTCATTCTGTAATCTGTGGACTCTCAGAGTGTTGATGAAACACAGAAATTGCATAGGGATTGAATACAAGAGTCACCATGCGCACTTTCCTCCATGGGAGTAATGACTAAAACAGTTTACGCTTTGATCGTTCCCTTTAAGACCAGTAGTAGTTTCCGATGCACATCTGGGGGCATTCTGTAATCTGTGGACTATCAGAGTGTTGATGAAACACAGAAATTGCATCGGGATTGAATACAACAGTCACTTTGCGCACTTTCCTCCATGGGAGTAATGTCTCAAACAGTTTACGCTTTGATCGTTCCCTGGAAGACCAGTAGCAGTTTCCGAAGCACATCTGGGGGCATTCTGTAATGTGTGGACTATCAGAGTGTTGATGAAACACAGAAATTGCATCGGGATTGAATACAACAGTCACCATGCGCACTTTCCTCCATGGGAGTAATGTCTCAAACAGTCTACGCTTTGATCGTTCCCTGCAAGACCACTAGTAGTTTCCGATGCACATCTGGAGGCATTCTGCAATCTGTGGACCTTCAAAGTGTTGATGAAACACAGAAATTGATTTGGGATTGAATACAACAGTCATCATGCGCATTTTCCTCCATGGGAGTAATGTCTCAAACAGTCTACGTTTTGATCGTTCCCTTTAAGACCAGTAGAAGTTTCCGATGCACATCTGGGTGCATTCTGTAATGTGTGGACTATCAGAGTGTTGATGAAACACAGGAAGTGCATCGGGATTGAATACAACAGTCACCATGCGCACTTTCCTCCATGGGAGTAAAGTCTCAAACAGTCTTCGCTTTGATCGTTCCCTGCACTATCACTAGTAGTTTCCGACGCACATCTGGAGGCATTCTGGAATCTGTGGACCTTTAAAGTGTTGTTGAAACACTCAACGTGCCTCGGGATTGAATACAACAGTCACCATGCGAACTTTCCTCCATGGGAGTAATGTCTCAAACAGTTAGGCTTTTATGGTTCCCTGGAAGGCCAGTATAGTTTCCGATGCACATCTGGGGGCATTCTGTAATCTGTGGACTATCAGAGTGTTGATGAAACACAGAAATTGCATCGGGATTGAATACAACAGTCATCATGCACACTTTCCTCCATGGGAGTAATGTCTCAAACAGTTTACGCTTTGATCGTTCCCTGCAAGACCAGTAGTAGTTTCCGATGCTCATCTGGGGGCATTCTGTAATCTGTGTACCTTCAAAGTGTTGATGAATCACAGAAATTGCTTCGGGATTGAGTACAACAGTCATCATGTGCATTTTCCTCCATGGGAGTAATGTCTCAAACAGTCTACGCTTTGATCGTTCACTGGAAGACCAGTAGCAGTTTCCGATGCACATCTGGGGGCATTCTGTAATGTGTGGACTATCAGAGTGTGGATGAAACACAAAAATTGCATCGGGATTGAATACAACAGTCACCATGCGCACTTTCCTCCATGGGAGTTATGTCTCAAAGAGTCTACGCTTTGATCGTTCCCTGGAAGACAAGTAGTAGTTTCCGATTCACATCTGGTGTCATTCTGTAATCTGTGGACTATCAGAGTGTTGCTGAAACACAGAAATTGCATAGGGATTGAATACATCAGTCACCATGCGCACTTTCCTAAATGGGAGTAATGACTCAAACAGTTTACGATTTGATCGTTCCCTGGACGACCAGTAGTAGTTTCCGAAGCACATCTGGGGGCATTCTGTAATCTGTGGACTATCTGAGTGTTGATGAAACACAGAAATTGCATCGGGATTGAACACAACAGTCACAATGCGCACTTTCCTCCATGGGAGTAATGCCTCAAACAGTCAACGATTTGATCGTTCCCTGCAAGACCACTAGTAGTTTCCGATACACATCTGGAGGAATTCTGCAATCTGTGGACCTTCAAAGTGTTGATGAAACACAGAAATTGCCTCGGGACTGAATACAACAGTCATCATGCGCATTTTCCTCCATGGGAGTAATGTCTCAAACAGTCTACGATTTGATCGTTCCCTTTAAGACCAGTAGTAGTTTCCGATGCACATCTGGGTGCATTCTGTAATGTGTGGACTATCAGAGTGTTGATGAAACACAGAAATTGCATCGGGATTGAATACAACAGTCAGCATGCGCACATTCCTCCATGGGAGTAAAGTCTCAAACAGTCTACGCTTTGATCGTTCCCTGCAAGATCACTAGTAGTTTCCGATGCACATCTGGAGGCATTCTGGAATCTGTGGACCTTTAAAGTGTTGTTAAAACACACAAATTGCCTCGGGATTGAATACAACAGTCACCATGCGAATTTTCCTCCATGAGAGTGATATCTCAAACAGTCTACTCTTTGATCGTTCCCTGAAAGACCAGTAGTAGTTTCCGATGCACATCTGGGTGCATTCTGTAATGTGTGAACTATCAGAGTGTTGATGAAACACAGAAATTGCATCGGGATTGAATACAACAGTCAGCATGCGCACATTCCTCCATGGGAGTAAAGTCTCAAACAGTCTACGCTTTGATCGTTCCCTGCAAGATCACTAGTAGTTTCCGATGCACATCTGGAGGCATTCTGGAATCTGTGGACCTTTAAAGTGTTGTTGAAACACACAAATTGCCTCGGGATTGTATACAACAGTCACCATGCGAACTTTCCTCCATGAGAGTAATATCTCAAACAGTTTACGCTTTGATCGTTCCCTGGAAGACCAGCTGTAGTTTCCGATGCACATCTGGAGGCATTCTGCAATCTGTGGACCTTCAAAGTGTTGATGAAACACAGAAATTGACTCGGCATTGAATACAACAGTCACCATGCGCACTTTCCTCCATGGGAGTAATGTGTCAAACAGTTAGGCTTTTATGTTTCCCTGGAAGGCCAGTATAGTTTCCTTTGCACATCTGGGGGCATTCTATAATCTGTGGACTATCAGAGTGTTAATCTAACACAGAAATTGCATCGGGATTGAATAAAACAGTCACCATGCGCACTTTCCCCCATGGGAGTAATGACTCAAACAGTCTACGCTTTGATCGTTCCCTGGAAGACCAATAGTAGTTACCGAAGCACATCTGGGGGCATTCTGTAATCTGTGGACTATCAGAGTGTTGATGAAACACAGAAACTGCATCGGGATTGAACACAACAGTCACCATGCGCACTTTCCTCCATGGGAGTAATGTCTCAAACAGTCTACGCTTTGATCGTTCCCTTTAATACCAGTAGTAGTTTCCGATGCACATCTGGGTGCATACAGTAATGTGTGGACTATCAGAGTGTTGATGAAACACAGAAGGTGCATCGGGATTGAATACAACAGTCACCCTGCGCACTTCCCTCCATGGGAGTAATGTCTCAAACAGTTAGGCTTTTATGGTTCCCTGGAAGGCCAGTATAGTTTCCGATGCACATCTGGGGGCATTCTGTAATCTGTGGACTATCAGAGTGTTGATGTAACACAGAAATTGCATCGGGATTGAATACAACAGTCACCATGCGCACTTTCCTCCATGGGATTAATGTCTCAAACAGTCTACGCTTTGATCGTTCCCTGCAAGATCACTAGTAGTTTCCGATGCACATCTGGAGGCATTCTGTAATCTGTGGACCTTTAAAGTGTTGATGAAACACAGAGATTGCCTCGGGATTGAATACAACAGTCACCATGCGCACTTTCCTCCATTAGAATAATGTCTCAAACAGTCTACGCTTTGATCGTTCTCTGGAAGACCAGTAGTAGTTTCTGATGCACATCTGGTGTCATTCTGTAATCTGTGGACTATCAGAGTGTTGATGAAACACAGAAATTGCATCGGGATTGAATACAACAGTCACCATGCGCACTTTCCTCCATGGGAGTAATGTCTCAAACAGTTAGGCTTTTATGGTTCCCTGGAAAGCCAGTATAGTTTCCGATGCACATCTGGGGGCATTCTATAATCCGTGGACTATCAGAGTGTTGATGTAACACAGAAACTGCATCGGGATTGAATACAACATTCACCATGCGCACTTTCCTCCATGGGAGTAAAGTATTAAACAGTCTACGCTTTGATCGTTCCCTGCAAGATCACTAGTAGTTTCCGATGCACATCTGGAGGCTTTCTGGAATCTGTGGACCTGTAAAGTGTTGTTGAAACATAAACTTGCCTCGGGATTGAATACAACAGTCACCATGCGAACTTTCCTCCATGAGAGTATGTCTCAAACAGTCCACGCTTTGATCGTTCCCTGAAAGACCAGTAGTAGTTTCCGATGCACATCTGGTGTCATTCTGTAATCTGTGGACTATCAGATTTTTGATGAAACGCAAAAATTGCATCGGGATTGAATACAACATTCACCATGCGCACTTTCCTCCATGGGAGTAATGACTAAAACAGTCTACGCTTTGATCGTTCCCTGGAAGACCAGTAGCAGTTTCCGATGCACATCTGGAGGCATTCTGTACTCTGTGGACCTTCAAAGTATTGATGAAACACTGGAATTGCCTCGGGATTGAATACAACAGTCACCATGCGCACTTTCCTCCATGGGAGTAATGTCTCAAACAGTTTACGCTTTTATCGTTCCCTGCAAGACCATTGTAGTGTCCGATTCACATCTGGGGGCATTCTGTAATCTGTGGACTATCAGAGTGTTGATGAAACACAGAAATTGCATCGGGATTGAATACAACAGTCACCATGCGCACATTCCTCCATGGGAGTAATGACTCAAACAGTCTACGCTTTGATCGTTCCCTGCAAGACCACTAGTAGTTTCCGATGGACATCTGGAGGCATTCTGCAATCTGTGGACCTTCAAAGTGTTGATGAAACACCGAAATTGCCTCGGGATTGAATACAACAGTCATCATGCGCATTTTCCTCCATGGTAGTAATGTCTCAAACAGTCTACGCTTCGATCGTTCCCTTTAAGACCAGTAGTAGTCTCTGATGCACATATGGGTGCATTCTGTAATGTGTGGACTATCAGAGTGTTGATGAAATACAGAAAGTGCATCGGAATTGAATACAACAGTCACCATGCGCACTTTCCTCCATGGGAGTAATGTCTCAAACAGTTAGGCTTTTATGGTTCCCTGGAAAGCCAGTATAGTTTCCGATGCACATCTGGGGGCATTCATTAATCCGTGGACTATCAGAGTGTTGATGTAACACATAAACTGCATCGGGATTGAATACAACAGTCACCATGCGCACTTTCCTCCATGGGATTAATGTCTCAAACAGTCTACGCTTTGATCGTTCCCTGCAAGATCACTAGTAGTTTCCGATGCACATCTGGAGGCATTCTGTAATCTGTGGACCTTTAAAGTGTTGATGAAACACAGAGATTGCCTCGGGATTGAATACAACAGTCACCATGCGCACTTTCCTCCATGAGAATAATGTCTCAAACAGTCTACGCTTTGATCGTTCCCTGGAAGACCAGTAGTAGTTTCTGATGCACATCTGGTGTCATTCTGTAATCTGTGGACTATCAGAGTGTTGATGAAACACAGAAATTGCATCGGGATTGAATACAACAGTCACCATGCGCACTTTCCTCCATGGGAGTAATGTCTCAAACAGTTAGGCTTTTATGGTTCCCTGGAAAGCCAGTATAGTTTCCGATGCACATCTGGGGGCATTCTATAATCCGTGGACTATCAGAGTGTTGATGTAACACAGAAACTGCATCGGGATTGAATACAACATTCACCATGCGCACTTTCCTCCATGGGAGTAAAGTCTCAAACAGTCTACGCTTTGATCGTTCCCTGCAAGATCACTAGTAGTTTCCGATGCACATCTGGAGGCATTCTGGAATCTGTGGACCTTTAAAGTGTTGTTTTTACACACAAATTGCCTCGGGATTGAATACAACAGTCACCATGCGAACTTTCCTCCATGAGAGTAATATCTCAAACAGTTTACGCTTTTATCGTTCCCTGGAAGACCAGTTGTAGTTTCCGATGCACATCTGGAGGCATTCTGTAATCTGTGTACCTTCAAAGTGTTGATGAATCACAGAAATTGCTTCGTGATTGAATACAAATGTCATCATGCGCATTTTCCTCCATGGGAGTAATGTCTCAAACAGTCTACGCTTTGATCGTTCCCTGCAAGACCAGTAGTAGCTTCCGATGCACATATGGAGGCATTCTGTAATCTGTAAACTATCAGAGTGTTCTTCAAACACGGAAATTGCATCGGGATTGAATACAACAGTCACCATGCGCACTTTCCTCCATGGGAGTAATGTCTCAAACAGTCTACGCTTTGATCGTTCCCTGCAAGACCAGTAGTAGTTTCCGATGCACATCTGGAGGCATTCTGTACTCTGTGGACCTTCAAAGTGTTGATCAAACACTGGAATTGCCTCGGGATTGAACACAAGAGTCACCATGCGCACTTTCCCCCATGGGAGCAATGTCTCAAACAGTCTACGCTTTGATCGTTCCCTGAAAGACCACTAGTAGTTTCCGATGGACATCTGGAGATATTCTGCAATCTGTGGACCTTCAAAGTGTTGATGAAACACAGAGATTGCCTCGGGATTGAATACAACAGTCATCATGCGCATTTTCCTCCATGGTAGTAATGTCTCAAACAGTCTACGCTTCGATCGTTCCCTTTAAGACCAGTAGTAGTCTCTGATGCACATCTGGGTGCATTCTGTAATGTGTGGACTATCAGAGTGTTGATGAAACACAGAAAGTGCATCGGGATTGAATACAACAGTCACCATGCGCACTTTCCTCCATGGGAGTAATGTCTCAAACAGTTAGGCTTTTATGGTTCCCTGGAAAGCCAGTATAGTTTCCGATGCACATCTGGGGGCATTCTATAATCCGTGAAATATCAGAGTGTTGATGTAACACAGAAACTGCATCGGGATTGAATACAACATTCACCATGCGCACTTTCCTCCATGGGAGTAAAGTCTCAAACAGTCTACGCTTTGATCGTTCCCTGCAAGATCACTAGTAGTTTCCGATGCACATCTGGAGGCATTCTGGAATCTGTGGACCTGTAAAGTGTTGTTGAAACACGCAACTTGCCTCGGGATTGAATACAACATTCACCATGCGAACTTTCCTCCATGAGAGTAATGTCTCAAACAGTCTACGCTTTGATCGTTCCCTGAAAGACCAGTAGTAGTTTCCGATGCACATCTGGTGTCATTCTGTAATCTGTGGACTATCAGATTTTTGATGAAACGCAGAAATTGCATCGGGATTGAATACAACAGTCACCATGCGAACTTTCCTCCATGAGAGTAATGTCTCAAACAGTCTACGCTTTGATCGTTCCCTTTAAGACCAGTAGTAGTTTCCGATGCACATCTGGGGGCATTCATTAATCCGTGGACTATCAGAGTGTTGATGTAACACATAAACTGCATCGGGATTGAATACAACAGTCACCATGCGCACTTTCCTCCATGGGATTAATGTCTCAAACAGTCTACGCATTGATCGTTCCCTGCAAGATCACTAGTAGTTTCCGATGCACATCTGGAGGCATTCTATAATCTGTGGACCTTTAAAGTGTTGATGAAACACAGAGATTGCCTCGGGATTGAATACAACAGTCACCATGCGCACTTTCCTCCATGAGAATAATGTCTCAAACAGTCTACGCTTTGATCGTTCCCTGGAAGACCAGTAGTAGTTTCTGATGCACATCTGGTGTCATTCTGTAATCTGTGGACTATCAGAGTGTTGATGAAACACAGAAATTGCATCGGGATTGAATACAACAGTCACCATGCGCACTTTCCTCCATGGGAGTAATGTCTCAAACAGTTAGGCTTTTATGGTTCCCTGGAAAGCCAGTATAGTTTCCGATGCACATCTGGGGGCATTCTATAATCCGTGGACTATCAGAGTGTTGATGTAACACAGAAACTGCATCGGGATTGAATACAACATTCACCATGCGCACTTTCCTCCATGGGAGTAAAGTCTCAAACAGTCTACGCTTTGATCGTTCCCTGCAAGATCACTAGTAGTTTCCGATGCACATCTGGAGGCATTCTGGAATCTGTGGACCTGTAAAGTGTTGTTGAAACATAAACTTGCCTCGGGATTGAATACAACAGTCACCATGCGAACTTTCCTCCATGAGAGTAATGTCTCAAACAGTCTACGTTTTGATCGTTCCCTGAAAGACCAGTAGTAGTTTCCGATGCACATCTGGTGTCATTCTGTAATCTGTGGACTATCAGATTTTTGATGAAACGCAGAAATTGCATCGGGATTGAATACAACATTCACCATGCGCACTTTCCTCCATGGGAGTAATGACTAAAACAGTCTACGCTTTGATCGTTCCCTGGAAGACCAGTAGCAGTTTCCGATGCACATCTGGAGGCATTCTGTACTCTGTGGACCTTCAAAGTATTGATGAAACACTGGAATTGCCTCGGGATTGATTACAACAGTCACCATGCGCACTTTCCTCCATGGGAGTAATGTCTCAAACAGTTTACGCTTTTATCGTTCCCTGCAAGACCAGTGTAGTTTCCGATTCACATCTGGGGGCATTCTGTAATCTGTGGACTATCAGAGTGTTGATGAAACACAGAAATTGCATCGGGATTGAATACAACAGTCACCATGCGCACATTCCTCCATGGGAGTAAAGTCTCAAACAGTCTACGCTTTGATCGTTCCCTGCAAGATCACTAGTAATTTCCGATGCACATCTGGAGGCATTCTGGAATCTGTGGACCTTTAAGGTGTTGTTTTTACACACAAATTGCCTCGGGATTGAATACAACAGTCACCATGCGAACTTTCCTCCATGAGAGTAATATCTCAAACAGTTTACGCTTTTATCGTTCCCTGGAAGACCAGTTGTAGTTTCCGATGCACATCTGGAGGCATTCTGTAATCTGTGTACCTTCAAAGTGTTGATGAATCACAGAAATTGCTTCGTGATTGAATACAAAAGTCATCATGCGCATTTTCCTCCATGGGAGTAATGTCTCAAACAGTCTACGCTTTGATCGTTCCCTGCAAGACCAGTAGTAGCTTCCGATGCACATATGGAGGCATTCTGTAATCTGTAAACTATCAGAGTGTTCTTCAAACACGGAAATTGCATCGGGATTGAATACAACAGTCACCATGCGCACTTTCCTCCATGGGAGTAATGTCTCAAACAGTCTACGCTTTGATCGTTCCCTGCAAGACCAGTAGTAGTTTCTGATGCACATCTGGAGGCATTCTGTACTCTGTGGACCTTCAAAGTGTTGATCAAACACTGGAATTGCCTCGGGATTGAACACAAGAGTCACCATGCGCACTTTCCCCCATGGGAGCAATGTCTCAAACAATCTACGCTTTGATCGTTCCCTGAAAGACCACTAGTAGTTTCCGATGGACATCTGGAGATATTCTGCAATCTGTGGACCTTCAAAGTGTTGATGAAACACAGAGATTGCCTCGGGATTGAATACAACAGTCATCATGCGCATTTTCCTCCATGGTAGTAATGTCTCAAACAGTCTACGCTTCGATCGTTCCCTTTAAGACCAGTAGTAGTCTCTGATGCACATCTGGGTGCATTCTGTAATGTGTGGACTATCAGAGTGTTGATGAAACACAGAAAGTGCATCGGGATTGAATACAACAGTCACCATGCGCACTTTCCTCCATGGGAGTAATGTCTCAAACAGTTAGGCTTTTATGGTTCCCTGGAAAGCCAGTATAGTTTCCGATGCACATCTGGGGGCATTCTATAATCCGTGAAATATCAGAGTGTTGATGTAACACAGAAACTGCATCGGGATTGAATACAACATTCACCATGCGCACTTTCCTCCATGGGAGTAAAGTCTCAAACAGTCTACGCTTTGATCGTTCCCTGCAAGATCACTAGTAGTTTCCGATGCACATCTGGAGGCATTCTGGAATCTGTGGACCTGTAAAGTGTTGTTGAAACACGCAACTTGCCTCGGGATTGAATACAACATTCACCATGCGAACTTTCCTCCATGAGAGTAATGTCTCAAACAGTCTACGCTTTGATCGTTCCCTGAAAGACCAGTAGTAGTTTCCGATGCACATCTGGTGTCATTCTGTAATCTGTGGACTATCAGATTTTTGATGAAACGCAGAAATTGCATCGGGATTGAATACAACAGTCACCATGCGAACTTTCCTCCATGAGAGTAATGTCTCAAACAGTCTACGCTTTGATCGTTCCCTTTAAGACCAGTAGTAGTTTCCGATGCACATCTGGGGGCATTCTGTAATCTGTGGACTATCAGAGTGTTGATGAAACACAGAAATTGCATCGGGATTGAATACAACAGTCACCATGCGCACTTTCCTCCATGGGAGTAATGTCTCAAACAGTTTACGCTTTGATCGTTGCCTGGAAGACCAGTAGAAGTTTCCGAAGCACATCTGGGGGCATTCTGTAATGTGTGTCCTATCAGAGTGTTGGTGAAACACAGAAATTGCATCGGGATTGAATACAACAGTCACCATGCGCACTTTCCTCCATGTGAGTAATGTCTCAAACAGTCTACGCTTTGATCATTCCCTGGAAGACAAGCAGTAGTTTCCGATACACATCTGGTGTCATTCTGTAATCTGTGGACTATCGGAGTGTTGATGAAACACAGAAATTGCATAGGAATTGAATACAATAGTCACCATGCGCACTTTCCTCCATGGGAGTAATGACTCAAACAGTTTACGATTTGATCGTTCCCTGGAAGACCAGTAGTAGTTTAATAAGCACATCTGGGGGCATTCTGTAATCTGTGGACTATCTGAGTGTTGATGAAACACAGAAATTGCATCGGGATTGAACACAACAGTCACCATGCGCACTTTCCTCCATGGGAGTAATGTCTCAAACAGTCTACGCTTTGATCGTTCCCTGCAAGACCACTAGTAGTTTCCGATGCACATCTGGAGGCATTCTGCAATCTGTGGACCTTCAAAGTGTTGATGAAACACAGAAATTGCCTCGGGATTGAATACAACAGTCATCATGCGCATTTTCCTCCATGGGAGTAATGTCTCAAACAGTCTACGTTTTGATCGTTCCCTTTAAGACCAGTAGAAGTTTCCGATGCACATCTGGGTGCATTCTGTAATGTGTGGACTATCAGAGTGTTGATGAAACACAGAAAGTGCACCGGGATTGAATACAACAGTCACCATGCGCACTTTCCTCCATGGGAGTAATGTCTCAAACAGTTAGGCTTTTATGGTTCCCTGGAAGGCCAGTATAGTTTCCGATGCACATCTGGCGGCATTCTATAATCTTTGGACTATCAGAGTGTTGATGTAGCACAGAAATTGCATCGGGATTGAATAGAACAGTCACCATACGCACTTTCCTCCATGGGAGTAAAGTCTCAAACAGTCTACGCTTTGATCGTTCTCTGCACGATCACTAGTAGTTTCCGATGCACATCTGGAGGCATTCTGGAATCTGTGGACCTTTAAAGTGTTGTTGAAACACGCAACTTGCCTCGGGATTGAATACAACAGTCACCATGCGAACTTTCCTCCATGAGAGTAATGTCTCAAACACTCTACGCTTTGATCGTTCCCTGCAATACCAGTTGTAGTTTCCGATGCACATTTGGAGGCATTCTGTAATCTGTGTACCTTCAAAGTGTTGATGAATCACACAAATTGCTTCGGGATTGAATACAACAGTCATCATGCGCATTTTCCTCCATGGGAGTAATGTCTCAAACAGTCTACGATTTGATCGTTCCCTGGTAGACCAGTAGTAGTTTCCGATGCACATCTGGAGGCATTCTGTACTCTGTGGACCTTCAAAGTGTAGATGAAACACTGGAATTGCCTCGGGATTGAATACAACAGTCACCACGCGCACTTTCCTCCATGGGAGTAATGTCTCAAACAGTCAACGCTTTGATCGTTGCCTGGAAGACAAGTAGTAGTTTCCGATGGACATCTGGTGTCATGCTGTAATCTGAGGACTATCAGAGTGTTGATGAAACACAGAAATTGCATAGGGATTGAATACAACAGTCACCATGCGCACTTTCCTCCATGGGAATAATGACTCAAACAGTTTACAATTTGATCGTTCCCTGGAAGACCAATAGTAGTTACCGAAGCACATCTGGGGGCATTCTGTAATCTGTGGACTATCAGAGTGTTGATGAAACACAGAAATTGCATCGGGATTGAACACAACAGTCACCATGCGCACTTTCCTCCATGGGAGTAATGTCTCAAACAGTCTACGCTTTGATCGTTCCCTTTAAGACCAGTAGTAGTTTCCGATGCACATCTGGGTGCATACAGTAATGTGTGGACTATCAGAGTGTTGATGAAACACAGAAGGTGCATCGGGATTGAATACAACAGTCACCATGCGCACTTCCCTCCATGGGAGTAATGTCTCAAACAGTTAGGCTTTTATGGTTCCCTGGAAGGCCAGTATAGTTTCCGATGCACATCTGGGGGCATTCTGTAATCTGTGGACTATCAGATTGTTGATGTAACACAGAAATTGCATCGGGATTGAATACAACAGTCACCATGCGCACTTTCCTCCATGGGAGTAATGTCTCAAACAGTCTACGTTTTGATCGTTCCCTGCAAGATCACTAGTAGTTTCCGATGCACATCTGGAGGCATTCTGTAATCTGTGGACCTTTAAAGTGTTGATGAAACACAGAGATTGCCTCGGGATTGAATACAACAGTCACCATGCGCACTTTCCTCCATGAGAATGATGTCTCAAACAGTCTACGCTTTGATCGTTCCCTGGAAGACCAGTATTAGTTTCCGATGCACATCTGGTGTCATTCTGTAATCTGTGGACTATCAGAGTGTTGATGAAACACAGAAATTGCATCGGGATTGAATACAACAGTCATCATGCACACTTTCCTCCATGGGAGTAATGTCTCAAACAGTTTACGCTTTGATCGTTCCCTGCAAGACCAGTAGTAGTTTCCGCTACTCATCTGGAGGCATTCTGTGATCTGTGTACCTTCAAAGTGTTGATGAATCACAGAAATTGCTTCGGGAGTAAGTACAACAGTCATCATGTGCATTTTCCTCCATGGGAGTAATGTCTCAAACAGTCTACGATTTGATCGTTCCCTGGAAGACCAATAGTAGTTTCCAATGCACATCTGGAGGCATTCTGTAATCTGTAAACTATCAGAGTGTTGTTCAAACACAGAAATTGCATCGGGATTGAATACAAAAGTCACCATGCGCACTTTCCTCCATGGGAGTAATGACTCAAACAGTCTACGCTTTGATCGTTCCCTCAGGACCAGTAGTAAGTTCCGATGCACATGTGGAGGCATTCTGTAATCTGTGGACCTTCAAAGTGTTGATGAAACACAGAAATTGGCGCCGGATTGAATACAACAGTCACCATGCGCACTTTCCTCCATGAGAGTAATGTCTCAAACAGTCTACGCTTTGATCGTTCCCTGGAAGACAAGTAGTAGTTTCCGATGCACATCTGGTGTCATTCTGTAATCTGTGGACTTTCAGAGTGTTGATGAAACACAGACATTGCATATGGATTGAATACAACAGTCACCATGCGCACTTTCCTCCTTGGGAGTAATGACTCAAACAGTTTACGCTTTGATCGTTCCCTGGAAGACCAGTAGTAGTTTCCGAAGCACATCTGGGGGCATTCTGTAATCTGTGGACTATCTGAGTGATGATGAAACACGGAAATTGCATCGGGATTGAACACAACAGTCACCATGCGCACTTTCCTCCATGGGAGTAATGTCTCAAACAGTCTACGCTTTGATCGTTCCCCGCAAGACCACTAGTAGTTTTAGATGCACATCTGGAGGCATTCTGCAATCTGTGGACCTTCAAAGTGTTGATGAAACACAGAAATTGCCTCGGGATTCAATACAACAGTCATCATGCGCATTTTCCTCCATGGGAGTAAAGTCTCAAACAGTCTACGCTTTGATCGTTCCCTGCAAGACCAGTAGTAGTTTCCGATGCACATCTGGAGGCATTCTGTACTCTGTGGACCTTCAAAGTGTTGATCAAACACTGGAATTGCCTCGGGATTGAATAAAACAGTCACCATGCGCACTTTCCTCCATGGGAGTAATGTCTCAACAGTCAACGCTTTGATCGTTGCCTGGTAGACAAGTAGCAGGTTCCGATGCACATCTGGCGTCATGCTGTAATCTGTTGACTATCAGAGTGTTGATGAAACACAGAAATTGCATAGGGATTGAATACAACAGTCACCATGCGCACTTTCCTCGATGGGAGTAATGACCCAAACAGTTTACACTTTGATCGTTCCCTGGAAGACCAACAGTAGTTACCGAAGCACATCTGGGTGCATTCTGTAATCTGTGGACTATCAAAGTGTTGATGAATCACAGAAATTGCTTCGGGATTAAGTACAACAGTCATCATGTGCATTTTCCTCCATGGGAGTAATGTCTCAAACAGTCTACGATTTGATCGTTCCCTGGAAGACCAGTAGTAGTTTCCAATGCACATCTGGAGGCATTCTGTAATCTGTAAACTATCAGAGTGTTGTTCAAACACAGAAATTGCATCGGGATTGAATACAACAGTCACCATGCGCACTTTCCTCCATGGGAGTAATGACTCAAACAGTCTACGCTTTGATCGTTCCCTCAAGACCAGTAGTAGGTTCCGATGCACATGTGGAGGCATTCTGTAATCTGTGGACCTTCAAAGTGTTGATGAATCACAGAAATTGCCGCCGGATTGAATACAACAGTCACCATGCGCACTTTCCTCCATGAGAGTAATGTCTCAAACAGTCTACGCTTTGATCGTTCCCTGGAAGACAAGTAGTAGTTTCCGATGCACATCTGGTGTCATTCTGTAATCTGTGGACTTTCAGAGTGTTGATGAAACACAGACATTGCATATGGATTGAATACAACAGTCACCATGCGCACTTTCCTCCTTGGGAGTAATGACTCAAACAGTTTACGCTTTGATCGTTCCCTGGAAGACCAGTAGTAGTTTCCGAAGCACATCTGGGGGCATTCTGTAATCTGTGGACTATCTGAGTGTTGATGAAACACAGAAATTGCATCGGGATTGAACACAACAGTCACCATGCGCACTTTCCTCAATGGGAGTAATGTCTCAAACAGTCTACGCTTTGATCGTTCCCTGCAAGACCAGTAGTAGTTTCCGATGCACATCTGGAGGCATTCTGTATTCTGTGGACCTTCAAAGTGTTGATCAAACACTGGAATTGCCTCGGGATTGAATAAAACAGTCACCGTGCGCACTTTCCTCCATGGGAGTAATGTCTCAACAGTCAACGCTTTGATCGTTGCCTGGTAGACAAGTAGCAGGTTCCGATGCACATCTGGCGTCATGCTGTAATCTGTTGACTATCAGAGTGTTGATGAAACACAGAAATCGCATAGGGATTGAATACAACAGTCACCATGCGCACTTTCCTCCATGGGAGTAATGACCCAAACAGTTTACACTTTGATCGTTCCCTGGAAGACCAACAGTAGTTACCGAAGCACATCTGCGTGCATTCTGTAATCTGTGGACTATCAGAGTGTTGATGAAACACAGAAATTGCATCGGGATTGAACACAACAGTCACCATGCGCACTTTCCTCCATGGGAGCAATGTCTCAAACAGTCTACGGTTTGATCGTTCCCTGCAAGACCACTAGTAGTTTCCGATGCACATCTGGAGGCATTCTGCAATGTGTGGACCTTCACAGTGTTGATGAAACACAGAAATTGCCTCGGGATTGAATACAACAGTAATCATGCGCATTTTCCTCCATGGGAGTAATGTCTCAAACAGTCTACGCTTCGATCGTTCCCTTTAAGACCAGTAGTAGTTTCCGATGCACATCTGCGTGCATTCTGTAATGTGTGGACTATCAGAGTGTTGATGAAACACAGAAAGTGCATCGGGATTGAATACAACAGTCACCATGCGCACTTTCCTCCATGGGAGTAATGTCTCAAACAGTTAGGCTTTTATGGTTCCCTGGAAAGCTAGTATAGTTTCCGATGCAAATCTGGGGGCAATCTATAATCTGTGGACTATCAGAGTGTTGATGTAACACAGAAACTGCATCGGGATTGAATACAACATTCACCATGCGCACTTTCCTCCATGGGAGTAAAGTCTCAAACAGTCTACGCTTTGATCGTTCCCTGCAAGATCACTAGTAGTTTCCGATGCACATCTGGAGGCATTCTGTAATCTGTGGACTATCAGAGTGTTGATGAAACACAGAAAGTGCATTGGGATTGAATACAACATTCACCATGCGCACTTTCCTCCATGCGAGTAATGTCTCAAACAGTCTACACTTTGATCGTTCCTTCAAGACCAGTAGTAGTTTCCGATGCACATCTGAAGGCATTCTGTACTCTGTGGACCTTCAAAGTGTTGATGAAACACTGGGATTGCCTCGGGATTGAATTCAACAGTCACCATGCGCACTTTCCTCCATGGGAGTAATGTCTCAAACAGTTTACGCTTTTATCGTTCCCTGCAAGACCAGTAGTAGTTTCCGATGCACATCTGGAGGCATTCTGTACTCTGTGGACCTTGAAAGTGTTGATGAAACACTGGGATTGCCTCGGGATTGAATTCAACAGTCACCATGCGCACTTTCCTCCATGGGAGTAATGTCTCAAACAGTTTACGCTTTTATCGTTCCCTGCAAGACCATTGTAGTTTCCGATGCACATCTGGGGGCATTCTGTAATCTGTGGACTATCAGAGTGTTGATGACACACAGAAATTGCATCGGGATTGAATACAATTGTTACCATGCGCACTTTCCTCCATGGGAGTAATGTCTCAAACAGTCTACGCTTTGATCGTTCCCTGCAAGATCACTAGTAGTTTCCGATGCACATCTGGAGGCATTCTGTAATCTGTGGACCTTTAAAGTGTTGATGAAACACAGAGATTGCCTCGGGATTGAATACAACAGTCACCATGCGCACTTTCCTCCATGAGAATAATGTCTCAAACAGTCTACGCTTTGATCGTTCCCTGGAAGACCAGTAGTAGTTTCCGATGCACATCTGGTGTCATTCTGTAATCTGTGGACTATCAGAGTGTTGATGAAACACAGAAATTGCATCGGGATTGAATACAACAGTCATCATGCGCACTTTCCTCCAAGGGAGTAATGTCTCAAACAGTTTACGCTTTGATCGTTCCCTGCAAGACCAGTAGTAGTTTCCGATGCTCATCTGGAGGCATTCTGTAATCTGTGTACCTTCAAAGTGTTGATGAATCACAGAAATTGCTTCGCGATTGAATACAACAGTCACCATCCGCACTTTCCTCCATGGGAGTAATGTCTCAAACAGTCTACGCTTTGATCGTTACCTGCAAGACCAGTAGTAGTTTCCGAAGCACATCTGGGGGCATTCTGTAATCTGTGGACTATCTGAGTGTTGATGAAACACAGAAATTGCATCGGGATTGAACACAACAGTCACCATGCGCACTTTCCTCCATGAGAGTAATGTCTCAAACAGTCTATTCTTTGATCGTTCCCTGCAAGACCAGTAGTAGTTTCCGATGCACATCTGGAGGCAATCTGTACTCTGTGGACCTTCAAAGTGTTGATGAAACACTGGAATTGCCTCGTGATTGAATACCACAGTCACCATGCGCACTTTCCTCAATGTTAATAATGTCTCAAACAGTTTACGTTTTGATCGTTCCCAGGAAGACCAGTAGTAGTTTCCGATGCAATTCTGGGGGTATTCTGTAATGTGTAGACTAACAGAGTGTTCATGAAACACAGAAATTGCATCGGGATTGAATACAACAGACACCATGCGCACTTTCCTCCATGGGAGTTATGTCTCAAACAGTCTACGCTTTGATCGTTACCTGCAAGACCAGTAGTAGTTTCCGTCGCACATCTGGAGGCATTCTGCAATCTGTGGACCTTCAAAGTGTTGATGAAACACAGAAATTGCCTCGGAATTGAATAGAACAGTCACCATGCGCACTTTCCCCCATGGGAGTAATGTCTCAAACAGTCTACGGTTTGATCCTTTGCTGGAAGGCCAGTAGTAGTTTCCGATGCACATCTGGAGGCATTCTGCAATCTGTGGACCTTCAGAGTGTTGATGAAACACAGAAATTGCATCGGGATTCAATACAACAGTCACCATGCGCACTTTCCTCCATAGGAGTAATGTCTCTAACAGTCTACGCTTTGATTGTTCCCTGCAAGACCAGTAGTAGTTTCCGATGCACATCTGGAGGCATTCTGTTATCTGTTTACCTTCAATGTGTTGATGAAACACAGGAATTGCCGCGGGATTGAATACAACAGTCACCATGCGCACTTTCCTCCATGGGAGTAATGTCTCAAACAGTCTACGCTTTGATCGTTCCCTGAGAGACATGTAGTAGTTTCCGATGTACATCTGGGGGCATTTTGTAATCTGTGGACTATCAGGGTGTTGATGAAACACAGAAATTGCATCGGGATTGAATACAACAGTCACCATGCGCAGTTTCCTCCATGGGAGTAATGTCTCAAACAGTCTACGCTTTCATCGTTCCCTGCAAGGCCAGTAGTAATTTCCGATGCACATCTGGAGGCATTCTGTGATCTGTGGACCTTCAAAGTTTTGAAGAAACACAGAAATTGCCTCGGGATTGTATACAACAGTCATCATGCGCATTTTCCTCCATGGGAGTAATGTCTCAAACAGTTTACGCTTTGATCGTTCCCGGGAAGACCAGTAGTAGTTTCCGATGCACATCTGGGGGCATTCCGCAATGTGTGGACTATCAGAGTGTTGACGAAACACAGAAATTGCATCGGGATTGGATACAACAGTCACCATGCGCACTTTCCTCCATGGGAACAGTGTCTCAAAAGTCTACGCTTTGATCGTTTCCTGGAAGACCAGTAGTAGTTTCCGATGCACATCTGGAGGTATTCTGTAATCTGTGGCCCTTCAAAGTGTTGATGAAACACAGAAATAGCATCGGGAGTGAATACAACAGTAACCATGCGCACTTTCCTCCATGGGAGTAATGTCTCAAACAGTCTACGCTTTGATCGTTCCCTAGAAGACCTGTAGTAGTTTCCGATGCACATCTGGGGGCATTCTGTAATGTGTGGACTATCAGAGTGTTGATGAAACACAGAATTGCATCGGGATTGAATACAACAGTCACCATGCGCACTTTCCTCCATGGGAGTAATGTCTCAAACAGTTTACGCTTTGATCGTTCCCAGGAAGACCAGTACTTGTTTCCGATGAACATCTGGGTTCATTCCGTAATGTGTGGACTATCACAGTGTTGTTGAAACACAGATATTGCATCGGGATTTAACCCTTTCGCGGCTACGGGCATACATGTGTGCCCGGCAGTTAGAAGACCAGACGGCTACGGGCGTAGATGTATGCCCAGCCGGCGGGAAGTCCAGGCGGCTACGGGCATACATCTACGCCCGGCAGGCGGGAATACCAGACGGCTAATGGCATACATATACGCCCGGGCTCGGGAACAGGTAAACGTTCACAATAGAGCGGCTGCTGGCTGTTGTCCACTTTTCAGACAACACTTTCATTGTCTGGTCTTCTTTGTAAAGTGAGAAAGCACTTTAGTTTTCCCCTCCCCTGTACAGTTTCTGCTTACGAGTCTAACAATCGGCCAGTCCGTTTTTCGCTTGTGGTGAGACGACAGCGTTCGCGTGTGTAGACTTTGCCATGTCGGGACACAGTTTATCGGACAAGGAAATCATGGATATCCTCATGAAAAGCAGTGACGAAGATTGTAGTGATACTTCGGAGCTTTCTTCCGATGAAGAGTTGGATGCTCCTGGACTTATTGCTGAATCCTCGGTATCACGAACAGAAGATTCTTCCTCTGAAGACGGAAAAGAAGATAGAGTAAGTGAAACTTCGTCAGGAAAAAGAAAGTATGACTGGACGGAGAATCATCCTGTGACGAAACGACACCGTTTTGTGAACACATTTAGCGGGTTAAAGGTGGACTTCGAAGAGTCAGCAAGTCATTTAGATTTCTTTTTGTACTTCATGTCCATGGAATTTGTTTCTGCCATTTGTACACAGATCAATAATTATTATAAATTTATTACTGAAAAAATGACGACAGAGCCCAGTAGATTAGCACGCTGGAAGCATATAGAGCCATCAGAATTTTATTGTTTCCTAGCATGTTCTCTGCTTATGCCTAGAAGTAAAAAGTTAGAAGTGAATGAATATTGGTCGACAGATTCTTTGCTTCAGACACCAATATTTTCTAACATAATGGCCAGGGACCGGTACAAATTGATTCTGCGTTTATTGCACTTCTGTGACAATTCCACCGCGTCTCAAGATATTCTTGTAAAGATACGTCTCATTGTAGGTCACACAAGAAATAAATTCCGCGAGGCAGTAGTACCCTTTGAAAACCTAGTGATCGACGAAAGTTTGCTACTTTTCAAGGGAAGGCTCCGATTCAAGCAGTACATACCAAATAAACGTAGTCGTTTTGGCATTAAAATTTTCGTCCTTTGTGACGTAGAAACGAATTATATTCTGGATTATATTATCTACACTGGTGCTGCCACGGAAATAGAATCTGGAAATTCTGATTGGGGAAAATCAGGCGATGTTGTTGTGAGTTTGTTATTGCCATACCTCAACAAAGGTCATACCATTTATTTGGACAATTGGTACTCGAGCCCAGAATTATTTCTATGGCTCCACAAAAAATGTACAAACGCCGTCGGAACAGTACGAAAAAACAGGAAACATCTACCACCGTTACCAGACAAGCTGAAAAAAGGGGAAGTACAGTTCAAATCTTGTGGAACATTAATGGCACTAAAATGGATGGACAAGAAAGAAGTGTGGATGCTTTCGACCGTAAATGGACCAGAGTTTGTGGAGACACAGAAGAAAGAACATAGAACAGGCCAAAACAAATTGAAACCCACCTGTGTCGTCAGCTATAATAAGTCAATGGGTGCAGTGGATAAAGACAGACATGCTATTATCTTCTGTACAGTGCATCCGAAAGACACTGAAGTGGTACAAGAAAGTATTCTTTCATTTGACTGACTTGTGTGTGCTGAACGCAAAAACTGTTTTTGAAATACAAAAGCAACAGAAGATACCACTAGCGAAATACCACTTGGAGCTAATCCGTCAATTGCTTGACAGATTTCATAGTCAAACGTGTAAAAGTGCGATCCCACGGACAACCAAAGAAGAAAGCCCTTTCCGACTGCAGAATAAAGAGGGACATTATCCAGGGTTCCTCGTAGCAACGGAGAAAAAGGAGATTCCCCAGAGACGCTGTGTAGTATGCACTGCTCATTCACAACGAAAAATGACACGCATAAGATGCAAAAAGTGCGATGTGGCTCTCTGCATGGTGCCATGTTTCGAAAATTACCACACGCTAAAGAAATATTAGCACGTTTTAGTAACTTTGTACGTTTCAAATAGATAAAAGTAAAAAATAAAAAAATAAAAATAAAAAGCAGATGATGATGATGAGTCCCATACTCCGTTTACCGAGCGTAGGGGAGCGACGCTGGAGACCCGCGCCGCCATACTAGGCAAGGTCCTAGTGGAGGTGGTTTGCCATTGCCTTCCTCCGACCGTAATGGGGATGATTGATGATGATGATGAAGACGACACAAACACCCAGTCATCACGAGGCAGGTGAAAAATCCCTGACCCCGCCGGGAATCGAACCCGGGACCCCGTGCTCGGGAAGCGAGAACGCTACCGCGAGACCACGAGCTGCGGACAAAAAAAAGCAGATAAAAGTAAAAAAAATGGTTTTTAACTCAGCCAGCGGCAATCCAAAGACTGCGTCGAAAATGAGGATGGGAAACCATTAAAGTAAACCGTACTGAACGTGACGGGCTGAAAAAGAAGACAGCGAGCTAGAAGAAGGTAGGCGTTTACTATCCAATTTCTTACTGTGGAGAATCGACTTTAGGTTTTAATTACAAACGAAGGCAAGGGCCTATCGCAAAATGAGTTATGCAGATATATTCCTTGTTTAACTTTTAGTCCGATTGCATGACAAAATTAGGTTTTAAATTTCTGTAATTATTATCTATTTAAGACCGTAGTAAGAATATTGTTCGAGATTTGGGCGTATTCGCTACGCACAACTCTATTTAAAACTATATATCTTGAAATACATTCATGTGATGATAGTGGAATTTTAATATGTTTTAGGCACATACATCGACGGTGTAAATCTCTAGTTACAGGATTTTGGAATTACTATTAAAAAAGTTCCTATCATTTTTCTAAACCAACCATTTTTCACCCCATAATAAACATATAACTGAAAGTGTTGGCTATTTTCGAAGCTCTCTTTCGTTGTTATCAGAAACTATAACCAAAGTGACCATACAGAGTATAGTGTTTTTTTAAGGCGCTGCTGAACAGTGGTTCTGTGCACGCGGCAACACGCGGGAAGCCTGCGGCGGCCGTAGACTGCAGCGGCCACAGGGCTGCGACAGCCGCCACCGGCCAGGCGCGCAGTGCGCTCGTCCCTGTCACCCGGCCAGGCAGGCAGGACGCTCAGTCTTCCAGCCGCGAAAGGGTTAATACAACAGTCACCATGCGCAATTTTCCTAAATGGGAGTAATGTCTCAAACAGTCTACGCTTTGATCGTTCCCTGGAAGACCAGTAGTAGTTTGCGATGCACATCTGGAGGCATTCAGTAATCTGTGGGCTATCAGAGTGTTGATGAAACACAGAAATTGCATCGGGATTGAATACAACAGTCATCATGCGCATTTGCCTCAATGGGAGTAATGTCTCAAACCGTCTACGCTTTGATCGTTCCCTGGAGGACCAGTAGTAGTTTCCGATGCACATCTGGATTCATTCTGTAATCTGTAAACTATCAGAGTGCTGTTCAAACACAGAAATTGCATCGGGATTGAATACCACAGTCACCATACGCACTTTCCTCCATGTTAATAATGTCTCAAACAGTTTACGTTTTGATCGTTCCCTGGAAGACCAGTTGTAGTTTCCGATGCAATTCTGTGGGTATTCTGTAACGTGTAGACTAACAGAGTATTCATGAAACACAGAAATTGCATCGGGATTGAATACAACAGACACCATGCGCACTTTCCTCCATGGGAGTTATGTCTCAAACAGTCTACGCTTTGATCGTTACCTGCAAGACCAGTAGTAGTTTCCGTTGCACATCTGGAGGCATTCTGCAATCTCTAGACCTTCAAAGTGTTGATGAAACACAGAAATTGCCTCGGAATTGAATACAACAGTCACCATGCGCACTTTTCCCCATGGGAGTAATGTCTCAAACAGTCTACGGTTTGATCCTTTGCTGGAAGGCCTGTAGTAGTTTCCGATGCACATCTGAAGGCATTCTGCAATCTGTGGACCTTCAGAGTGTTGATGAAACACAGAAATTGCGTCGGGATTCAATACAACAGTCACCATGCGCAATTTCCTCCATGGGAGTAATGTCTCTAACAGTCTACGCTTTGATTGTTCCCTGCAACACCAGTAGTAGTTTCCGATGCACATCTGGAGGCATTCTGTAATCTGTTTACCTTCAAAGTGTTGATGAAACACAGGAATTGCCGCGGGATTGAATACAACAGTCACCATGCGCACTTTCCTCCATGGGAGTAATGACTCAAACAGTCTACGTTTTGATCGTTCCCTGAGAGACATGTAGTAGTGTCCGATGTACATCTGGGGGCATTTTGTAATCTGTGGACTATCAGGGTGTTGATGAAACACAGAAATTGCATCGGGATTGAATACAACAGTCACCATGCGCACTTTCCTCCATGGGAGTAATGTCTCAAACAGTCTACGCTTTCATCGTTCCCTGCAAGGCCAGTAGTAATTTCCGATGCACATCTGGAGGCATTCTGTGATCTGTGGACCTTCAAAGTTTTGATGAAACACAGGAATTGCCGCGGGATTGAATACAACAGTCACCATGCGCACTTTCCTCCATGTTAGTAATGTCTCAAACAGTTTACGCTTTGATCGTTCCCTGGAAGACCAGTAGTAGTTTCCGATGCACATCTGGGGGCATTCTGTAATGTGTGGACTATGAGAGTGTTGATGAAGCACAGATATTGCATCGGGATTGGATACAACAGTCACCATGCGCACTTTCCTCCATGGGAGTAATGTCTCAAACAGTTTACGCTTTGATCGTTCCCGGGAAGACCAGTAGTAGTTTCCGATGCACATCTGGGGGCATTCTGCAATGTGTGGACTATCAGAGTGTTGATGAAACACAGAAATTGCATCGAGATTGCATACAACAGTCACCATGCGCACTTTCCTCCATGGGAACAGTGTCTCAAAAGTCTACGCTTTGATCGTTTCCTGGAAGACCAGTAGTAGTTTCCGATGAACATCTTCAGGCATTCTGTAATCTGTGGCCCTTCAAAGTGTTGATGAAACACAGAAATAGCATCGGGAGTGAATACAACAGTAACCATGCGCACTTTCCTCCATTGGAGTAATGTCTCAAACAGTCTACGCTTTGATCGTTTCCTAGAAGACCAGTAGTAGTTTCCGATGCACATCTGGGGGCATTCTGTAATATGTGGACTATCAGAGTGTTGATGAAACACAGAAATTGCATCGGGATTTAATACAACAGTCACCATGCGCACTTTCCTCCATGGGAGTAATGTCTCAAACAGTTTACGCTTTGATCGTTCCCAGGAAGACCAGTACTTGTTTCCGATGAACATCTGGGTTCATTCCGTAATGTGTGGACTATCACAGTGTTGTTGAAACACAGATATTGCATCGGGATTGAATACAACAGTCACCATGCGCAATTTTGCTAAATGGGAGTAATGTCTCAAACAGTCTACGCTTTGATCGTTCCCTGGAAGACCAGTAGTAGTTTTCGATGCACATCTGGAGGAATTCTGTAATCTGTGGACCTTCAAAGTGTTGATGAAACGCAGAAATTGCATCGGGATTGAATACAACAATCACCATGCTCACTTTCCTCCATGGAAGTAATGTCACAAACAGTCTACGCTTTGATCGTTCCCTGGAAGACCAGTAGTAGTTTCCGATGCACATCTGGAGGCATTCTGTAATCTGTGGGCTATCAGTGTGTTGATGAAACACAGAAATTGCATCGGGATTGAATACAACAGTCACCATGCGCACTTTCCTCCATGTGAGTAATGTCTCGATCAGTCTACCGTTTGATCGTTCCCTGGAAGACCTGTAGTAGTTTCCGATGGACATCTGGGCGCCATCTGTATTGTGTGGACGTTCAGAGTGTTGATGAAACACAGAGATTGCATCGGGATTGAATACAACAGACACCATGCGCACTTTCCTCCATGGGAGTAATGTCTCAAACAGTCTACGCTTTGATCGTTCCCTGCAAGACCTGTAGCAGTTTCCGATGCACATCTGGAGCCATTCTGCAATCTGTGGACGTTCAAAGTGTTGATGAAACACAGAAATTGTCTCGGAATTAAATACAACAGTCACCAAGCGCACTTTCCCCCATGGGAGTAATGTCTCAAACAGTCTACGGTTTGATCGTTTAATGGAAGACTAGTAGTAGTTTCCGATGCACATCTGGAGGCATTCTGTAATCTTCGTACCTTCAAAGTGTTGATGAAACACAGAAATTACATCGGGATTCAATACAACAGTCACAATGCGCACTTTCATCCATGGAAGTAATGTCTCAAACATTCTACGATTTGATGGTTCCCTGCAAGACCAGTAATACTTTCCGATGGACGTCTGGAGGCATTCTGGAATCTGTGGACCTTCAAAGAGTTTATGAAACACAGAAAATGCATCGGGACTGATTACAACAGACACCATGCGCACTTTCCTCCATGTGAGTAATGTCTCAAACAGTTTACGCTTTGATCGTTCCCAGGAAGACCAGTACTTGTTTCCGATGAACATCTGGGTTCATTCTGTAACGTGTGGACTATCACAGTGTTGTTGAAACACAGATATTGCATCGGGATTGAATACAACAGTCACCATGGGCAATTATAATAAATGGGAGTAATGTCTCAAACAGTCTACGCTTTGATCGTTCCCTGGAAGACCAGTAGTAGTTTTCGATGCACATCTGGGGGCATTCTGTAATATGTGGATTATCAGAGTGTTGATGAAACACGGATATTGCATAGGGATTGAATACAACAGTCACCATGCGCACTTTCCTCCATGGGAGTAATGTCTCAAACAGTTTACGCTTTGATCGTTCCCTGGAAGACCAGTAGTAGTTCCGATGCACATCTGGAACACTCTGTAATCTGCTGACCTTTGAAGTGTTGATGAAACAAAGAAATTGCATCGGGATTGAATACAACAGTCACCATGCGCACTTTCCTCCATGTGAGTAATGTCTCGATCAGTCTACCGTTTGATCGTTTACTGGAAGACCAGTAGTAGTTTCCGATGCACATCTGGAGGCATTCTGTAATCTGTGGCCATTCGAAGTGTTGATGAAACACAGAAATTGCATCGGGAGTGAATACAACAGTAACTATGGGCACTTTCCTCCATGGGAGTAATGTCTCAAACAGTCTACGCTTTGATCGTTCCCTAGAAGACCAGTAGTGGTTTCCGATTCACATCATGGGGCATTCTGTAATGTGTGGACTATCAGAGTGTTGATGAAACACAGAAATTGCATCGGGATTGATTACAACAGTCACCATGCGCACTTTCCTCCATGGGAGTAATGTCTCAAACAGTTTACGCTTTGATCGTTCCCAGGAAGACCAGTACTTGTTTCCGATGAACATCTGGGTTCATTCTGTAACGTGTGGACTATCACAGTGTTGTTGAAACACAGATATTGCATCGGGATTGAATACAACAGTCACCATGCGCAATTATCCTAAATGGGAGTAATGTCTCAAATAGTCTACGCTTTGATCGTTCCCTGGAAGACCAGTAGTAGTTTTCGATGCACATCTGGAGGCATTCTGTAATCTGTGGACCTTCAAAGTGTTGATGAAACACAGAAATTGCCTCGGAATTAAATACAACAGTCGCCATGCGCACTTTCCCCCATGGGTGTAATGTCTCAAACAGTCTACATTTTGATCGCTTCCTCGAAGACCAGTAATAGTTTCCGATGCACATCTGGAGGCATTCTGTAATTTATGGACCTTCAAAGTGTTGATGAAACATAGAAATTGCATCGGGACTGAATACAACAGTCACCATGCGCACTTTCCTCCATGGGAGTAATGTCTCAAACAGTTTACGCTTTGATCGTTCCTTGGAAGACCAGTAGTAGTTTCCGATGCACATCTGGAGGCATTCTGCAATCTGTGGACCTTCAAAGAGTTGATGAAACACAGAAATTGCCTCGGAATTGAATACAACAGTCATCATGCGCATTTTCCTCCATGGGAGTAATGTCTCAAACAGTCTACGCTTCGATCGTTCCCTGGAAGACCAGTAGTAGAATCCGATGCACATCTGGCGGCATTCTGTAATCTGTAAACTATCAGAGTGTTGTTTAAACACAGAAACTGCATCGGGATTGAATACAACGGACACCATGCGCACTTTCCTCCATGGGAGTAATGTCTCAAACAGTCTACGCTTTTATCGTTCTAAGCAAGACCAGTAGTAGTTTCCGATGCAAATCTGGAGGCATTCTGTAATCTGTGGACTATCAGAGTGTTGATGAAACACAGAAATTGCATCGGGATTGAACACAACAGTCACCATGCCCACTTTCCTCCATGGGAGTAATTTCTCAAACAGTTTACGCTTTGATCGGTCCCTGGAAGACCAGTAGTAGTTTCCGATGCACATCTTGGAGCATTCTGTAATGTGTGGACTACCAGAGTGTTGATGAAACATGAAATTGCATCAGGATTAAATACAACAGTCACCATGCGCACTTTCCTCCATGGGAGTAATGACTCAAAGAGTTTACGCTTTGATCGTTCCCTGGAAGACCAGTGGTAGTTTCCGATGCACATCTGGGGGCATTCTGTAATCTGTGGACTATCAGAGTGTTGATGAAACACAGAAATTGCATCGGGATTGAACACAACAGTCACCATGCGCACTTTCCTCCATGGGAGTAATGTCTCAAACAGTTTACACTGTGATCGTTCCCTGGAAGACCAGTAGTAGCTTCCGATGCACATCTGGAGGCATTCTGTGATCTGTGGCCATTCAAAGTGTTGATGAAACACGGAAATTGCATCGGGAGTGAATACAACAGTAACCATGCGCACTTTATTCCATGGGAGTAATGTCTCAAACAGTCTACGATTTGATCGTTCCCTAGAAGACCAGTAGTAGTTTCCGATGCACATCTTGGGGCATTTTGTAATGTGTGGACTATCACAGTGTTGTTGAAACACAGATATTGCATCGGGATTGAATACAACAGTCACCATGCGCAATTTTCCTAAATGGGAGTAATCTGTCAAACAGTCTACGCTTTGATCGTTCCCTGGAAGACCAGTAGTAGTTTTCGATGCACATCTGGAGGCATTGTTTAATCTGTGGACCTTCAAAGTGTTGATGAAACGCAGAAATTGCATCGGGATTGAATACTACAATTACCATGCGCACTTTCCTCCATGGGAGTAATGTCACAAACAGTCTACGCTTTGATCGTTCCCTCGAAGACCAGTAGTAGTTTCCGATGCACATCTGGAGGCATTGTGTAATCTGTGGGCTATCAGAGTGTTGATGAAACACAGAAATTGCATCGGGATTGAATACAACAGTCACCATGCGCACTTTCCTAAATGGGAGTAACGTCTCAATCAGTCTACCGTTTGATCGTTCCGTGGAAGACCTGTAGTAGTATCCAATGCACATCTGGGGGCATTCTGTAATGTGTCGACTATCAGAGGGTTGATGAAACACAGAAATTGCATCGGGATTGAATACAACGGACACCATGCGCACATTCCTCCATGGGAGTAATGTCTCAAACAGTCTACGATTTGATCGTTCCCTGGAAGACCAGTAGTAGTTTCCGATAAACATCTGGAGGCATTCTGCAAAGTGTGGACGTTCAAAGTGTAGATGAAACACAGATATTGCCTCGGAATTGAATACAACAGTCACCATGCGCACTTTCCCCCATGGGAGTAATGTCTCAAACAGTCTACGGTTTGATCGTTTCCTGGAAGACTAGTAGTAGTTTCCGATGCACATCTGGAGGCATTCTGTAATCTTTGTACCTTCATATTGTGGATGAAACACAGAAATTACATCGGGATTCAATACAACAGTCACAATGCGCACTTTCCTCCATGGGAGTAATGTCTCAAACATTCTACGATTTGATCGTTCCCTGCAAGACCAGTAGTAGCTTCCGATGCACATCTGGAGGCATTCTGGAATCTGTGGACCTTCAAAGAGTTGATGAAACACAGAAACTGCCTCGGAATAGAATACAACAGTCGCCATGCGCACTTTCCCCCATGGGTGTAATGTCTTTAACAGTCTACGGTTTGATCGCTTCCTGGAGGACCAGTAATAGTTTCCGATGCACATCTGGAGGCATTCTGTAATCTATGGACCTTCAAAGTGTTGATGAAACACAGAAATTGCATCGGGATTGCGTACAACAGTCACCATGCTCACTTTCCTCCATGGGAGTAATGTCTCAAACGGTCTAAGCTTTCATCGTTCCCTGCAAGGCCAGTAGTAGTTTCCGATGCACATCTGGAGGCATTCTGCAATCTGTGGACCTTCAAAGTGTTGATGAAACACAGAAATTGCCTCGGAATTGAATACAACTGTCACCATGCGCACTTTCGCCCATGGGAATAATGTCTCAAACAGTTTATGCTTTGATCGTTCCCTGGAAGACCAGTAGTAGTTTCCGATGCACATCTGGAGGCATTCTGTAATCTGTGGACATTCAGAGTATTGATGAAACACAGGAATTGCAGCGGGATTGAATACAACAGTCACAATGCGCACTTTCCTGCATGGGAGTAATGTCTCAAACAGTCTACGCTTTGATCGTTCCCTGCAAGACCAGTAGTAGTTTCCGATGCACATCTGGAGGCATTCTGCAATCAGTGGACCTTCAAAGAGTTGATGAAACACAGAAATTGCCTCGGAATTGAATACAACAGTCATCATGCGCATTTTCCTCCATGGGAGTAATGTCTCAAACAGTCTACGCTTCGATCGTTCCCTGGAAGACCAGTAGTAGAATCCGATGCACATCTGGCGGCATTCTGTAATCTGTAAACTATCAGAGTGTTGTTCAAACACAGAAATTGCATCGGGATTGAATACAACAGTCACCATGCGCACTTTCCTCCATGGGAGTAATGTCTCAAACAGTTTACGCTTTGATCGTTCCCAGGAAGACCAGTACTTGTTTCCGATGAACATCTGGGTTCATTCTGTAACGTGTGGACTATCACAGTGTTCTTGAAACACAGATATTGCATCGGGATTGAATACAACAGTCACCATGCGCAATTATCCTAAATGGGAGTAATGTCTCAAACAGTCTACGCTTTGATCGTTCCCTGGAAGACCAGTAGTAGTTTTCGATGCACATCTGGAGGCATTCTGTAATCTGTGGACCTTCAAAGTGTTGATGAAACACAGAAATTGCCTCCGAATTGAATACAACAGTCGCCATGCGCACTTTCCCCCATGGGTATAATGTCTCAAACAGTCTACATTTTGATCGCTTCCTGGAAGACCAGTAATAGTTTCCGATGCACATCTGGAGGCATTCTGCAATCTGTGGACCTTCAAAGAGTTGATGAAACACAGAAATTGCCTCGGAATTGAATACAACAGTCATCATGCGCACTTTCCTCCACGGGAGTAATGTCTCAAACAGTCTAAGCTTCGATCGTTCCCTGGAAGACCAGTAGTAGTTTCCGATGCACATCTGGGGGCATTCTGCAATGTGTGGACTATCAGAGTGTTGATGAAACACAGAAATTGCATCGGGATTGAATACAACAGTCACCATGCGCACTTTCCTCCATGGGAGTAATGTCTCAAACAGTCTACGCTTTGATCGATCCCTGTAAGACCAGTAGTAGTTTCCGATGCACATCTGGAGGCACTCTGTAATCTGTGGACCTTTAAATTGTTGATGTAACACAGAAATTGCATCGGGATTGAACACAACAGTCACCATGCGCACTTTCCTCCATGTGGGTAGTGTCTCAAACAGTCTACGCTTCGATCGTTTCCTGGAAGACCAGTAGTAGTTTCCGATGCACATCTGGAGGCATTCTGTAATCTGTGGACCTTCAAAGTGTTGATGAAACACAGAAATTGCAACGGGAGTGAATACAACAGTAACCATGCGCACTTTCCTCCATGGGAGTAATGTCTCAAACAGTTTACGCTTTGATCGTTCCCTGGAAGACCAGTAGTAGTTTCCGATGCACATCTATGGACATTCTGTAATGTTTGGACTATCAGAGTGTCGATGAAACACAGAAATTGCATCGGGATTGAATACAACAGTCACCATCCGCAATTTCCTCCATGGGAGTAATGTCTCAAACAGTTTACGCTTTGATCGTTCCCTGGAAGACCAGTAGTAGTTTCCGATGCACATCTTGGGGCATTCTGTACAGTGTGGACTACCAGAGTGTTGATGAAACATAAAATTGCATTAGGATTAAATACAACAGTCACCATGCGCACTTTCCTCCATGGGAGTAATGACTCAAACAGTTTACGCGTTGATCGTTCCCTGGTAGTCCAGTATTTGTTTCCGATGCACATCTGGAGGCATTCTGTAATCTGTGGACTATCAGAGTGTTGATGAAACACAGAAATTGCATCGGGATTAAACACAACAGTCACCATGCGCACATTCCTCCATGGGAGTAATGTCTCAAACAGTCTACGCGTTGATCGTACGCAGCAAGACTACTAGTAGTTTCCGATGCACATCTGGAGGCATTCTGTAATCTGTGGCCCTTCAAAGTGTTGATGAAACACAGAAATTGATTCGGGATTGAATACAACAGTCACCATGCGCACTTACCTCCATGGGAGTAATGTCTCAAACAGTCTAGGCTTTCATCGTTCCCTGCAAGGACAGTAATAGTTTCCGATGCACATCTGGAGGCATTCTGCAATCTGTGGACTTTCAAAGTGTTGATGAAACACAGAAATTGCCTAAGAATTGAATACAACAGTCACCATGCGCACTTTCGTCCATGGGAGTAATGTCTCAAACAGTTTACGCTGTGATCGTTCCCTGGAAGACCAGTAGTAGTTTCCGATGCACATCTGGAGGCATTCTGTAATCTGTGCACTATCAGAGTGTTGATGAAACACAGAAATTGCATCGGGATTGATTACAACAGTCACCATGCGCACTTTCCTCCATGGGAGTAATGTCTCAAAGAGTTTACGCTTTGATCGTTCCCTAGAACACCAGTAGTACTTTCCGATGCACATCTGGGGGCATTTTGTAATCTGTGGACTATCAGAGTGTTGATGAAACACAGAAATTGCATCGGGATTGAATACAACAGTCACCATGCGCACTTTCCTCCATGGGAGTAATGTCTCAAACAGTATACGCTTTCATCGTTCCCTGCAAGGCCAGTAGTAATTTCCGATGCACATCTGGAGGCATTCTGTGATCTGTGGACCTTCAAAGTTTTGATGAAACACAGAAATTGCCTCGGGATTGAATACAACAGTCATCATGCGCATTTTCCTCCATGGGAGTAATGTCTCAAACAGTCTACGCTTCGATCGTGCCCTGGAAGACCAGTAGTAGTTTCCGATGCACATCTGGAGGCATTCTGTAATCTGTAAACTATTTGAGTGTTGTTCAAACACAGAAATTGCATCGGGATTGAATACAACAGTCACCATGCGCACTTTCCTCCATGTTAGTAATGTCTCAAACAGTATACGCTTTGATCGTTCCCTGGAAGACCAGTAGTAGTTTCCGATGCACATCTGGGGGCATTCTGTAATGTGTGGACTATCAGAGTGTTGATGAAACACAGATATTGCATCGGGATTGGATACAACAGTCACCATGCGCACTTTCCTCCGTGGGAACAGTGTCTCAAAAGTCTACGCTTTGATCGTTTCCTGGAAGACCAGTAGTAGTTTCCGATGCACATCTGGAGGCATTCTGTAATCTGTGGCCCTTCAAAGTGTTGATGAAACACAGAAATAGCATCGGGAGGGAATACAACAGTAACCATGCGCACTTTCCTCCATGGGAGTAATGTCTCAATCAGTCTACCGTTTGATCGTTCTCTGGAAGACCTGTAGTAGTTTCCGATGCACATCTGGGGGCAATCTGTAATGTGTGTACGTTCAGAGTGTTGATGAAACACAGAGATTGCATCGGGATTCAATACAACAGACACCATGCGCACTTTCTTCCATGGGAGTAATGTCTCAAACAGTCTACGCTTTGATCGTTCCCTGCAAGACCTGTAGCAGTTTCCGATGCACATCTGGAGGCATTCTGCAACCTGTGGACGTTCAAAGTGTTGATGAAACACAGAAATTGCCTCGGAATTGAATACAACATTCGCCATGCTCACTTTCCCCCATGGGTGTAGTGTCTCAAACAGTCTACTGTTTGATCGTTTCCTGGAAGACCAGTAGTAGTTTCGATGCACATCTGGGTGCATTCTGCAATGTGTGGACTATCAGAGTGTTGATGAAACACAGAAATTGCATCGGGATTGAATTCAACAGTCACCATGCGCACTTTCCTCCATGGGAGTAATGTCTCAAACAGTTTACGCTTTGATCGTTCTATGGAAGACCAGTAGTAGTTTCCGATGCACATCTGGGGGCATTCTGTAATCTGAGGACTATCAGATTGTTGATGAAACACAGAAATTGCATCGGGATTGAATACAACAGTCACCATGCGCACTTTAGTCCATGGGAGTAATGTCTCAAACAGTCTAAGCTTCCATCGTTCCCACCAAGGCCAGTAGTAGTTTCCGATGCACATCAGGAGGCATTCTGCAATCTGTGGCCCTTCAAAGTGTTGATGAAACACAGAAATTGCCTCGGAATTGAATACAACTGTCACCATGCGCACTTTCGCCCATGGGAGTAATGTCTCAAACAGTTTACGCTTTGATCGTTCCCTGGAAGACCAGTAGTAGTTTCCGATGCACATCTGGAAGCATTCTGTAATCTGTGGACCTTCAAAGTATTGATGAAACACAGGAATTAACGCGGGATTGAATACAACAGTCACAATGCGCACTTTCCTCCATGGGAGTAATGTCTCAAACAGTCTACGCTTTGATCGTTCCCTGCAATACCAGTAAAAGTTTCCGATGCACATCTGGAGGCATTCTGCAATCTGTGGACCTTCAAAGAGTTGATGAAACACAGAAATTGCCTCGGAATTGAATACAACAGTCATCATGCGCATTTTCCTCCATGGGAGTAATGTCTCAAACAGTCTACGGTTTGATCGTTTCCTGGAAGACTAGTAGAACTTTCCGATGCACATCTGGAGGCATTCTGGAATCTTTGTACCTTCAAAGTGTTGATGAAACACAGAAATTACTTCGGGATTCAATACAACAGTCACAATGCGCACTTTCCTCCATGGGAGTAATGTCTCAAACATTCTACGATTTGATCGTTCCCTGCAAGACCAGTAGTAACTTCCGATGCACATCTGGAGGCATTCTGGAATCTGTGGACCTTCAAAGGGTTGATGAAACACAGAAACTGCCTCGGCATTGAATACAACAGTCGCCATGCGCACTTTCCCCCATGGGTGTAATGTCTCAAACAGTCTACGGTTTGATCGCTTCCTGGAGGACCAGTAATAGTTTACGATGCACATCTGGAGGCATTCTGTAATCTATGGACCTTCAAAGTGTTGATGTAACACAGAAATTGCATCGGGACTGAATACAACAGTCACCATGCGCACTTTCCTCCATGGGAGTAATGTCTCAACTGTTTACGCATTGATGGTTCCCTGGAAGACCAGTAGTAGTTTCCGATGCACATCTGGGTTCATTCTGTAATCTGTGGACTATCAGAGTATTGATGAAACACAGAAATTGCATCGGGATTGAATACAACAGTCACCATGCGCACTTTCCTCCATGGGAGTAATGTCTCAAACAGTCTAGGCTTTCATCGTTCCCTGCAAGGCCAGTAATAGTTTCCGATGCACATCTGGAGGCATTCTGCAATCTGTGGACCTTCAAAGTGTTGATGAAACACAGAAATTGAATCGGAATTGAATACAACTGTCACCATGCGCACTTTCGTCCATGGGAGTAATGTCTCAAACAGTTTACGCTTTGATCGTTCCCTGGAAGACCAGTAGTAGGTTCCGATGCACATCTGGAGGCATTCTGTAATCTGTGGACCTTCAAAGTATTGATGAAACACAGGAATTGCCGCGGGATTGAATACAACAGTCATAGTGCGCACTTTCCTCCATGGGAGTAATGTCTTAAACAGTCTACGCTTTGATCGTTCCCTGCAAGACCAGTAGTAGTTTCCGATGCACATCTGGAGGCATTCTGCAATCCGTGGACCTTCAAAGAGCTGATGAAACACAGAAATTGCCTCGGAAATGAATACAACAGTAATCATGCGCATTTTCCTCCATGGGAGTAATGTCTCAAACTGTCTACGATTCGATCGTTCCCTGGAAGACCAGTAGTAGAATCCGATTCACATCTGGCGGCATGCTGTAATCTGTAAACTATCAGAGTGTTGTTCAAACACAGAAATTGCATCGGGATTGAATACAACAGACACCATGCGCACTTTCCTCCATGGGAGTAATGTCTCAAACAGTCTACGCTTTGATCGTTCTCAGCAAGACCAGTAGTAGTTTCCGATGCACATCTGGAGGCATTCTGTAATCTGTGGACTATCGGAGTGTTGATGAAACACAGAAATTGCATCGGGATTGAATACAACAGTCACCATGCGCACTTTCCTCCATGGGAGTAATGTCTCAAACAGTTTACGCTTTGATCGGTCCCTGGAAGACCAGTAGTAGTTTCCGATGCACATCTTGGAGCATTCTGTAATGTGTGGACTACCAGAGTGTTGATGAAACATGAAATTGCATCAGGATTTAATACAACAGTCACCATGCGCACTTTCCTCCATGGGAGTAATGACTCAATGAGTTTACGCAATGATCGTTCCCTAAAAGACCAGTAGTAGTTTCCGATGCACATCTGGGGGCATTCTGTAATCTGTGGACTATCAGAGTGTTGATGAAACACAGAAATTGCATCGGGATTGAACATAACTGTGACCATGCGCAGTTTCCTCCATGGGAGTAATGTCTCAAACAGTTTACCCTGTGATCGTTCCCTAGAAGACCAGTAGTAGTTTCCGATGCACATCTTGGGGCATTCTGTAATGTGTGGACTATCACAGTGTTGTTGAACCACAGATATTGCATCGGGATTGAATACAACAGTCACTATGCGCAATTTGCCTAAATGGGAGTAATGTGTCAAACAGTCTACGTTTTTGATCGTTCCCTGGAAGACCAGTAGTAGGTTCCGATGCACATCTGGAGGCATTCTGTAAACTGTGGACCTTCAAAGTATTGATGAAACACAGGAATTGCCGCGGGATTGAATACAACAGTCACAGTGCGCACTTTCCTCCATGGGAGTAATGTCTCAAACAGTCTACGCTTTGATCGTTCCCTGCAAGACCAGTAGTAGTTTCCGATGCACATCTGGAGGCATTCTGCAATCCGTGGACCTTCAAAGAGCTGATGAAACACAGAAATTGCCTCGGAAATGAATACAACAGTCAACATGCGCATTTTCCTCCATGGGAGTAATGTCTCAAACTGTCTACGCTTCGATCGTTCCCTAGAAGACCAGTAGTAGTTTCTGATGCACATCTTGGGGCATTCTGTAATGTGTGGACTATCACAGTGTTGTTGAACCACAGATATTGCATCGGGATTGAATACAACAGTCACCATGCGCAATTTGCCTAAATGGGAGTAATGTGTCAAACAGTCTACGCTTTGATCGTTCCCTGGAAGACCAGTAGTAGTTTTCGATGCACATCTGGAGGCATTCTGTAATCTCTGGACCTTCAAAGTGTTGATGAAACGCAGAAATTGCATCGGGATTGAATACAACAATAACCATGCGCACTTTCCTCCATGGGAGTAATGACACAAACAGTCTACGCTTTGATCGTTCCCTGGAAGACCAGTAGTAGTTTCCGATGCACATCTGGAGGCATTCTGTAATCTGTGGGCTATCAGATTGTTGATGAAACACAGAAATTGCATCGGGATTGAATACAACAGTCACCATGCGCACTTTCCTAAATGGGAGTAATGTCTCAATCAGTCTACCGTTTGATCGTTCCCTGGAAGACCTGTAGTAGTATCCGATGCACATCTGGGGGCATTGTGTAATGTGTCGACTATCAGAGTGTTGATGAAACACAAAAATTGCATCGGGATTGAATACAACAGACACCATGCGCACATTCCTCCATGAGAGTAATGTCTCAAACAGTCTACGCTTTGATCGTTCTAAGCAAGACCAGTAGTAGTTTCCAATGCACATCTGGAGGCATTCTGTAATCTGTGGACTATCAGAGTGTTGATGAAACACAGAAATTGCATCGGGATTGAATACAACAGTCACCATGCGCACTTTCCTCCATGGGAGTAATGTCTCAAACAGTTTACGCTTTGATCGTTCCCTGCAAGACCAGTAGTAGTTTCCGATGCACATCTGGGGGCATTGTGTAATGTGTCGACTATCAGAGTGTTGATGAAACACAAAAATTGCTTCGGGATTGAATACAACAGTCAAAATGCGCACTTTCCCCCATGGGTGTAATGTCTCAAACAGTCTACGGTTTGATCGCTTCCTGGAGGACAAGTAATAGTTTCCGATGCACATCTGGAGGCGTTCTGTAATCTATGGACCTTCAAAGTGTTGATGAAACACAGAAATTGCATCGGGACTGAATACAACAGTCACCATGCGCACTTTCCTCCATGGGAGTAATGTCTCAAACAGTTTACGCTTTGATCGTTCCCTGGAAGACCAGTAGTAGTTTCCGATGCACATCTGGGGGCATTCTGTAATCTGTGGATTATCAGAGTGTTGATCAAACACAGAAATTGCATCGGGATTGAATACAACAGTCACCATGCGCACTTTCCTCCATGGGAGTAATGTCACAAACAGTCTAAGCTTTCATCGTTCCCTGCAAGGCCAGTAGTAGTTTCCGATGCACATCTGGAGGCATTCTGCAGTCTGTGGACCATCAAAGTGTTGATGAATCACAGAAATTGCCTAGGAATTGAATACAACAGTCACAATGCGCACTTTCCTATATGGGAGTAATGTCTCAAACAGTCTAAACTTCGATCGTTCCCTGGAACACCAGTAGTAGTTTCCGATGCACATCTGGGGGCATTCTGCAATGTGTGGACTATCATAGTGTTGACGAAACACAGAAATTGCATCGGGATTGAGTACAACAGTCACCATGCGCACTTTCCTCCATGTGAGTAGTGTCTCAAACAGTCTATGCTTCGATCGTTTCCTGGAAGACCAGTAGTAGTTTCCGATGCACATCTGGAGGCATTCTGTAATCTGTGAACCTTCAAAGTGTTGATGAAACACAGAAATTGAAACGGGAGTGAATACAACAGTAACCATGCGCACTTTCCTCCATGGCAGTAATGTCTCAAAAAGTCTACGCTTCGATCGTTCCCTAGAAGACCAATAGTAGTTTCCGATGCACATCTGGAGGCACTCTGTAATCTGCTGACATTAAAGTGTTGATGATACACAGAAATTGCATCGGGATTGAATACAACAGTCACCATGCGCACTTTCTCCATGGGAGTAATGTCTCAAACAGTCTACGCGTTGATCGTACGCAGCAAGACTACTAGTAGTTTCCTATGCACATCTGGAGGCATTCTGCAATCTGTGGCCCTTCAAAGTGTTGATGAAACACAGAAACTGATTCGGGATTGAATACAACGGTCATCATGCGCATTTTCCTACATGTTAGTAATGTCTCAAACAGTCTACGCTTTGATCGTTCCCTTTAAGACCAAGAGTAGTTTCCGATGCACATCTGTAGTCATTCTGTAATCTGTGGACTATCAGAGTGTTGATGAAGCACAGAAATTGCATCGGGATTGAATAAAACAGTCACCATGCGCACTTTCCTCCATGGGACTAATGTCTCAAACAGTGTACGCTTTGATCGTTCCCTGGAGGACCAGTAGTAGTTTCCGATGCACATCTGGAGGCATTCTGTAATCTGTGGACCTTCAAAGTGTTGTTGAAACACAGAAATTGCATCGGGATTGAATACAACAGTCACCATGCGCACTTTCCTCCATGGGAGTAATGTCTCAAACAGTCTACGCTTTGATCGTTTCCTGGAAGACCAGTAGTAGTTTCCGATGCACATCTGGAGGCATTCTGTAATCTGTGGACCTTCAAAGTGTTGATGAAACACAGAAATTGAAACGGGAGTGAATACAACAGTAACCATGCGCACTTTCCTCCATGGCAGTAATGTCTCAAAAAGTCTACGCTTCGATCGTTCCCTAGAAGACCAATAGTAGTTTCCGATGCACATCTGGAGGCACTCTGTAATCTGCTGACCATTAAAGTGTTGATGATACACAGAAATTGCATCGGGATTGAAATCAACAGTCACCATGCGCACTTTCTCCATGGGAGTAATGTCTAAAACAGTCTACGCGTTGATCGTACGCAGCAAGACTACTAGTAGTTTCCGATGCACATCTGGAGGCATTCTGTAATCTGTGGCCCTTCAAAGTGTTGATGAAACACAGAAACTGATTCGGGATTGAATACAACAGTCATCATGCGCATTTTCCTACATGTTAGTAATGTCTCAAACAGTCTACGCTTTGATCGTTCCCTTTAAGACCAAGAGTAGTTTCCGATGCACATCTGTAGTCATTCTGTAATCTGTGGACTATCAGAGTGTTGATGAAGCACAGAAATTGCATCGGGATTGAATACAACAGTCACCATGCGCACTTTCCTCCATGGGACTAATGTCTCAAACAGTGTACGTTTTGATCGTTCCCTGGAGGACCAGTAGTAGTTTCCGATGCACATCTGGAGGCATTCTGTAATCTGTGGACCTTCAAAGTGTTGTTGAAACACAGAAATTGCATCGGGATTGAATACAACAGTCACCATGCGCACTTTCCTCCATGGGAGTAATGTCTCAAACAGTCTACGCTTTGATCGTTTCCTGGAAGACCAGTAGTAGTTTCCGATCCACATCTGGAGGCATTCTGTAATCTGTGGACCTTCAAAGTGTTGATGAAACACAGAAATTGCATCGGGATTGAATCCAACAGTCACCATGCGCCCTTTTACTCCATGGGAGTAATGTCACAAACAGTCTACGCTTTGATCGTTTCCTGGAAGACCAGTAGTAGTTTCCGATGCACATCTGGAGGCACTCTGTAATCTGCTGACCTTTAAAGTGTTGATGATACACAGAAATTGCAACGGGAGTGAATACAACAGTCACCATGCGCACTTTCCTCCATGGGAGTAATGTCTCAAACAGTCTACGCTTTGATCGTTCCCTAGAAGACCAGTAGTAGTTTCCGATGCACATCTGGAGGCACTCTGTAATCTGATGACCTTTAAAGTGTTGATGAAACACAGAAATGGCATCAGGATTGAATACAACAGTCACCATGCGCACTTACCTCCATGGGAGTAATGTCTCAAACAGTCTACGCTTTGATCGTTCTAAGCTAGACCAGTAGTAGTTTCCGATGCACATCTGGAGGCATTCTGTAATCTGTGGACTATCAGAGTGTTGATGAAACACAGAGATTGCATCGGGATTGAATACAACAGTCACCATGAGCACTTTCCTCCATGGCAGTAATGTCTCAAACAGTTTACGCTTTGATCGTTCCCTGGAAGACCAGTAGTAGTTTCCGAAGCACATCTGTGGGCATTCTGTAATGTGTGGACTATCAGAGTGTTGATGAAACACAGAAATTGCATCAGGATTGAATACAACAGTCACCATGCGCACTTTCCTCCATGGGAGTAGTGTCTCAAACAGTCTACGCTTTGATCGTTCTAAGCTAGACCAGTAGTAGTTTCCGATGCACATCTGGAGGCATTCTGTAATCTGTGCACTATCAGAGTGTTGATGAAACACAGAAATTGCATCGGGATTTAATACAACAGTCACCATGCGCACTTTCCTCCATGGGAGTAATGTCTAAAACTGTCTACGCTTTGATCGTTCCCTATAAGACCAGTAGTAGTTTCCGATGCACATCTGGAGGCACTCTGTAATCTGTGGACCTTTAAAGTGTTGATGTAAGACAGAAATTGCATCGGGATTGAATGCAACAGTCATCATGCGCACTTTCCTCCATGTGAGTAGTGTCTCAAACAGTCTACGCTTCGATCGTTTCCTGGAAGACCAGTAGTAGTTTCCGATGCACATCTTGAGGCATTCTGTAATCTGTGGACCTTCAAAGTGTTGATGAAACACAGAAATTGCAACGGGAGTGAATACAACAGTCACCATGCGCACTTTCCTCCATGGGAGTAATGTCTCAAACAGTCTACGCTTTGATCGTTCCCTAGAAGACCAGTAGTAGTTTCCGATGCACATCTGGAGGCACTCTGTAATCTGCTGACCTTTAAAGTGTTGATGAAACACAGAAATTGCATCAGGATTGAATACAACAGTCACCATGCGCACTTACCTCCATGGGAGTAATGTCTCAAACAGTCTACGCTTTGATCGTTCTAAGCTAGACCAGTAGTATTTTCCGATGCACATCTGGAGGCATTCTGTAATCTGTGGACTATCAGAGTGTTGATGAAACACAGAGATTGCATCGGGATTGAATACAACAGTCACCATGAGCACTTTCCTCCATGGGAGTAATGTCTCAAACAGTTTACGCTTTGATCGTTCCCCGGATGACCAGTATAGTTTCCGATGCACATCTTGGGGCATTCTGTAATGTGTGGACTACCAGAGTGTTGATGAAACATGAAATTGCATCAGGATTAAATACAACAGTCACCATGCGCACTTTCCTCCATGGGAGTAATGACTCAAACAGTTTACGCTTTGATCGTTCCCTGGAAGACCAGTAGTAGTTTCCGATGCACATCTGTTGGCATTCTGTAATCTGTGGACTATCAGAGTGTTGATGAAACACAGAAATTGCATCGGGATTGAACACAACACAGTCACCATTCGCACTTTCCTCCATGGGAGTAATTTCTCAAATAGTCTACGCTTTGATCGTTCCCTAGAAGACCAGTAGTAGTTTTCGATGCACATCTGGAGGCACTCTGTAATCTGCTGACCTTCAAAGTGTTGATGATACACAGAAATTGCATCGGGATTGAATACAACAGTCACCATGCGCACTTTCCTCCATGGGACTAATGTCTCAAACAGTGTACGCTTTGATCGTTCCCTGGAGGACCAGTAGTAGTTTCCGATGCACATCTGGAGGCATTCTGTAATCTGTGGACCTTCAAAGTGTTGTTAAAACACAGAAATTGCATCGGGATTGAATACAACAGTCACCATGCGCACTTTCCTCCATTTGAGTAATGTCTCAACAGTCTACGTTTTGATCGTTTCCTGGAAGACCAGTAGGAGTTTCCGATGCACATCTGGAGGCATTCTGTAATCTGTGGACCTTCAAAGTGTGGATGAAACACAGATATTGCATCGGGATTGAATACAAGTCACCATGCGCCCTTTTTCTCCATGGGAGTAATGTCACAAACAGTCTACGCTTTGATCGTTCCCTGGAAGACCAGTAGTAGTTTCCGATGCACATCTGGAGGCATTCGGTAATCTGTGGACTATCAGAGTGTTGATGAAACACAGAAAGTTCGTCGGGATTGAATACAACAGTCACCATGCGCACTTACCTCCATGGGAGTAATGTCTCAAACAGTCTACGCTTTGATCGTTCTAAGCTAGACCAGTAGTAGTTTCCGATGCACATCTGGAGGCATTCTGTAGTCTGTGGACTATCAGAGTGTTGATGAAACACAGAGATTGCATCGGGATTGAATACAACAGTCACCATGAGCACTTTCCTCCATGGGAGTAATGTCTCAAACAGTTTACGCTTTGATCGTTCCCTGGAAGACCAGTAGTAGTTTCCGAAGCACATCTGTGGGCATTCTGTAATGTGTGGACTATCAGAGTGTTGATGAAACACAGAAATTGCATCAGGATTGAATACAACAGTCACCATGCGCACTTTCCTCCATGGGAGTAGTGTCTCAAACAGTCTACGCTTTGATCGTTCTAAGCTAGACCAGTAGTAGTTTCCGATGCACATCTGGAGGCATTCTGTAATCTGTGCACTATCAGAGTGTTGATGAAACACAGAAATTGCATCGGGATTTAATACAACAGTCACCATGCGCACTTTCCTCCATCGGAGTAATGTCTAAAACTGTCTACGCTTTGATCGTTCCCTGTAAGACCAGTAGTAGTTTCCGATGCACATCTGGAGGCACTCTGTAATCTGTGGACCTTTAAAGTGTTGATGTAAGACAGAAATTGCATCGGGATTGAATGCAACAGTCATCATGCGCACTTTCCTCCATGTGAGAAGTGTCTCAAACAGTCTACGCTTCGATCGTTTCCTGGAAGACCAGTAGTAGTTTCCGATGCACATCTGGAGGCATTCTGTAATCTGTGGACCTTCAAAGTGTTGATGAAACACAGAAATTGCAACGGGAGTGAATACAACAGTCACCATGCGCACTTACCTCCATGGGAGTAATGTCTCAAACAGTCTACGCTTTGATCGTTCCCTAGAAGACCAGTAGTAGTTTCCGATGCACATCTGGAGGCACTCTGTAATCTGCTGACCTTTAAAGTGTTGATGAAACACAGAAATTGCATCAGGATTGAATACAACAGTCACCATGCGCACTTACCTCCATGGGAGTAATGTCTCAAACAGTCTACGCTTTGATCGTTCTAAGCTAGACCAGTAGTAGTTTCCGATGCACATCTGGAGGCATTCTGTAATCTGTGGTCTATCAGAGTGTTGATGAAACACAGAGATTGCATCGGGATTGAAGACAACAGTCACCATGAGCACTTTCCTCCATGGGAGTAATGTCTCAAACAGTTTACGCTTTGATCGTTCCCCGGATGACCAGTATAGTTTCCGATGCACATCTTGGGGCATTCTGTAATGTGTGGACTACCAGAGTGTTGATGAAACATGAAATTGCATCAGGATTAAATACAACAGTCACCATGCGCACTTTCCTCCATGGGAGTAATGACTCAAACAGTTTACGCTTTGATCGTTCCCTGGAAGACCAGTAGTAGTTTCCGATGCACATCTGTTGGCATTCTGTAATCTGTGGACTATCAGAGTGTTGATGAAACACAGAAATTGCATCGGGATTGAACACAACACAGTCACCATTCGCACTTTCCTCCATGGGAGTAATTTCTCAAATAGTCTACGCTTTGATCGTTCCCTAGAAGACCAGTAGTAGTTTCCGATGCACATCTGGAGGCACTCTGTAATCTGCTGACCTTCAAAGTGTTGATGATACACAGAAATTGCATCGGGATTGAATACAACAGTCACCATGCGCACTTTCCTCCATGGGACTAATGTCTGAAACAGTGTACGCTTTGATCGTTCCCTGGAGGACCAGTAGTAGTTTCCGATGCACATCTGGAGGCATTCTGTAATCTGTGGACCTTCAAAGTGTTGTTAAAACACAGAAATTGCATTGGGATTGAATTCAACAGTCACCATGCGCACTTTCCTCCATTTGAGTAATGTCTCAACAGTCTACGTTTTGATCGTTTCCTGGAAGACCAGTATAGTTTCCGATGCACATCTGGGGCATTCTGTAATCTGTGGACTATCAGAGTGTTGATGAAACACAGAAAGTTCGTCGGGATTGAATACAACAGTCACCATGCGCACTTTCCTCCCTGGGACTAATGTCTCAAACAGTTGATGCTTTGATCGTTCCCTGGAAGACCAGTAGTAGTTTCCGATGCACATCTGGAGGCATTCGGTAATCTGTGGACTATCAGAGTGTTGATGAAACACAGAAATTGCATCGGGATTGAATACAACAGTCACCATGCGCACATTCCTCCATGGGAGTAATGTCTAAAACTGTCTACGCTTTGATCGTTCCCTGTAAGACCAGTAGTAGTTTCCGATGCACATCTGGAGGCACTCTGTAATCTGTGGACCTTTAAAGTGTTGATGAAAGACAGAAATTGAATCGGGATTGAATGCAACAGTCATCATGCGCACTTTCCTCCATGTGAGTAGTGTCTCAAACAGTCTACGCTTCGATCGTTCCCTAGAAGACCAGTAGTAGTTTCCGATGCACATCTGGAGGCACTCTGTAATCTGCTGACCTTTAAAGTGTTGATGAAACACAGAAATTGCATCAGGATTGAATACAACAGTCACCATGCGCACTTACCTCCATGGGAGTAATGTCTCAAACAGTCTACGCTTTGATCGTTCTAAGCTAGACCAGTAGTAGTTTCCGATGCACATCTGGAGGCATTCTGTAATCTGTGGTCTATCAGAGTGTTGATGAAACACAGAGATTGCATCGGGATTGAATACAACAGTCACCATGAGCACTTTCCTCCATGGGAGTAATGTCTCAAACAGTTTACGCTTTGATCGTTCCCCGGATGACCAGTATAGTTTCCGATGCACATCTTGGGGCATTCTGTAATGTGTGGACTACCAGAGTGTTGATGAAACATGAAATTGGATCAGGATTAAATACAACAGTCACCATGCGCACTTTCCTCCATGGGAGTAATGACTCAAACAGTTTACGCTATGATCGTTCCCTGGAAGACCAGTAGTAGTTTCCGATGCACATCTGTTGGCATTCTGTAATCTGTGGACTATCAGAGTGTTGATGAAACACAGAAATTGCATCGGGATTGAACACAACACAGTCACCATTCGCACTTTCCTCCATGGGAGTAATTTCTCAAATAGTCTACGCTTTGATCGTTCCCTAGAAGACCAGTAGTAGTTTCCGATGCACATCTGGAGGCACTCTGTAATCTGCTGACCTTCAAATTGTTGATGATACACAGAAATTGCATCGGGATTGAATACAACAGTCACCATGCGCACTTTCCTCCATGGGACTAATGTCTGAAACAGTGTACGCTTTGATCGTTCCCTGGAGGACCAGTAGTAGTTTCCGATGCACATCTGGAGGCATTCTGTAATCTGTGGACCTTCAAAGTGTTGTTAAAACACAGAAATTGCATCGGGATTGAATACAACAGTCACCATGCGCACTTTCCTCCATTTGAGTAATGTCTCAACAGTCTACGTTTTGATCGTTTCCTGGAAGACCAGTATAGTTTCCGATGCACATCTGGGGCATTGTGTAATCTGTGGACTATCAGAGTGTTGATGAAACACAGAAAGTTCGTCGGGATTGAATACAACAGTCACCATGCGCACTTTCCTCCCTGGGAGTAATGTCTCAAACAGTTGATGCTTTGATCGTTCCCTGGAAGACCAGTAGTAGTTTCCGATGCACATCTGGAGGCATTCGGTAATCTGTGGACTATCAGAGTGTTGATGAAACACAGAAAGTTCGTCGGGATTGAATACAACAGTCACCATGCGCACTTACCTCCATGGGAGTAATGTCTCAAACAGTCTACGCTTTGATCGTTCTAAGCTAGACCAGTAGTAGTTTCCGATGCACATCTGGAGGCATTCTGTAATCTGTGGACTATCAGAGTGTTGATGAAACACAGAGATTGCATCGGGATTGAATACAACAGTCACCATGAGCACTTTCCTCCATGGGAGTAATGTCTCAAACAGTTTACGCTTTGATCGTTCCCTGGAAGACCAGTAGTAGTTTCCGAAGCACATCTGTGGGCATTCTGTAATGTGTGGACTATCAGAGTGTTGATGAAACACAGAAATTGCATCAGGATTGAATATAACAGTCACCATGCGCACTTTCCTCCATGGGAGTAGTGTCTCAAACAGTCTACGCTTTGATCGTTGTAAGCTAGACCAGTAGTAGTTTCCGATGCACATCTGGAGGCATTCTGTAATCTGTGCACTATCAGAGTGTTGATGAAACACAGAAATTGCATCGGGATTTAATACAACAGTCACCATGCGCACTTTCCTCCATGGGAGTAATGTCTAAAACTGTCTACGCTTTGATCGTTCCCTGTAAGACCAGTAGTAGTTTCCGATGCACATCTGGAGGCACTCTGTAATCTGTGGACCTTTAAAGTGTTGATGTAAGACAGAAATTGCATCGGGATTGAATGCAACAGTCATCATGCGCACTTTCCTCCATGTGAGTAGTGTCTCAAACAGTCTACGGTTCGATCGTTTCCTGGAAGACCAGTAGTAGATTCCGATGCACATCTGGAGGCATTCTGTAATCTGTGGTCTATCAGAGTGTTGATGAAACACAGAGATTGCATCGGGATTGAATACAACAGTCACCATGAGCACTTTCCTCCATGGGAGTAATGTCTCAAACAGTTTACGCTTTGATCGTTCCCCGGATAACCAGCATAGTTTCCGATGCACATCTTGGGGCATTCTGTAATGTGTGGACTACCAGAGTGTTGATGAAACATGAAATTGCATCAGGATTAAATACAACAGTCACCATGCGCACTTTCCTCCATGGGAGTAATGACTCAAACAGTTTACGCTTTGATCGTTCCCTGGAAGACCAGTAGTAGTTTCCGATGCACATCTGTTGGCATTCTGTAATCTGTGGACTATCAGAGTGTTGATGAAACACAGAAATTGCATCGGGATTGAACACAACACAGTCACCATTCGCACTTTCCTCCATGGGAGTAATTTCTCAAATAGTCTACGCTTTGATCGTTCCCTAGAAGACCAGTAGTAGTTTCCGATGCACATCTGGAGGCACTCTGTAATCTGCTGACCTTCAAAGTGTTGATGATACACAGAAATTGCATCGGGATTGAATACAACAGTCACCATGCGCACTTTCCTCCATGGGACTAATGTCTGAAACAGAGTACGCTTTGATCGTTCCCTGGAGGACCAGTAGTAGTTTCCGATGCACATCTGGAGGCATTCTGTAATCTGTGGACCTTCAAAGTGTTGTTAAAACACAGAAATTGCATCGGGATTGAATACAACAGTCACCATGCGCACTTTCCTCCATTTGAGTAATGTCTCAACAGTCTACGTTTTGATCGTTTCCTGGAAGACCAGTATAGTTTCCGATGCACATCTGGGGCATTCTGTAATCTGTGGACTATCAGAGAGTTGATGAAACACAGAAAGTTCGTCGGGATTGAATACAACAGTCACCATGCGCACTTTCCTCCCTGGGAGAAATGTCTCAAACAGTTGATGCTTTGATCGTTCCCTGGAAGACCAGTAGTAGTTTCCGATTCACATCTGGGGGCATTCTGTAATGTGTGGACTACCAGAGTGTTGATGATACATGAAATTGCTTCAGGATTAAATACAACAGTCACCATGCGCACTTTCCTCCATGGGAGTAATGTCTCTAACAGTCTACGCTTTGATCGTTCTAAGCAAGACCAGTAGTAGTTTCCGATGCACATCTGGAGGCATTCTGTAATCTGTGGACTATCAGAGTGTTCATGACACACAGAAATTGCATCGGGATTGAATTCAACAGTCACCATGCGCACTTTCCTCTATGGGAGTAATGTCTCAAACAGTTTACGCTTTGATCGTTCCCCGGAAGACAAGTAATAGTTTCCGATGCACATCTTGAGGCATTCTGTAATGTGTGGACTACCAGAGTGTTGATGAAACATGAAATTGCATCAGGATTAAATACAACAGTCACCATGCGCAATTTCCTCCATGGGAGTAATGACTCAAACAGTTTACGATTTCATCGTCCCCTGGAAGACCAGTAGTAGTTTCCGATGCACATCTGTTGGTATTCTGTAATCTGTGGACTATCAGAGTGTTGATGAAACACAGAAATTGCATCGGGATTGAACACAACAGTCACCATGCGCACTTTCCTCCATGGGAGTAATGTTTCAGTCAGTTTACGCGTTGATCGTACCCAGCAAGACTACTAGTAGTTTCCGATGCACATCTGGAGGCATTATGTAATCTGTGGACCTTCAAAGTGTTGATGAAACACAGAAATCGATTCGGGATTGAATACAACAGGCATCATGCGCATTTTCCTCCTTGTGAGTAATGTCTCAAACAGTCTAAGCTTTGATCGTTCCCTTTAAGACCAGTAGTAGTTTCCGATGCACATCTGGAGGCATTCTGTAATCTGTGGACTATCAGAGTGTTGTTGAAACACAGAAATTGCATCGGGATTGAATACAACAGTCACCATGCGCCCTTTTTCTCCATGGGAGTCATGTCACAAACAGTCTACGCTTTGATCGTTCCCTGGAAGACCAGTAGTAGTTTCCGATGCACATCTGGAGGCATTCTGTAATCTGTGGACTATCAGAGTGTTGATGAAACACAGAAATTGCATCGGGATTGAATACAACAGACACCATGCGCACTTTCCTCCATGGGAGTAATGTCTCAAACAGTTTACGCTTTGATCGTTCCCCGGAAGACCAGTAGTAGTTTCCGATGCACATCTTGGGGCATTCTGTAATGTGTGGACTACCAGAGTGTTGATGAAACATGAAATTGCATCAGGATTAAATACAACAGTCACCATGCGCACTTTCCTCCATGGGAATAATGACTCAAACAGTTTACGCTTTGATCGTTCCCTGGAAGACCAGTAGTAGTTTCCGATGCACATCTGTTGGCATTCTGAAATCTGTGGACTATCAGAGTGTTGATGAAACACAGAAAGTTCGTCGGGATTGAATACAACAGTCACCATGCGCACTTACCTCCATGGGAGTAATGTCTCAAACAGTCTACGCTTTGATCGTTCTAAGCTAGACCAGTAGTAGTTTCCGATGCACATCTGGAGGCATTCTGTAATCTGTGGACTATCAGAGTGTTGATGAAACACAGAGATTGCATCGGGATTGAATACAACAGTCACCATGAGCACTTTCCTCCATGGGAGTAATGTCTCAAACAGTTTACGCTTTGATCGTTCCCTGGAAGACCAGTAGTTGTTTCCGAAGCACATCTGTGGGCATTCTGTAATGTGTGGACTATCAGAGTGTTGATGAAACACAGAAATTGCATCAGGATTGAATACAACAGTCACCATGCGCACTTTCCTCCATGGGAGTAGTGTCTCAAACAGTCTACGCTTTGATCGTTCTAAGCTAGACCAGTAGTAGTTTCCGATGCACATCTGGAGGCATTCTGTAATCTGTGCACTATCAGAGTGTTGATGAAACACAGAAATTGCATCGGGATTTAATACAACAGTCACCATGCGCACTTTCCTCCATGGGAGTAATGTCTAAAACTGTCTACGCTTTGATCGTTCCCTGTAAGACCAGTAGTAGTTTCCGATGCACATCTGGAGGCACTCTGTAATCTGTGGACCTTTAAAGTGTTGATGTAAGACAGAAATTGCATCGGGATTGAATGCAACAGTCATCATGCGCACTTTCCTCCATGTGAGTAGTGTCTCAAACAGTCTACGCTTCGATCGTTTCCTGGAAGACCAGTAGTAGTTTCCGATGCACATCTGGAGGCATTCTGTAATCTGTGGACCTTCAAAGTGTTGATGAAACACAGAAATTGCAACGGGAGTGAATACAACAGTCACCATGCGCACTTACCTCCATGGGAGTAATGTCTCAAACAGTCTACGCTTTGATCGTTCCCTAGAAGACCAGTAGTAGTTTCCGATGCACATCTGGAGGCATTCTGTAATCAGTGGTCTATCAGAGTGTTGATGAAACACAGAAATTGCATCGGGATTGAATGCAACAGTCATCATGCGCACTTTCCTCCATGTGAGTAGTGTCTCAAACAGTCTACGCTTTGATCGTTCCCCGGATGACCAGTATAGTTTCCGATGCACATCTTGGGGCATTCTGTAATGTGTGGACTACCAGAGTGTTGATGAAACATGAAATTGCATCAGGATTAAATACGACAGTCACCATGCGCACTTTCCTCCATGGGAGTAATGACTCAAACAGTTTACGCTTTGATCGTTCCCTGGAAGACCAGTAGTAGTTTCCGATGCACATCTGTTGGCATTCTGTAATCTGTGGACTATCAGAGTGTTGATGAAACACAGAAATTGCATCGGGATTGAACACAACACAGTCACCATTCGCACTTTCCTCCATGGGAGTAGATTCTCAAATAGTCTACGCTTTGATCGTTCCCTAGAAGACCAGTAGTAGTTTCCGATGCACATCTGGAGGCACTCTGTAATCTGCTGACCTTCAAAGTGTTGATGATACACAGAAATTGCATCGGGATTGAATACAACAGTCACCATGCGCACTTTCCTCCATGGGACTAATGTCTGAAACAGTGTACGCTTTGATCGTTCCCTGGAGGACCAGTAGTAGTTTCCGATGCACATCTGGAGGCATTCTGTAATCTGTGGACCTTCAAAGTGTTGTTAAAACACAGAAATTGCATCGGGATTGAATACAACAGTCACCATGCGCACTTTCCTCCATTTGAGTAATGTCTCAACAGTCTACGTTTTGATCGTTTCCTGGAAGACCAGTAGGAGTTTCCGATGCACATCTGGAGGCATTCTGTAATCTGTGGACTATCAGAGTGTTGATGACACACAGAAATTGCATCGGGATTGAATTCAACAGTCACCATGCGCACTTTCCTCTATGGGAGTAATGTCTCTAACAGTCTACGCTTTGATCGTTCTAAGCAAGACCAGTAGTAGTTTCCGATGCACATCTGGAGGCATTCTGTAATCTGTGGACTATCAGAGTGTTGATGACACACAGAAATTGCATCGGGATTGAATTCAACAGTCACCATGCGCACTTTCCTCTATGGGAGTATTGTCTCAAACAGTCTACGCTTTGATCGTTCTAAGCAAGACCAGTAGTAGTTTCCGATGCACATCTGGAGGCATTCTGTAATCTGTGGACTATCAGAGTGTTGATGACACACAGAAATTGCATCGGGATTGAATTCAACAGTCACCATGCGCACTTTCCTCTATGGGAGTAATGTCTCTAACAGTCTACGCTTTGATCGTTCTAAGCAAGACCAGTAGTAGTTTCCGATGCACATCTGGAGGCATTCTGTAATCTGTGGACTATCGGAGTGTTGATGACACACAGAAATTGCATCGGGATTGAATTCAACAGTCACCATGCGCACTTTCCTCTATGGGAGTAATGTCTCTAACAGTCTACGCTTTGATCGTTCTAAGCAAGACCAGTAGTAGTTTCCGATGCACATCTGGAGGCATTCTGTAATCTGTGGACTATCAGAGTGTTGATGACACACAGAAATTGCATCGGGATTGAATTCAACAGTCACCATGCGCACTTTCCTCTATGGGAGTAATGTCTCAAACAGTCTACGCTTTGATCGTTCTAAGCAAGACCAGTAGTAGTTTCCGATGCACATCTGGAGGCATTCTGTAATCTGTGGACTATCAGAGTGTTGATGACACATAGAAATTGCATCGGGATTGAATTCAACAGTCACCATGCGCACTTTCCTCTATGGGAGTAATGTCTCTAACAGTCTACGCTTTGATCGTTCTAAGCAAGACCAGTAGTAGTTTCCGATGCACATCTGGAGGCATTCTGTAATCTGTGGACTATCAGAGTGTTGATGACACACAGAAATTGCATCGGGATTGAATTCAACAGTCACCATGCGCACTTTCCTCTATGGGAGTAATGTCTCTAACAGTCTACGCTTTGATCGTTCTAAGCAAGACCAGTAGTAGTTTCCGATGCACATCTGGAGGCATTCTGTAATCTGTGGACTATCAGAGTGTTGATGAAACACAGAAATTGCATCGGGATTGAATACAACAGACACCATGCCCACTTTCCTCCATTGGAGTAATGTCTCAAACAGTTTACGCTTTGATCGTTCTAAGCAAGACCAGTAGTAGTTTCCGATGCACATCTGGAGGCATTCTGTAATCTGTGGACTATCAGAGTGTTGATGACACACAGAAATTGCATCGGGATTGAATTCAACAGTCACCATGCGCACTTTCCTCTATGGGAGTAATGTCTCTAACAGTCTACGCTTTGATCGTTCTAAGCAAGACCAGTAGTAGTTTCCGATGCACATCTGGAGGCATTCTGTAATCTGTGGACTATCAGAGTGTTGATGACACACAGAAATTACATCGGGATTGAATACAACAGTCACCATGCGCACTTTCCTCCATTTGAGTAATGTCTCAACAGTCTACGTTTTGATCGTTTCCTGGAAGACCAGTAGGAGTTTCCGATGCACATCTGGAGGCATTCTGTAATCTGTGGACCTTCAAAGTGTGGATGAAACACATATATTGCATCGGGATTGAATACAAGTCACCATGCGCCCTTTTTCTCCATGGGAGTAATGTCACAAACAGTCTACGCTTTGATCGTTCCTTGGAAGACCAGTAGTAGTTTCCGATTCACATCTGGGGGCATTCTGTAATGTGTGGACTACCAGAGTGTTGATGATACATGAAATTGCTTCAGGATTAAATACAACAGTCACCATGCGCACTTTCCTCCATGGGAGTAATGTCTCTAACAGTCTACGCTTTGATCGTTCTAAGCAAGACCAGTAGTAGTTTCCGATGCACATCTGGAGGCATTCTGTAATCTGTGGACTATCAGAGTGTTGATGACACACAGAAATTGCATCGGGATTGAATTCAACAGTCACCATGCGCACTTTCCTCTATGGGAGTAATGTCTCAAACAGTTTACGCTTTGATCGTTCCCTGGAAGACAAGTAATAGTTTCCGATGCACATCTTGAGGCATTCTGTAATGTGTGGACTACCAGAGTGTTGATGAAACATGAAATTGCATCAGGATTAAATACAACAGTCACCATGCGCAATTTCCTCCATGGGAGTAATGACTCAAACAGTTTACGATTTCATCGTCCCCTGGAAGACCAGTAGTGGTTTCCGATGCACATCTGTTGGTATTCTGTAATCTGTGGACTATCAGAGTGTTGATGAAACACAGAAATTGCATCGGGATTGAACACAACAGTCACCATGCGCACTTTCCTCCATGGGAGTAATGTTTCAATCAGTCTACGCGTTGATCGTACCCAGCAAGACTACTAGTAGTTTCCGATGCACATCTGGAGGCATTATGTAATCTGTGGACCTTCAAAGTGTTGATGAAACACAGAAATCGATTCGGGATTGAATACAACAGGCATCATGCGCATTTTCCTCCTTGTGAGTAATGTCTCAAACAGTCTAAGCTTTGATCGTTCCCTTTAAGACCAGTAGTAGTTTCCGATGCACATCTGGAGGCATTCTGTAATCTGTGGACTATCAGAGTGTTGTTGAAACACAGAAATTGCATCGGGATTGAATACAACAGTCACCATGCGCACTTTCCTCCATTTGAGTAATGTCTCAACAGTCTACGCTTTGATCGTTTCCTGGAAGCCAGTAGGAGTTTCCGATGCACATCTGGAGGCATTCTCTAATCTGTGGACCTTCAAAGTGTTGATGAAACACAGAAATCGATTCGGGATTGAATACAACAGTCATCATACGCATTTTCCTCCTTGTGAGTAATGTCTCAAACAGTCTAAGCTTTGATCGTTCCCTTTAAGACCAGTAGTAGTTTCCGATGCACATCTTGGGGCATTCTGTAATCTGTGGACTATCAGAGTGTTGATGAAACACAGAAAGTTCGTCGGGATTGAATACAACAGTCACCATGCGCACTTTCCTCCCTGGGAGTAATGTCTCAAACAGTTGATGCTTTGATCGTTCCTTGGAAGACCAGTAGTAGTTTCCGATTCACATCTGGGGGCATTCTGTAATGTGTGGACTACCAGAGTGTTGATGATACATGAAATTGCTTCAGGATTAAATACAACAGTCACCATGCGCACTTTCCTCCATGGGAGTAATGTCTCTAACAGTCTACGCTTTGATCGTTCTAAGCAAGACCAGTAGTAGTTTCCGATGCACATCTGGAGGCATTCTGTAATCTGTGGACTATCAGAGTGTTGATGACACACAGAAATTGCATCGGGATTGAATTCAACAGTCACCATGCGCACTTTCCTCTATGGGAGTAATGTCTCAAACAGTTTACGCTTTGATCGTTCCCCGGAAGACAAGTAATAGTTTCCGATGCACATCTTGAGGCATTCTGTAATGTGTGGACTACCAGAGTGTTGATGAAACATGAAATTGCATCAGGATTAAATACAACAGTCACCATGCGCAATTTCCTCCATGGGAGTAATGACTCAAACAGTTTACGATTTCATCGTCCCCTGGAAGACCAGTAGTAGTTTCCGATGCACATCTGTTGGTATTCTGTAATCTGTGGACTATCAGAGTGTTGATGAAACACAGAAATTGCATCGGGATTGAACACAACAGTCACCATGCGCACTTTCCTCCATGGGGGTAATGTTTCAATCAGTCTACGCGTTGATCGTACCCAGCAAGACTACTAGTAGTTTCCGATGCACATCTGGAGGCATTATGTAATCTGTGGACCTTCAAAGTGTTGATGAAACACAGAAATCGATTCGGGATTGAATACAACAGGCATCATGCGCATTTTCCTCCTTGTGAGTAATGTCTCAAACAGTCTAAGCTTTGATCGTTCCCTTTAAGACCAGTAGTAGTTTCCGATGCACATCTGGAGGCATTCTGTAATCTGTGGACTATCAGAGTGTTGTTGAAACACAGAAATTGCATCGGGATTGAATACAACAGTCACCATGCGCACTTTCCTCCATTTGAGTAATGTCTCAACAGTCTACGCTTTGATCGTTTCCTGGAAGCCAGTAGGAGTTTCCGATGCACATCTGGAGGCATTCTCTAATCTGTGGACCTTCAAAGTGTTGATGAAACACAGAAATCGATTCGGGATTGAATACAACAGTCATCATACGCATTTTCCTCCTTGTGAGTAATGTCTCAAACAGTCTAAGCTTTGATCGTTCCCTTTAAGACCAGTAGTAGTTTCCGATGCACATCTGGAGGCATTCTGTAATCTGTGGACTATCACAGTGTTGTTGAAACACAGAAATTGCATCGGGATTGAATACAACAGTCACCATGCGCCCTTTTTCTCCATGGGAGTCATGTCACAAACAGTCTACGCTTTGATCGTTCCCTGGAAGACCAGTAGTAGTTTCCGATGCACATCTGGAGGCATTCTGTAATCTGTGGACTATCAGAGTGTTGATGAAACACAGAAATTGCATCGGGATTGAATACAACAGACACCATGCGCACTTTCCTCCATGGGAGTAATGTCTCAAACAGTTTACGCTTTGATCGTTCCCCGGAAGACCAGTAGTAGTTTCCGATGCACATCTTGGGGCATTCTGTAATGTGTGGACTACCAGAGTGTTGATGAAACATGAAATTGCATCAGGATTAAATACAACAGTCACCATGCGCACTTTCCTCCATGGGAATAATGACTCAAACAGTTTACGCTTTGATCGTTCCCTGGAAGACAGTAGTAGTTTCCGATGCACATCTGTTGGCATTCTGTAATCTGTGGACTATCAGAGTGTTGATGAAACACAGAAATTGCATCGTGATTGAACACAACAGTCACCATGCGCACTTTCCTCCATGGGAGTAATGTCTCAAACAGTCTACGCGTTGATCGTACCCAGCAAGACTACTAGTAGTTTCCGATGCACATCTGGAGGCATTCTGTAATCTGTGGACTATCAGAGTGTTGATGAAACACAGAAATTGCATCGGGATTGAATACAACAGTCACCATGCGCACTTTCCTCCATGGGAGTAATGTCTCAAACAGTTTACGCTTTGATCGATCCCCGGAAGACCAGTAGTAGTTTCCGATGCACATCTTGGGGCATTCTGTAATGTTTGGACTACCAGAGTGTTGATGAAACACGAAATTGCATCAGGATTAAATACAACAGTCACCATGCGCACTTTCCTCCATGGGAGTAATGACTCAAACAGTTTACGCTTTGATCGTTCCCTGGAAGACCAGTAGTAGTTTCCGATGCACATCTGTTGGCATTCTGTAATCTGTGGACTGTCAGAGTGTTGTTGAAACACAGAAATTGCATCGGGAATGAATGCAACAGTCACCATGCGCACTTTCCTCCATGGGACTAATGTCTGAAACAGTGTACGCTTTGATCGTTCCCTGGAGGACCAGTAGTAGTTTCCGATGCACATCTGGAGGCATTCTGTAATCTGTGGACCTTCAAAGTGTTGTTGAAACACAGAAATTGCATCGGGATTGAATACAACAGTCACCACGCGCACTTTCCTCCATTTGAGTAATGTCTCAACAGTCTACCCTTTGATCGTTTCCTGGAAGACCAGTAGGAGTTTCCGATGCACATCTGGAGGCATTCTGTAATCTGTGGACTATCAGAGTGTTGATGACACACAGAAATTGCATCGGGATTAAATACAACAGTCACCATGGTGCACTTTCCTCCATGGGAGTAATGACTCAAACAGTTTACGCTTTGATCGTTCCCTGGAAGACCAGTAGTAGTTTCCGATGCACATCTGTTGGCATTCTGTAATCTGTGGACTATCAGAGTGTTGATGAAACACAGAAATTGCATCGGGATTGAACACAACACAGTCACCATGCGCACTTTCCTCCATGGGAGTAATTTCTCAAACAGTCTACGCTTTGATCGTTCCCTAGAAGACCAGTAGTAGTTTCCGATGCACATCTGGAGGCACTCTGTAATCTGCTGACCTTCAAAGTGTTGATGATACACAGAAATTGCATCGGGATTGAATACAACAGTCACCATGCGCACTTTCCTCCATGGGACTAATGTCTGAAACAGTGTACGCTTTGATTGTTCCCTGGAGGACCAGTAGTAGTTTCCGATGCACATTTGGAGGCATTCTGTAATCTGTTTACCTTCAAAGTGTTGTTAAAACACAGAAATTGCATCGGGATTGAATACAACAGTCACCATGCGCACTTTCCTCCATTTGAGTAATGTCTCAACAGTCTACGATTTGATCGTTTCCTGGAAGACCAGTAGGAGTTTCCGATGCACATCTGGGGGCATTCTGTAATCTGTGGACTATCAGAGTGTTGATGAAACACAGAAATTGCATCGGGATTGAATACAACAGCCACTATGCGCACTTTCCTCCATTGGAGTAATGTCTCAAACAGTTTACGCTTTTATGGTTCCCTGGAAGACCAGTATAGTTTCCGATGCACATCTGGGGCATTCTGTAATCTGTGGACTATCAGAGTGTTGACGAAACACAGAAAGTTCGTCGGGATTGAATACAACAGTGAAAATGCGCACTTTCCTCCCTGGGAGTAATGTCTCAAACAGTTGATGCTTTGGTCGTTCCCTGGAAGACCAGTAGTAGTTTCCGATTCACATCTGGGGGCATTCTGTAATGTGTGGACTACCAGAGTGTTGATGATACATAATATTGCTTCAGGATTAAATACAACAGTCACCATGCGCACTTTCCTCCATGGGAGTAATGTCTCTAACAGTCTACGCTTTGATCGTTCTAAGCAAGACCAGTAGTAGTTTCCGATGCACATCTGGAGGCATTCTGTAATCTGTGGACTATCAGAGTGTTGATGACACACAGAAATTGCATCGGGATTGAATACAAAAGTCACCATGCGCACTTTCCTCTATGGGAGTAATGTCTCAAACAGTTTACGCTTTGATCGTTCCCCGGAAGACCAGTAGTAGTTTCCGATGCACATCTTGGGGCATTCTGTAATGTGTGGACTATCAGAGTGTTGATGAAACATGAAATTGCATCAGGATTAAATACAACAGTCACCATGCGCAATTTCCTCCATGGGAGTAATGACTCAAACAGTTTACGTTTTCATCGTTCCCTGGAAGACCAGTAGTAGTTTCCGATGCACATCTGTTGGTATTCTGTAATCTGTGGACTATCAGAGTGTTGATGAAACACAGAAATTGCATCGGGATTGAACACAACAGTCACCATGCGCACTTTCCTCCATGGGAGTAAAGTTTCAATCAGTCTACGCGTTGATCGTACCCAGCAAGACTACTAGTAGTTTCCGATGCACATCTGGAGGCATTGTGTAATCTGTGGACCTTCAAAGTGTTGATGAAACACAGAAATCGATTCGGGATTGAATACAACAGTCATCATGCGCATTTTCCTCCTTGTGAGTAATGTCTCAAACAGTCTAAGCTTTGATCGTTCCCTTTAAGACCAGTAGTAGTTTCCGATGCACATCTGGAGGCATTCTGTAATCTGTGGACTATCAGAGTGTTGTTGAAACACAGAAATTGCATCGGGATTGAATACAACAGTCACCATGCGCACTTTCCTCCATTTGAGTAATGTCTCAACAGTCTACGCTTTGATCGTTTCCTGGAAGCCAGTAGGAGTTTCCGATGCACATCTGGAGGCATTCTCTAATCTGTGGACCTTCAAAGTCGGATGAAAGACAGATATTGCATCGGGATTGAATACAACAGTCACCATGCGCACTTTTTCTCCATGGGAGTCATATCACAAACATTCTACGCTTTGATCGTTCCCTGGAAGACCAGTAGTAGTTTCCGATGCACATCTGGAGGCATTCTGTAATCTGTGGACTATCAGAGTGTTGATGAAACACAGAAATTGCATCTGGATTGAATACAACAGACACCATGCGCACTTTCCTCCAAGGGAGTAATATCTCAAACAGTTTACGCTTTGATCGTTCCCCGGAAGACCAGTAGTAGTTTCCGATGCACATCTTGGGGCATTCTGTAATGTGTGGACTACCAGAGTGTTGATGATACATGAAATTGCTTCAGGATTAAATACAACAGTCACCTTGCGCACTTTCCTACATGGGAATAAGGACTCAAACAGTTTACGCTTTGATCGTTCCCTGGAAGACCAGTAGTAGCTTCCGATGCACATCTGTTGGCATTCTGTAATCTGTGGACTATCAGAGTGTTGATGAAACACAGAAATTGCATCGGGATTGAACACAACAGTCACCATGCGCACTTTACGCCATGGGAGTAATGTCTCAAACAGTCTACGCGTTCATCGTACCCAGCAAGACTACTAGTAGCTTCCGATGCAAATCTGGAGGCATTCTGTAATCTGTGGACTATCAGAGTGTTGATGAATTACAGAAATTGCATCGGGATTGAATACAACAGTCACCATGCGCACTTTCCTCCATGGGAGTAATGTCTCAAACAGTTTACGCTTTGATCGATCCCCGGAAGACCAGTAGTAGTTTCCGATGCACATCTTGGGGCATTCTGTAATGTGTGGACTACCAGAGTGTTGATGATACATGAAATTGCTTCAGGATTAAATACAACAGTCACCATGCGCTCTTTCCTACATGGGAATAATGACTCAAACAGTTCACGCTTTGATCGTTCCCTGGAAGACCAGTAGTAGTTTCCGATGCACATCTGTTGGCATTCTGTAATCTGTGGACTATTAGAGTGTTGATGAAACACAGAAATTGCATCGGGATTGAACACAACAGTCACCATGCGCACTTTACTCCATGGGAGTATTGTCTCAAACAGTCTACGCGTTCATCGTACCCAGCAAGACTACTAGTAGTTTCCGATGCAAATCTGGAGGCATTCTGTAATCTGTGGACTATCAGAGTGTTGATGAATTACAGAAATTGCATCGGGATTGAATACAACAGTCACCATGCGCACTTTCCTCCATGGGAGTAATGTCTCAAACAGTTTACGCTTTGATCGATCCCCGGAAGACCAGTAGTAGTTTCCGATGCACATCTTGGGGCATTCTGTAATGTGTGGACTACCAGAGTGTTGATGATACATGAAATTGCTTCAGGATTAAATACAACAGTCACCATGCGCTCTTTCCTACATGGGAATAATGACTCAAACAGTTCACGCTTTGATCGTTCCCTGGAAGACCAGTAGTAGTTTCCGATGCACATCTGTTGGCATTCTGTAAACTGTGGACTGTCAGAGTGTTGTTGAAACACAGAAATTGCATCGGGATTGAATGCAACAGTCACCATGCGCACTTTCCTCCATGGGACTAATGTCTCAAACAGTGTACGCTTTGATCGTTCCCTGGAGGACCAGTAGTAGTTTCCGATTCACATCTGGAGGCATTCTGTAATCTGTGCACCTTCAAAGTGTTGTTGAAACACAGAAATTGCATCGGGATTGAATACAACAGTCACCATGCGCACTTTCCTCCATTTGAGTAATGTCTCAACAGCCTACCCTTTGATCGTTTCCTGGAAGACCAGAAGGAGTTTCCGATGCACATCTGGAGGCATTCTGAAATCTGTGGACTATCAGAGTGTTGATGAAACACAGAAATTGCATCGGGATTGAATACAACAGTCACCATGCGCACTTTCCTCCATGGGAGTAATGTCTCAAACAGTTTACGCTTTGATCGATCCCCGGAAGACCAGTAGTAGTTTCCGATGCACATCTTGGGGCATTCTGTAATCTGTGGACTATCAGAGTGTTGATGAAACACAGAAATTGCATCGGGATTGAACACAACAGTCACCATGCGCACTTTCCTCCATGGGAGTAATGTCTCAATCAGTTTACGCTTTGATCCTTCCCTGGAAGACCAGTAGTAGTTTCCGATGCACATTTGTGGGCATTCTGTAATGTGTGGACTATCAGAGTGTTGATGAAACACAGAAATTGCATCAGGATTGAATACAACAGTCACCATGCGCCCTTTCCTCCATGGGAGTAATGTCTCAAACAGTCTACGCTTTGATCGTTCTAAACTAGACCAGTAGTAGTTTCCGATGCTCATCTGGAGGCATTCTGTAATCTGTGGACTATCAGAGTGTTGATGACACACAGAAATTGCATCGGGATTGAATTCAACAGTCACCATGCGCACTTTCCTCTATGGGAGTAATGTCTCAAACAGTTTACGCTTTGATCGTTCCCCGGAAGACAAGTAATAGTTTCCGATGCACATCTTGAGGCATTCTGTAATGTGTGGACTACCAGAGTGTTGATGAAACATGAAATTGCATCAGGATTAAATACAACAGTCACCATGCGCAATTTCCTCCATGGGAGTAATGACTCAAACAGTTTACGATTTCATCGTCCCCTGGAAGACCAGTAGTAGTTTCCGATGCACATCTGTTGGTATTCTGTAATCTGTGGACTATCAGAGTGTTGATGAAACACAGAAATTGCATCGGGATTGAACACAACAGTCACCATGCGCACTTTCCTCCATGGGGGTAATGTTTCAATCAGTCTACGCGTTGATCGTACCCAGCAAGACTACTAGTAGTTTCCGATGCACATCTGGAGGCATTATGTAATCTGTGGACCTTCAAAGTGTTGATGAAACACAGAAATCGATTCGGGATTGAATACAACAGGCATCATGCGCATTTTCCTCCTTGTGAGTAATGTCTCAAACAGTCTAAGCTTTGATCGTTCCCTTTAAGACCAGTAGTAGTTTCCGATGCACATCTGGAGGCATTCTGTAATCTGTGGACTATCAGAGTGTTGTTGAAACACAGAAATTGCATCGGGATTGAATACAACAGTCACCATGCGCACTTTCCTCCATTTGAGTAATGTCTCAACAGTCTACGCTTTGATCGTTTCCTGGAAGCCAGTAGGAGTTTCCGATGCACATCTGGAGGCATTCTCTAATCTGTGGACCTTCAAAGTGTTGATGAAACACAGAAATCGATTCGGGATTGAATACAACAGTCATCATACGCATTTTCCTCCTTGTGAGTAATGTCTCAAACAGTCTAAGCTTTGATCGTTCCCTTTAAGACCAGTAGTAGTTTCCGATGCACATCTGGAGGCATTCTGTAATCTGTGGACTATCACAGTGTTGTTGAAACACAGAAATTGCATCGGGATTGAATACAACAGTCACCATGCGCCCTTTTTCTCCATGGGAGTCATGTCACAAACAGTCTACGCTTTGATCGTTCCCTGGAAGACCAGTAGTAGTTTCCGATGCACATCTGGAGGCATTCTGTAATCTGTGGACTATCAGAGTGTTGATGAAACACAGAAATTGCATCGGGATTGAATACAACAGACACCATGCGCACTTTCCTCCATGGGAGTAATGTCTCAAACAGTTTACGCTTTGATCGTTCCCCGGAAGACCAGTAGTAGTTTCCGATGCACATCTTGGGGCATTCTGTAATGTGTGGACTACCAGAGTGTTGATGAAACATGAAATTGCATCAGGATTAAATACAACAGTCACCATGCGCACTTTCCTCCATGGGAATAATGACTCAAACAGTTTACGCTTTGATCGTTCCCTGGAAGACAGTAGTAGTTTCCGATGCACATCTGTTGGCATTCTGTAATCTGTGGACTATCAGAGTGTTGATGAAACACAGAAATTGCATCGTGATTGAACACAACAGTCACCATGCGCACTTTCCTCCATGGGAGTAATGTCTCAAACAGTCTACGCGTTGATCGTACCCAGCAAGACTACTAGTAGTTTCCGATGCACATCTGGAGGCATTCTGTAATCTGTGGACTATCAGAGTGTTGATGAAACACAGAAATTGCATCGGGATTGAATACAACAGTCACCATGCGCACTTTCCTCCATGGGAGTAATGTCTCAAACAGTTTACGCTTTGATCGATCCCCGGAAGACCAGTAGTAGTTTCCGATGCACATCTTGGGGCATTCTGTAATGTTTGGACTACCAGAGTGTTGATGAAACACGAAATTGCATCAGGATTAAATACAACAGTCACCATGCGCACTTTCCTCCATGGGAGTAATGACTCAAACAGTTTACGCTTTGATCGTTCCCTGGAAGACCAGTAGTAGTTTCCGATGCACATCTGTTGGCATTCTGTAATCTGTGGACTGTCAGAGTGTTGTTGAAACACAGAAATTGCATCGGGAATGAATGCAACAGTCACCATGCGCACTTTCCTCCATGGGACTAATGTCTGAAACAGTGTACGCTTTGATCGTTCCCTGGAGGACCAGTAGTAGTTTCCGATGCACATCTGGAGGCATTCTGTAATCTGTGGACCTTCAAAGTGTTGTTGAAACACAGAAATTGCATCGGGATTGAATACAACAGTCACCACGCGCACTTTCCTCCATTTGAGTAATGTCTCAACAGTCTACCCTTTGATCGTTTCCTGGAAGACCAGTAAGAGTTTCCGATGCACATCTGGAGGCATTCTGTAATCTGTGGACTATCAGAGTGTTGATGACACACAGAAATTGCATCGGGATTAAATACAACAGTCACCATGGTGCACTTTCCTCCATGGGAGTAATGACTCAAACAGTTTACGCTTTGATCGTTCCCTGGAAGACCAGTAGTAGTTTCCGATGCACATCTGTTGGCATTCTGTAATCTGTGGACTATCTGAGTGTTGATGAAACACAGAAATTGCATCGGGATTGAACACAACACAGTCACCATGCGCACTTTCCTCCATGGGAGTAATTTCTCAAACAGTCTACGCTTTGATCGTTCCCTAGAAGACCAGTAGTAGTTTCCGATGCACATCTGGAGGCACTCTGTAATCTGCTGACCTTCAAAGTGTTGATGATACACAGAAATTGCATCGGGATTGAATACAACAGTCACCATGCGCACTTTCCTCCATGGGACTAATGTCTGAAACAGTGTACGCTTTGATTGTTCTCTGGAGGACCAGTAGTAGTTTCCGATGCACATTTGGAGGCATTCTGTAATCTGTTTACCTTCAAAGTGTTGTTAAAACACAGAAATTGCATCGGGATTGAATACAACAGTCACCATGCGCACTTTCCTCCATTTGAGTAATGTCTCAACAGTCTACGATTTGATCGTTTCCTGGAAGACCAGTAGGAGTTTCCGATGCACATCTGGGGGCATTCTGTAATCTGTGGACTATCAGAGTGTTGATGAAACACAGAAATTGCATCGGGATTGAATACAACAGCCACTATGCGCACTTTCCTCCATTGGAGTAATGTCTCAAACAGTTTACGCTTTTATGGTTCCCTGGAAGACCAGTATAGTTTCCGATGCACATCTGGGGCATTCTGTAATCTGTGGACTATCAGAGTGTTGACGAAACACAGAAAGTTCGTCGGGATTGAATACAACAGTGAAAATGCGCACTTTCCTCCCTGGGAGTAATGTCTCAAACAGTTGATGCTTTGGTCGTTCCCTGGAAGACCAGTAGTAGTTTCCGATTCACATCTGGGGGCATTCTGTAATGTGTGGACTACCAGAGTGTTGATGATACATAATATTGCTTCAGGATTAAATACAACAGTCACCATGCGCACTTTCCTCCATGGGAGTAATGTCTCTAACAGTCTACGCTTTGATCGTTCTAAGCAAGACCAGTAGTAGTTTCCGATGCACATCTGGAGGCATTCTGTAATCTGTGGACTATCAGAGTGTTGATGACACACAGAAATTGCATCGGGATTGAATACAAAAGTCACCATGCGCACTTTCCTCTATGGGAGTAATGTCTCAAACAGTTTACGCTTTGATCGTTCCCCGGAAGACCAGTAGTAGTTTCCGATGCACATCTTGGGGCATTCTGTAATGTGTGGACTATCAGAGTGTTGATGAAACATGAAATTGCATCAGGATTAAATACAACAGTCACCATGCGCAATTTCCTCCATGGGAGTAATGACTCAAACAGTTTACGTTTTCATCGTTCCCTGGAAGACCAGTAGTAGTTTCCGATGCACATCTGTTGGTATTCTGTAATCTGTGGACTATCAGAGTGTTGATGAAACACAGAAATTGCATCGGGATTGAACACAACAGTCACCATGCGCACTTTCCTCCATGGGAGTAAAGTTTCAATCAGTCTACGCGTTGATCGTACCCAGCAAGACTACTAGTAGTTTCCGATGCACATCTGGAGGCATTGTGTAATCTGTGGACCTTCAAAGTGTTGATGAAACACAGAAATCGATTCGGGATTGAATACAACAGTCATCATGCGCATTTTCCTCCTTGTGAGTAATGTCTCAAACAGTCTAAGCTTTGATCGTTCCCTTTAAGACCAGTAGTAGTTTCCGATGCACATATGGAGGCATTCTGTAATCTGTGGACTATCAGAGTGTTGTTGAAACACAGAAATTGCATCGGGATTGAATACAACAGTCACCATGCGCACTTTCCTCCATTTGAGTAATGTCTCAACAGTCTACGCTTTGATCGTTTCCTGGAAGCCAGTAGGAGTTTCCGATGCACATCTGGAGGCATTCTCTAATCTGTGGACCTTCAAAGTCGGATGAAAGACAGATATTGCATCGGGATTGAATACAACAGTCACCATGCGCCCTTTTTCTCCATGGGAGTCATGTCACAAACATTCTACGCTTTGATCGTTCCCTGGAAGACCAGTAGTAGTTTCCGATGCACATCTGGAGGCATTCTGTAATCTGTGGACTATCAGAGTGTTGATGAAACACAGAAATTGCATCTGGATTGAATACAACAGACACCATGCGCACTTTCCTCCAAGGGAGTAATGTCTCAAACAGTTTACGCTTTGATCGTTCCCCGGAAGACCAGTAGTAGTTTCCGATGCACATCTTGGGGCATTCTGTAATGTGTGGACTACCAGAGTGTTGATGATACATGAAATTGCTTCAGGATTAAATACAACAGTCACCTTGCGCACTTTCCTACATGGGAATAAGGACTCAAACAGTTTACGCTTTGATCGTTCCCTGGAAGACCAGTAGTAGCTTCCGATGCACATCTGTTGGCATTCTGTAATCTGTGGACTATCAGAGTGTTGATGAAACACAGAAATTGCATCGGGATTGAACACAACAGTCACCATGCGCACTTTACGCCATGGGAGTAATGTCTCAAACAGTCTACGCGTTCATCGTACCCAGCAAGACTACTAGTAGCTTCCGATGCAAATCTGGAGGCATTCTGTAATCTGTGGACTATCAGAGTGTTGATGAATTACAGAAATTGCATCGGGATTGAATACAACAGTCACCATGCGCACTTTCCTCCATGGGAGTAATGTCTCAAACAGTTTACGCTTTGATCGATCCCCAGAAGACCAGTAGTAGTTTCCGATGCACATCTTGGGGCATTCTGTAATGTGTGGACTACCAGAGTGTTGATGATACATGAAATTGCTTCAGGATTAAATACAACAGTCACCATGCGCTCTTTCCTACATGGGAATAATGACTCAAACAGTTCACGCTTTGATCGTTCCCTGGAAGACCAGTAGTAGTTTCCGATGCACATCTGTTGGCATTCTGTAATCTGTGGACTATTAGAGTGTTGATGAAACACAGAAATTGCATCGGGATTGAACACAACAGTCACCATGCGCACTTTACTCCATGGGAGTATTGTCTCAAACAGTCTACGCGTTCATCGTACCCAGCAAGACTACTAGTAGTTTCCGATGCAAATCTGGAGGCATTCTGTAATCTGTGGACTATCAGAGTGTTGATGAATTACAGAAATTGCATCGGGATTGAATACAACAGTCACCATGCGCACTTTCCTCCATGGGAGTAATGTCTCAAACAGTTTACGCTTTGATCGATCCCCGGAAGACCAGTAGTAGTTTCCGATGCACATCTTGGGGCATTCTGTAATGTGTGGACTACCAGAGTGTTGATGATACATGAAATTGCTTCAGGATTAAATACAACAGTCACCATGCGCTCTTTCCTACATGGGAATAATGACTCAAACAGTTCACGCTTTGATCGTTCCCTGGAAGACCAGTAGTAGTTTCCGATGCACATCTGTTGGCATTCTGTAAACTGTGGACTGTCAGAGTGTTGTTGAAACACAGAAATTGCATCGGGATTGAATACAACAGTCACCATGCGCACTTTCCTCCATTTGAGTAATGTCTCAACAGCCTACCCTTTGATCGTTTCCTGGAAGACCAGAAGGAGTTTCCGATGCACATCTGGAGGCATTCTGAAATCTGTGGACTATCAGAGTGTTGATGAAACACAGAAATTGCATCGGGATTGAATACAACAGTCACCATGCGCACTTTCCTCCATGGGAGTAATGTCTCAAACAGTTTACGCTTTGATCGATCCCCGGAAGACCAGTAGTAGTTTCCGATGCACATCTTGGGGCATTCTGTAATCTGTGGACTATCAGAGTGTTGATGAAACACAGAAATTGCATCGGGATTGAACACAACAGTCACCATGCGCACTTTCCTCCATGGGAGTAATGTCTCAATCAGTTTACGCTTTGATCCTTCCCTGGAAGACCAGTAGTAGTTTCCGATGCACATTTGTGGGCATTCTGTAATGTGTGGACTATCAGAGTGTTGATGAAACACAGAAATTGCATCAGGATTGAATACAACAGTCACCATGCGCCCTTTCCTCCATGGGAGTAATGTCTCAAACAGTCTACGCTTTGATCGTTCCCTGCAAGACCAGTAGTGGTTTCCGATGCACATCTGGAGGCATTCTGTAATCTGTGGACCTTTAAGTGTTGATGAAACACAGAAATTGTCTCGGGATTGAATACAACAGTCACTATGCGCACTTTCCTCCATGGGAGTAATGTCTCAAACAGTTTACGCTTTGATCGTTCCCCGGAAGACCAGTAGGAGTTTCCGATGCACATCTGGAGGCATTCTGTAATCTGTGGACCTTGAAAGTGTGGATGAAACACAGATATTGCAACGGGATTGAATACAACAGTCACCATGCGCCCTTTTTCTCCATGGGAGTAATGTCACAAACAGTCTACGCTTTGATCGTTCCCTGGAAGACCAGTAGTAGTTTCCGATGCACATCTGGAGGCATTCTGTAATCTGTGGGCTATCAGAGTGTTGATGAAACACAGAAATTGCATCGAGATTGAATACAACAGTCACCTTGCGCACTTTCCTCCATGGGACTAATGTCTCAAACAGTGTACGCCTTGATCGTTCCCTGGAGGACCAGTAGTAGTTTCCGATGCACATCTGGAGGCATTCTGTAATCTGTGGACCTTCAAAGTGTTGTTGAAACACAGAAATTGCATCGGGATTGAATACAACAGTCATCATGCGCATTTTCCTCCTTGTGAGTAATGTCTCAATCAGTCTAAGCTTTGAATGTTCCCTTTAAGACCAGTAGTAGTTTCCGATGCACATCTGGAGGCATACTGTAATCTGTGGACTATCAGAGTGTTTTTGAAACACAGAAAGTGCATCGGAATTGAATACAACAGTCACCATGCGCTTTTTCCTCCATGGGACTAATGTCTCAAACAGTGTACGCTTTGATCGTTCCCTGGAGGACCAGTAGTAGCTTCCGATGCCCATCTGAAGGCATTCTGTAATCTATGGACCTTCAAAGTGTTGTTGAAACACAGAAATTGCATCGGGATTGAATACAACAGTCACCATGCGCACTTTCCTCCATTTGAGTAATGTCTCAAACAGTCTACGCTTTGATCGTTTCCTGGAAGACCAGTAGGAGTTTCCGATGCACATTTGGAGGCATTCTGTAATCTGTGGACCTTCAAAGTGTTGATGAAACACAGATATTGCATCGGGAGTGAATAAAACAATCGCCATTCGCTCTTTTTCTCTATGGGAGTAATGTCACAAACAGTCTACCCTTTGATCGTTCCCTGGAAGACCAGTAGTAGTTTCCGATGCACATCTGGAGGCATTCTGTAATTTGTTGACTATCAGAGTGTTGATGAAACACAGAAATTGCATCGGGATTGAATACAACAGTCACTATGCGCACTTTCCTCCATGGGAGTAATGTCTCAAACAGTTTACGCTTTGATTGTTCCCTGGAAGACCAGTAGTAGTTTCCGATGCACATCTGGAGGCATTCTGTAATCTGTGGACTATCAGAGTGTTGATGAAACACAGAAATTGTATCGAGATTGAATACAACAGTCCCCGTGCGCACTTTCCTCCATGGTAGTAATGTCTCAAACAGTTTACGCTTTTATGGTTCCCTGGAAGACCAGTATAGTTTACGATGCACATCTGGGGGCATTCTGTAATCTATGGACTATAAGAGTGTTGATGAAACACAGAAATTTCGTCGGGATTGAATACAACAGTCACCATGCGCACTTTACTCCATGGGAGTAATGTTTCAAACAGTCTACGCTTTGATCGTTCCCTGCAACACCAGTAGTGGTTTCCGATGCACATCTGGAGGCATTCTGTAATCTGTGGACCTTTAAAGTGTTGATGAAACACAGAAATTGCCTCGGGATTGAATACAACAGTCACCATGTGCACTTTCCTCCATGAGAGTAATGTCTCAAACAGTCTACGTTTTGACCGTTTCCTGGAAGACCAGTAGTAGTTTCCGGTGCACATCTGGAGGTATTCTGTAATCTGTGGCGCTTCAAAGTGTTGACGAAACACAGAAATTGCATCGGGAGTGAATGCGACAGTAACCATGCGCACTTTCCTCCACGGGAGTAATGTCTTAAACAGTTTAAACTTTGATCGTTCCCTGGAAGACCAGTAGTAGTTTCCGATGCACATCTGGGGGCATTCTGTAATGTGTGGACTACCAGAGTGTTGATGAAACATGAAATTGCTTCAGGATTAAATACAACAGGCACCATGCGCACTTTCCTCCATGGGAATAATGTCTCTAACAGTCTACGCTTTGATCGTTCCCTGGAAGACCAGTAGTAGTTTCCGATGCACATCTGTAGGCATTCTGTAATCTGTGGACTATCAGAGTGTTGATGAAACACAGAAATTGCATCGAGATTGAATACAACTGTCACCGTGCGCACTTTCCTCCATGGTAGTAATGTCTCAAACAGTTTACGCTTTTATGGTTCCCTGGAAGACCAGTATAGTTTCGGATGCACATCTGGGGGCATTCTGTAATCTATGGACTATCAGAGTGTTGATGAAACACAGAAATTTCGTCGGGATTGAATACAACAGTCACCATGCGCACTTTACTCCATGGGAGTAATGTTTCAAACAGTCTACGCTTTGATCTTTCCCTGCAAGACCAGTAGTGGTTTCCGATGCACATCTGGAGGCATTCTGTAATCTGTGGACCTTCAAAGTGTTGATGAAACACAGAAATTGCCTCGGGATTGAATACTACAGTCACTATGCGCACTTTCGTCCATGGGAATAATGTCTCTAACAGTCTACGCTTTGATCGTTCCCTGGAAGACCAGTAGTAGTTTCCGATGCACATCTGTGGGTATTCTGTAATCTGTGGACTATCAGAGTGTTGATGAAACACAGAAATTGCATCGGGATTGAACACAACAGTCACCATGTACAATTTCCTCCATGGTAGTAATGTCTCAAACAGTCTACGCGTTGATCGTACCCAGCAAGACCACTAGTAGTTTCCGATGCACATCTGGAAGCATTCTGTAATCTGTGGACCTTCAAAGTGTTGATGAAACACAGAAATTGAATCGTGATTGAATACAACAGTCACCATGCGCACTTTCCTCCATGGGACTAATGTCTCAAACAATGTACGCTTTGATCGTTCCCTGTAGGACCAGTAGTAGTTTCCGATGCACAACTGGAGGCATTCTCTAATCTGTGGAACTTCAAAGTGTTGTTGAAACACAGAAATTGCATCGGGATTGAATACAACAGTCACCATGCGCACTTACCTCCATGGGAGTAATGTCTCAAACAGTCTACGCTTTGATCGTTTCCTGGAAGACCAGTAGTAGTTTCCGATGCACATCTGGACGCATTCTGTAATCTGTGGACCTTCAAAGTGTTGATGAAACACAGAAATTGCATCGGGATTGAATACAACAGTCACCATGCGCACTTTCCTCCATGGGAGTAATGTCACAAACAGTCTACGCTTTAATCGTTCCCTGGAAGACCAGTAGTAGTTTCCGATGCACATCTCTAGGCATTCCGTAATTTGTTGACTATCAGAGTGATGAGGAAACACAGAAATTGCATTGGGATTGGGTACAACAGTCACTATGCGCACTTTCCACCATGGGAGTAATGACTCAAACAGTTTACGTTTTGATCGTTCCCTGGAAGACCAGTAGTAGTTTCCGATGCACATCTGGGGGCATTCTGTAATCTGTTGACTATCAGAGTGTTGATGAAACACAGAAATTGCATCGGGATTGAACACAACAGTCACCATGCGCACTTTCCTCCATGGGAGTAATGTCTCAAACAGTTTACGCTTTTATGGTTCCCCGGAAGTCCAGTATAGTTTCCGATAAACATCTGGGGGCATTCTGTGATCTGTGGACTATCTGAGTGTTGATGAAACACTGAAATTGGATCGGGATTGAATACAACAGTCACCATGCGCACTTTCCTCCATGGGAGTATTGTCACAAACAGTCTACGCTTTGATCGTTCCCTGGAAGACCAGTAGTAGTTTCCGATGCACATCTGGAGGCATTCTGTGATTTGTTGACTATCAGAGTGTTGATGAAACATAGAAATTGCATCGGGATTGAATACAACAGTCACCATGCGCACTCTGCTCCAAGGGAGTAATGACTCAAACAGTTTACGTTTTGATCGTTCCCTGGAAGACCAGTAGTAGTTTCCGATGCACATCTGGGGGCATTCTGTAATCTGTTGACTATCAGAGTGTTGATGAAACACAGAAATTGCATCGGGATTGAACACAACAGTCACTATGCGCACTTTCCTCCGTGGGAGTAATGTCTCAAACAGTTTACGCTTTTACGGTTCCCTGGAAGACGAGTATAGTTTCCGATAAACATCGGGGGGCATTCTGTGATCTGTGGACTATCTGAGTGTTGATGAAACACTCATATTGCATCGGGATTGAATACAACAGTCAAAATGCGCACTTTCCTCCATAGTAGTAATGTCTCAAACAGTCTACGCTTTGGTCGTTCCCTGGAAGAATAGTAGTAGTTTCCGATGCACATCTGGGGGCATTCTTTAATGTGTGGACCTTCAAAGTGTTGATGAAACACAGAAATTAGATCGTGATTCAATACAACAGTCACTATGCGCACTTTCCTCCAGGGGAGTAATGTCTCTAACAGTCTACGCTTTGATCATTCCCTGCATGACCAGTAGTAGTTTCTGATGCACATCTGGGGGCATTCTGTAATCTGTTGACTATCAGAATGTTGATGAAACACCGAAATTGCATCGGGATTGAGCACAACAGTCACCTTGCACACTTTCCTCCATGGGAGTTATGTCTCAAACAGTCCACGCTTTCATCCTTCCCTGCAAGACCAGTAGTAGCTTCCGATGCACATCTGAATGCATTCTGCAATGTGTTCACTATCAGAGTGTTGTTGAAACACAGAAAGTGAATCGGGATTGAATACAACAGTCACCATGAGCACTTTCTTCCATGGGAGTAATGTCTCAAACAGTCTACATTTTGATCGTTCCCTGGAAGACCAGTAGTAGTTTCCGATGCACATCTGGAGGCTTTCTGTAATTTGTTGACTATCAGAGTGTTGATGAAACATAGATATTGCATCGGGATTGAATACAACAGTCACCATGCGCACTTTCCTCCATGGGAGTAATGTCTCAAACAGTTTACGCTTTGATCGTTCCCTGGAAGACCAGTAGTAGTTTCCGATGCACATCTGGAAGCATTCTGTAATACGTGGACAATCAGAGTGTTGATGAAACACAGAAATTTCATCGGGATTGAATACAACAGTCACCATGCGCACTTTCATCTATGGTAGTAATGTCTCAAACAGTCTACGCTTTGATCGTTCCCTGGAAGACAAGTATTAGTTTCCGATGCACATCTGGTGTAATTCTGTAATCTGTGGACTATCAGAATGTTGATGAAACACAGAAATTGCATCGGGATTGAATACAACAGTCACCATGCGCACTTTCCTAAATAGGGTTAATGTCTCAATCAGTCTACCGTTTGATCGTTCCCTGGAAGACCTGTAGTACTATCCGATGCACATCTGGGGGCATTCTGTAATGTGTCGGCTATCAGAGTGTTGATGAAACACAGAAATTGCATCGGGATTGAATACAACAGACACTATGCGCACTTTCCTCCGTGGGTGTAATGTCTCAAACAGTCAACGCTTTGATCGTTCCCTGCAAGACCAGTAGTAGTTTCCGATGCACATCTGGAGGCATTCTGTAATCTTTGGAACTTCAAAGTGTTGATGAAGCACAGAAATTGCATCGGGATTGAATATAACAGTCACCATGCGCACTTTCCTTGATGGGAGCAATGTCTCTAACAGTCTACGATTTGATCGTTCCCTGCAAGACCAGTAGTAGTTTCCGATGCACATCTGGAGGCATTCTGTACTCTGTGGACCTTCAAAGTGTTGATGAAACACAGAAATTGATTCGGGATTGAACACAACAGTCACCATGCACACTTTCCTCCATGGGAGTAATGTCTCAAACAGTTTACGCTTTTATTGTTCCCTGGAAGACCAGTATAGTTTCCGATGCACATCTGGGGGCATTCTGTAATCTGTGGACTATCAGAGTGTTGATGAAACACAGAAATTTCGTCGGGATTGAATACAACTGTCACCATGCGCACTTCACTCCATGGGAGTAATGTTTCAAACTGTCTACGCTTTGATCGTTCCCTGCAAGACCAGTAGTGGTTTCCGATGCACATCTGGGGCATTCTGTAATCTGTGGACCCTTAAAGTGTTGATGAAACACAGAAGTTCGCTCGGGATTGAATACAACGGTCACCATGCGCCATTTCCTCCATGAGAGTAATGTCTCAAACAGTCTACGTTGTGATCGTTTCCTGGAAGACCAGTAGTAGCTTCCGGTGCACATCTGGAGGCATTCTGTAATCTGTGGCGCTTCAAAGTGTTGATGAAGCACAGAAATTGCATCGGGAGTGAATACAACAGTCACCATGCGCACTTTCCTCCATGGGAGTAATGTCTAAAAACAGTTTACGCTTTTATCGTTCCCTGCAAGACCAGTGTAGTTTCCGATGCACATCTGGAGTCATTCTGTAATCTGTGGACTATGAGAGTGTTGATGAAAAACAGAAATTGCATCGGGATTGAATACAACATTCATCATGCGCACTTTCCTCCATGGGAGTAATGTCTCAAACAGTTTACGCTCTGATCATTCCCTGGAAGACCAGTAGTAGTTTCGATGCACATCTGGTGTCATTCTGTATTCTGTGGACTATCAGAGTGTTGATGAAACACAGAAATTGCAACGGTATTGAATTTAACATTCACCATGCGCACTTTCCTCCATGGGAGTAATGTCACAAAGAGTCTACGCTTTGATCGTTCCGTGCAAGACCAGTAGAAGCTTCCGATGCACATCTGGAGGCATTCTGTAATCTGTGTACCTTCAAAGTGTTGATGAATCACAGTAATTGCTTAGGGATTGAATACAACAGTCATCATGAGCATTTTCCTCCATGGGAGTAATGTCTCACACAGTCTACGCTCTGATCGTTCCCTGGAAGACCAGTAGTAGTTTACGATGCACATCTGGAGGCATTCTGTAATCTGTCAACTATCAGAGTGGTGTTCAAACACAGAAATCGCATCGGGATTGAATACAACAGTCACCATGCGCACTTTCCTCCATGGGAGTAGTGTCTCAAACAGTTTACGCTTTGATCGTTCCCTGGAAGAACAGTAGTAGTTTCCGATGCACATCTGGGGGCATTCTGTAATGTGTGGACCTTCAAAGTGTTGATGAAACACAGAAATTGCATCGTGATTCAATACAACAGTCACTATGCGCACTTTCCTCCAGGGGAGTAATGTCTCTAACAGTCTACGTTTTGATCGTTCCCTGCATGACCAGTAGTAGTTTCCGATGCACATCTGGTGTCATTCTGTAATCTGTGGACTATCAGAGTGTTGATGAAACACAGAAATTGCATCGGGATTGAATACAACAGTCACCATGCGCACTTTCCTCCATGGGAGTAATGACTCAAACAGTTTACGCTTTGTTCGTTCCCTGGAAGACCAGTAGTAGTTTCCGATGCACATCTGGGGGTATTCTGTAATCTGTTGACTATCAGAGTGTTGATGAAACACCGAAATTGCATCGGGATTGAATACAACAGTCACCATGCGCACTTTCCTCCCTGGGAGTAATGACTCAAACAGTTTACCCTTTGATCGTTCCCTGCAAGACCAGTAGTAGTTTCCGATGCACATCTGAATGCATTCTGTAATGTGTTCACTATCAGAGTGTTGATGAAACACAGAAAGTGAATCGGGATTGAATACAACATTCACCATGAGCACTTTCTTCCATGGGAGTAATGTCTCAAACAGTCTACATTTTGATCGTTCCCTGGAAGACCAGTAGTAGTTTCCGATGCACATCTGGAGGCATTCTGTAATTTCTTGACTATCAGAGTGTTGATGAAACATAGAAATTGCATCGGGATTGAATACAACAGTCACCATGCGCACTTTCCTCCATGGGAGTAATGTCTCAAACAGTTTACGCTTTGATCGTTCCCTGGAAGACCAGTAGTAGTTTCCGATGCACATCTGGAAGCATTCTGTAATACGTGGACAATCAGAGTGTTGATGAAACACAGAAATTGCATCGGGATTGAATACAACAGTCCCCATGCGCACTTTCATCTATGGTAGTAATGTCTCAAACAGTCTACGCTTTGATCGTTCCCTGGAAGACAAGTATTAGTTTCCGATGCACATCTGGTGTCATTCTGTAATCTGTGGACTATCAGAGTGTTGATGAAACACAGAAATTGCATCGGGATTGAATACAACAGTCACCATGCGCACTTTCCTAAATGGGAGTAATGTCTCAATCAGTCTACCGTTTGATCGTTCCCTGGAAGACCTGTAGTACTATCCGATGCACATCTGGAGGCACTCTGTAATCTTTGGAACTTCAAAGTGTTGATGAAGCACAGAAATTGCATCGGGATTGAATACAACAGTCACCATGCGCACTTTCCTTGATGGGAGCAATGTCTCTAACAGTCTACGATTTGATCGTTCCCTGCAAGACCAGTAGTAGTTTCCGATGCACATCTGAAAGCATTCTGTACTCTGTGGACCTTCAAAGTGTTGATGAAACACAGAAATTGATTCGGGATTGAACACAACAGTCACCATGCACACTTTCCTCCATGGGAGTAATGTCTCAAACAGTTTACGCTTTTATGGTTCCCTGGAAGACCAGTATAGTTTCCGATGCACATCTGGGGGCATTCTGTAATCTGTGGACTATCAGAGTGTTGATGAAACACAGAAATTTCGTCGGGATTGAATACAACTGTCACCATGCTCACTTCACTCCATGGGAGTAATGTTTCAAACTGTCTACGCTTTGATCGTTCCCTGCAAGACCAGTAGTGGTTTCCGATGCACATCTGGGGCACTCTGTAATCTGTGGACCCTTAAAGTGTTGATGAAACACAGAAATTGGCTCGGGATTGAATACAACAGTCACCATGCGCACTTTCCTCTATGAGAGTAATGTCTCAAACAGTCTACGTTGTGATCGTTTCCTGGAAGACCAGTAGTAGCTTCCGGTGCACATCTGGAGGCATTCTGTAATCTGTGGCGCTTCAAAGTGTTGATGAAGCACAGAAATTGCATCGGGAGTGAATACAACAGTCACCATGCGCACTTTCCTCCATGGGAGTAATGTCTAAAAACAGTTTACGCTTTTATCGTTCCCTGCAAGACCAGTGTAGTTTCCGATGCACATCTGGAGACATTCTGTAATCTGTGGACTATGAGAGTGTTGATGAAACACAGAAATTGCATCGGGATTGAATACAACAGTCACCATGCGCACTTTCCTCCATGGGAGTAATATCTCAAACAGTCTACGCTTTGATCGTTCCCTGGAAGACGAGTAGTAGTTTGCGATGGACATCTGGTGTCATTCTGTATTCTGTGGACTATCAGAGTGTTGATGAAACACAGAAATTGCATCGGGATTGAATACAACATTCATCATGCGCACTTTCCTCCATGGGAGTAATGTCTCAAACAGTTTACGCTTTGATCGTTCCCTGGAAGACCAGTAGTAGTTTCGATGCACATCTGGTGTCATTCTGTATTCTGTGGACTATCAGAGTGTTGATGAAACACAGAAATTGCAACGGTATTGAATTTAACATTCACCATGCGCACTTTCCTCCATGGGAGTAATGTCACAAAGAGTCTACGCTTTGATCGTTCCGTGCAAGACCAGTAGAAGCTTCCGATGCACATCTGGAGGCATTCTGTAATCTGTGTACCTTCAAAGTGTTGATGAATCACAGTAATTGCTTAGGGATTGAATACAACAGTCATCATGAGCATTTTCCTCCATGGGAGTAATGTCTCAAACAGTCTACGCTCTGATCGTTCCCTGGAAGAATAGTAGTAGTTTCCGATGCACATCTGGGGGCATTCTGTAATGTGTGGACCTTAAAAGTGTTGATGAAACACAGAAATTGCATCGGGATTGAATACAACAGTCACCATGCGCACTTTCCTCCATGGGAGTAATGACTCAAACAGTTTACGCTTTGTTCGTTCCCTGGAAGACCAGTAGTAGTTTCCGATGCACATCTGGGGGTATTCTGTAATCTGTTGACTATCAGAGTGTTGATGAAACACCGAAATTGCATCGGGATTGAATACAACAGTCACCATGCGCACTTTCCTCCATGGGAGTAATGACTCAAACAGTTTACGCTTTGATCGTTCCCTGCAAGACCAGTAGTAGTTTCCGATGCACATCTGAATGCATTCTGTAATGTGTTCACTATCAGAGTGTTGATGAAACACAGAAAGTGAATCGGGATTGAATACTACATTCACCATGAGCACTTTCTTCCATGGGAGTAATGTCTCAAACAGTCTACATTTTGATCGTTCCCTGGAAGACCAGTAGTAGTTTCCGATGCACATCTGGAGGCATTCTGTAATTTCTTGACTATCAGAGTGTTGATGAAACATAGAAATTGCTTGGGGATTGAATACAACAGTCACCATGCGCACTTTCCTCCATGGGAGTAATGTCTCAAACAGTTTACGCTTTGATCGTTCCCTGGAAGACCAGTAGTAGTTTCCGATGCACATCTGGAAGCATTCTGTAATACGTGGACAATCAGAGTGTTGATGAAACACAGAAATTGCATCGGGATTGAATACAACAGTCCCCATGCGCACTTTCATCTATGGTAGTAATGTCTCAAACAGTCTACGCTTTGATCGTTCCCTGGAAGACAAGTATTAGTTTCCGATGCACATCTGGTGTCATTCTGTAATCTGTGGACTATCAGAGTGTTGATGAAACACAGAAATTGCATCGGGATTGAATACAACAGTCACCATGCGCACTTTCCTAAATGGGAGTAATGTCTCAATCAGTCTACCGTTTGATCGTTCCCTGGAAGACCTGTAGTACTATCCGATGCACATCTGGAGGCACTCTGTAATCTTTGGAACTTCAAAGTGTTGATGAAGCACAGAAATTGCATCGGGATTGAATACAACAGTCACCATGCGCACTTTCCTTGATGGGAGCAATGTCTCTAACAGTCTACGATTTGATCGTTCCCTGCAAGACCAGTAGTAGTTTCCGATGCACATCTGGAGGCATTCTGTACTCTGTGGACCTTAAAAGTGTTGATGAAACACAGAAATTGATTCGGGATTGAACACAACAGTCACCATGCACACTTTCCTCCATGGGAGTAATGTCTCAAACAGTTTACGCTTTTATGGTTCCCTGGAAGACCAGTATAGTTTCCGATGCACATCTGGGGGCATTCTGTAATCTGTGGACTATCAGAGTGTTGATGAAACACAGAAATTTCGTCGGGATTGAATACAACTGTCACCATGCTTACTTCACTCCTTGGGAGTAATGTTTCAAACTGTCTACGCTTTGATCGTTCCCTGCAAGACCAGTAGTGGTTTCCGATGCACATCTGGGGCACTCTGTAATCTGTGGACCCTTAAAGTGTTGATGAAACACAGAAATTGGCTCGGGATAGAATACAACAGTCACCATGCGCACTTTCCTCTATGAGAGTAATGTCTCAAACAGTCTACGTTGTGATCGTTTCCTGGAAGACCAGTAGTAGCTTCCGGTGCACATCTGGAGGCATTCTGTAATCTGTGGCGCTTCAAAGTGTTGATGAAGCACAGAAATTGCATCGGGATTGAATACAACAGTCCCCATGCGCACTTTCATCTATGGTAGTAATGTCTCAAACAGTCTACGCTTTGATCGTTCCCTGGAAGACGAGTAGTAGTTTGCGATGGACATCTGGTGTCATTCTGTATTCTGTGGACTATCAGAGTGTTGATGAAACACAGAAATTGCATCGGGATTGAATACAACATTCATCATGCGCACTTTCCTCCATGGGAGTAATGTCTCAAACAGTTTACGCTTTGATCGTTCCCTGGAAGACCAGTAGTAGTTTCGATGCACATCTGGTGTCATTCTGTATTCTGTGGACTATCAGAGTGTTGATGAAACACAGAAATTGCAACGGTATTGAATTTAACATTCACCATGCGCACTTTCCTCCATGGGAGTAATGTCACAAAGAGTCTACGCTTTGATCGTTCCGTGCAAGACCAGTAGAAGCTTCCGATGCACATCTGGAGGCATTCTGTAATCTGTGTACCTTCAAAGTGTTGATGAATCACAGTAATTGCTTAGGGATTGAATACAACAGTCATCATCAGCATTTTCCTCCATGGGAGTAATGTCTCACACAGTCTACGCTCTGATCGTTCCCTGGAAGAATAGTAGTAGTTTCCGATGCACATCTGGGGGCATTCTGTAATGTGTGGACCTTAAAAGTGTTGATGAAACACAGAAATTGCATCGGGATTGAATACAACAGTCACCATGCGCACTTTCCTCCATGGGAGTAATGACTCAAACAGTTTACGCTTTGTTCGTTCCCTGGAAGACCAGTAGTAGTTTCCGATGCACATCTGGAGGCATTCTGTAATTTCTTGACTATCAGAGTGTTGATGAAACATAGAAATTGCATCGGGATTGAATACAACAGTCACCATGCGCACTTTCCTCCATGGGAGTAATGTCTCAAACAGTTTACGCTTTGATCGTTCCCTGGAAGACCAGTAGTAGTTTCCGATGCACATCTGGAAGCATTCTGTAATACGTGGACAATCAGAGTGTTGATGAAACACAGAAATTGCATCGGGATTGAATACAACAGTCCCCATGCGCACTTTCATCTATGGTAGTAATGTCTCAAACAGTCTACGCTTTGATCGTTCCCTGGAAGACAAGTATTAGTTTCCGATGCACATCTGGTGTCATTCTGTAATCTGTGGACTATCAGAGTGTTGATGAAACACAGAAATTGCATCGGGATTGAATACAACAGTCACCATGCGCACTTTCCTAAATAGGAGTAATGTCTCAATCAGTCTACCGTTTGATCGTTCCCTGGAAGGCCTGTAGTACTATCCGATGCACATCTGGAGGCACTCTGTAATCTTTGGAACTTCAAAGTGTTGATGAAGCACAGAAATTGCATCGGGATTGAATACAACAGTCACCATGCGCACTTTCCTTGATGGGAGCAATGTCTCTAACAGTCTACGATTTGATCGTTCCCTGCAAGACCAGTAGTAGTTTCCGATGCACATCTGGAGGCATTCTGTACTCTGTGGACCTTCAAAGTGTTGATGAAACACAGAAATTGATTCGGGATTGAACACAACAGTCACCATGCACACTTTCCTCCATGGGAGTAATGTCTCAAACAGTTTACGCTTTTATTGTTCCCTGGAAGACCAGTATAGTTTCCGATGCACATCTGGGGGCATTCTGTAATCTGTGGACTATCAGAGTGTTGATGAAACACAGAGATTTCGTCGGGATTGAATACAACTGTCACCATGCGCACTTCACTCCATGGGAGTAATGTTTCAAACTGTCTACGCTTTGATCGTTCCCTGCAAGACCAGTATTGGTTTCCGATGCACATCTGGGGCATTCTGTAATCTGTGGACCCTTAAAGTGTTGATGAAACACAGAAATTGGCTCGGGATTGAATACAACTGTCACCATGCGCACTTTCCTCCATGAGAGTAATGTCTCAAACAGTCTACGTTGTGATCGTTTCCTGGAAGACCAGTAGTAGCTTCCGGTGCACATCTGGAGGCATTCTGTAATCTGTGGCGCTTCAAAGTGTTGATGAAGCACAGAAATTGCATCGGGAGTGAATACAACAGTCACCATGCGCACTTTCCTCCATGGGAGTAATGTCTCAAACAGTTTACGCTTTGATCGTTCCCTGGAAGACCAGTAGTAGTTTCGATTCACATCTGGTGTCATTCTGTATTCTGTGGACTATCAGAGTGTTGATGAAACACAGAAATTGCATCGGGATTGAATTTAACATTCACCATGCGCACTTTCGTCCATGGGAGTAATGTCTCAAACAGTCTACGCTTTGATCGTTCCGTGCAAGACCAGTAGAAGCTTCCGATGCACATCTGGAGGCATTCTGTAATCTGTGTACCTTCAAAGTGTTGATGAATCACAGTAATTGCTTCGCGATTGAATACAACAGTCATCATGAGCATTTTCCTCCATGGGAGTAATGTCTCAAACAGTCTACGCTCTGATCGTTCCCTGGAAGACCAGTAGTAGTTTACGATGCACATCTGGAGGCATTCTGTATGCTGTAAACTATCAGAGTGTTGTTTAAACACAGAAATTGCATCGGGATCGAATACAACAGTCACCATGCGCACTTTCCTCCATGGGAGTAGTGTCTCAAACAGTTTACGCTTTGATCGTTCCCTGGAAGAATAGTAGTAGTTTCCGATGCACATCTGGGGGCATTCTGTAATGTGTGGACCTTCAAAGTGTTGATGAAACACAGAAATTGCATCGTGATTCAATAGAACAGTCACTATGCGCACTTTCCTCCAGGGGAGTAATGTCTCTAACAGTCTATTCTTTGATCGTTCCCTGCAGAACCAGTGGTAGTTTCTGATGCACATCTGGTGTCATTCTGTAATCTGTGGACTATCAGAGTGTTGATGAAACTCAGAAATTGCATCGGGATTGAATACAAAAGTCACCATGCGCACTTTCCTCCATGGGAGTAATGACTCAAACAGTTTACGCTTTGATCGTTCCCTGGAAGACCAGTAGTAGTTTCCGATGCACATCTGGGGGCATTCTGTAATCTGTGGACTATCAGAGTGTTGATGAAACACAGAAATTTCGTCGGGATTGAATACAACTGTCACCATGCGCACTTCACTCCATGGGAGTAATGTTTCAAACTGTCTACGCTTTGATCGTTCCCTGCAAGACCAGTAGTGGTTTCCGATGCACATCTGGGGCATTCTGTGATCTGTGGACCCTTAAAGTGTTGATGAAACACAGAAATTGGCTCGGGATTGAATACAACAGTCACCATGCGCACTTTCCTCCATGAGAGTAATGTCTCAAACAGTCTACGTTGTGATCGTTTCCTGGAAGACCAGTAGTAGCTTCCGGTGCACATCTGGAGGCATTCTGTAATCTGTGGCGCTTCAAAGTGTTGATGAAGCACAGAAATTGCATCCTGAGTGAATACAACAGTCACCATGCGCACTTTCCTCCATGGGAGTAATGTCTAAAAACAGTTTACACTTTTATCGTTCCCTGCAAGACCAGTGTAGTTTCCGATGAACATCTGGGGGCATTCTGTAATCTGTGGACTATGAGAGTGTTGATGAAACACAGAAATTGCATCGGGATTGAATTCAACAGTCACCATGCGCACTTTCCTCCATGGGAGTAATGACTCAAACAGTTTACGCTTTGATCGTTCCCTGGAAGACCAGTAGTAGTTTCCGATGCACATCTGGGGGCATTCTGTAATCTGTTGACTATCAGAGTGTTGATGAAACACCGAAATTGCATCGGGATTGAACACAACAGTCACCATGCACACTTTCCTCCATGGGAGTTATGTCTCAAACAGTTCACGCTTTCATCCTTCCCTGCAAGACCAGTAGTAGTTTCCGATGCACATCTGAATGCATTCTGTAATGTGTTCACTATCAGAGTGTTGATGAAACACAGAAAGTGAATCGGGATTGAATACAACAGTCACCATGAGCACTTTCTTCCATGGGAGTAATGTCTCAAACAGTCTACATTTTGATCGTTCCCTGGAAGACCAGTAGTAGTTTCCGATGCACATCTGGAGGCATTCTGTAATTTGTTGACTATCAGAGTGTTGATGAAACATAGAAATTGCATCGGGATTGAATACAACAGTCACCATGCGCACTTTCTTCCATGGGAGTAATGTCTCAAACAGTTTACGCTTTGATCGTTCCCTGGAAGACCAGTAGTAGTTTCCGATGCACATCTGGAAGCATTCTGTAATACGTGGACAATCAGAGTGTTGTTGAAACACAGAAATTGCATCGGGATTGAATACAACAGTCCCCATGCGCACTTTCATCTATGGTAGTAATGTCTAAAACTGTCTACGCTTTGATCGTTCACTGGAAGACAAGTATTAGTTTCCGATGCACATCTGGTGTCATTCTGTAATCTGTGGACTATCAGAGTGTTGATGAAACACAGAAATTGCATCGGGATTGAATACAACAGTCACCATGCGCACTTTCCTAAATGGGAGTAATGTCTCTATCAGTCTACCGTTTGATCGTTCCCTGGAAGACCTGTAGTACTATCCGATGCACATCTGGAGGCATTCTGTAATCTTTGGAACTTCAAAGTGTTGATGAAGCACAGAAATTGCATCGGTATTGAATACAACAGTCACCATGCGCACTTTCCTCCATGGGAGTAATGTCTCAAACAGTTTAAGCTTTGATCGTTCCCTGGAAGACCAGTAGTAGTTTCCGACGCACATCTGGAAGCATTCTGTAATATGTGGACTATCAGAGTGTTGATGAAAACAGAAATTGCATCGGGATTGAATACAACAGTCATCATGCGCACTTTCATCCATGGTAGTAATGTCTCAAACTCTCTACGCTTTGATCGTTCCCTGGAAGACAAGTATTAGTTTCCGATGCACATCTGGTGTCATTCTGTAATCTGTGGACTATCAGAGTGTTGATGAAACACAGAAATTGCATCGGGATTGAATACAACAGTCGCCATGCGCACTTTCCTAAATGGGAGTAATGTCTCAATCAGTCTACCGTTTGATCGTTCCCTGGAAGACCTGTAGTACTATCCGATGCACATCTGGGGGCATTCTGTAATGTGTCGACTATCAGAGTGTTGATGAAACATAGAAATTGCATCGGGATTGAATACAACAGTCACCATGCGCACTTTCCTCCATGGGAGTAATGTCTCAAACAGTTTACGCTTTGATCGTTCCCTGGAAGACCAGTAGTAGTTTCCGATGCACATCTGGAAGCATTCTGTAATACGTGGACAATCAGAGTGTTGTTGAAACACAGAAATTGCATCGGGATTGAATACAACAGTCACCATGCGCACTTTCCTCCATGGGAGTAATGTCTCAAACAGTTTACGCTTTTATGGTTCCCTGGAAGACAAGTATAGTTTCCGATGCACATCTGGGGGCATTCTGTAATCTGTGGACTATCAGAGTGTTGATGAAACACAGAAATTTCGTCGGGATTGAATACAACTGTCACCATGCGCACTTCACTCCATGGGAGTAATGTTTCAAACTGTCTACGCTTTGATCGTTCCCTGCAAGACCTGTAGTGGTTTCCGATGCACATCTGGGGCATTCTGTAATCTGTGGACCCTTAAAGTGTTGATGAAACACAGAAATTGGCTCGGGATTGAATACAACAGTCACCATGCGCACTTTCCTCCATGAGAGTAATGTCTCAATCAGTCTACGCTTTGATCGTTCCCTGGAAGACCAGTAGTAGTTTCCGATGCACATCTGGAGGCATTCTGTAATCTGTAAACTATCAGAGTGTTGTTTAAACACAGAAATTGCATCGGGATTGAATACAACAGTCACCATGCGCACTTTCCTCCATGGGAGTAATGTCTCAAACAGTCTACGCTTTGATCGTTTCCTGGAAGACCAGTAGTAGTTTCCGATGCACATCTGGAGGCATTTTATAATCTGTGGACCTTCAAAGTGTTGATGAAACACAGAAATTGCATCGGGATTGAATACAACAGTCACCATGCGCACTTTCCTCCATGGGAGTAATGTCACAAACAGTCTACGTTTTGATCGTTCCCTGGAAAACCAGTAGTAGTTTCCGATCCACATCTGGAGGCATTCTGTAATCTGTGGACTATCAGAGTGTTGATGAAACACAGAAATTGCATCGGGATTGAACACAACAGTCAAAATGCGCACTTTCCTCCATAGTAGTAATGTCTAAAACAGTCTACGCTTTGATCGTTCCCTGGAAGACAAGTATTAGTTTCCGATGCACATCTGGTGTCATTCTGTATCCTGTGGACTATCAGAGTGTTGATGAAACACAGAAATTGCATCGGGATTGAATACAACAGTCACCATGCGCACTTTCCTCCATGGGAGTAATGACTCAAACAGTTTACGTTTCGATCGTTCCCTGGAAGACCAGTAGTAGTTTCCGATGCACATCTGGGGGCATTCTGTAATCTGTTGACTATCAGTGTGTTGATGAAACACAGAAATTGCATCGGGATTGAACACAACAGTCACCATGCGCACTTTCCTCCATGGGAGTAATGTCTCAAACAGTTTACGCTTTTATGGTTCCCTGGAAGAACAGTATAGTTTCCGATGCACATCTGGATGCATTCTGTGATCTGTGGACTATCTGAGTGTTGATGAAACACTGAAATTGCCTCGGGATTGAATACAACAGTCACCATGCGCACTTTCCTGCATGGGAGTAATGTCTCAAACAGTCTACGCTTTAATCGTTCGCTGGAAGACCAGTAGTAGTTTCCGAGGCACATCTGGAGGCATTCTGTAATTTGTTGACTATCAGAGTGTTGATGAAACATAGAAATTGCATCGGGATTGAATACAACAGTCACCATGCGCACTTTCCTCCATGGGAGTAATGTCTCAGACTGTTTACGCTTTGATCGTTCCCTGGAAGACCAGTAGTAGTTTCCGACGCACATCTGGAAGCATTCTGTAATATGTGGACTATCAGAGTGTTGATGAAAACAGAAATTGCATCGGGATTGAATACAACAGTCATCATGCGCACTTTCATCCATGGTAGTAATGTCTCAAACTCTCTACGCTTTGATCGTTCCCTGGAAGACAAGTATTAGTTTCCGATGCACATCTGGTGTCATTCTGTAATCTGTGGACTATCAGAGTGTTGATGAAACACAGAAATTGCATCGGGATTGAATACAACAGTCGCCATGCGCACTTTCCTAAATGGGAGTAATGTCTCAATCAGTCTACCGTTTGATCGTTCCCTGGAAGACCTGTAGTACTATCCGATGCACATCTGGGGGCATTCTGTAATCTGTTGACTATCAGAGTCTTGATGAAACACAGAAATTGCATCGGGATTGAACACAACAGTCACCATGCACACTTTCCTCCATGGGAGTAATGTCTCAAACAGTTTACGCTTTTATGTTTCCCTGCAAGACCAGTAGTGGTTTCCGATGCACATCTGGAGGCATTCTGTATTCTTTGGAACTTCAGAGTGTTGATGAAGCACAGATATTGCATCGGGATTGAATACAACAGTCATCATCCGCATTTTCCTCCATTGGAATAATGTCTCTAACTGTCTACGCTTTGATTGTTCCCTTTAAGACCAGTAGTAGTTTCCGATCCACATCTGGAGGCATTCTGTAATCGGTGGACTATCAGAGTGTTGATGAAACACAGAAATTGCATCGGGATTGAACACAACAGTCACCATGCACACTTTCCTCCATGGGAGTAATGTCTCAAACAGTTTACGCTTTTATGTTTCCCTGCAAGACCAGTAGTGGTTTCCGATGCACATCTGGAGGCATTCTGTATTCTTTGGAACTTCAGAGTGTTGATGAAGCACAGATATTGCATCGGGATTGAATACAACAGTCATCATCCGCATTTTCCTCCATTGGAATAATGTCTCTAACTGTCTACGCTTTGATTGTTCCCTTTAAGACCAGTAGTAGTTTCCGATCCACATCTGGAGGCATTCTGTAATCGGTGGACTATCAGAGTGTTGATGAAACACAGAAATTGCATCGGGATTGAATACAACAGTCAAAATGCGCACTTTCCTCCATAGTAGTAATGTCTCAAACAGTCTACGCTTTGATCGTTCCCTGGAAGACAAGTATTAGTTTCCGATGCACATCTGGGGGCATTCTGTAATCTGTTGACTATCAGAGTGTTGATGAAACACAGAAATTGCATCGGGATTGAATACAACAGTCACCATGCGCACTTTCCTCCATGGGAGTAATGACTCAAACAGTTTACGTTTTGATCGTTCCCTGGAAGACCAGTAGTAGTTTCCGATGCACATCTGGGGGCATTCTGTAATCTGTTGACTATCAGAGTGTTGATGAAACACAGAAATTGCATCGGGATTGAATACAACAGTCGCCATGCGCACTTTCCTAAATGGGAGTAATGTCTCAATCAGTCTACCGTTTGATCGTTCCCTGGAAGACCTGTAGTACTATCCGATGCACATCTGGGGGCATTCTGTAATGTGTCGACTATCAGAGTGTTGATGAAACACAGAAATTGCATCGGGATTGAATACAACAGACACCATGCGCACTTTACTCCATGTTAGTAATGTCTCAAACAGTCTACGCTTTGATCGTTCCCTGCAAGACCAGTAGTGGTTTCCGATGCACATCTGGAGGCATTCTGTATTCTTTGGAACTTCAGAGTGTTGATGAAGCACAGATATTGCATCGGGATTGAATACAACAGTCATCATCCGCATTTTCCTCCATTGGAATAATGTCTCTAACTGTCTACGCTTTGATTGTTCCCTTTAAGACCAGTTGTAGTTTCCGATCCACATCTGGAGGCATTCTGTAATCGGTGGACTATCAGAGTGTTGATGAAACACAGAAATTGCATCGGGATTGAATACAACAGTCAAAATGCGCACTTTCCTCCATAGTAGTAATGTCTCAAACAGTCTACGCTTTGATCGTTCCCTGGAAGACAAGTATTAGTTTCCGATGCACATCTGGTGTCATTCTGTATCCTGTGGACTATCAGAGTGTTGATGAAACACAGAAATTGCATCGGGATTGAATACAACAGTCACCATGCGCACTTTCCTCCATGGGAGTAATGACTCAAACAGTTTACGTTTTGATCGTTCCCTGGAAGACCAGTAGTAGTTTCCGATGCACATCTGGGGGCATTCTGTAATCTGTTGACTATCAGAGTGTTGATGAAACACAGAAATTGCATCGGGATTGAATACAACAGTCGCCATGCGCACTTTCCTAAATGGGAGTAATGTCTCAATCAGTCTACCGTTTGATCGTTCCCTGGAAGACCTGTAGTACTATCCGATGCACATCTGGGGGCATTCTGTAATGTGTCGACTATCAGAGTGTTGATGAAACATAGAAATTGCATCGGGATTGAATACAACAGTCACCATGCGCACTTTCCTCCATGGGAGTAATGTCTCAAACAGTTTACGCTTTGATCGTTCCCTGGAAGACCAGTAGTAGTTTCCGATGCACATCTGGAAGCACTCTGTAATACGTGGACAATCAGAGTGTTGTTGAAACACAGAAATTGCATCGGGATTGAATACAACAGTCACCATGCGCACTTTCCTCCATGGGAGTAATGTCTCAAACAGTTTACGCTTTTATGGTTCCCTGGAAGACCAGTATAGTTTCCGATGCACATCTGGGGGCATTCTGTAATCTGTGGACTATCAGAGTGTTGATGAAACACAGAAATTTCGTCGGGATTGAATACAACTGTCACCATGCGCACTTCACTCCATGGGAGTAATGTTTCAAACGGTCTACGCTTTGATCGTTCCCTGCAAGACCTGTAGTGGTTTCCGATGCACATCTGGGGCATTCTGTAATCTGTGGACCCTTAAAGTGTTGATGAAACACAGAAATTGGCTCGGGATTGAATACAACAGTCACCATGCGCACTTTCCTCCATGAGAGTAATGTCTCAAACAGTCTACGCTTTGATCGTTCCCTGGAAGACCAGTAGTAGTTTCCGATGCACATCTGGAGGCATTCTGTAATCTGTAAACTATCAGAGTGTTGTTTAAACACAGAAATTGCATCGGGATTGAATACAACAGTCACCATGCGCACTTTCCTCCATGGGAGTAATGTCTCAAACAGTCTACGCTTTGATCGTTTCCTGGAAGACCAGTAGTAGTTTCCGATGCACATCTGGAGGCATTTTATAATCTGTGGACCTTCAAAGTGTTGATGAAACACAGAAATTGCATCGGGATTGAATACAACAGTCACCATGCGCACTTTCCTCCATGGGAGTAATGTCTCAAACAGTCTACGTTTTGATCGTTCCCTGGAAAACCAGTAGTAGTTTCCGATCCACATCTGGAGGCATTCTGTAATCTGTGGACTGTCAGAGTGTTGATGAAACAGAGAAATTGCATCGGGATTGAACACAACAGTCAAAATGCGCACTTTCCTCCATAGTAGTAATGTCTAAAACAGTTTACGCTTTGATCGTTCCCTGGAAGACAAGTATTAGTTTCCGATGCACATCTGGTGTCATTCTGTATCCTGTGGACTATCAGAGTGTTGATGAAACACAGAAATTGCATCGGGATTGAATACAACAGTCACCATGCGCACTTTCCTCCATGGGAGTAATGACTCAAACAGTTTACGTTTCGATCGTTCCCTGGAAGACCAGTAGTAGTTTCCGATGCACATCTGGGGGCATTCTGTAATCTGTTGACTATCAGAGTGTTGATGAAACACAGAAATTGCATCGGGATTGAACACAACAGTCACCATGCGCACTTTCCTCCATGGGAGTAATGTCTCAAACAGTTTACGCTTTTATGGTTCCCTGGAAGAACAGTATAGTTTCCGATGCACATCTGGATGCATTCTGTGATCTGTGGACTATCTGAGTGTTGATGAAACACTGAAATTGCCTCGGGATTGAATACAACAGTCACCATGCGCACTTTCCTGCATGGGAGTAATGTCTCAAACAGTCTACGCTTTAATCGTTCGCTGGAAGACCAGTAGTAGTTTCCGATGCACATCTGGTGGCATTCTGTAATTTGTTGACTATCAGAGTGTTGATGAAACATAGAAATTGCATCGGGATTGAATACAACAGTCACCATGCGCACTTTCCTCCATGGGAGTAATGTCTCAAACTGTTTACGCTTTGATCGTTCCCTGGAAGACCAGTAGTAGTTTCCGACGCACATCTGGAAGCATTCTGTAATATGTGGACTATCAGAGTGTTGATGAAACACAGAAATTGCATCGGGATTGAATACAACAGTCATCATGCGCACTTTCATCCATGGTAGTAATGTCTCAAACTCTCTACGCTTTGATCGTTCCCTGGAAGACAAGTATTAGTTTCCGATGCACATCTGGTGTCATTCTGTAATCTGTGGACTATCAGAGTGTTGATGAAACACAGAAATTGCATCGGGATTGAATACAACAGTCGCCATGCGCACTTTCCTAAATGGGAGTAATGTCTCAATCAGTCTACCGTTTGATCGTTCCCTGGAAGACCTGTAGTACTATCCGATGCACATCTGGGGGCATTCTGTAATGTGTCGACTATCAGAGTGTTGATGAAACACAGAAATTGCATCGGGATTGAATACAACAGACACCATGCGCACTTTACTCCATGGGAGTAATGTCTCAAACAGTCTACGCTTTGATCGTTCCCTGCAAGACCAGTAGTGGTTTCCGATGCACATCTGGAGGCATTCTGTATTCTTTGGAACTTCAGAGTGTTGATGAAGCACAGATATTGCATCGGGATTGAATACAACAGTCATCATCCGCATTTTCCTCCATTGGAATAATGTCTCTAACTGTCTACGCTTTGATTGTTCCCTTTAAGACCAGTAGTAGTTTCCGATCCACATCTGGAGGCATTCTGTAATCGGTGGACTATCAGAGTGTTGATGAAACACAGAAATTGCATCGGGATTGAATACAACAGTCAAAATGCGCACTTTCCTCCATAGTAGTAATGTCTCAAACAGTCTACGCTTTGATCGTTCCCTGGAAGACAAGTATTAGTTTCCGATGCACATCTGGTGTCATTCTGTATCCTGTGGACTATCAGAGTGTTGATGAAACACAGAAATTGCATCGGGATTGAATACAACAGTCACCATGCGCACTTTCCTCCATGGGAGTAATGACTCAAACAGTTTACGTTTTGATCGTTCCCTGGAAGACCAGTAGTAGTTTCCGATGCACATCTGGGGGCATTCTGTAATCTGTTGACTATCAGAGTCTTGATGAAACACAGAAATTGCATCGGGATTGAACACAACAGTCACCATGCACACTTTCCTCCATGGGAGTAATGTCTCAAACAGTTTACGCTTTTATGTTTCCCTGGAAGACCAGTATAGTTTCCGATGCACATCTGGGGGCATTCTGTAATCTGTTGACTATCAGACTGTTGATGAAACACCGAAATTGCATCGGGATTGAATACAACAGTCACCATGTGCACTTTCCTCCATGGGAGTAATGTCACAAACAGTCTACGTTTTGATCGTTCCCTGGAAAACCAGTAGTAGTTTCCGATCCACATCTGGAGGCATTCTGTAATCTGTGGACTATCAGAGTGTTGATGAAACACAGAAATTGCATCGGGATTGAATACAACAGTCAAAATGCGCACTTTCCTCCATAGTAGTAATGTCTCAAACAGTCTACGCTTTGATCGTTCCCTGGAAGACAAGTATTAGTTTCCGATGCACATCTGGTGTCATTCTGTATCCTGTGGACTATCAGAGTGTTGATGAAACACAGAAATTGCATCGGGATTGAATTTAACAGTCACCATGCGCACTTTCCTCCATGGGAGTAATGACTCAAACAGTTTACGTTTCGATCGTTCCCTGGAAGACCAGTAGTAGTTTCCGATGCACATCTGGGGGCATTCTGTAATCTGTTGACTATCAGAGTGTTGATGAAACACTGAAATTGCATCGGGATTGAATACAACAGTCACCATGCGCACTTTCCTGCATGGGAGTAATGTCACAAACAGTCTACGCTTTAATCGTTCGCAGGAAGACCAGTAGTAGTTTCCGATGCACATCTGGAGGCATTCTGTAATTTGTTGACTATCAGAGTGTTGATGAAACATAGAAATTGCATCGGGATTGAATACAACAGTCACCATGCGAACTTTCCTCCATGGGAGTAATGTCTCAAACAGTTTACGCTTTGATCGTTCCCTGGAAGACCAGTAGTAGTTTCCGATGCACATCTGGAAGCATTCTGTAATATGTGGACTATCAGAGTGTTGATGAAACACAGAAATTGCATCGGGATTGAATACAACAGACACCATGCGCACTTTACTCCATGGGAGTAATGTCTCAAACAGTCTACGCTTTGATCGTTCCCTGCAAGACCAGTAGTGGTTTCCGATGCACATCTGGAGGCATTCTGTATTCTTTGGAACTTCAGAGTGTTGATGAAGCACAGATATTGCATCGGGATTGAATACAACAGTCATCATCCGCATTTTCCTCCATTGGAATAATGTCTCTAACTGTCTACGCTTTGATTGTTCCCTTTAAGACCAGTAGTAGTTTCCGATCCACATCTGGAGGCATTCTGTAATCGGTGGACTATCAGAGTGTTGATGAAACACAGAAATTGCATCGGGATTGAATACAACAGTCAAAATGCGCACTTTCCTCCATAGTAGTAATGTCTCAAACAGTCTACGCTTTGATCGTTCCCTGGAAGACAAGTATTAGTTTCCGATGCACATCTGGTGTCATTCTGTATCCTGTGGACTATCAGAGTGTTGATGAAACACAGAAATTGCATCGGGATTGAATACAACAGTCACCATGCGCACTTTCCTCCATGGGAGTAATGACTCAAACAGTTTACGTTTTGATCGTTCCCTGGAAGACCAGTAGTAGTTTCCGATGCACATCTGGGGGCATTCTGTAATCTGTTGACTATCAGAGTCTTGATGAAACACAGAAATTGAATCGGGATTGAACACAACAGTCACCATGCACACTTTCCTCCATGGGAGTAATGTCTCAAACAGTTTACGCTTTTATGTTTCCCTGGAAGACCAGTATAGTTTCCGATGCACATCTGGGGGCATTCTGTAATCTGTTGACTATCAGACTGTTGATGAAACACCGAAATTGCATCGGGATTGAATACAACAGTCACCATGTGCACTTTCCTCCATGGGAGTAATGTCACAAACAGTCTACGTTTTGATCGTTCCCTGGAAAACCAGTAGTAGTTTCCGATCCACATCTGGAGGCATTCTGTAATCTGTGGACTATCAGAGTGTTGATGAAACACAGAAATTGCATCGGGATTGAATACAACAGTCAAAATGCGCACTTTCCTCCATAGTAGTAATGTCTAAAACAGTCTACGCTTTGATCGTTCCCTGGAAGTCAAGTATTAGTTTCTGATGCACATCTGGTGTCATTCTGTATCCTGTGGACTATCAGAGTGTTGATGAAACACAGAAATTGCATCGGGATTGAATACAACAGTCACCATGCGCACTTTCCTCCATGGGAGTAATGTCTCAAAGAGTTTATGCTTTTATGGTTCCCTGGAAGAACAGTATAGTTTCCGATGCACATCTGGATGCATTCTGTGATCTGTGGACTATCAGAGTGTTGATGGAACACAGAAATTGCATCGGGATTGAATACAACAGTCAAAATGCGCACTTTCCTCCATAGTAGTAATGTCTAAAACAGTCTACGCTTTGATCGTTCCCTGGAAGACAAGTATTAGTTTCCGATACACATCTGGTGTCATTCTGTATCCTGTGGACTATCAGAGTGTTGATGAAACACAGAAATTGCATCGGGATTGAATACAACAGTCACCATGCGCACTTTCCCCCATGGGAGTAATGACTCAAACAGTTTACGTTTCGATCGTTCCCTGGAAGACCAGTAGTAGTTTCCGATGCACATCTGGGGGCATTCTGTAATCTGTTGACTATCAGAGTGTTGATGAAACACTGAAATTGCATCGGGATTGAATACAACAGTCACCATGCGAACTTTCCTCCATGGGAGTAATGTCTCAAACAGTTTACGCTTTGATCGTTCCCTGGAAGACCAGTAGTAGTTTCCGATGCACATCTGGAAGCATTCTGTAATATGTGGACTATCAGAGTGTGGATGAAAACAGAAATTGCATCGGGATTGAATACAACAGTCATCATGCGCACTTTCATCCATGGTAGTAATGTCTCAAACTCTCTACGCTTTGATCGTTCCCTGGAAGACAAGTATTAGTTTCCGATGCACATCTGGTGTCATTCTGTAATCTGTGGACTATCAGAGTGTTGATGAAACACAGAAATTGCATCGGGATTGAATACAACAGTCGCCATGCGCACTTTCCTAAATGGGAGTAATGTCTCAATCAGTCTACCGTTTGATCGTTCCCTGGAAGACCTGTAGTACTATCCGATGCACATCTGGGGGCATTCTGTAATGTGTCGACTATCAGAGTGTTGATGAAACACAGAAATTGCATCGGGATTGAATACAACAGACACCATGCGCACTTTACTCCATGGGAGTAATGTCTCAAACAGTCTACTCTTTGATCGTTCCCTGCAAGACCAGTAGTAGTTTCCGATGCACATCTGGAGGCATTCTGTATTCATTGGAACTTCAGAGTGTTGATGAAGCACAGATATTGCATCGGGATTGAATACAACAGTCATCATCCGCATTTTCCTCCATTGGAATAATGTCTCTAACAGTCTACGCTTAGATTGTTCCCTTTAAGACCAGTAGTAGTTTCCGATCCACATCTGGAGGCATTCTGTAATCGGTGGACTATCAGAGTGTTGATGAAACACAGAAATTGCATCGGGATTGAATACAACAGTCAAAATGCGCACTTTACTCCATAGTAGTAATGTCTCAAACAGTCTACGCTTTGATCGTTCCCTGGAAGACAAGTATTAGTTTCCGATGCACATCTGGTGTCATTCTGTATCCTGTGGACTATCAGAGTGTTGATGAAACACAGAAATTGCATCGGGATTGAACACAACAGTCACCATGCGCACTTTCCTCCATGGGAGTAATGACTCAAACAGTTTACGTTTTGATCGTTCCCTGGAAGACCAGTAGTAGTTTCCGATGCACATCTGGGGGCATTCTGTAATCTGATGACTATCAGAGTCTTGATGAAACACAGAAATTGCATCGGGATTGAACACAACAGTCACCATGCACACTTTCCTCCATGGGAGTAATGACTCAAACAGTTTACGCTTTTATGTTTCCCTGGAAGACCAGTATAGTTTCCGATGCACATCTGGGGGCATTCTGTAATCTGTGGACTATCAGAGTGTTGATGAAACGCAGAAATTTCGTCGGGATTGAATACAACAGTCACCATGCGCACTTTCCTCCATGGGAGTAATGTCTCAAACAGTTTACGCTTTTATGGTTCCCTGGAAGACCAGTATAGTTTCCGATGCACATCTGGGGGCATTCTGTAATCTGTTGACTATCAGAGTGTTGATGAAACGCAGAAATTTCGTCGGGACTGAATACAACAGTCGCCATGCGCACTTTACTCCATGGGAGTAATGTCTCAAACAGTCTACGCTTTGATCGTTGCCTGCAAGACCAGTAGTGGTTTCCGATGCACATCTGGAGGCATTCTGTAATCTGTGGACCTTTAAAGTGTTGATGAAACACAGAAATTTCCTCGGGATTGAATACAACAGTCACCATGCGCACTTTCCTCCATGAGAGTAATGTCTCAAACAGTCTACGTTTTGATCGTTCCCTGCAAGACCAGTGTAGTTTCCGATGCACATCTGGGGGCATTCTGTAATCTGTAAACTATCAGAGTGTTGTTCAAACACAGAAATTGCATCGGGATTGAATACAACAGTCAACATGCGCACTTTCCTCAATGGGAGTAGTGTCTCAAACAGTTTACGCTTTGATCGTTCCCTGGAAGAATAGTAGTAGTTTCCGATGCACATCTGGGGGCATTCTGTAATGTGTGGACCTTCAAAGTGTTGATGAAACACAGAAATTGCATCGTGATTCAATACAACAGTCACTATGCGCACTTTCCTCCATGGGAGTAATGTCTCTAACAGTCTACGCTTTGATCGTTCCCTGCATGACCAGTAGTAGTTTCCGATGCACATCTGGTGTCATTCTGTAATCTGTGGACTATCAGAGTGTTGATGAAACACAGAAATTGCATCGGGATTGAATACAACAGTCACCATGCGCACTTTCCTCCATGGGAGTAATGACTCAAACAGTTTACGCTTTGATCGTTCCCTGGAAGACAAGTAGTAGTTTCCGATGCACATCTGGGGGCATTCTGTAATCTGTTGACTATCAGAGTGTTGATGACACACCGAAATTGCATCGGGATTGAACACAACAGTCACCATGCACACTTCCCTCGATGGGAGTTATGTCTCACACAGTCCACGCTTTCATCCTTCCCTGCAAGACCAGTAGTAGTTTCCGATGCACATCTGAATGCATTCTGTAATGTGTTCACTATCAGAGTGTTGATGAAACACAGAAAGTGAATCGGGATCGAATACAACAGTCACCATGCGCACTTTCCTCCATGGGAGTAATGTCTCAAACAGTTTACGCTTTTATGGTTCCCTGGAAGACCAGTATAGTTTCCGATGCACATCTGGGGGCATTCTGTAATCTGTGGACTATCAGAGTGTTGATGAAACACAGAAATTTCGTCGGGATTGAATACAACAGTCACCATGCGCACTTCACTCCATGGGAGTAATGTTTCAAACAGTCTACGCTTTGATCGTTCCCTGCAAGACCAGTAGTGGTTTCCGATGCACATCTGGGGCATTCTGTAATCTGTGGCCCTTTAAAGTGTTGATGAAACACAGAAATTGCCTCGGGATTGAATACGACAATCACCATGCACACTTTCCTCCATGAGAGTAATGCCTCAAACAGTATACGTTGTGATCGTTTCCTGGAAGACCAGTAGTAGCTTCCGGTGCACATCTGGTGTCATTCTGTAATCTGTGGCGCTTCAAAGTGTTGATGAAGCACAGAAATTGCATCGGGAGTGAATACAACAGTCACCATGCGCACTTTCCTCCATGGGAGTAATGTGTAAAAACAGTTTACGCTTTTATCGTTCCCTGCAAGACCAGTGTAGTTTCCGATGCACATCTGGAGGCATTCTATAATCTGTGGACCTTCAAAGTGTTGATGAAACACAGAAATTGCATCGGGATTGAATACAACAATCACCACGCGCACTTTCCTCCATGGGAGTAATGTCACAAACAGTCTACGCTTTGATCGTTCCCTGGAAGACCAGTAGTAGTTTCCGATCCACATCTGGAGGCATTCTGTAATCGGTGGACTATCAGAGTGTTGATGAAACACAGAAATTGCACCGGGATTGAATACAACAGTCAAAATGCGCACTTTCCTCCATAGTAGCAATGTCTCAGACAGTCTACGCTTTGATCGTTCCCTGGAAGACAAGTATTAGTTTCCGATGCACATCTGGTGTCATTCTGTATCCTGTGGGCTATCAGAGTGTTGATGAAACACAGAAATTGCATCGGGATTAAATACAACAGTCACCATGCGCACTTTCCTCCATGGGAGTAATGACTCAAACAGTTTACGTTTTGATCGTTCCCTGGAAGACCAGTAGTAGTTTCCGATGCACATCTGGGGGCATTCTGTAATCTGTTGACTATCAGAGTGTTGATGAAACACAGAAATTGCATCGGGATTGAACACAACAGTCACCATGCGCACTTTCCTCCATGGGAGTAATATCTCAAACAGTTTACGCTATTATGGTTTCCTGGAAGATTAGTATAGTTTCCGATGCACATCTGGGGGCATTCTGTGATCTGTGGACTATCTGAGTGTTGATGAAACACTGAAATTGCAAAGGGATTGAATACAACAGTCACCATGCGCACTTTCCTCCATGGGAGTAATGTCACAAACAGTCTACGCTTTGATCGTTCCCTGGAAGACCAGTAGTAGTTTCCGATGCACATCTGGAGGCATTCTGTAATTTGTTGACTATCAGAGTGTTGATGAAACATAGAAATTGCATCGGGATTGAAGACAACAGTCACCATGCGCACTTTCCTCCATGGGAGTAATGTGTCAAACAGTTTACGCTTTGATCGTTCCCTGGAAGACCAGTAGTAGTTTCCGATGCACATCTGGAAGCATTCTGTAATATGTGGACTATCAGAGTGTTGATGAAACACAGAAATTGCATCGGGATTGAATACAACAGTCACCATGCGCACTTTCATCCATGGTAGTAATGTCTCAAACAGTCTACGCTTTGATCGTTCCCTGGAAGACAAGTATAAGTTTCCGATGCACATCTGGGGTCATTCTGTAATCTGTGGACTATCAGAGTGTTGATGAAACACAGAAATTGCATCGGGATTGAATACAACAATCACCATGCGCACTTTCCTCCATGGGAGTAATGACTCAAACAGTTTACGCTTTGATCGTTCCCTGGAAGACCAGTAGTAGTTTCCGATGCACATCTGGGGCATTCTGTAATCTGTTGACTATCAGACTGTTGATGAAACACCGAAATTGCATCGGGATTGAACACAACAGTCTCCATGCACACTTTGTTCCATGGGAGTTATGTCTCAAACAGTCCACGCTTTCATCCTTCCCTGCAAGACCAGTAGTAGTTTCCGATGCACATCTGGATGCATTCTGTAATGTGTTCACTATCAGAGTGTTGATGAAACACAGAAAGTGCATCGGGAGTGAATACAACAGTCACCATGCGCACTTTCCTCCATGGGAGTAATCTTTCAAACAGTTTACGCTTTTATGGTTCCCTGGAAGACCAGTATAGTTTCCGATGCACATCTGGGGGCATTCTGTAATCTGTGGACTATCAGAGTGTTGATGCAACGCCGAAATTTCGTCGGGATTGAATACAACAGTCACCATGCGCACTTTACTCCATGGGAGTAATGTCTCAAACAGTCTACGCTTTGATCGTTCCCTGCAAGACCAGTAGTGGTTTCCGATGCACATCTGGAGGCATTCTGTAATCTGTGGACCTTTAAAGTGTTGATGAAACACAGAAATTGCCTCGGGATTGAATACATCAGTCACCATGCGCACTTTCCTCCATGAGAGTAATGTCTCAAACAGTCTACGTTTTGATCGTTTCCTGGAAGACCAGTAGTAGTTTCCGGTGCACATCTGGAGGCAATCTGTAATCTGTGGCGCTTCAAAGTGATGATGAAACACAGAAATTGCATCGGGAATGAATACAACAGTCACCATGCGCAATTTCCTCCATGGGAGTAATGTCTCAAACAGTTTACGCTTTTATCGTTCCCTGCAAGACCAGTGTAGTTTCCGATTCACATCTGTTGGCATTCTGTAATCTGTGGACTATCAGAGTGTTGATGAAACACAGAAATTGCATCGGGATTGAATACAACAGTCACCATGCGCACTTTCCTCCATGGGAGTAATATCTGAAACAGTCTACGCTTTGATCGTTCCCTGGAAGACAACTAGTAGTTTCCGATGCACATCTGAGGCATTCTGTAATCTGTGGACCTTTAAAGTGTTGATGAAACACAGAAATTGCCTCGGGATTGAATACAACAGTCACCATGCGCACTTTCCTCCATGAGAGTAATGTCTCAAACAGTCTACGTTTTGATCGTTTCCTGGAAGACCAGTAGTAGTTTCCGGTGCACATCTGGAGGCATTCTGTAATCTGTGGCGCTTCAAAGTTTTGATGAAACACAGAAATTGCATCGGGAATGAATACAACAGTCACCATGCGCAATTTCCTCCATGGGAGTAATGTCTCAAACAGTTTACGCTTTTATCGTTCCCTGCAAGACCAGTCTAGTTTCCGATGCACATCTGGTGTCATTCTGTATTCTGTGGACTATCAGAGTGTTGATGAAACACAGAAATTGCATCGGGATTGAATACAACATTCACCATGCGCACTTTCCCCCATGGGAGTAATGTCTCAAACAGTCTACGCTTTGATCGTTCCCTGCAAGACCAGTGTAGTTTCCGATGCACATCTGGTGTCATTCTGTATTCTGTGGACTATCAGAGTGTTGATGAAACACAGAAATTGATTCGGGATTGAATACAACAGTCATCATGAGCATTTTCCTCCATGGGAGTAATGTCTCAAACAGTCTACGCTCTGATCGCTCCCTGGAAGACCAATAGTAGTTTCGATGCACATCTGGAGGCATTCTGTAATCTTTGGAACTTCAAAGTGTTGATGCAACACGGATTTTGCATCGGGATTCAATACAACAGTCGCCATGAGCACCTTCCTCCATGCGAGCAATGTCTCTAACAGTCTAAGATTTGATCGTTCACTGCAAGACCAGTAGTAGTTTCCAATGCACATCTGGAGGCGTTCTGTACTCTGTGGACCTTCAAAGTGTTAATGAAACACAGAAATTGATTCGGGATTGAATACAACAGTCATCATGCGAATTTTCCTCCATGGGAGTAATGTCTCAAACAGTCTACGCTCTGATCGTTCCCCGGAAGACCAGTAGTAGTTTCCTATGCACATCTGGAGGCATTCTGTAATCTGTTAACTATCAGAGTGTTGTTCAAACACAGAAATTGCATCGGGATTAAATACAACAGTCACCATGCGCACTTTCCTCCATGGGAGTAATGTCTCAAACAGTTTACGCTTTGATCGTTCCCTGGAAGAATAGTAGTAGTTTCCGATGCACATCTGGGGGCATTCTGTAATGTGTGGACCTTCAAAGTGTTGATGAAACACAGAAATTGCATCGTGATTCAATACAATAGTCACTATGCGCACTTTCCTCCATGTGAGTAATGTCTCTAACAGTCTACGCTTTGATCGTTCCCTGCATGACCAGTAGTAGTTTCCGATGCACATCTGGTGTCATTCTATAATCTCTGGACTATCAGAGTGATGATGAAACACAGAAATTGCATCGGGATTGAATACAACAGTCACCATGCGCACTTTCCTCCATGGGAGTAATGACTCAAACAGTTTACGCTTTGATCGTTCCCTGCAAGACCAGTAGTAGTTTCCGATGCACATCTGGGGGCATTCTGTAGTTTGTTGACTATCAGAGTGTTGATGAAACACCGAAATTGCATCGGGATTGAACACAACAGTCACCATGCACACTTTCCTCGATGGGAGTTATGTCTCAAACAGTCTACGCTTTGATCGTTTCCTGGAAGACCAGTAGTAGTTTCCGATGCACATCTGGAGGCATTCTGTAATCTGTGGCGCTTCAAAGTGTTGATGAAACACAGAAATTGGATCGGGAGTGAATACAACAGTCACCATGCGCACTTTCCTCCATGTGAGTAATGTCTAAAAACAGTTTACGCTTTTATCGTTCCCTGCAAGACCAGTGTAGTTTCCGATGCACATCTGGGGGCATTCTGCAATCTGTGGACTCTCAGAGTGTTGATGAAACACAGAAATTGCATCGGGATTGAATACAACAGTCACAATGCGCACTTTCCTCCATGGGAGTAATATCTCAAACAGTCTACGCTTTGATTGTTCCCTGGAAGACGAGTAGTAGTTTCCGATGGACATCTGGTGTCACTCTGTAATCTGTGGACTATCAGAGTGTTGATGAAACACAGAAATTGCATCGGGATTGAATACAACATTCATCATGCGCACTTTCCTTCATGGGAGTAATGTCTCAAACAGTTTACGCTTTGATCGTTCCCTGGGAGACCAGTAGTAGTTTCGATGCACATCTGGTGTCATTCTGTAATCTGTGGCCTATCAGAGTGTTGATGAAACACAGAAATTGCATCGGGATTGAATACAACATTCACCATGCGCACTTTCCTCCATGGGAGTAATGTCTCAAACAGTCTACGCTTTGATCGTTCCCTGGAAGACCAGTAGTAGTTTCCGATGCACATCTGGAGGCATTCTGTAATCTTTGTAACTTCAAAGTGTTGATGCAACACAGATATTGCATCGGGATTCAATACAACAGTCGCCATGAGCACTTTCCTCCATGGGAGCAATGTCTCTAACAGTCTACGATTTGATCGTTCCCTGCAAGACCAGTAGTAGTTTCCGATGAACATCTGGAGGCATTCTGTACTCTGTGGACCTTCAAAGTGTTGATGAAACACAGAAATTGATTCGGGATTGAATACAACAGTCATCATGCGCATTTTCCTCCATGGGAGTAATGTCTCAAACAGTCTGCGCTTTGATCGTTCCCTGGAAGACAAGTAGTAGTTTCCGATGTACATCTGGATGCATTCTGTATTCTGTGTACCTTCAAAGTGTTGATGAAACACAGAAATTGCTTCGGGATTGAATACAACAGTCATCATGGGAATTTTCCTCCATGGGAGTAATGTCTCAAACAGTCTACGCCCTGATCTTTCCCTGGAAGACCAGTAGTAGTTTCCGATGCACATCTGGAGGCATTCTGTAATCTGTTAACTATCAGAGTGTTGTTCAAACACAGAAATTGCATCGGGATTAAATACAACAGTCACCATGCGCACTTTAATCTATGGGAGTAATGTCCCAAACAGTTTACGCTTTTGTGGTTCCCTGCAAGACCAGTATAGTTTCCGATGCACATCTGGGGGCATTCTGAAATCTGTGGACTATCAGAGTGTTGATGAAACACAGAAATTTCGTCGGGATTGAATACAACAGTCACCATGCGCACTTTACTCCATGGGAGTAATGTTTCAAACAGTCTACGCTTTGATCGTTCCCTGCAAGACCAGTAGTGGTTTCCGATGCACATCTGGGGCATTCTGTAATCTGTGGACCTTTAAAGTGTTGATGAAACACAGAAATTGTCTTGGGATTGAATACAACAGTCACCATGCGCACGTTCCTCCATGGGAGTAATGTCTCAAACAGTCTACGTTTTGATCGTTTCCTGGAAGACCAGTAGTAGCTTCCGGTGCACATCTGGAGGCATTCTGTAATCTTTGGCGCTTCAAAGTGTTGATGAAACACAGAAATTGCATCGGGAATGAATACAACAGGCACCATGCGCACTTTCCTCCATGGGAGTAATGTCTAAAAACAGTTTACGCTTTTATCGTTCCCTGCAAGACCAGTGTAGTTTCCGATGCACATCTGGGGGCATTCTGCAATCTGTGGACTATCAGAGTGTTGATGAAACACAGAAAATGCATCGGGATTGAATACAACATTCATCATGCGCACTTTCCTTCATGGGAGTAATGTCTCAAACAGTTTACGCTTTGATCGTTCCCTCGAAGACCAGTAGTAGTTTCGATGCACATCTGGTGTCATTCTGTAATCTGTGGACTATCAGAGTGTTGATGAAACACAGAAATTGCATCGGGATTGAATACAACATTCACCATGCGCACTTCCCTCCATAGGAGTAATGTCTCAAACAGTCTAAGCTTTGATCGTTCCCTGGAGACCAGTAGTAGTTTCCGATGCACATCTGGAGGCATTCTGTAATCTTTGGAACTTCAAAGTGTTGATGCAACACAGGAATTGCATCGGGATTCAATACAACAGTCGCCATGAACACTTTCCTCCATGGGAGCAATGTCTCTAACAGTCTACTATTTGATCGTTCCCAGGAAGAATAGTAGTAGTTTCCGATGCACATCTGGAGGCATTCTGTAATCTGTGGACCTTTAAAGTGTTGATGAAATACAGAAATTGCCTCGGGATTGAATACAACAGTCAGTATGCGCACTTTCCTACATGGGAGTAATGACTCAAACAGTTTACGTTTTGATCGTTCCCTGGAAGAATAGTAGTAGTTTCCGATGCACATCTGGGGGCATTCTGTAATGTGTGGACCTTCAACGTGTTGATGAACCACAGAAATTGCATAGTGATTCAATACAACAGTCACTATGCGCACTTTCCTCCATGGGAGTAATGTCTCTAACAGTCTACGCTTTGATCGTTCCTTGAATGACCAGTAGTAGTTTCCGATGCACATCTGGTGTCATTCTGTAATCTGTGGACTATCAGAGTGTTGATGAAACACAGAAATTGCATCGGGATTGAATACAACAGTCACCATGCGCACTTTCCTCCATGGTAGTAATGTCTCAAACAGTCCATGCTTTCATCATTCCCTGCAAGACCAGTAGTAGTTTCCGATGCACATCTGGATGAATTCTGTAATGTGTTCACTATCAGAGTGTTGATGAAACACAGAAAGTGCATCGGGATTGAATACAACAGTCACCATGCGCACTTTACTCCATGGGAGTAATGTTTCAAACAGTCTACGCTTTGACCGTTCCCTGCACGACCAGTAGTGGTTTCTGATTCACATCTGGAGGCATTTTGTAATCTGTAGACCTTTAAAGTGTTGATGAAACACAGAAATTGCCTCGGGATTGAATACAACAGTCAGCATGCGCACTGTCCTCCATGGGAGTAATATCTCAAACAGTCTACGCTTTGATCGTTCCCTCGAAGACCAGTAGTAGTTTCGATGCACATCTGGTGTCATTCTGTAATCTGTGGACTATCAGAGTGTTGATGAAACACAGAAATTGCATCGGGATTGAATACAACATTCACCATGCGCACTTTCCTCCATGGGAGTAATGTCTCAAACAGTCTACGCTTTGATCGTTCCCTGGAAGACCAGTAGTAGTTTCCGATGCACATCTGGAGGCATTCTGTAATCTTTGGAACTTCAAAGTGTTGATGCAATACAGATATTGCATCGGGATTCAATACAACAGTCGCTATGAGCACTTTCCTCAATGGGAGCAATGTCTCTAACAGTCTACGATTTGATCGTTCCCTGCAAGACCAGTAGTAGTTTCCGATGCAAATCCGGAGGCATTCTGTAATCTGTAAACTATCAGAGTGTTGTTCAAACACAGAAATTGCATCGGGATTGAATACAACAGTCATCATGAGCATTTCCCTCCATGGGAGTAATGTCTCAAACAATCTACGCTTTAATCGTTCTCTTTAAGACCAGTAGTAATTTCCGATGCACATCTGGAGGCATTCTGAAATCTTTAAATTGTCAGAGTGTTGTTCAAACACAGATATTGCATCGGGATTGAATACAACAGTCACCATGCGCACTTTCCTCCATGGTAGTAATGTCTCAAACAGTTTACGCTTTTATGGTTCCCTGGAAGACCAGTATAGTTTCCGATGCACATATGGGGGCATTCTGTAATCTGTGGCGCTTCAAAGTGTTGATGAAACACAGAAATTGCATCGGGAGTGAATACAACAGTCACTATGCGCACTTTCCTCCATGGGAGTAATGTCTCAAACAGTTTACGCTTTTATCGCTCCCTGCAAGACCAGTGTATTTTCCGATGCACATCTGGGGGCATTCTGTAATCTGTGGACTATCAGAGTGTTGATGAAACACAGAAATTGCATCGGGATTGAATACAACAGTCACCATGCGCACTTTCCTACATGGGAGTAATGTCTCAAACAGTCTAAGCTTTGATCGTTAACTTTAAGACCAGTAGTAGTTTCCGATGCACATCTGGAGGCATTCTGTAATCTGTATACTATCAGAGTGTTGATGAAACACAGAAATTGCATCGGGATTGAATACAACAGTCATCATGAGCATTTTCCTCCATGGGAGTAATGTCTCAAACAGTTTACGCTTTCATCGTTCCCTGGAAGACCAGTAGTAGTTTCCGATGCACATCTGGAGGCATTCTGCAATCTTTGGAACTTCAAAGTGTTGATGAAACACAGATATTGCATCGGGATTCAATACAATAGTCACCATGCGCACTTTACTCCATGGGAGTAATATCTCAAACAGTCTACGCTTTGATCGTTCCCTGGAAGACGAGTAGTAGTTTCCGATGGACATCTGGTGTCATTCTGTAATCTGTGGACTATCAGAGTGTTGATGAAACACAGAAATTGCATCGGGATTGAATACAACTGTCACCATGCGCACCTTCCTCCATGGGAGTAATATCCCAAACAGTCTACGCTTTGATCGTTCCATGGAAGACGAGTATTAGTTTCCGATGGACATCTGGTGTCATTCTGTAATCTGTGGACTATCAGAGTGTTGATGAAACACAGAAATTGCATCGGGATTGAATACAACTGTCACCATGCGCACTTTCCTCCATGGGAGTAATATCTCAAACAGTCTACGCTTTGATCGTTCCCTGGAAGACCAGTAGTAGTTTCTGATGGACATCTGGTGTCATTCTGTAATCTGTGGACTATCAGAGTGTTGATGAAACACAGAAATTGCATCGGGATTGAATACAACAGTCATCATGAGCATTTTCCTCCATGGGAGTAATGTCTCAAACAGTCTACGCTTTCATCGTTCCCTGGAAGACCAGTAGTAGTTTCCGATGCACATCTGGTGACATTCTGTACTCTGTGGACCTTCAAAGTGTTGATGAAACACAGAAATTGATTCGGGATTGAATACAACAGTCATCATGCGCATTTTCCTCCATGGGAGTAATGTCTCAAACAGTCTACGCTTTGATCGATCCCTGGAAGACAAGTAGAGGTTTCCGATGTACATCTGGAGGCATTCTGTATTCTGTGTACCTTCAAAGTGTTGATGAAACACAGAAATTGCTTCGGGATTGAATACAACAGTCATCATGCGAATTTTCCTCCATGGGAGTAATGTCTCAAACAGTCTACGCTTTGATCGTTCGCTGGAAGACCAGTAGTAGTTTCCGATGCACATCTGGAGGCATTCTGTAATCTGTAAACTATCAGAGTGTTGTTCAAACACAGAAATTGCATCGGGATTGAATACAACAGTCACCATGCGCACTTTTCTCCATGGGAGTAATGTCACAAACAGTTTACGCTTTGATCGTTCCCTGGAAGAATAGTAGTAGTTTCCGATGCACATCTGAGGGCATTCTGAAATGTGTGGACCTTCAAAGTGTTGATGAAACACAGAAATTGCATCGTGATTCAATACAACAGTCACTATGCGCACTTTCCTCCATGGGAGTAATGTCTCTAACAGTCTACGCTTTGATCGTTCCCTGCATGACCAGTAGTAGTTTCCGATGCACATCTGGTGTCATTCTGTAACCTGTGGACTATCAGAGTGTTGATGAAACACAGAAATTGCATCGGGATTGAATACAAAAGTCATCATGCGCACTTTCCTCCATGGGAGTAATGACTCAAAAAGTTTAAGCTTTGATCGTTCCCTGGAAGACCAGTAGTAGTTTCCGATGCACATCAGGGGCCATTCTGTAATCTGTGGACTATCAGAGTGTTGATGAAACACAGAAATTGCATCGGGATTGAATACAACTGTCAGCATGCGCACTTTCCTCCATGGGAGTAATGACTCAAACAGTTTACGCTTTGATCGTTCCCTGGAGGAATAGTAGTAGTTTCCGATGCACATTTGGGGGCATTCGGTAATGTGTGGACCTTCAAAGTGTTGATGAAACACAGAAATTGCATCGTGATTCAATACAACAGTCACTATGCGCACTTTCCTCCTTGGGAGTAATGTCTCTAACGGTATACGCTTTGATCGTTCCTTGCATGACCAGTAGTAGTTTCCGATGCACATCTGGTGTCATTCTGTAATCTGTGGACTATCAGAGTGTTGATGAAACACAGAAATTGCATCGGGATTGAATACAACAGTCACCATGCGCACTTTCCTCCATGGGAGTTATCTCTCAAACAGTCCATGCTTTCATCCTTCCCTGCAAGACCAGTAGTAGTTTCCGATGCACATCTGGATGCATTCTGTAATGTGTTCTCTATCAGAGTGTTGATGAAACACAGAAAGTGCATCGGGATTGAATACAACAGTCACCATGCGCACTTTCCTCCATGGGAGTAATGTCTCAAACAGTTTACGCTTTTATGGTTCCCTGGAAGACCAGTATAGTTTCCGATGCACATATGGGGTCATTATGTAATCTGTGGACTATCAGAGTGTTGATGAAACACAGAATTTTCGTCGGGATTGAATACAACAGTCACCATGCGCACTTTACTCCATGGGAGTAATGTTTCAAACAGTCTACGCTTTGACCGTTCCCTGCACGACCAGTAGTGGTTTCTGATTCACATCTAGAGGCATTCTGTAATCTGTGGACCTTTAAAGTGTTGATGAAACACAGAAATTGCCTCCGGATTGAATACAACAGTCACCATGCGCACTTTCCTCCATGAGAGTAATGTCTCAAACAGTCTACGTTTTGATCGTTTCCAGGAAGAAAAGTAGTAGTTTCCGGTGCACTTCTGGAGGCATTCTGTAATCTGTGGCGCCTCAAAGTGTTGATGAAACACAGAAATTGCATCGGGAATGAATACAACAGTCACCATGCGCACTTTCCTCTATGGGAGTAATGTCTCAAACAGTTTACGCTTTTATCATTCCCTGCAAGACCAGTGTAGTTTCCGATGCACATCTAGGGGCATTCTGTAATCTGTGGACTATCAGAGTGTTGATGAAACACAGAAATTGCATCGGGATTGAATACAACTGTCACCATGCGCACTTTCCTCCATGGGAGTAATATCTCAAACAGTCTACGCTTTGATCGTTCCCTGGAAGACGAGTAGTAGTTTCCGATGGACATCTGGTGTCATTCTTTAATCTGTGCACTATCAGACTGTTGATGAAACACAGAAATTGCATCGGGATTGAATACTACAGTCATCATGAGCATTTTCCTCCATAGGAGTAATGTCTCAAACAGTCTACGCTTTCATCGTTCCCTGGAAGACCAGTAGTAGTTTCCGATTCACATCTGGAGGTATTCTGCAATCTTTGGAACTTCAAAGTGTTGATGAAACACAGATATTGCATAGGGATTCAATACAACAGTCACTATGCGCACTTTCCTCCATATGAGTAATGTCTCAAACAGTCTACGCTTTGATCGTTCCCTGCATGACCAGTAGTAGTTTCCGATGCACATCTGGTGACATTCTGAACTCTGTGGCCCTTCAAAGTGTTGATGAAACACAGAAATTGGTTCGGGATTGTATACAACAGTCATCATGCGCATTTTCCTCCACGGGAGTAATGTCTCAAACAATCTACGCTTTAATCGTTCTCTTTAAGACCAGTAGTAATTTCCGATGCACATCTGGAGGCATTCTGAAATCTTTAAATTGTCAGAGTGTTGTTCAAACACAGAAATTGCATCGGGATTGAATACAACAGTCACCATGCGCACTTTTCTCCATGTGAGTAATGTCTCAAACAGTTTACGCTTTGATCGTTCCCTGGAAGAATAGTAGTAGTTTCCGATGCACATCTGGGGGCATTCTGAAATGTGTGGACCTTCAAAGTGTTGATGAATCACAGAAATTGCATCGTGATTCAATACAACAATCACTATGCGCACTTTCCTCCATGGGAGTAATGTCTCTAACAGTCTACGCTTTGATCGTTCCCTGCATGACCAGTAGTAGTTTCCGATGCACATCTGGTGTCATTCTGTAATCTGTGGACTATCAGAGTGTTGATGAAACACAGAAATTGCATCGGGATTGAATACAACAGTCACCATGCGCACTTTCCTCCATGGGAGTATGACTCAAACAGTTTACGCTTTGATCGTTCCCTGGAAGACCAGTAGTAGTTTCCGATGCACATATGTGGGCATTCTGTAGTCTGTTGATTATCAGAGTGTTGATGAAACACAGAAAGTACATCGGGATTGAATACAACAGTCACCATGCGCACTTCACCCCATGGGAGTAATGTCTCAAACAGTTTACGCTTTTATGGTTCCCTGGAAGACCAGTATAGTTTCCGATGCACATCTGGGGGCATTCTGTAATCTGTGGACTATCAGAGTGTTGATGAAGCACAGAAATTTCGTCGGGATTGAATACAACATTCACCATGCGCACTTTACTCCATGGGAGTAATGTTTCAAACAGTCTTCGCTTTGATCGTTCCCTGCAAGACCAGTAGTGGTTTCCGATGCACATCTGGAGGCATTCTGTAATCTGTGGACCTTTAAGTGTTGATGAAACACAGAAATTGTCTCGGGATTGAATACAACAGTCACTATGCGCACTTTCCTCCATGGGAGTAATGACTCAAACAGTTTACGCTTTGATCGTCCCCTGGAAGAATAGTAGTAGTTTCCGATGCACATCTGGGGGCATTCGGTAATGTGTGGACCTTCAAAGTGTTGATGAAACACAGAAATTGCATCGTGATTCAATACAACAGTCACTATGCGCACTTTCCTCCATGGGAGTAATGTCTCTAACAGTCTACGCTTTGATCGTTCCCTGCATGACCAGTAGTAGTTTCCGATGCAAATCTGGTGTCATTCTGTAATCTGTGGACTATCAGAGTGTTGATGAAACACAGAAATTGCATCGGGATTGAATACAACAGTCACCATGCGCACTTTCCTCCATGGGAGTAATGTTCAAACAGTCCACGCTTTCATCCTTCCCTGCAAGACCAGTAGTAGTTTCCGATGCACATCTGGATGCATTCTGTAATGTGTTCACTACCAGAGTGTTGATGAAACACAGAAAGTGCATCGGGATTGAATACAACAGTCACCATGCGCACTTTCCTCCATGGGAGTAATATGTCAAACAGTCTACGCTTTGATCGTTCCCTGGAAGACGAGTAGTAGTTTCCGATGGACATCTGGTGTCATTCTGTAATCTGTGGACTATCAGAGTGTTGATGAAACACAGAAATTGCATCGGGATTGAATACAACAGTCACCATGCGCACTTTCCTCCATGGGAGTAATGACTCAAACAGTTTACGCTTTGATCGTTCCCTGGAAGACCAGTAGTAGTTTCCGATGCACATCTGGTGGCATTCTGTAGTCTGTTGATTATCAGAGTGTTGATGAAACACAGAAAGTACATCGGGATTGAATACAACAGTCACCATGCGCACTTTCCTCCATGGGAGTAATGTCTCAAACAGTTTACGCTTTTATGGTTCCCTGGAAGACCAGTATAGTTTCCGATGCACATCTGGGGCATTCTGTAATCTGTGGACTATCAGAGTGTTGATGAAACACAGAAATTGTATCGGGATTGAATACAACAGTCACCATGCGCACTTTCCTCCATGGGAGTTATATCTCAAACAGTCTTCGCTTTGATCGTTCCCTGGAAGACCAGTAGTAGTTTCCGATGCACATCTGGTGGCATTCTGTAGTCTGTTGATTATCAAAGTGTTGATGAAACACAGAAATTGCATCGGGATTGAATACAACATTCATCATGCGTACTTTCCTTCATGAGAGTAATGTCTCAAACAGTTTACGCTTTGATCGTTCCCTGCAAGACCAGTAGTATTTTCCGATGCACATCTGGATGCATTCTGTAATGTGTTCACTACCAGAGTGCTGATGAAACACAGAAAGTGCATCGGGATTGAATACAACAGTCACCATGCGCACTTTGCTCCATGGGAGTAATGTCTCAAACAGTTTACGCTTTTATGGTTCCCTGGAAGACCAGTATAGCTTCCGATGCACATATGGGGGCATTCTGTAATCTGTGGACTATCAGAGTGTTGATGAAACACAGAAATTTCGTCGGGATTGAATACAACAGTCACCATGCGCACTTTCCTCCATGAGAGTAATGTCTCAAACAGTCTTCGCTTTGATCGTTCCCTGGAAGACGAGTAGTAGTTTCCGATGGACATCTGGTGTCATTCTGTAATCAGTGGACTATCAGAGTGTTGATGAAACACAGAAATTGCATCGGGATTGAATACAACAGTCACCATGCGCACTTTCCTCCATAGGAGTAATGACTCAAACAGTTTACGCTTTGATCGTTCCCTGGAAGACCAGTAGTAGTTTTCGATGCACATCTGGGGGCATTCTGTAGTCTGTTGATTATCAGAGAGTTGATGAAACACAGAAAGTACATCGGGATTGAATACAACAGTCACCATGCGCACTTTCCTCCATGGGAGTAATGTCTCAAACAGTTTACGCTTTTATGGTTCCCTGGAAGACCAGTATAGTTTCCGATGCACATCTGGGGGCATTCTGTAATCTGTGGACTATCAGAGTGTTGATGAAACACAGAAATTGCATCGGGATTGAATACAACAGTCACCATGCGCACTTTCCTCCATGGGAGTAATATCTCAAACAGTCTACGCTTTGATCGTTCCCTGGAAGACGAGTATTAGTTTCCGATGGACATCTGGTGTCATTCTGTAATCTGTGGACTATCAGAGTGTTGATGAAACACAGAAATTGCATCGGGATTGAATACAACATTCATCATGCGTACTTTCCTTCATGGGAGTAATGTCTCAAACAGTTTACGCTTTGATCGTTCCCTGCAAGACCAGTAGTGGTTTCCGATGCACATCTGGAGGCATTCTGTAATCTGTGGACCTTTAAAGTGTTGATGAAACACAGAAATTGCCTCGGGATTGAATACAACAGTCACTATGCGCACTTTCCTCCATGGGAGTAATGACTCAAACAGTTTACGCTTTGATCGTCCCCTGGAAGAATAGTAGTAGTTTCCGATGCACATCTGGGGGCATTCTGTAATGTGTGGACCATCAAAGTGTTGATGAAACACAGAAATTGCATCGTGATTCAATACAACAGTCACTGTGCGCACTTTCCTCCATGGGAGTAATGTCTCTAACAGTCTACGTTTTGATCGTTCCCAGCATGACCAGTAGTAGTTTCCGATGCACATCTGGTGTCATTCTGTAATCTGTGGACTATCAGAGTGTTGATGAAACACAGAAATTGCATCGGGATTGAATACAACAGTCACCATGCGCACTTTTCTATGGGAGTAATGTCTCAAACAGTCCACGCTTTCATCCTTCCCTGCAAGACCAGTAGTAGTTTCCGAGACACATCTGGATGCATTCTGTAATGTGTTCACTATCAGAGTGTTGATGAAACACAGAAAGTGCATCGGGATTGAATACAACAGTCACCATGCGCACTTTGCTCCATGGGAAAAATGTCTCAAACAGTTTACGCTTTTATGGTTCCCTGGAAGACCAGTATAGTTTCCGATGCACATATGGGGGCATTCTGTAATCTGTGGACTATCAGAGTGTTGATGAAACACAGAAATTTCGTCGGGATTGAATACAACAGTCACCATGCGCACTTTCCTCCATGAGAGTAATGTCTCAAACAGTCTACGTTTTGATCGGTTCCTGGAAGACCAGTAGTAGTTTCCGGTGCACATCTGGAGGCTTTCTGTAATCTGTGGCGATTCAAAGTTTTGATGAAACACAGAAATTGCATCGGGAGTGAATACAACAGTCACCATGCGCACTTCCCTCCATGGGAGTAATGTCTCAAACAGTTTACGCTTTTATCCTTCCCTGCAAGACCAGTATAGTTTCCGATGCACATATGGGGGCATTCTGTAATCTGTGGACTATCAGAGTGTTGATGAAACACAGAAATTGCATCGGGATTGAATACAACAGTCACCATGCGCACTTTCCTCCATGGGAGTAATGACTCAAACAGTTTACGCTTTGATCGTTCCCTGGAAGACCAGTAGTAGTTTCCGATGCACATCTGGGGGCATTCTGTATTCTGTTGATTATCAGAGTGTTGATGAAACACAGAAAGTACATCGGGATTGAATTCAACAGTCACCATGCGCACTTTCCTCCATGGGAGTAATGTCTCAAACAGTTTACGCTTTTATTGTTCCCTGGAAGACCAGTAGTAGTTTCCGGTGCACATCTGGAGGCATTCTGTAATCTGTGGCGATTCAAAGTTTTGATGAAACACAGAAATTGCATCGGGAGTGAATACAACAGTCACCATGCGCACTGTCCTCCATGGGAGTAATGTCTCAAACAGTTTACGCTTTTATCTTTCCCTGCAAGACCAGTGTAGTTTCCGATGCACATCTGGGGGCATTCTGTAATCTGTGGACTATTAGAGTGTTGATGAAACACAGAAATTGCATCGGGATTGAATACAACAGTCACCATGCGCACTTTCCTCCATGGGAGTAATGACTCAAACAGTTTACGCTTTGATCGTTCCCTGGAAGACCAGTAGTAGTTTCCGATGCACATCTGGGGGCATTCTGTATTCTGTTGATTATCAGAGTGTTGATGAAACACAGAAAGTACATCGGGATTGAATACAACAGTCACCATGCGCACTTTCCTCCATGGGAGTAATGTCTCAAACAGTTTACGCTTTTATGGTTCCCTGGAAGACCAGTATAGTTTCCGATGCACATCTGGGGGCATTCTGTAATCTGTGGACTATCAGAGTGTTGATGAAACACAGAAATTGTATCGGGATTGAATACAACAGTCACCATGCGCACTTTCCTCCATGGGAGTAATATCTCAAACAGTCTACGCTTTGATCGTTCCCTGGAAGACGCGTAGTAGTTTCCGATGGACATCTGGTGTCATTCTGTAATCTGTGGACTATCAGAGTGTTGATGAAACACAGAAATTGCATCGGGATTGAATACAACATTCATCATGCGTACTTTCCTTCATGGGAGTAATGTCTCAAACAGTTTACGCTTTGATCCTTCCCTGCAAGACCAGTAGTGGTTTCCGATGCAAATCTGGCCTCCAGATGTGAATCGGAAGCGACCACTGGTCTTCCAGGGAACGATCCCTGGAAAACAAGTAGCAGCTTCCGATGCACATCTGGTGGCATTCTGAAATCTGTGGACCTTCAAAGTGTTGATGAAACACAGAAATTGCATCGGGATTGAATAAAACATTCACCATGCGCACTTTCCTCCATCTGAGTAATGTCTCAAACAGACTGCGCTTTGTAATCTGTGGACCTTTAAAGTGTTGATGAAACACAGAAATTGCCTCGGGATTGAATACAACAGTCACTATGCGCACTTTCCTCCATGGGAGTAATGTCTCAAACAGTTTACGCTTTTATCTTTCCCTGCAAGACCAGTGTAGTTTCCGATGCACATCTGGGGGCATTCTGTAATCTGTGGACTATCAGAGTGTTGATGAAACACAGAAATTGCATCGGGATTGAATACAACAGTTACCATGCGCACTTTGCTCCATGGGAGTAATGTCTCAAACAGTTTACGCTTTGATCGTTCCCTGGAAGACCAGTAGTAGTTTACGATGCACATCTGGGGGCATTCTGTAGTCTGCTGATTATCAGAGAGTTGATAAAACACAGAAAGTACATCGGGATTGAATACAACAGTCACCATGCGCACTTTCCTCCATGGGAGTAATGTCTCAAACAGTTTACGCTTTTATGGTTCCCTGGAAGACCAGTATAGTTTCCGATGCACATCTGGGGGCATTCTGTAATCTGTGGACTATCAGAGTGTTGATGAAACACAGAAATTTCATCGGGATTGAATACAACAGTTACCATGCGCACTTTGCTCCATGGGAGTAATGTCTCAAACAGTTTACGCTTTGATCGTTCCCTGGAAGACCAGTAGTAGTTTACGATGCACATCTGGGGGCATTCTGTAGTCTGCTGATTATCAGAGAGTTGATAAAACACAGAAAGTACATCGGGATTGAATACAACAGTCACCATGCGCACTTTCCTCCATGGGAGTAATGTCTCAAACAGTTTACGCTTTTATGGTTCCCTGGAAGACCAGTATAGTTTCCGATGCACATCTGGGGGCATTCTGTAATCTGTGGACTATCAGAGTGTTGATGAAACACAGAAATTGCATCGGGATTGAATACAACAGTTACCATGCGCACTTTGCTCCATGGGAGTAATGTCTCAAACAGTTTACGCTTTTATGGTTCCCTGGAAGACCAGTATAGTTTCCGATGCACATATGGGGGCATTCTGTAATCTGTGGACTATCAGAGTGTTGAGAAACACAGAAATTTCGTCGGGATTGAATACAACAGTCACCATGCGCACTTTCCTCCATGAGAGTAATGTCTCAAACAGTCTACGTTTTGATCGGTTCCTGGAAGAACAGTAGTAGTTTCCGGTGCACATCTGGAGGCATTCTGTAATCTGTGGCGATTCAAAGTTTTGATGAAACACAGAAATTGCATCGGGAGTGAATACAACAGTCACCATGCGCACTTTCCTCCATGGGAGTAATGTCTCAAACAGTTTACGCTTTTATCTTTCCCTGCAAGACCAGTGTAGTTTCCGATCCACATCTGGGGGCATTCTGAAATCTGTGGACTATCAGAGTGTTGATGAAACACATAAATTGCATCGGGATTAAATACAACAGTCACCATGCGCGCTTTTCACCATGGGAGTAATATGTCAAACAGTCTACGCTTTGATCTTTCCCTGGAAGACGAGTAGTAGTTTCCGATGGACATCTGGTGTCATTCTGTAATCTATGGACTATCAGAGTGTTGATGAAACACAGAAATTGCATCGGGATTGAATACAACAGTCACCATGCGCACTTTCCTCCATGGGAGTAATGACTCAAACAGTTTACGATTTGATCGTTCCCTGGAAGACCAGTAGTAGTTTCCGATGCACATCAGGGGGCATTCTGTAGTCTGTTGAATATCAGAGTGTTGATAAAACACAGAAAGTACATCGGGATTGAATACAACAGTCACCATGCGCCCTTTCCTCCATGGGAGTAATGTCACAAACAGTTTACGCTTTTATGGTTCCCTGGAAGACCAGTACAGTTTTCGATGCACATCTGGGGGCATTCTGTAATCTGTGGACTATCAGAGTGTTGATGAAACACAGAAATTGCATCGGGATTGAATACAACAGTCGCCATGAGCACTTTCCTCCATGGGAGTAATGACTCAAACAGTTTACGCTTTGATCGTTCCCAGGAAGAATAGTAGTAGTTTCCGATGCACATCTGGAGGCATTCTGTAATCTGTAAAGTATCAGAGTGTTGTTCAAACACAGAAATTGCATCGGGATTGAATACAACAGTCATCATGCGCATTTCCCTCCATGGGAGTAATGTCTCAAACAATCTACGCTTTAATCGTTCTCTTTAAGACCAGTAGTAATTTCCGATGCACATCTGGCGGCATTCTGAAATCTTTAAATTGTCAGAGTGTTGTTCAAACACAGAAATTGCATCGTGATTCAATACAACAGTCACTATGCTCACTTTTCGCCATGGGTGTAATGTTTCTAACAGTCTACGCTTTGATCGTTCCCTGCATGGCCAGTATTAGTTTCCGATGCACATCTGGTGTCACTCTGTAATCTGTGGACTATCAGAGTGTTGATGAAACACAGAAATTGCATCGGGATTGAATACAACAGTCACCATGCGCACTTTCCTCCATGGGAGTAATGACTCAAACAGTTTACGCTTTGATCGTTCCCTGGAAGACCAGTAGTAGTTTCCGATGCACATCTGGGGCCATTCTGTAATCTGTTGACTATCAGAGTGTTGATGAAACACAGAAAGTGCATCGGGATTGAATACAACAGTCACCATGCGCACTTTCCTCCATGGGAGTAATGTCTCAAACAGTTTACGCTTTTATGGTTCCCTAGAAGACCAGTATAGTTTCCGATGCACATATGGGGGCATTCTGTAATCCGTGGACTATCAGAGTGTTGATGAAACACAGAAATTTCGTCGGGATTGAATACAACAGTCACCATGCGCACTTTAGTCCATGGGAGTAATGTTTAAAACAGTCTACGCTTTGACCGTTCCCTGCACGACAAGTAGTGGTTTCCGGTGCACATCTGGAGGCATTCTGTAATCTGTGGCGCTTCAAAGTGTTGATGAAACACAGAAATTGCATCGGGAGTGAATACAACAGTCACCATGCGCACTTTCCTCCATGGGAGTAATGTCTCAAACAGTTTACGCTTTTATCGTTCCCTGCAAGACCAGTGTAGTTTCCGATGCACATCTGGAGGCATTGTGTAATCTGTAAACTATCAGAGTGTTGTTTAAACACAGAAATTGCATCGGGATTGAATACAACAGTCTCCATGCGCACTTTTCTCCATGGCAGTAATGTCTCAAACAGTTTACGCTTTGATCGTTCCCTGGAAGAATAGTAGTAGTTTCCGATGCACATCTGGGGGCATTCTGAAATGTGTGGACCTTCAAAGTGTTGATGAAACACCGAAATTGCATCGGGACTGAATACAACATTCACCATGCGCACTTTCCTCCATGGGAGTAATGTCTCAAAGAGTCTACGCTTTGATCGTTCCCTCGAAGACCAGTAGTAGTTTCGATGCACATCTGGATGCATTCTGTAATGTGTTCACTATCAGAGTGTTGATGAAACACAGAAAGTGCATCGGGATTGAATACAACAGTCACCATGCGCACTTTCCTCCATGGGAGTAATCTCTCAAACAGTTTACGCTCTTAAGGTTCCCTGGAAGACCAGTATGGCTTCCGATGGACATATTGGGGCATTCTGTAATCTGTGGACTATCAGAGTGTTGATGAAACACAGAAATTTCGTCGGGATTGAATACAACAGTCACCATGCGCACTTTCCTCCATGAGTGTAATGTCTCAAACAGTCTACGTTTTGATCGGTTCCTGGAAGACCAGTAGTAGTTTCCGGTGCACATCTGGAGGCATTCTGTAATCTGTGGCGATTCAAAGTTTTGATGAAACACAGAAATTGCATCGGGAGTGAATACAACAGTCACCATGCGCACTTTCCTCCACGGGAGTAATGTCTCAAACAGTTTACGCTTTTATCTTTCCCTGCCAGACCAGTGTAGTTTCCGATGCACATCTGGGGGCATTCTGTAATCTGTGGACTATCAGACTGTTGATGAAACACAGAAATTGCATCGGGATTGAATACAACAGTCACCATGCGCACTTTCCTCCATGGGAGTAATATCTCAAACACTCTACGCTTTGATCGTTCCCTGGAAGACGAGTAGTAGTTTCAGATGGACATCTGGTGTCATTCTGTAATCTGTGGACTATCAGAGTGTTGATGAAACACAGAAACTGCATCGGAATTGAATACAACACTCATCATGCGTACTTTCCTTCATGGGAGTAATGTCTCAAACAGTTTACGCTTTGATCGTTCCCTGGAAGACCAGTAGTAGTTTCGAAGCACATCTGGTGTCATTCTGTAATCTGTGGACTATCAGAGTGTTGATGAAACACAGAAATTGCATCGGGATTGAATACAACATTCACCATGCGCACTTACCTCCATGGGAGTAATGTCTCAAAGAGTCTACGCTTTGATCGTTCCCTCGAAGACCAGTAGTAGTTTCGATGCACATCTGGTGTCATTCTGTAGACTGTGGACTAACAGAGTGTAGTTCAAACACAGAAATTGCATCGGGATTGAATACAACAGTCACCATGCGCACTTTCGTCCATGGGAGTAATGTCTCAAACAGTTTACGCTTTGATCGTTCCCAGGAAGAATAGTAGTAGTTTCCGATGCACATCTGGAGGCATTCTGTAATCTGTAAAGTATCAGAGTGTTGTTCAAACACAGAAATTGCATCGGGATTGAATACAACAGTCATCATGCGCATTTCCCTCCATGGGAGTAATGTCTCAAACAATCTACGCTTTAATCGTTCTCTTTAAGACCAGTAGTAATTTCCGATGCACATCTGGCGGCATTCTGAAATCTTTAAATTGTCAGAGTGTTGTTCAAACACAGAAATTGCATCGTGATTCAATACAACAGTCACTATGCTCACTTTCCGCCATGGGTGTAATGTTTCTAACAGTCTACGCTTTGATCGTTCCCTGCATGGCCAGTATTAGTTTCCGATGCACATCTGGTGTCACTCTGTAATCTGTGGACTATCAGAGTGTTGATGAAACACAGAAATTGCATCGGGATTGAATACAACAGTCACCATGCGCACTTTCCTCCATGGGAGTAATGACTCAAACAGTTTACGCTTTGATCGTTCCCTGGAAGACCAGTAGTAGTTTCCGATGCACATCTGGGGGCCATTCTGTAATCTGTTGACTATCAGAGTGTTGATGAAACACAGAAAGTGCATCGGGATTGAATACAACAGTCACCATGCGCACTTTCCTCCATGGGAGTAATGTCTCAAACAGTTTACGCTTTTATGGTTCCCTAGAGGACCAGTATAGTTTACGATGCACATATGGGGGCATTCTGTAATCTGTGAGCTATCAGAGTGTTGATGAAACACAGAAATTTCGTCGGGATTGAATACAACATTCACCATGCGCACTTTAGTCCATGGGAGTAATGTTTAAAACAGTCTACGCTTTGGCCGTTCCCTGCACGACCAGTAGTGGTTTCCGGTGCACATCTGGAGGCATTCTGTAATCTGTGGCGCTTCAAAGTGTTGATGAAACACAGAAATTGCATCGGGAGTGAATACAACAGTCACCATGCGCACTTTCCTCCATGGGAGTAATGTCTCAAACAGTTTACGCTTCTATCGTTCCCTGCAAGACCAGTGTAGTTTCCGATGCACATCTGGGGGCATTCTGTAATCTGTGGACTATCAGAGTGTTGATGAAACACAGAAATTGCATCGGGATTGAATACAACAGTCATCATGCGAATTTTCCTCCATGGGAGTAATGTCTCAAACAGTCTACGCTTTGATCGTTCCCTGGAAGACCAGTAGTAGTTTCCGATGCACATCTGGAGGCATTGTGTAATCTGTAAACTATCAGAGTGTTGTTTAAACACAGAAATTGCATCGGGATTGAATACAACAGTCACCATGCGCACTTTTCTCCATGGGAGTAATGTCTCAAACAGTTTACGCTTTGATCGTTCCCTGGAAGAATAGTAGTAGTTTCCGATGCACATCTGGGGGCATTCTGAAATGTTTGGACCTTCAAAGTGTTGATGAAACACAGAAATTGCATCGGGAGTGAATACAACAGTCACCATGCGCACTTTCCTCCATGGGAGTAATGTCTCAAACAGTTTACGCTTCTATCGTTCCCTGCAAGACCAGTGTAGTTTCCGATGCACATCTGGGGGCATTCTGTAATCTGTGGACTATCAGAGTGTTGATGAAACACAGAAATTGCATCGGGATTGAATACAACAGTCATCATGCGAATTTTCCTCCATGGGAGTAATGACTCAAACAGTTTACGCTTTGATCGTTCCCTGGAAGACCAGTAGTAGTTTCCGATGCACATCTGGGGGCATTCTGTAGTCTGTTGACTATCAGAGTGTTGATGAAACACAGAAAGTACATCGGGATTGAATACAACAGTCACCATGCGCACTTTCCTCCATGGGAGTAATGTCTCAAACAGTTTACGCTTTTATGGTTCCCTGGAAGACCAGTATAGTTTTTGATGCACATATGGGGGCATTCTGTAATCTGTGGACTAACAGAGTGTTGATGAAACACAGAAATTGCATCGGGATTGAATACAACATTCATCATGCGTACTTTCCTTCATGGGAGTAATGTCTCAAACAGTTTACGCTTTGATCGTTCCCTGGAAGACCAGTAGTAGTTTCGAAGCACATCTGGTGTCATTCTGTAATCTGTGGACTATCAGAGTGTTGATGAAACACAGAAATTGCATCGGGATTGAATAGAACACTCATCATGCGTACTTTCCTTCATGGGAGTAATGTCTCAAACAGTTTACGCTTTGATCGTTCCCTGGAAGACCAGTAGTAGTTTCGAAGCACATCTGGTGTCATTCTGTAATCTGTGGACTATCAGAGTGTTGATGAAACACAGAAATTGCATCGGGATTAAATACAACATTCACCATGCGCACTTTCCTCCATGGGAGTAATGTCTCAAAGAGTCTACGCTTTGATCGTTCCCTCGAAGACCAGTAGTAGTTTCGATGCACATCTGGTGTCATTCTGTAAACTGTGGACTATCAGAGTGTTGTTCAAACACAGAAATTGCATCGGGATTGAATACAACAGTCACCATGCGCACTTTCGTCCATGGGAGTAATGTCTCAAACAGTTTACGCTTTGATCGTTCCCAGGAAGAATAGTAGTAGTTTCCGATGCTCATCTGGAGGCATTCTGTAATCTGTAAAGTATCAGAGTGTTGTTCAAACACAGAAATTGCATCGTGATTCAATACAACAGTCACTATGCTCACTTTCCTCCATGGGTGTAATGTTTCTAACAGTCTACGCTTTGATCGTTCCCTGCATGACCAGTAGTAGTTTCCGATGCACATCTGGTGTCACTCTGTAATCTGTGGACTATCAGAGTGTTGATGAAACACAGAAATTGCATCGGGATTGAATACAACAGTCACCATGCGCACTTTCCTCCATGGGAGTAATGACACAAACAGTTTACGCTTTGATCGTTCCCTGGAAGACCAGTAGTAGTTTCCGATGCACATCTGGGGCCATTCTGTAATCTGTTGACTATCAGGGTGTTGATGAAACACAGAAAGTGCATCGGGATTGAACACAACAGTCACCATGCGCACTTTCCTCCATGGGAGTAATGTCTCAAACAGATTACGCTTTTATGGTACCCTAGAAGACCAGTATAGTTTCCGATGCACATCTGGAGGCATTGTGTAATCTGTAAACTATCAGAGTGTTGTTTAAACACAGAAATTGCATCGGGATTGAGTACAACAGTCACCATGCGCACTTTTCTCCATGGCAGTAATGTCTCAAACAGTTTACGCTTTGATCGTTCCCTGGAAGAATAGTAGTAGTTTCCGATGCACATCTGGGGCATTCTGAAATGTGTGGACCTTCAAAGTGTTGATGAAACACAGAAATTGCATCGGGACTGAATACAACAGTCACCTTGCACACTTTAGTCCATGGGAGTAATGACTCAAACAGTTTACGCTTTGATCGTTCCCTGGAAGACCAGTAGCAGTTTCCGATGCACATCTTTGGGCATTCTGTAGTCTGTTGACTATCAGAGTGTTGATGAAACACAGAAAGTACATCGGGATTGAATACAACAGTCACCATGCGCACTTTCCTCCATGGGAGTAATGTCCCAAACAGTTTACGCTTTTATGGTTCCCTGGAAGACCAGTATAGTTTCCGATGCACATATGGGGGCATTCTGTAATCTGTGGACTAACAGGGTGTTGATGAAACACAGAAATTGCATCGGGATTGAATACAACAGTCACCATGCGCACTTTCCTCCATGGGAGTAATGTCTCAAACAGTCCACGCTTTCATGCTTCCCTGCAAGACCAGTAGTAGTTTCCAATGCACATCTGGATGCATTCTGTAATGTGTTCACTATCAGAGTGTTGATGAAACACAGAAAGTGCATCGTGATTGAATACAACAGTCACCATGCGCACTTTCCTCCATGGGAGTAATGTCTCAAACAGTTTACGCTTTTATGGTTCCCTGGAAGACCAGTATAGTTTCCGATGCACATATGGGGGCATTCTGTAATCTGTGGACTATCAGAGTGTTGATGAAACACAGAAATCTCGTCGGGATTGAATACAACAGTCACCATGCGCACTTTACTCCATGGGAGTAATGTTTCAAACAGTCTACGCTTTGATCGTTCCCTGCACGACCAGTAGTGGTTTCCGATGCACATCTGGAGGCATTCTGTAATGTGTGGACCGTTAAAGTGTTGATGAAACACAGAAATTCCCTCGGGATTGAATACAACAGTAACCATGCCCACTTTCCTCCATGAGAGTAATGTCTCAAACAGTCTACGTTTTGATCGGTTCCTGGAAGACCAGTAGTAGTTTCCGGTGCACATCTGGAGGCATTCTGTAATCTGTGGCGATTCAAAGTTTTGATGAAACACAGAAATTGCATCGGGAGTGAATACAACAGTCACCATGCGCACTTTCCTCCATGGGAGTAATGTCTCAAACAGTTTACGCTTTTATCTTTCCCTGCAAGGCCAGTGTAGTTTCCGATGCACATCTGGAGGCATTCTGTAATCTGTGGACTATCAGAGTGTTGATGAAACACAGAAATTGCATCGGGATTGAATACAACAGTCATCATGCGAATTTTCCCCTATGGGAGTAATGTCTCAAACAGTCTACGCTTTGATCGTCACATGGAAGACCAGTAGTAGTTTCCGATGCACATCTGGATGCATTCTGTAATGTGTTCACTATCAGAGTGTTGATGAAACACAGAAAGTGCATCGGGATTGAATACAACAGTCACCATGCGCACTTTCCTCCATGGGAGTAATGTCTCAAACAGTTTCCGCTTTTATGGTTCCCTGGAAGACCAGTATAGTTTCCGATGCACATATGGGGGCATTCTGTAATCTGTGGACTATCAGAGTGTTGATGAAACACAGATATTTCGTCGGGATTGAATACAACAGTCACCATGCGCACTTTAGTCCATGGGAGTAATGATTCAAACAGTCTACGCTTTGACCGTTCCCTGCACGACCAGTAGTGGTTTCCGGTGCACATCTGGAGGCATTCTGTAATCTGTGGCGCTTCAAAGTGTTGATGAAACACAGAAATTGCATCGGGAGTGAATACAACAGTCACCATGCGCACTTTCCTCCATGGGAGTAATGTCTCAAACAGTTTACGCTTTTATCGTTCCCTGCAAGACCAGTGTAGTTTCCGATGCACATCTGGGTGCATTCTGTAATCTGTTGACTATCAGAGTGTTGATGAAACACAGAAATTGCATCGGGATTGAATACAACAGTCATCATGCGAATTTTAGTCCATGGGAGTAATGTCTCAAACAGTCTACGCTTTGATCGTTCCCTGGTAGACCAGTAGTAGTTTCCGATGCACATCTGGAGGCATTGTGTAATCTGTAAACTATCAGAGTGTTGTTTAAACACAGAAATTGCATCGGGATTGAATACAACAGTCACCATGCGCACTTTTCTCCATGGCAGTAATGTCTCAAACAGTTTACGCTTTGATCGTTCCCTGGAAGAATAGTAGTAGTTTCCGATGCACATCTGGGGGCATTCTGAAATGTGTGAACCTTCAAAGTGTTGATGAAACACAGAAATTGCATCGGAACTGAATACAACAGTCACCATGCACACTTTCCTCCATGGGAGTAATGACTCAAACAGTTTACGCTTTGATCGTTCCCTGGAAGACCAGTAGTAGTTTCCGATGCACATCTGGGGGCATTCTGTAGTCTGTTGACTATCAGAGTGTTGATGAAACACAGAAAGTACATCAGGATTGAATACAACAGTCACCATGCGCACTTTCCTCCATGGGAGTAATGTCTCAAACAGTTTACGCTTTTATGGTTCCCTGGAAGACCAGTATAGTTTCCGATGCACATATGGGGGCATTCTGTAATCTGTGGACTAACAGAGTGTTGATGAAACACAGAAATTGCATCGGGATTGAATACAACATTCATCATGCGTACTTTCCTTCATGGGAGTAATGTCTCAAACAGTTTACGCTTTGATCGTTCCCTGGAAGACCAGTAGTAGTTTCGAAGCACATCTGGTGTCATTCTGTAATCTGTGAACCATCAGAGTGTTGATGAAACACAGAAATTGCATCGGGATTGAATACAACATTCACCATGCGCACTTTCCTCCATGGGAGTAATGTCTCAAAGAGTCTACGCTTTGATCGTTCCCTCGAAGACCAGTAGTAGTTTCGATGCACATCTGGATGCATTCTGTAATGTGTTCACTATCAGAGTGTTGATGAAACACAGAAAGTGCATCGGGATTGAATTCAACAGTCACCATGCGCACTTTCCTCCATGGGAGTAATCTCTCAAACAGTTTACGCTTTTATGGTTCCCTGGAAGACCAGTATGGCTTCCGATGCACATATTGGGGCATTCTGTAATCTGTGGACTATCAGAGTGTTGATGAAACACAGAAATTTCGTCGGGATTGAATACAACTGTCACCATGCGCACTTTCCTCCATGAGTGTAATGTCTCAAACAGTCTACGTTTTGATCGGTTCCTGGAAGACCAGTAGTAGTTTCCGGTGCACATCTGGAGGCATTCTGTAATCTGTGGCGATTCAAAGTTTTGATGAAACACAGAAATTGCATCGGGAGTGAATACAACAGTCACCATGCGCACTTTCCTCCATGGGAGTAATGTCTCAAACAGTTTACGCTTTTATCTTTCCCTGCAAGACCAGTGTAGTTTCCGATGCACATCTGGGGGCATTCTGTAATCTGTGGACTATCAGAGTGTTGTTCAAACACAGAAATTGCATCGGGATTGAATACAACTGTCACCATGCGCACTTTCCTCCATGGGAGTAATGACTCAAACAGTTTACGCTTTGATCGTTCCCTGGAAGACCAGTAGTAGTTTCCGATGCACATCTGGGGCCATTCTGTAATCTGTTGACTATCGGAGTGTTGATGAAACACAGAAAGTGCATCGGGATTGAATACAACAGTCACCATGCGCACTTTCCTCCATGGGAGTAATGTCTCAAACAGTTTACGCTTTTATGGTTCCCTAGAAGACCAGTATAGTTTCCGATGCACATATGGGGGCATTCTGTAATCTGTGGACTATCAGAGTGTTGATGAAACACAGAAATTTCGTCGGGATTGAATACAACAGTCACCATGCGCACTTTAGTCCATGGGAGTATTGTTTAAAACAGTCTACGCTTTGACCGTTCCCTGCACGACCAGTAGTGGTTTCCGGTGCACATCTGGAGGCATTCTGTAATCTGTGGCGCTTCAAAGTGTAGATGAAACACAGAAATTGCATCGGGAGTGAATACAACAGTCACCATGCGCACTTTCCTCCATGGGAGTAATGTCTCAAACAGTCCACGCTTTCATCCTTCCCTGCAAGACCAGTAGTAGTTTCCAATGCACATCTGGATGCATTCTGTAATGTGTTCACTATCAGAGTGTTGATGAAACACAGAAAGTGCATCGGGATTGAATACAACAGTCACCATGCGCACTTTCCTCCATGGGAGTAATGTCTCAAACAGTTTACGCTTTTATGGTTCCCTGGAAGACCAGTATAGTTTCCGATGCACATATGGGGGCATTCTGTAATCTGTGGACTATCAGAGTGTTGATGAAACACAGAAATCTCGTCGGGATTGAATACAACAGTCACCATGCGCACTTTACTCCATGGGAGTAATGTTTTAAACAGTCTACGCTTTGATCGTTCCCTGCACGACCAGTAGTGGTTTCCGATGCACGTCTGGAGGCATTCTGTAATGTGTGGACCGTTAAAGTGTTGATGAAACACAGAAATTGCCTCGGGAATGAATACAACAGTCACCATGCGCACTTTCCTCCATGAGAGTAATGTCTCAAACAGTCTACGTTTTGATCGGTTCCTGGAAGGCCAGTAGTAGTTTCCGGTGCACATCTGGAGGCATTCTGTAATCTGTGGCGATTCGAAGTTTTGATGAAACACAGAAATTGCATCGGGAGTGAATACAACAGTCACCATGCGCACTTTCCTCCATGGGAGTAATGTCTCAAACAGTTTACGCTTTTATCTTTCCCTGCAAGACCAGTGTAGTTTCCGATGCACATCTGGAGGCATTCTGTAATCTGTGGACTATCAGAGTGTTGATGAAACACAGAAATTGCATCGGGATTGAATACAACAGTCATCATGCGAATTTTCCTCCATGGGAGTAATGTCTCAAACAGTTTACGCTTTTATGGTTCCCTGGAAGACCAGTATAGTTTCCGATGCACATATGGGGCATTCTGTAAACTGTGGACTATCAGAGTGTTGATGAAACACAGAAATTTCGTCGGGATTGAATACAACAGTCACCATGCGCACTTTACTCCATGGGAGTAATATTTCAAACAGTCTACGCTTTGATCGTTCCCTGCACGACCAGTAGTGGTTTCCGATGCACATCTGGAGGCATTCTGTAATGTGTGGACCCTTAAAGTGTTGATGAAACACAGAAATTGCCTCGGGATTGAATACAACAGTCACCATGCGCACTTTCCTCCATGGGAGTAATGTCTCAAACAGTCCACGCTTTCATCCTTCCCTGCAGGACCAGTAGTAGTTTCCGATGCACATCTGGATGCATTCTGTAATGTGTTCACTATCAGAGTGTTGATGAAACACAGAAAGTGCATCGGGACTGAATACAACAGTCACCATGCGCACTTTCCTCCATGGGAGTAATGTCTCAAACAGTTTACGCTTTTATGGTTCCCTGGAAGACCAGTATAGTTTCCGATGCACATATGGGGGCATTCTGTAATCTGTGGACTATCAGAGTGTTAATGAAACACAGAAATTTCGTCGGGATTGAATACAACAGTCACCATGCGCACTTTACTCCATGGGAGTAATGTTTCAAACAGTCTACGCTTTGATCGTTCCCTGCACGACCAGTAGTGGTTTCCGATGCACATCTGGAGGCATTCTGTAATGCGTGGACCCTTAAAGTGTTGATGAAACACAGAAATTGCTTCGGGATTGAATACAACAGTCACCATGCGCACTTTCCACCATGAGAGTAATGTCTCAAACAGTCTACGTTTTGATCGATTCCTGGAAGACCAGTAGTAGTTTCCGGTGCAAATCTGGAGGCATTCTGTAATCTGTGGCGCTTCAAAGTTTTGATGAAACACAGAAATTGCATCGGGAGTGAATACAACAGTCCCCATGCGCACTTTCCTCCATGGGAGTAATGTCTCAAACAGTCCACGCTTTCATCCTTCCCTGCAGGACCAGTAGTAGTTTCCGATGCACATCTGGATGCATTCTGTAATGTGTTCACTATCAGAGTGTTGATGAAACACAGAAAGTGCATCGGGATTGAATACAACAGTCACCATGCGCACTTTACTCCATGGGAGTAATGTTTCAAACAGTCTACGCTTTGATCGTTCCCTGGAAGACGCGTAGTAGTTTCCGATGGACATCTGGTGTCATTCTGTAATCTGTGGACTATCAGAGTGTTGATGAAACACAGAAATTGCATCGGGATTGAATACAACATTCATCATGCGCACTTTCCTTCATGGGGGTAATGTCTCAAAGAGTTTACGCTTTGATCGTTCCCTGGAAGACCAGTAGTAGTTTCGATGCACATCTGGTGTCATTCTGTAATCTGTGGACTATCAGAGTGTTGATGAAACACAGAAATTGCATCGGGATTGAATACAACATTCACCATGCGCACTTTCCTCCATGGGAGTAATATCTCAAACAGTCTACGCTTTGATCGTTCCCTGGAAGACCAGTAGTAGTTTCGATGCACATCTGGTGTCATTCTGTAATCTGTGGACTATCAGAGTGTTGATGAAACACAGAAATTGCATCGGGATTGAATACAACATTCACCATGCGCACTTTCCTCCATGGGAGTAATATCTCAAACAGTCTACGCTTTGATCGTTCCCTGGAAGACGCGTAGTAGTTTCCGATGGACATCTGGTGTCATTCTGTAATCTGTGGATTATCAGAGTGTTGATGAAACACAGAAAGTGCATCGGGATTGAATACAACAGTCACCATGCGCACTTTCCTCCATGGGAGTAATGTCTCAAACAGTTTAGGCTTTTATGGTTCCCTGGAAGACCAGTATAGTTTCCGATGCACATATGGGGGCATTCTGTAATCTGTGGACTATCAGAGTGTTGATGAAACACAGAAATTTCGTCGGGATTGAATACAACAGTCACCATGTGCACTTTACTCCATGGGAGTAATGTTTCAAACAGTCTACGCTTTGATCGTTCTCTGCACGACCAGTAGTGGTTTCCGATGCACATCTGGAGGCATTCTGTAATGTGTGGACCCTTAAAGTGTTGATGAAACACAGAAATTGCCTCGGGATTGAATACAACAGTCACCATGCGCACTTTCCTCCATGAGAGTAATGTCTCAAACAGTCTACGTTTTCATCGATTCCTGGAAGACCAGTAGTAGTTCCCGGTGCAAATCTGGAGGCTTTCTGTAATCTGTGGCGCTTCAAAGTTTTGATGAAACACAGAAATTGCATCGGGAGTGAATACAACAGTCACCATGCGCACTTTCCTCCATGGGAGTAATGTCTCAAACAGTTTACGCTTTGATCGTTCCCTGGAAGACGCGTAGTAGTTTCCGATGGACATCTGGTGTCATTCTGTAATCTGTGGACTATCAGAGTGTTGATGAAACACAGAAATTGCATCGGGATTGAATACAACATTCATCATGCGCACTTTCCTTCATGGGAGTAATGTCTCAAAGAGTTTACGCGTTGATCGTTCCCTGGAAGACCAGTAGTAGTTTCGATGCACATCTGGTGTCATTCTGTAATCTGTGGACTATCAGAGTGTTGATGAAACACAGAAATTGCATCGGGATTGAATACAACATTCACCATGCGCACTTTCCTCCATGGGAGTAATATCTCAAACAGTCTACGCTTTGATCGTTCCCTGGAAGACGCGTAGTAGTTTCCGATGGACATCTGGTGTCATTCTGTAATCTGTGGACTATCAGAGTGTTGATGAAACACAGAAATTGCATCGGGATTGAATACAACATTCATCATGCGCACTTTCCTTCATGGGAGTAATGTCTCAAAGAGTTTACGCGTTGATCGTTCCCTGGAAGACCAGTAGTAGTTTCGATGCACATCTGGTGTCATTCTGTAATCTGTGGACTATCAGAGTGTTGATGAAACACAGAAATTGCATCGGGATTGAATACAACATTCACCATGCGCACTTTCCTCCATGGGAGTAATATCTCAAACAGTCTACGCTTTGATCGTTCCCTGGAAGACGCGTAGTAGTTTCCGATGGACATCTGGTGTCATTCTGTAATCTGTGGACTATCAGAGTGTTGATGAAACACAGAAAGTGCATCGGGATTGAATACAACAGTCACCATGCGCACTTTCCTCCATGGGAGTAATGTCTCAAACAGTTTAGGCTTTTATGGTTCCCTGGAAGACCAGTATAGTTTCCGATGCACATATGGGGGCATTCTGTAATCTGTGGACTATCAGAGTGTTGATGAAACACAGAAATTTCGTCGGGATTGAATACAACAGTCACCATGTGCACTTTACTCCATGGGAGTAATGTTTCAAACAGTCTACGCTTTGATCGTTCTCTGCACGACCAGTAGTGGTTTCCGATGCACATCTGGAGGCATTCTGTAATGTGTGGACCCTTAAAGTGTTGATGAAACACAGAAATTGCCTCGGGATTGAATACAACAGTCACCATGCGCACTTTCCTCCATGAGAGTAATGTCTCAAACAGTCTACGTTTTCATCGATTCCTGGAAGACCAGTAGTAGTTCCCGGTGCAAATCTGGAGGCTTTCTGTAATCTGTGGCGCTTCAAAGTTTTGATGAAACACAGAAATTGCATCGGGAGTGAATACAACAGTCACCATGCGCACTTTCCTCCATGGGAGTAATGTCTCAAACAGTTTACGCTTTGATCGTTCCCTGGAAGACGCGTAGTAGTTTCCGATGGACATCTGGTGTCATTCTGTAATCTGTGGACTATCAGAGTGTTGATGAAACACAGAAATTGCATCGGGATTGAATACAACATTCATCATGCGCACTTTCCTTCATGGGAGTAATGTCTCAAAGAGTTTACGCGTTGATCGTTCCCTGGAAGACCAGTAGTAGTTTCGATGCACATCTGGTGTCATTCTGTAATCTGTGGACTATCAGAGTGTTGATGAAACACAGAAATTGCATCGGGATTGAATACAACATTCACCATGCGCACTTTCCTCCATGGGAGTAATATCTCAAACAGTCTACGCTTTGATCGTTCCCTGGAAGACGCGTAGTAGTTTCCGATGGACATCTGGTGTCATTCTGTAATCTGTGGACTATCAGAGTGTTGATGAAACACAGAAAGTGCATCGGGATTGAATACAACAGTCACCATGCGCACTTTCCTCCATGGGAGAAATGTCTCAAACAGTTTACGCTTTTATGGTTCCCTGGAAGACCAGTATAGTTTCCGATGCACATATGGGGGCATTCTGTAATCTGTGGACTATCAGAGTGTTGATGAAACACAGATATTTCGTCGGGATTGAATACAACAGTCACCATGTGCACTTTACTCCATGGGAGTAATGTTTCAAACAGTCTACGCTTTGATCGTTCCCTGCACGACCAGTAGTGGTTTCCGATGCACATCTGGAGGCATTCTGTAATGTGTGGACCCTTAATGTGTTGATGAAACACAGAAATTGCCTCGGGATTGAATACAACAGTCACCATGCGCACTTTCCTCCATGAGAGTAATGTCTCAAACAGTCTACGTTTTCATCGATTCCTGGAAGACCAGTAGTAGTTCCCGGTGCAAATCTGGAGGCTTTCTGTAATCTGCGGCGCATCAAAGTTTTGATGAAACACAGAAATTGCATCGGGAGTGAATACAAGAGTCACCATGCGCACTTTCCTCCATGGGAGTAATGTCTCAAACAGTTTACGCTTTTATCTTTCCCTGCAAGACCAGTGTAGTTTCCGATGCACATCTGGGGGCATTCTGTAATCTGTGGACAATCTGAGTGTTGATGAAACACAGAAATTGCATCGGGATTGAATACAACAGTCACCATGCGCACTTTCCTCCATGGGAGTAATATCTCAAACAGTCTACGCTTTAATCGTTCCCTGGGAGACGCGTAGTAGTTTCCGATGGACATCTGGTGTCATTCTGTAATCTGTGGACTATCAGAGTTTTGATGAAACACAGAAATTGCATCGGGATTGAATACAACATTCATCATGCGCACTTCCCTTCATGGGAGTAATGTCTCAAACAGTTTACGCTTTGATCGTTCCCTGGAAGACCAGTAGTAGTTTCGATGCACATCTGGTGTCATTCTGTAATCTGTGGACTATCAGAGTGTTGATGAAACACAGAAATTGCATCGGGATTGAATACAACATTCACCATGCGCACTTTCCTCCATGGGAGTAATGTCTCAAAGAGTCTACGCTTTGATCGTTCCGTGCAAGACCAGTAGTAGTTTCCGATGCACATCTGGAGGCATCCTGTAATCTGTGTAGCTTCAAAGTATTGATGAAACACATAAATTGCTTCGGGATTGAATACAACAGTCATCATGAGCATTTTCCTCCATGGGAGTAATGTCTTAAACAGTCTACGCTTTGATCGTTCCCTGGAAGACCAGTAGTAGTTTCCGATGCACACCTGGAGGCACTCTGTAATCTTTGGAACTTCAAAGTGTTGATGAAACACAGATATTGCATCGGGATTCAATACAACAGTCGCCATGAGCACTTTCCTCCATGGGAGCAATGTCTCTAACAGTCTACGATTTGATCGTTCCCTGCAAGACCAGCAGTAGTTTCCGATGCAGATCTGGAGGCATTCTGTACTCTGTGGACCTTCAAAGTGTTGATGAAACACGTAAATTGATTCGGGATTGAATACAACAGTCATCATGCGCATTTTCCTCCATGGGAGTAATGTCTCAAACAGTCTACGCTTTGATCGTTCCCTGGAAGACAAGTAGTAGTTTCCGATGTACATCTGGAGGCATTCTGTATTCTGTGTACCTTCAAAGTATTGATGAAACACAGAAATTGCTTCGGGATTGAATACAACAGTCATCATGCGAATTTTTCTCCATGGGAGTAATGACTCAAACAGTCTACGATTTGATCGTTCCCTGGAAGACCAGTAGTAGTTTCCGATGCCCTTCTGGAAGCATTCTGTAATCTGTAAACTATCAGAGTGTTGTTCAAACACAGAAATTGCATCGGGATTGAATACAACAGTCACCATGCGCACTTTCCTCCATGGGAGTAATGTCTCAAACAGTCTACGCTTTGATCGTTCCCTGGAAGACAAGTAGTAGTTTCCGATGTACATCTGGGGGCATTCTGTATTCTGTGTACCCTCAAAGTATTGATGAAACACAGAAATTGCTTCGGGATTGAAGACAACAGTCATCATTCGAATTTTCCTCCATGGGAGTAATGCCCCAAACAGTCTACGCTTTGATCGTTCCCTGGAAGACCAGTAGTAGTTCCCGATGCCCTTCTGGAAGCATTCTGTAATCTGTAAACTATCAGAGTGTTGTTCAAACACAGAAATTGCATCGGGATTGAATACAACAGTCACCATGCGCACTTTCCTCCATGGGAGTAATGTCTCAAACAGTTTACGCTTTGATCGTTCCATGGAAGAATAGTAGTAGTTTCCGATGCACATCTGGGGGCATTCTGTAATGTGTGGACCTTCAAAGTGTTGATGAAACACAGAAATTGCATCGTGATTCAATACAACAGTCACTATGCGCACTTTCCTCCATGGGAGTAATGTCTCTAACAGTCTACGCTTTCATCGTTCCCTGCATGACCAGTAGTAGTTTCCGATGCACATCTGGACGCATTCTGTAATCTGTGGACCTTCAAAGTGTTGATGAAACATAGAAATTGCCTCGGGATTGAATGCAACAGTCACCATGCGCACTTTCCTCCATGGTAGTAATGTCTCAAACAGTTTACGCTTTTATGGTTCCCTGGAAGACCAGTATAGTTTCCGATGCACATCTGTGGGCATTCTGTAATCTGTTGATTATCAGAGTGTTGATGAAACACAGAAAGTGCTTCGGGACTGAATACAACAGTCACCATGCGCACTTTCCTCCATGGGAGTAATGTCTCAAACAGTTTACGCTTTTATGGATCCCCTGGAAGACCAGTCTAGTTTCCGATGCACATCTGTTGGCATTCTGTAATCTGTGGACTATCAGAGTGTTGATGAAACACAGAAATTTCGTCGGGATTGAATACAACAGCCACCATGCGCACTTTACTCCATGGGAGTAATCTTTCAAACAGTCTACGCTTTGATCGTTCCCTGCAAGACCAGTAGTGGTTTCCGATGCACATCTGGAGGAATTCTGTAATCTGTGGACCTTTAAAGTGTTGATGAAACACAGATATTGCCTCGGGATTGAATACAACAGTCAATATGCGCACTTTCCTCCATGGGAGTAATGTCTCAAACAGTCTAAGTTTTGATCGTTTCCTGGAAGACCAGTAGTAGTTTCCGGTGCACATCTGGAGGCATTCTGTAATCTGTGGCGCTTCAAACTGTTGATGAAACACAGAAATTGCATCGGGAGTGAATACAACAGTCACCATTCGCTCTTTCCTCCATGGGAGTAATGTCTCTAACAGTTTACGCTTTTATCGGTCCCTGCAAGACCAGTGTAGTTTCCGATGCACATCTGGGGGCATTCTGTAATCTGTGGACTATCAGAGTGTTGATGAAACACAGAAATTGCATCGGGATTGAATGCAACATTCACCACGCGCACTTTCCTCCATGGGTGTAAAATCTCAAACAGTCTACGCTTAGATCGTTCCCTGGAAGACGAGTGGTAGTCTCCGATGGACATCTGGTGTCATTCTGTAATCTGTGGACTATCAGAGTGTTGATGAACCACAGAAATTGCATCGGGATTGAATACAACATTCATCATGCGCACTTTCCTTCATGGGAGGAATGTCTCAAACAGTTTACGCTTTGATCGTTCCCAGGAAGACCAGTAGTAGTTTAGATGCACATCTGGTGTCATTCTGTAGTCTGTGGACTATCAGAGTGTTGATGAAACACAGAAATTGCATCGGGATTGAATACAACATTCACCATGCGCACTTTCCTCCATGGGAGTAATGTCTCAAACAATCTACGCTTTGATCGTTCCGTGCAAGACCAGTAGTAGTTTCCGATGCACACCTGGGGCATTCTGTAATCTGTTGACTATCAGAGTGTTGATGAAACACCGAAATTGAATCGGGATTGAACACAACAGACACCATGCACACTTTCCTCCATGGGAGTTATGTCTCAAACAGTCCACGCTTTCATCCTTCCCTGCAAGACCAGTAGTAGTTTCCGATGCACATCTGAATGCATTCTGTAATGTGTTCACTATCAGAGTGTTGATGAAACACAGAAAGAGCATCGGGATTGAATACAACAGTCACCATGCGCACTTTCCTCCATGGGAGTAATGTCTCAAACAGTTTACGCATTTATGGTTCCCTGGAAGACCAGTATAGTTTCCGATGCACATCTGGCCGCATTCTGTAATCTGTGGACTATCAGAGTGTTGATGAAACACAGAAATTTCGTCGGGATTGAATACAACAGTCACCATGCGCACTTTAATCCATGGGAGTAATGTTTCAAACAGTCTACGCTTTGATCGTTCCCTGCAAGACCAGTAGTGGTTTCCGATGCACATCTGGGGCATTCTGTAATGTGTGGACCTTTAAAGTGTTGATGAAACACAGAAATTGCCTCGGGATTGAATACAACAGTCACCATGCGCACTTTCCTCCATGGGAGTAATGTCTCAAACAGTCTACGCTTTGATCGTTCCCTGGAAGACAAGTAGTATTTTCCGATGTACATCTGGAGGCATTCTGTATTCTGTGTACCTTCAAAGTATTGATGAAACACAGAAATTGCTTCGGGATTGAATACAACAGTCATCATGCGAATTTTCCTCCATGGGAGTAATGACTCAAACAGTCTACGCTTTGATCGTTCCCTGGAAGACCAGTAGTAGTTTCCGATGCCCTTCTGGAAGCATTCTGTAATCTGTAAACTATCAGAGTGTTGTTCAAACACAGAAATTGCATCGGGATTGAATACAACAGTCACCATGCGCACTTTCCTCCATGGGAGTAATGTCTCAAACAGTTTACGCTTTGATTGTTCCCTGGAAGAATAGTAGTAGCTTCCGATGCACATCTGGGGGCATTCTGTAATGTGTGGACCTTCAAAGTGTTGATGAAACACAGAAATTGCATCGTGATTCAATACAACAGTCACTATGCGCACTTTCCTCCATGGGAGTAATGTCTCTAACAGTCTACGCTTTCATCGTTCCCTGCATGACCAGTAGTAGTTTCCGATGCACATCTGGACGCATTCTGTAATCTGTGGACCTTCAAAGTGTTGATGAAACATAGAAATTGCCTCGGGATTGAATACAACAGTCACCATGCGCACTTTCCTCCATGGGAGTAATGTCTCAAACAGTTTACGCTTTTATGGTTCCCTGGAAGACCAGTATAGTTTCCGATGCACATCTGGGGGCATTCTGTAATCTGTTGACTATCAGAGTGTTGATGAAACACAGAAAGTGCTTCGGGAGTGAATACAACAGTCACCATGCGCTCTTTCCTCCATGGGAGTAATGTCTCAAACAGTTTACGCTTTTATGGTTCCCTGGAAGACCAGTCTAGTTTCCGATGCACATCTGTTGGCATTCTGTAATCTGTGGACTATCAGAGTGTTGATGAAACACAGAAATTTCGTCGGGATTGAATACAACAGCCACCATGCGCACTTTACTCCATGGGAGTAATCTTTAAAACAGTCTACGCTTTGATCGTTCCCTGCAAGACCAGTAGTGGTTTCCGATGCACATCTGGAAGAATTCTGTAAACTGTGGACCTTTAAAGTGTTGATGAAACACTGATATTGCCTCGGGATTGAATACAACAGTCAATATGCGCACTTTCCTCCATGGGAGTAATGTCTCAAACAGTCTACGTTTTGATCGTTTCCTGGAAGACCAGTAGTAGTTTCCGGTGCACATCTGGAGGCATTCTGTAATCTGTGGCGCTTCAAACTGTTGATGAAACACAGAAATTGCATCGGGAGTGAATACAACAGTCACTATGCGCACTTTCCTCCATGGGAGTAATGTCTCTAACAGTTTACGTTTTTATCGTTCCCTGCAAGACCAGTAGTAGTTTCCGATGCAAATCTGGAGGCATTCTGTACTCTGTGGACCTTCAAAGTGTTGATGAAACACAGAAATATGTTGGGGATTGAATACAACAGTCATCATGCGCATTTTCCACCATGGGAGTAATGTCTCAAACAGTGTACGCTTTGATCGTTCCCTGGAAGACAAGTAGTAGTTTCCGATGTACATCTGGAGGCATTCTGTAATCTGTGGACTATCAGAGTGTTGATGAAACACAGAAATTGCATCGGGATTGAATACAACAGTCACCATGCGCACTTTCCTCCATGGGAGTAAAATCTCAAACAGTCTACGCTTTGATCGTTCCCTGGAAGACGAGTGGTAGTCTCCGATGGACATCTGGTGTCATTCTGTAATCTGTGGACTATCAGAGTGTTGATGTACCACAGAAATTGCATCGGGATTGAATACAACATTCACCATGCGCACTTTCCTTCATGGGAGTAATGTCTCAAACAGTTTACACTTTGATCGTTCCCAGGAAGACCAGTAGTAGTTTAGATGCACATCTGGTGTCATTCTGTAGTCTGTGGACTATCAGAGTGTTGATGAAACACAGAAATTGCATCGGGATTGAATACAACATTCACCATGCGCACTTTCCTCCATGGGAGTAATGTCTCAAACAATCTACGCTTTGATCGTTCCGTGCAAGACCAGTAGTAGTTTCCGATGCACACCTGGGGCATTCTGTAATCTATTGACTATCAGAGTGTTGATGAAACACCGAAATTGAATCGGGATTGAACACAACAGACACCATGCACACTTTCCTCCATGGGAGTTATGTCTCAAACAGTCCACGCTTTCATCCTTCCCTGCAAGACCAGTAGTAGTTTCCGATGCACATCTGAATGCATTCTGTAATGTGTTCACTATCAGAGTGTTGATGAAACACAGAAAGTGCATCGGGATTGTATACAACAGTCACCATGCGCACTTTCCTCCATGGGAGTAATTTCTCAAACAGTTTACGCATTTATGGTTCCCTGGAAGACCAGTATGGTTTCCGATGCACATCTGGCCGCATTCTGTAATCTGTGGACTATCAGAGTGTTGATGAAACACAGAAATTTCGTCGGGATTGAATACAACAGTCACCATGCGCACTTTACTCCATGGGAGTAATGTTTCAAACAGTCTACGCTTTGATCGTTCCCTGCAAGACCAGTAGTGGTTTCCGATGCACATCTGGGGCATTCTGTAATCTGTGGACCTTTAAAGTGTTGATGAAACACTGAAATTGCATCGGGAGTGAATACAACAGTCACCATGCGCACTTTCCTCCATGGGAGTAATGTCTAAAAACAGTTTACGCTTTTATCGTTCCCTGCAAGATCAGTGTAGTTTCAGATGCACATCTGGGGGCACTCTGCAATCTGTGGACTATCAGAGTGTTGATGAAACACAGAAATTGCATCGGGATTGAATACAACAGTCACCATGCGCACTTTCCTCCATGGGAGTAAAATCTCAAACAGTCTACGCTTTGATCGTTCCCTGGAAGACGAGTGGTAGTCTCCGATGGACATCTGGTGTCATTCTGTAATCTGTGGACTATCAGAGTGTTGATGTACCACAGAAATTGCATCGGGATTGAATACAACATTCACCATGCGCACTTTCCTTCATGGGAGTAATGTCTCAAACAGTTTACACTTTGATCGTTCCCAGGAAGACCAGTAGTAGTTTAGATGCACATCTGGTGTCATTCTGTAGTCTGTGGACTATCAGAGTGTTGATGAAACACAGAAATTGCATCGGGATTGAATACAACATTCACCATGCGCACTTTCCTCCATGGGAGTAATGTCTCAAACAATCTACGCTTTGATCGTTCCGTGCAAGACCAGTAGTAGTTTCCGATGCACACCTGGGGCATTCTGTAATCTATTGACTATCAGAGTGTTGATGAAACACCGAAATTGAATCGGGATTGAACACAACAGACACCATGCACACTTTCCTCCATGGGAGTTATGTCTCAAACAGTCCACGCTTTCATCCTTCCCTGCAAGACCAGTAGTAGTTTCCGATGCACATCTGAATGCATTCTGTAATGTGTTCACTATCAGAGTGTTTATGAAACACAGAAAGTGCATCGGGATTGTATACAACAGTCACCATGCGCACTTTCCTCCATGGGAGTAATTTCTCAAACAGTTTACGCATTTATGGTTCCCTGGAAGACCAGTATAGTTTCCGATGCACATCTGGCCGCATTCTGTAATCTGTGGACTATCAGAGTGTTGATGAAACACAGAAATTTCGTCGGGATTGAATACAACAGTCACCATGCGCACTTTACTCCATGGGAGTAATGTTTCAAACAGTCTACGCTTTGATCGTTCCCTGCAAGACCAGTAGTGGTTTCCGATGCACATCTGGGGCATTCTGTAATCTGTGGACCTTTAAAGTGTTGATGAAACACTGAAATTGCATCGGGAGTGAATACAACAGTCACCATGCGCACTTTCCTCCATGGGAGTAATGTCTAAAAACAGTTTACGCTTTTATCGTTCCCTGCAAGATCAGTGTAGTTTCAGATGCACATCTGGGGGCACTCTGCAATCTGTGGACTATCAGAGTGTTGATGAAACACAGAAATTGCATCGGGATTGAATACAACAGTCACCATGCGCACTTTCCTCAATGGGAGTAATATCTCAAACAGTCTACGCTTTGATCGTTCCCTGGAAGACGAGTGGTAGTCTCCGATGGACATCTGGTGTCATTCTGTAATCTGTGGACAATCAGAGCGTTGATGAACCACAGAAATGGCATCGGGATTGAATACAACATTCATCATGCGCACTTTCCGTCATGGGAGTAATGTCTCAAACAGTTTACGTCTTGATCGTTCCCAGGAAGTCCAGTAGTAGTTTAGATGCACATCTGGTGTCATTCTGTAATCCGTGGACTATCAGAGTGTTGATGAAACACAGAAATTGCATCGGGATTGAATACAACATTCACCATGCGCACTTTCCTCCATGGGAGTAATGTCTCAAACAATCTACGCTTTGATCGTTCCGTGCAAGACCAGTAGTAGTTTCCGATGCACATCTGGAGGCATTCTGTAATCTGTGTACCTTCAAAGTGTTGATGAAACACAGAAATTGCTTCGGGATTGAATACAACAGTGATCATGAGCATTTTCCTCCATGGGAGTAATGTCTCTAACAGTCTACGCTTTGATCGTTCCCTGGAAGACCAGTAGTAGTTTCCAATGCACATCTGGAGGCATTCTGCAATCTTTGGAACTTCAAAGTGTTGATGAAACACAGATATTGCATCGGGATTAAATACAACAGTCGCCATGAGCTCTTTCCTCCATGGGAGCAATGTCTCTAATAGTCTACGATTTGATCGATCCCTGCAAGACCAGTAGTAGTTACCGATGCACATCTGGAGGCATTCTGTACTCTGTGGACCTTCAAAGTTTTGATGAAACACAGAAATTGATTCGGGATTGAATACAACAGTCATCATGCGCATTTTCCTCCATGGGAGTAATGTATCGAACAGTCTACGCTTTGATCGTTCCCTGGAAGACCAGTAGTAGTTTCCGATGCACATCTGGAGGCATTCTGTAATCTTTGGAACTTCAAAGTGTTGATGAAACACAGATATTGCATCTCGATTCAATACATCAGTCGCCATGAGCACTTTCCTCCATGGGAGAAATGGCTCTAATAGTCTACGATTTGATCGATCCCTGCATGACCAGTAGTAGTTTCCGACGCACATCTTGAGGCATTCTGTACTCTGTGGACCTTCAAAGTTTTGATGAAACACAGAAATTGATTCGGGATGATTACAACAGTCATCATGCGCATTTTCCTCCATGGGAGTAATGTCTCAAACAGTCTGCGCTTTGATCGTTCCCTGGAAGACCATTAGTTGCTTCCGATGCACATCTGGAGGCATTCTGTAATCTGTAAACTATCAGAGTGTTGTTCAAACACAGGAATCGCATCGGGATTGTATACAACAGTCACTATGCGCACTTTCCTCCATGGGAGTAATGTCTCAAACAATCTACGCTTTGATCGTTCCGTGCAAGACCAGTAGTAGTTTCCGATGCACATCTGGAGGCATTCTGTAATCTGTGTACCTTCAAAGTGTTGATGAAACACAGAAATTGCTTCGGGATTGAATACAACAGTGATCATGAGCATTTTCCTCCATGGGAGTAATGTCTCTAACAGTCTACGCTTTGATCGTTCCCTGGAAGACCAGTAGTAGTTTCCAATGCACATCTGGAGGCATTCTGCAATCTTTGGAACTTCAAAGTGTTGATGAAACACAGATATTGCATCGGGATTGAATACAACATTCACCATGCGCACTTTCCTCCATGGGAGTAATGTCTCAAACAATCTACGCTTTGATCGTTCCGTGCAAGACCAGTAGTAGTTTCCGATGCACATCTGGAGGCATTCTGTAATCTGTGTACCTTCAAAGTGTTGATGAAACACAGAAATTGCTTCGGGATTGAATACAACAGTGATCATGAGCATTTTCCTCCATTGGAGTAATGTCTCTAACAGTCTACGCTTTGATCGTTCCCTGGAAGACCAGTAGTAGTTTCCAATGCACATCTGGAGGCATTCTGCAATCTTTGGAACTTCAAAGTGTTGATGAAACACAGATATTGCATCGGGATTAAATACAACAGTCGCCATGAGCTCTTTCCTCCATGGGAGCAATGTCTCTAATAGTCTACGATTTGATCGATCCCTGCAAGACCAGTAGTAGTTACCGATGCACATCTGGAGGCATTCTGTACTCTGTGGACCTTCAAAGTTTTGATGAAACACAGAAATTGATTCGGGATTGAATACAACAGTCATCATGCGCATTTTCCTCCATGGGAGTAATGTCTCGAACAGTCTACGCTTTGATCGTTCCCTGGAAGAATAGTAGTAGTTTCCGATGCACATCTGGGGGCATTCTGTAATGTGTGGACCTTCAAAGTGTTGATGAAACACAGAAATTGCATCGTGATTCAATACAACAGTCACTATGCGCACATTCCTTCATGGGAGTAATGTCTCTAACAGTCTACGCTTTGATCGTTCCCTGCATGACCAGTAGTAGTTTCCGATGCACATCTGGTGTCATTCTGTAATCTGTGGACTATCAGAGTGTTGATGAAACACAGAAATTGCATCGGGATTGAACACAACAGACACCATGCACACTTTCCTCCATGGGAGTTATGACTCAAACAGTCCGCGCTTTCATGCTTTCCTGCACGAACAGTAGTAGTTTCCGATGCAGATCTGAATGCATTCTGTAATGTGTTCACTATCAGAGTGTTGATGAAACACAGAAAGTGCATCGGGATTGAATACAACAGTCACCATGCGCACTTTACTCCATGGGAGTAATGTTTCAAACAGTCTACGCTTTGATCGTTCCCTGCAAGACCAGTAGTGGTTTCCGATGCACATCTGGGGCATTCTGTAATCTGTTTACCTTTAAAGTGTTGATGAAACACAGAAATTGCCTCGGGATTGAATACAACAGTCACCATGCGCACTGTCCTCCATGAGAGTAATGTCTCAAACAGTCTACGTTTTGATCGTTTCCTGGAAGACCAGTAGTAGCTTCCGGTGCACATCTGGAGGCATTCTGTAATCTGTGGTGCTTCAAAGTGTTGATGAAACACTGAAATTGCATCGGGAGTGAATACAACAGTCACCATGCGCACTTTCCTCCATGGGAGTAATGTCTAAAAACAGTTTACGCTTTTAACGTTCCCTGCAAGACCAGTGTAGTTTCCGATGCACATCTGGGGGCAATCTGTAATCTGTGGACTATCAGAGTGTTGATGAAACACAGAAATTGCATCGGGATTGAATACAACAGTCACCATGTGCACTTTCCTCCATGGGAGTAATATCTCAAACAGTCTACGCTTTGATCGTTCCCTGGAAGACGAGTAGTAGTTTCCGATGGACATCTGGTGTCATTCTGTAATCTGTGGACTATCAGAGTGTGGATGAAACACAGAAATTGCATCGGGATTGAATACAACAGTCATCATGCGCACTTTCCTTCATGGGAGTAATGTCTCAAACAGTTTAAACTTTGATCGTTCCCTGAAGACCAGTAGTAGTTTCGATGCACATCTGGTGTCATTCTGTAATCTGTGGACTATCAGAGTGTTGATGAAACACAGAAATTGCATCGGGATTGAATACAACATTCACCATGCGCACTTTCCTCCATGGGAGTAATGTCTCAAACAGTCTACGCTTTGATCGTTCCGTGCAAGACCAGTAATGGTTTCCGATGCACATCTGGAGGCATTCTGTAATCTGTGTACCTTCAAAGTGTTGATGAAACAAAGAAATTGCTTCGGGATTGAATACAACAGTCATCATGAGCATTTTCCTCCATGGGAGTAATGTCTCAAACAGTCTACGCTTTGATCGTTCCCTGGATGACCAGTAGTAGTTTCCGATGCACATCTGGAGGCATTCTGTAATCTTTGGAACTTCAAAGTGTTAATGAAACACAGATATTGCATCGGGATTCAATACAACAGTCGCCATGAGCACTTTCCTCCATGGGAGCAATGTCTCTAACAGTCTACGATTTGATCGTTCCCTGCAAGACCAGTAGTAGTTTCGATGCAAATCTGGAGGCATTCTGTACTCTGTGGACCTTCAAAGTGTTGATGAAACACAGAAATTGATTGGGGATTGAATACAACAGTCATCATGCGCATTTTCCTCCATGGGAGTAATGTCTCAAACAGTGTACGCTTTGATCGTTCCCTGGAAGACAAGTAGTAGTTTCCGATGTACATCTGGAGGCATTCTGTAATCTGTGTACCTTCAAAGTGTTGATGAAACACAGAAATTGCTTCGGGATTGAATACAACAGTGATCATGAGCATTTTCCTCCATGGGAATATTGTCTCAAACAGTCTACGCTTTGATCGTTCCCTGCAAGACCAGTAGTAGTTTCCGATTCACATCTGGAGGCATTCTGTTATCTGTAAACTATCAGAGTGTTGTTGAAACACAGAAATTGCATCGGAATTGAATACAACAGTCACCATGCGCACTTTCCTCCATGGGAGTAATGTCTCAAACAGTTTACGCTTTGATCGTTCCCAGGAAGAATAGTAGTAGTTTCCGTTGCACATCTGGGGGCATTCTGTAATGTGTGGACCTTCAAAGTGTTGATGAAACACAGAAATTGCATCGTGATTCAATACAACAGTCACTATGCGCACTTTCCTCCATGGGAATAATGTCTCTAACAGTCTACGCTTTCATCGTTCCCTGCATGACCAGTAGTAGTTTCCGATGCACATCTGGACGCATTCTGTAATCTGTGGACCTCCAAAGTGTTGATGAAACATAGAAATTGCCTCGGGATTGAATACAACAGTCATCATGCGCATTTCCCTCCAAGGGAGTAATGTCTCAAACAATCTACGCTTTAATCGTTCTCTTTAAGACCTGTAGTAGTTTCCGATGCACATCTGGAGGCATTCTGATATCTTTAAATTGTCAGAGTGTTGTTCAAACACAGATATTGCATCGGGATTCAATACAACAGTCGCCATGAGCACTTTCTTCCATGGGAGCAATGTCTCTAACAGTCTACGATTTGATCGTTCCCTGCAAGACCAGTAGTAGCTTCCGATGCACATCTGGAGGCATTCTGTACTCTGTGGACCTTCACAGTGTTGATGAAACACAAAAATTGATTCGGGATTGAATACAACAGTCATCATGCGCATTTTCCTCCATGGGAGTAATGTCTCAAACAGTGTACGCTTTGATCGTTCCCTGGAAGACAAGTAGTAGTTTCCGATGTACATCTGGAGGCATTCTGTAATCTGTGTACCTTCAAAGTGTTGATGAAACACAGAAATTGCTTCGGGATTGAATACAAAAGTCATCATGCGAATTTTCCTCCATGGGAGTAATGTCTCAAACAGTCTACGACTTGATCGTTCCCTGGAAGACCAGTAGTAGTTTCCGATGCACATCTGGAGGCATTCTGTAACCTTTGGAACTTCAAAGTGTTGATGAAACACAGATATTGCATCGGGATTGAATACAACAGTCACCATGCGCACTTTCCTCCATGGGAGTAATGTCTCTAACAGTCTACGCTTTGATCGTTCCCTGCAAGACCAGTGGTAGCTTCCGATGCACATCTGGAGGCATTCTGTACTCTGTGGACCTTCAAAGTGTTGATGAAACACAGAAATTGATTCGAGATTGAATACAACAGTCATCATGAGCATTTTCCTCCATGGGAGTAGTGTCTCAAACGGTCTACGCTTTGATCGTTCACTGGAAGACCAGTAGTAATTTCTGATGCACATCTAGAGGCATTCTGTAATCTTTGGAACTTCAAAGTGTTAATGAAACACAGATATTGCATCTCGATTCAATACAACAGTCGCCATGAGCACTTCCTCCATGGGAGCAATGTCTCTAACAGTCTACGATTTGATCGTTCCCTGCAAGACCAGTAGTAGTTTCCGATGCAAATCTGGAGGCAGTCTGTACTCTGTGGACCTTCAAAGTGTTGGTGAAACACAGAAATAGATTCGGGATTGAATACAACAGTCATCATGCGCATTTCCTCCATGGGAGTAATGTCTCAAACAGTGTACGCTTTGATCGTTCCCTGGAAGACAAGTAGTAGTTTCCGATGTACATCTGCAGGCATTCTGTAATCTGTGTACCTTCAAAGTGTTGATGAAACACAGAAATTGCTTCGGGATTGAATACAAAAGTCATCATGCGAATTTTCCTCCATGGGAGTAATGTATCAAACAGTCTACGCTTTGATCGTTCCCTGGAAGACCAGTAGTAGTTTCCGATGCACATCTGGAGGCATTCTGTAATCTGTAAACTATCAGAGTGTTGTTCAAACATAGAAATTGCATCGGGATTGAATACAACAGTCACCATGAGCACTTTCCTCCATGGGAGTAATGTCGCAAACAGTTTACGCTTTGATCGTTCACAGGAAGAATAGTAGTAGATTCCGATGCACATCTGGGGGCATTCTGTAATGTGTGGACCCTCAAAGTGTTGATGAAACACAGAAATTGCATCGTGATTCAATACAACAGTCACTATGCGCACTTTCCTCCATGGGAGTAATGTCTCTAACAGTCTACGCTTTCATCGTTCCCTGCATGACCAGTAGTAGTTTCCGATGCACATCTGGACGCATTCTGTAATCTGTGGACCTTCAATGTGTTGATGAAACATAGAAATTGCCTCGGGATTGAATACAACAGTCATCATGCGCATTTCCCTCCAAGGGAGTAATGTCTCAAACAATCTACGCTTTAATCGTTCTCTTTAAGACCTGTAGTAGTTTCCGATGCACATCTGGAGGCATTCTGATATCTTTAAATTGTCAGAGTGTTGTTCAAACACAGAAATTGCATCGGGATTGAATACAACAGTCACCATGCGCACTTTCCTCCATGGGAGTAATGTCTCTAACAGTCTACGCTTTGATCGTTCAATGCAAGACCAGTGGTAGCTTCCGATGCACATCTGGAGGCATTCTGTACTCTGTGGACCTTCAAAGTGTTGATGAAACACAGAAATAGCATCGTGATTTAATACAACAGTCACTATGCGCACTTTCCTCCATGGGAGTAATGTCTCTAACAGTCTACGCTTTGATCGTTCCCTGCATGACCAGTAGTAGTTTCCGATGCACATCTGGTGTCATTCTGTAATCTGTGGACTATCAGAGTGTTGATGAAACACAGAAATTGCATCGGGATTGAATACAACAGTCACCATGCGAACTTTCCTCCATGGGAGTAATGACTCAATCAGTTTACGCTTTGATCGTTCCCTGGAAGACCAGTAGTAGTTTCCGATGCACATCTGGGGGCATTCTGTAATCTGTGGACTATCAGAGTGTTGATGAAACACAGAAATTGCATCGGGATTGAATACAACATTCATCATGCGCACTTTACTTCAAGGGAGTAATGTCTCAAACATTTTACGCTTTGATCGTTCCCTGGAAGACCAGTAGTAGTTTCGATGCACATCTGGTGTCGTTCTGTAATCTGTGGACTATCAGAGTCTTGATGAAACACAGAAATTGCATCGGGATTGAATACAACATTCACCATGCGCACTTTCCTCCATGGGAGTAATGTCTCAAACAATCTACGCTTTGATCGTTCCGTGCAAGACCAGTAGTAGTTTCCGATGCACATCTGGAGGCATTCTGTAATCTGTGTACCTTCAAAGTGTTGATGAAACACAGAAATTGCTTCGGGATTGAATACAACAGTGATCATGAGCATTTTCCTCCATGGGAGTAATGTCTCTAACAGTCTACGCTTTGATCGTTCCCTGGAAGACCAGTAGTAGTTTCCGATGCACATCTGGAGGCATTCTGTAATCTTTGGAACTTCAAAGTGTTGATGAAACACAGATATTGCATCGGGATTAAATACAACAGTCGCCATGAGCACTTTCCTCCATGGGAGAAATGTCTCTAATAGTCTACGATTTGATCGATCCCTGCATGACCAGTAGTAGTTTCCGATGCACATCTGGAGGCATTCTGTACGCTGTGGACCTTCAAAGTTTTGAGGAAACACAGAAATTGATTCGGGATTGATTACAACAGTCATCATGCGCATTTTCCTCCATGGGAGTAATGTCTCAAACAGTCTACGCTTTGATCGTTCCCTGGAAGACCATTAGTTGCTTCCGATGCACATCTAGAGGCATTCTGTAATCTGTAAACTATCAGAGTGTTGTTCAAACACAGGAATAGCATCGGGATTGAATACAACAGTCACTATGCGCACTTTCCTCCATGGGAGTAATGTCTCAAACAGTTTACGCTTTGATCGTTCCCTGGAAGAATAGTAGAAGTTTCCGATGCACATCTGGGGGCATTCTGTAATGTGTGGACCTTCAAAGTGTTGATGAAACACAGAAATTGCATCGTGATTCAATACAACAGTCACTATGCGCACATTCCTTCATGGGAGTAATGTCTCTAACAGTCTACGCTTTGATCGTTCCCTGCATGACCAGTAGTAGTTTCCGATGCACATCTGGTGTCATTCTGTAATCTGTGGACTATCAGAGTGTTGATGAAACACAGAAATTGCATCGGGATTGAACACAACAGACACCATGCACTCTTTCCTCCATGGGAGTTATGTCTCAAACAGTCCGCGCTTTCATGCTTCCCTGCACGACCAGTGGTAGTTTCCGATGCACATCTGAATGCATTCTGTAATGTGTTCACTATCAGAGTGTTGATGAAACACAGAAAGTGCATCGGGATTGAATACAACAGTCACCATGCGCACTGTCCTCCATGAGAGTAATGTCTCAAACAGTCTACGTTTTGATCGTTTCCTGGAAGACCAGTAGTAGCTTCCGGTGCACATCAACACTCTGATAGTCCACAGATTACAGAATGCCCCCAGATGTGCATCGGAAACTACTACTGGTCTTCCAGGGAACGATCAAAGCGTAAACTGATTGAGTCATTACTCCCATGGAGGAAAGTTCGCATGGTGACTGTTGTATTCAATCCCGATGCAATTTCTGTGTTTCATCAACACTCTGATAGTCCACAGATTACAGAATGACACCAGATGTGCATCGGAAACTACTACTGGTTATGCAGGGAACGATCAAAGCGAGACTGTTAGAGACATTACTCCCATGGAGGAAAGTGCGCATAGTGACTGTTGTATTGAATCACGATGCAATTTCTGTGTTTCATCAACACTTTGAAGGTCCACAGAGTACAGAATGCCTCCAGATGTGCATCGGAAGCTACCACTGGTCTTGCATTGAACGATCAAAGCGTAGACTGTTAGAGACATTACTCCCATGGAGGAAAGTGCGCATGGTGACTGTTGTATTCAATCCCGATGCAATTTCTGTGTTTGAACAACACTCTGACAATTTAAAGATATCAGAATGCCTCTAGATGTGCATCGGAAACTACTACAGGTCTTAAAGAGAACGATTAAAGCGTAGATAGTTTGAGACATTACTCCCTTGGAGGGAAATGCGCGTGATGACTGTTGTATTCAATCCCGAGGCAATTTCTATGTTTCATCAACACATTGAAGGTCCACAGATTAGAGAATGCGTCCAGATGTGCATCGGAAACTACTACTGGTCATGCAGGGAACGATGAAAGCGTAGACTGTTAGAGACATTACTCCCATGGAGGAAAGTGCGCATAGTGACTGTTGTATTGAATCACGATGCAATTTCTGTGTTTCATCAACACTTTGAGGGTCCACACATTACAGAATGCCCCCAGATGTGCATCGGAAACTACTACTATTCTTCCTGGGAACGATCAAAGCGTAAACTGTTTGCGACATTACTCCCATGGAGGAAAGTGCTCATGGTGACTGTTGTATTCAATCCCGATGCAATTTCTATGTTTGAACAACACTCTGATAGTTTACAGATTACAGAATGCCTCCAGATGTGCATCGGAAACTAATACTGGTCTTCCAGGGAACGATCAAAGCGTAGACTGTTTGATACATTACCCCCATGGAGGAAAATTCGCATGATGACTTTTGTATTCAATCCCGAAGCAATTTCTGTGTTTCATCAACACTTTGAAGGTACACAGATTACAGAATGCCTCCAGATGTACATCGGAAACTACTACTATTCTTCCTGGGAACGATCAAAGCGTAAACTGTTTGCGACATTACTCCCATGGAGGAAAGTGCTCATGGTGACTGTTGTATTCAATCCCGATGCAATTTCTATGTTTGAACAACACTCTGATAGTTTACAGATTACAGAATGCCTCCAGATGTGCATCGGAAACTACTACTGGTCTTCCAGGGAACGATCAAAGCGTAGACTGTTTGATACATTACCCCCATGGAGGAAAATTCGCATGATGACTTTTGTATTCAATCCCGAAGCAATTTCTGTGTTTCATCAACACTTTGAAGGTACACAGATTACAGAATGCCTCCAGATGTACATCGGAAACTACTACTTGTCTTCCAGGGAACGATCAAAGCGTACACTGTTTGAGACATTACTCCCATGGAGGAAATGCGCATGATGACTGTTGTATTCAATCCCGAATCAATTTCTGTGTTTCACCAACACTTTGAAGGTCCACAGAGTACAGACTGCCTCCAGATTTGCATCGGAAACTACTACTGGTCTTCCAGGGAACGATCAAATCGTAGACTGTTAGAGACATTACTCCCATGGAGGAAAATGCTCATGATGACTGTTGTATTCAATCTCGAATCAATTTCTGCTATTCATCAACACTTTGAAGGTCCACAGAGTACAGAATGCCTCCAGATGTGCATCGGAAGCTACCACTGGTCTTGCAGGGAACGATCAAAGCGTAGACTGTTAGAGACATTACTCCCATGGAGGAAAGTGCGCATGGTGACTGTTGTATTCAATCCCGATGCAATATCTGTGTTTCATCAACACTTTGAAGTTCCAAAGATTACAGAATGCCTCCAGATGTGCATCGGAAACTACTACTGGTCTTCCAGGGAACGATCAAGGCGTAGACTGTTTGAGACATTATTCCCATGGAGGAAAATTCGCATGATGACTTTTGTATTCAATCCCGAAGCAATTTCTGTGTTTCATCAACAATTTGAAGGTACACAGATTACAGAATGCCTCCAGATGTACATCGGAAACTACTACTTGTCTTCCAGGGAACGATCAAAGCGTACACTGTTTGAGACATTACTCCCATGGAGGAAAATGCGCATGATGACTGTTGTATTCAATCCCGAATCAATTTTTGTGTTTCATCAACACTGTGAAGGTCCACAGAGTACAGAATGCCTCCAGATGTGCATCGGAAGCTACTACTGGTCTTGCAGGGAACGATCAAATCGTAGACTGTTAGAGACATTGCTCCCATGGAGGAAAGTGCTCATGGCGACTGTTTTATTGAATCCCGATGCAATATCTGTGTTTCATTAACACTTTGAAGTTCCAAAGATTACAGAATGCCTCCAGATGTGCATCGGAAACTACTACTGGTCATCCAGGGAACGATCAAAGCGTAGACTGTTTGAGACATTACTCCCATGGAGGAAAATGCTCATGATGACTGTTGTATTCAATCCCGAAGCAATTTCTTTGTTTCATCAACACTTTGAAGGTACACAGATTACAGAATGCCTCCAGATGTGCATCGGAAACCATTACTGGTCTTGCACGGAACGATCAAAGCGTAGACTGTTTGAGACATTACTCCCATGGAGGAAAGTGCGCATGGTGAATGTTGTATTCAATCCCGATGCAATTTCTGTGTTTCATCAACACTCTGATAGTCCACAGATTACAGAATGACACCAGATGTGCATCGAAACTACTACTGGTCTTCAGGGAACGATCAAAGGTTAAACTGTTTGAGACATTACTCCCATGAAGGAAAGTGCGCATGATGACTGTTGTATTCAATCCCGATGCAATTTCTGTGTTTCATCCACACTCGGATAGTCCACAGATTACAGAATGACACCAGATGTCCATCGGAAACTACTACTCGTCTTCCAGGGAACGATCAAAGCGTAGACTGTTTGAGATATTACTCCCATGGAGGAAAGTGCACATGGTGACTGTTGTATTCAATCCCGATGCAATTTCTGTGTTTCATCAACACTCTGATAGTCCACAGATTACAGATTGCCCCCAGATGTGCATCGGAAACTACACTGGTCTTGCAGGGAACGATAAAAGCGTAAACTGTTTTTAGACATTACTCCCATGGAGGAAAGTGCGCATGGTGACTGTTGTATTCACTCCCGATGCAATTTCAGTGTTTCATCAACACTTTGAAGCACCACAGATTACAGAATGCCTCCAGATGTGCACCGGAAGCTACTACTGGTCTTCCAGGAAACGATCCGATGCACATCTGGTGTCATTCTGTAATCTGTGGACTATCAGAGTGTTGATGAAACACAGAAATTGCATCGGGATTGAATACAACAGTCACCATGCGAACTTTCCTCCATGGGAGTAATGACTCAATCAGTTTACGCTTTGATCGTTCCCTGGAAGACCAGTAGTAGTTTCCGATGCACATCTGGGGGCATTCTGTAATCTGTGGACTATCAGAGTGTTGATGAAACACAGAAATTGCATCGGGATTGAATACAACATTCATCATGCGCACTTTACTTCAAGGGAGTAATGTCTCAAACATTTTACGCTTTGAACGTTCCCTGGAAGACCAGTAGTAGTTTCGATGCACATCTGGTGTCATTCTGTAATCTGTGGACTATCAGAGTCTTGATGAAACACAGAAATTGCATCGGGATTGAATACAACATTCACCATGCGCACTTTCCTCCATGGGAGTAATGTCTAAAACAGTCTACGCTTTGATCGTTCCGTGCAAGACCAGTAGTAGTTTCCGATGCACATTTGGAGGCATTCTGTAATCTGTGTACCGTCAAAGTGTTGATGAAACACAGAAATTGCTTCGGGATTGAATACAACAGCCATCATGAGCATTTTCCTCCATGGGAGTAATGTCTCAAACAGTCTACGCTTTGATCGTTCCCTGGAAGACCAGTAGTAGTTTCCGATGCACATCTGGAGGCATTCTGTAATCTTTGGAACTTCAAAGTGTTGATGAAACACAGATATTGCATCGGGATTCAGTACAACAGTCGCCATGAGCACTTTCCTCCATGGGAGCAATGTCTCTAACAGTCTACGCTTTGATCGTTCCCTGCAAGACCAGTGGTAGCTTCCGATGCACATCTGGAGGCAATCTGTACTCTGTGGACCTTCAAAGTGTTGATGAAACACAGAAATTGATTCGAGATTGAATACAACAGTCATCATGAGCATTTTCCTCCATGGGAGTAGTGTCTCAAACAGTCTACGCTTTGATCGTTCCCTGGAAGACCAGTAGTAATTTCCGATGCACATCTAGAGTCATTCTGTAATTTTTGGAACTTCAAAGTGTTAATGAAACACAGATATTGCATCTCGATTCAATACAACAGTCGCCATGAGCACTTTCCTCCATGGGAGCAATGTCTCTAACAGTCTACGATTTGATCGTTCCCTGCAAGACCAGTAGTAGTTTCCGATGCAAATCTGGAGGCAGTCTGTACTCTGTGGACCTTCAAAGTGTTGGTGAAACACAGAAATTGATTCGGGATTGAATACAACAGTCATCATGCGCATTTACCTCCATGGGAGTAATGTCTCAAACAGTGTACGCTTTGATCGTTCCCTGGAAGACAAGTAGTAGTTTCCGCTGTACATCTGGAGGCATTCTGTAATCTGTGTACCTTCAAAGTGTTGATGAAACACAGAAATTGCTTCGGGATTGAATACAAAAGTCATCATGCGAATTTTCCTCCATGGGAGTAATGTCTCAAACAGTCTACGCTTTGATCGTTCCCTGGAAGACCAGTAGTAGCTTCCGATGCACATCTGGAGGCATTCTGTAATCTGTAAACTATCAGAGTGTTGTTCAAACACAGATATTGCATCGGGATTGAATACAACAGTCACCATGAGCACTTTCCTCCATGGGAGTAATGTCGCAAACAGTTTACGCTTTGATCGTTCCCAGGAAGAATAGTAGTAGTTTCCGATGCACATCTGGGGGCATTCTGTAATGTGTGGACCCTCAAAGTGTTGATGAAACACAGAAATTGCATGGTGATTCAATACAACAGTCACTATGCGCACTTGCCTCCATGGGAGTAATGTCTCTAACAGTCTACGCTTTCATCGTTCCCTGCATGACCAGTAGTAGTTTCCGATGCACATCTGGACGCATTCTGTAATCTGTGGAGCTTCAATTTGTTGATGAAACATAGAAATTGCCTCGGGATTGAATACAACAGTCATCATGCGCATTTCCCTCCAAGGGAGTAATGTCTCAAACAATCTACGCTTTAATCGTTCTCTTTAAGACCTGTAGTAGTTCCCGATGCACATCTGGAGGCATTCTGATATCTTCAAATTGTCAGAGTGTTGTTCAAACACAGAAATTGCATTGGGATTGAATACAACAGTCACCATGCGCACTTTCCTCCATGGGAGTAATGTCTTTAACAGTCTACGCTTTGATCGTTCAATGCAAGACCAGTGGTAGCTTCCGATGCACATCTGGAGGCATTCTGTACTCTGTGGACCTTCAAAGTGTTGATGAAACACAGAAATTGCATCGTGATTCCATACAACAGTCACTATGCGCACTTTCCTCCATGGGAGTAATGTCTCTAACAGTCAACGCTTTGATCTTTCCCTGCATGACCAGTAGTAGTTTCCGATGCACATCTGGTGTCATTCTGTAATCTGTGGACTATCAGAGTGTTGATGAAACACAGAAATTGCATCGGGATTGAATACAACAGTCACCATGCGCACTTTCCTCCATGGGAGTAATGACTCAATCAGTTTACGCTTTGATCGTTCCCTGGAAGACCAGTAGTAGTTTCCGATGCACATCTGGGGGCATTCTGTAATCTGTGGACTATCAGAGTGTTGATGAAACACAGAAATTGCATCGGGATTGAATACAACATTCATCATGCGCACTTTACTTCATGGGAGTAATGTCTCAAACATTTTTCGCTTTGATCGTTCCCTGGAAGACCAGTAGTAGTTTCCGATGCACATCTGGAGGCATTCTGTAATCTTCGGAACTTCAAAGTGTTGATGAAACACAGATATTGCATCGGGATTCAATACAACAGTCGCCATGAGCACTTTCCTCCATGGGAGCAATGTCTCTAACAGTCTACGATTTGATCGTTCCCTGCAAGACCAGTAGTAGTTTCCGATGCACATCTGGAGGCATTCTGTATTCTGTGGACCTTCAACGTGTTGATGAAACACAGAAATTGATTCGGGATTGAATACAACAGTCATCATGCGCATTTTCCTCCATGGGAGTAATGTCTCAAACAGTGTACGCTTTGATCGTTCCCTGGAAAACAAGTAGTAGTTTCCGATGTACATCTGGAGGCATTCTGTAATCTGTGTACCTTCAAAGTGATGATGAAACACAGAAATTGCTTCGGGATTGAATACAAAAGTCATCATGCGAATTTTCCTCCATGTGAGTAATGTCTCAAACAGTCTACGCTTTGATCGTTCCCTGGAAGACCAGTAGTAGTTTCCGATGCACATCTGGAGGCATTCTGTAATCTTTGGAACTTCAAAGTGTTGATGAAACACAGATATTGCATCGGGATTCAATACAACAGTCGCCATGAGCACTTTCCTCCATGGGAGCAATGTCTCTTAACAGTCTACGATTTGATCGTTCCCTGCTAGACCAGTAGTAGTTTCCGATGCACATCTGGAGGCATTCTGTATTCTGTGGGCCTTCAAAGTGTTGATGAAACACAGAAATTGATTCGGGATTGAATACAACAGTCATCATGCACATTTTCCTCCATGGGAGTAATGTCTCAAACAGTGTACGCTTTGATCGTTCCCTGGAAGACAAGTAGTAGTTTCCGATGCATATCTGGAGGCATTCTGTAATTTGTTGACTATCAGAGTGTTGATGAAACACAGAAATTGCATCGGGATTGAATACAACAGTCACCATGCGCACTTTACTCCATGGGAGTAATGTTTCAAACAGTCTACGCTCTGATCGTTCCCTGCAAGACCAGTAGTGGTTTCCGATGCACATCTGGGGCATTCTGTAATCTGTGGACCTTTAAAGTGTTGATGAAACACAGAAATTGCCTCGGGATTGAATACAACAGTCACCATGCGCACTTTCCTCCATGAGAGTAATGTCTCAAACAGTCTACGCTTTGATCGTTTCCTGGAAGACCAGTAGTAGCTTCCGGTGCACATCTGGAGGCATTCTGTAACCTGTGGCGCTACAAAGTGATGATGAAACACTGACATTGCACCGGGAGTGAATACAACAGCCACCATGGGCACTTTCCTCCATGGGAGTACTGTCTCAAACAGTTTACGCTTTGATCGTTCCCAGGAAGAATAGTAGTAGTTTCCGATGCACATCTGGGGGCATTCTGTAATGTGTGGACCTTCAAAGTGTTGATAAAATACAGAAATTGCATCGTGATTCAATACAACAGTCACTATGCGCACATTCCTCCATGGGAGTAATGTCTCTAACAGTCTACGCTTTTATCGTTCCCTGCATGACCAGTAGTAGTTTCCGATGCACATCTGGACGCATTCTGTAATCTGTGTACCTTCAAAGTTTTGATGAAACACAGAAATTGCTTCGGGATTGAATACAACAGTCATCATGCGAATTTTCCTCCATGGGAGTAATGTCTCAAACAGTTTACGCTTCGATGGTTCCCTAGAGGACCAGTAGTAGTTTCCGATGCACATCTGGAGGCATTCTGTAATCTGTAAACTATCAGAGTGTTGTTCAAACACAGAAATTGCATCGGGATTGAATACAACAGTCACCATGCGCACTTTGCTCCATGGGAGTAATGTCTCAAACAGTTTACGCTTTGATCGTTCCCTGGAAGAATAGTAGTAGTTTCCGATGCACATCTGGGGGCATTCTGTAATGTGTGGACCTTCAAAGTGTTGATGAAACACAGAAATTGCATCGTGATTCAATACAACAGTCACTATGCGCACTTTCCTCCATGGGAGTAATGTCTCTAACAGTCTACGCTTTGATCGTTCCCTGCATGACCAGTAGTAGTTTCCGATGCACATCTGGTGTCATTCTGTAATCTGTGGACTATCAGAGTGTTGATGAAACACAGAAATTGCATCGGGATTGAATACAACATTCACCATGCGCACTTTTCTTCATGGGAGTAATGACTCAAACAGTTTACGCTTTGATCGTTAAGTGGATGACCAGTAGTAGTTTCCGATGCACATCTGGGGGCATTCTGTAATCTATTGACTATCAGAGTGTTGATAAAACACAGAAAGTGCATCGGGATTGAATACAACAGTCAATATGCGCACTTTGCTCCATGGGAGTAATGTCTCAAACAGTTTTCGCTTTTATGGTTCCCTGGAAGACCAGTATAGTTTCCGATGCACATCTGGCCGCATTCTGTAATCTGTGGACTATCAGAGTGTTGATGAAACACAGAAATTTCGTCGGGATTGAATACAACAGTCACCATGCGAACTTTACTCCATGGGAGTAATGTTTCAAAGAGTCTACGCTTTGATCGTTCCCTGGACGACCAGTACTGGTTTCCGATGCACATCTGGAGGCATTCTGTAACCTGTGGACCTTTAAAGTGTTGATGAAACACAGAAATTGCCTCGGGATTGAATACAACAGTCAACATGCGCACTTTCCTCCATGAGAGTAATGTCTCAAACAGTTTACGCTTTGATCGTTCCCTGGAAGACCAGTAGTAGTTTCCGATGCACATCTGGAGGCATTCTGTAATCTTTGGAACTTCAAAGTGTTGATGAAACACAGATATTGCTTCGCGATTCAATACAACAGTCGCCATGAGCACTTTCCTCCATGGGAGCAATGTCTCAAACAGTTTACGCTTTGATCGTTCCCTGGAAGAATAGTAGTATTTTCCGATGCACATCTGGACGCATTCTGTAATCTGTGGACCTTCAAAATGTTGATGAAACATAGAAATTGCCTCGGGATTGAATACAACAGTCATCATGCGCATTTCCCTCCATGGGAGTAATGTCTCAAACAATCTACGCTTTAATCGTTCTCTTTAAGACCAGTAGTAGTTTCCGATGCACATCTGGATGCATTCTGAAATCTTTAAATTGTCAGAGTGTTGTTCAAACACAGAAATTGCATTGGGATTGAATGCAACAGTTACCACGCGCACTTTCCTCCATGGGAGTAATGTCTCTAACAGTCTACGCTTTGATCGTTCCCTGCAAGACCAGTGGTAGCTTCCGATGCACATCTGGAGGCATTCTGCAATCTTTGGACGTTCAAAGTGTTGTTGAAACACAGAAATTGCCTCGGGATTGAATACAACAATCACGGTGCGCACTTTCCTCCATGGGAGTAATGTCTCAAACAGTCTACGGTTTGATCGTTTCCTGGAAGACCAGTAGTAGTTCCCGATGCACATCTGGAGGCATTCTGTAATCTGTAAATTTTCAGAGTGTTGTTGAAACACAGAAATTGCACCGGGATTGAATACAACAGTCACCTTGCGCACTTTCCTCCATGGGAGTAATGTCTCTAACAGGCTACGCTTTTGATCGTTCCCTGCAAGACCAGTAGCAGTTTCCGATGCACATCTGGAGGCATTCTGTAATCTGTGGACCTTCAAACTGTTGATGAAACACAGGTATTGCCGCGGGATTGAATACAACAGTCACCATGCGCACTTTCCTCCATGGGAGTAATGTCTCAAAAAGTCTACGCTTTGATCGTTCCCTGGAAGACAAGTAGTAGTTTCCGATGCACATCTGGTGTCATTCTGTAATCTGTGGACTATCAGAGTGTTGATGAAACACAGAAATTGCATCGGGATTCAATACAACAGTCACCATGCGTACTTTCCTCCTTGGGAGTAATGTCTCAAACAGTCTACGCTTTGATCGTTCCCTGCAAGACCTGTAGTAGTTTACGATGCACATCTGGAGGCATTCTGTAATCTGTGGACCTTTAATGTGTTTATGAAACACAGATATTGCATCAGGATTAAATACAACAGTCACCATGCGAACTTTCCTCCATGAGAGTATTGTCTCAAACAGTTTACGCTTTGATCGTTCCCTGGAAGACCAGTAGTAGTTTCCAATGCACGTCTGGATGCATTCTGTAATCTGTGGACCTTCAAAGTGTTGATGAAACACAGAAAGTGCATCGGGATTGAATACAACAGTCACCATGCGCACTTTCCTCCATGGGAGTAATGTCTCAAACAGTTTACACTTTTATGGTTCCCTGGAAGACGAGTATAGTTTCCGATGCACATCTGGGCTCATTCAGTAATCTGTGGACTATCAGAGTGTTGATGAAACACAGAAATTTCGTCGGGATTGAATACAACAGTCACCATGCGCACTTTACTCCATGGGAGTAATGTTTCAAACAGTCTACGCTTTGATCGTTCCCTGCACGACCAGTAGTAGTTTCCTGTGCACATCTGGAGGCATTCTGTAATCTGTGGCGCTTCAAAGTGTTGATGAAACACAGAAATTGCATCGGGAGTGAATACAACAGTCACAATGCGCACTTTCCTAAATGGGAGTAATGTCTCAAACAGTTTACGCTTTTATCGTTCCCTGCAAGACCAGTATAGTTTCCGATGCACATCTGCTGGCATTCTGTAATCTGTAAACTATCAGAGTGTTGTTCAAACACAGAAATTGCATCGGGATTGAATACACCATCCATCATGCGCACTTTCCTTCATGGGAGTAATGTCTCAAACAGTTTACGCTTTGATCGTTCCCTGGAAGACCAGTAGTAGTTTCGATGCACATCTGGTGTCATTCTGTAATCTGTGGATAATCAGAGTGTTGATGAAACACAGACATTGCATCGGGATTGAATACAACATTCACCATGCGCACTTTCCTCCATGGGAGTAATCTCTCAAACAGTCTACGCAATGATCGTTCCGTGCAAGACCAGTAGTAGTTTCCGATGCACATCTGGAGGCATTCTGTAATCTGTGTACCTTCAAAGTGTTGATGAAACACAGAAATTGCTTCGGGATTGATTACAACAGTCATCATGAGCATTTTCCTCCATGGGAGTAATGTCTCAAACAGTCTACGCTTTAATCGTTCCCTGGAAGACAAGTAGTATTTTCCGATGTACATCTGGAGGCATTCTGTAATCTGTGTACCTTCAAAGTGTTGATGAAACACAGATATTGCTTCGGGATTGAATACAACAGTCATCATGCCAATTTTCCTCCATGGGAGTAGTGTCTCAAACAGTCTACGCTTTGATCGTTCCCTGGAAGACCAGTAGTAGTTTCCGATGCATATCTGGAGGCTTTCTGTAATCTGTAAACTATCAGAGTGTTGTTCAAACACAGAAATTGCATCGGGATTGAATACAACAGTCACCATGCGCACTTTCCTCCATGGGAGTAATGTCTCAAACAGTTTACGCTTTGATCGTTCCCTGCATGACCAGTAGTAGTTTCCGATGCACATCTGGGGGCATTCTGTAATGTGTGGACCTTCAAAGTGTTGATGAAACACAGAAATTGCATCGTGATTCAATACAACAGTCACTAGGCGCACTTTCCTAAATGGGAGTAATGTCTCAAACAATCTACGCTTTAATCGTTCTCTTTAAGACCAGTAGTAGTTTCTGATGCACATCTGGATGCATTCTGAAATCTTTAAATTGTCAGAGTGTTGTTCAAACACAAAAATTGCATCGGGATTGAATACAACAGTCACCATGCGCTCTTTCCTCCATGGGAGTAATGTCTCTAACAGTCTACGCTTTGATCGTTCCCTGCAAGACCAGTGGTAGCTTCCGATGCACATCTGGAGGCATTCTGCAATCTGTGGACCTTCAAAGTGTTGTTGAAACACAGAAATTGCCTCGGGATTGAATACAACAATCACGATGCGCACTTTCCTCCATGGGAGTAATGTCTCAAACAGTCTACGCTTTGATTGTTCCCTGCATGACCAGTAGTAGTTTCCGATGATCATCTGGGTTCATTCTGTAATGTGTGGACTATCAGAGTGTTGTTGAAACACAGAAATTGCATCGGTATTGAATACAACAGTCACCATGAGCACTTTCCTCCATGGGAGTAATGTCTCAAACAGTTTACGCTTTGATCGTTCCCTGGAAGACCAGTAGTAATTTCCGAAGCACATCGGGGGGCATTCTGTAATCTGTGGACTATCAGAGTGTTGATGGAACACAGAAATTGCATCGGGATTGAATACAACAGTCACCATGCGCACTTTCCTCCATGGGAGTAATGTCTCAAACAGTCTACGCTTTGATCGTTCCCTGCAAGACCACTAGAAGTTTCCGATGCACTTCTGGATTCACTCTGTAATCTGTGGACCTTCAAAGTGTTGATGAAACACAGAAATTGCTTTGGGATTGAATACAACAGTCACCATGCGCACCTTCTTCCATTGGAGTAATGTCTCAAACTGTCTACGCTTTGATCGTTTCCTGGAAGACCAGTTGTAGTTTCCGATGCACATCTGGATGCATTCTGAAATCTTTAAATTGTCAGAGTGTTGTTCAAACACAGAAATTGCATCGGGATTGAATACAACGGTCACCATGCGCACTTTCCTCCATGGGAGTAATGTCTCTAACAGTCTACGCTTTGATCGTTCCCTACAAGACCAGTGGTAGCTTCCGATGCACATCTGGAGGCATTCTGCAATCTGTGGACCTTCAAAGTGTTGTTAAAACACAGAAATTGCCTCGGGATTGAATACAACAATCACGATGCGCACTTTCCTCCATGGGAGTAATGTCTCAAACAGTCTACGGTTTGATCGTTTCCTGGAGGACCAGTAAAAGTTTCCGATGCACAACTGGAGGCATTCTGTAATCTGTAAATTTTCAGAGTGTTGTTGAAACACAGAAATTGCATCGGGATTGAATACAACAGTCACCATGTGCACTTTCCTCCATGAGAGTAATGTCTCACAGTGTTTACGCCTTGACCGTTCCCTGCAAGACCAGTAGTAGTTTCCGATGCACATCTGGGGGCATACTGTAATGTTTGGACTATCAGAGTGTTGATGAAACACAGAAATTGCAACGGAATTGAATACAACAGAGACCATGCGCACCTTCCTCCATGGGAGTAATGTCTCAAACAGTCTACGCTTTGATCGTTCCCTGCAAGACCAGTGGCAGCTTCTGATGCACATCAGGAGGCATTCTGCAATCTGTGGACCTTCAAAGTGTTGTTGAAACACAGAAATTGCCTCGGGATTGAATACAACAATCACGATGCGCACTTTCCTAAATGGGAGTAATGTATCAAACAGTCTACGGTTTGATCGTTTCCTGGAAGACCAGTAGTAGCTTCCGATGCACATCTGGAGGCATTCTGTAATCTTTGGACCATCAAAGTGTTGATGAAACACAGACATTGCATCGTGATTCAATACAACAGTCACCTTGCGCGCTTTCCTCCATGGGAGTAATGTCTCTAACAGTCTACGCTTTGATCGTTCCCTGCAAGACCAGTAGTAGTTTCCGATGCACATCTGGAGGCATTCTGTAATCTGCGGACCTTCAAAGTGTTGTTGAAACACAGAAATTGCATCGGTATTGAATACAACAGTCACCATGAGCACTTTCCTCCATGGGAGTAATGTCTCAAACAGTTTACGCTTTGATCGTTCCCTGGAAGACCAGTAACAATTTCTGATGCACATCGGGGGGCATTCTGCAATCTGTGGACTATCAGAGTGTTGATGAAACACAGAAATTACATCGGGATTGTATACAACAGTCACCATGCGCACCTTCCTCCATTGGAGTAATGTCTCAAACAGGTCTACGCTTTGATCGTTTCCTGGAAGACCAGTTGTAGTTTCCGATGCACATCTGGAGGCATTATGTAACCTGTGGACCTTTAAAGTGTTGATGAAACACAGAAATTGCCTCGGGATTGAATACAACAGTCACCATGCGCACCTTCCTCCATTGGAGTAATGTCTCAAACTGGTCTACGCTTTGATCGTTTCCTGGAAGACCAGTCGTAGTTTCCGATGCACATCTGGAGGCATTCTGTAACCTGTGGACCTTTAAAGTGTTGATGAAACACAGAAATTGCCTCGGGATTGAATACAACAGTCACCATGCGCACTTTCCTCCATGAGAGTAATGTCTCAAACAGTCTACGTTTTGATCGTTTCCTGGAAGACCAGTAGTAGTTTCCAGTGCACATCTGGAGGCATTCTGTAATCTGTGGCGCTTCAAAGTGTTGATGAAACACAGAAATTGCATCGGGAGAGAATACAACAGTCACCATGCGCACTTTCCTCCATGGGAGTAATGTCTCAAACAGTTTACGCTTTTATCGTTCCCTGCAAGACCAGTGTAGTTTCCGATGCACATCTGGGGGCATTCTGTAATCTGTAAACTATCAGAGTGTTGTTCAAACACAGAAATTGCGTCGGGATTGAATACACCATTCATCATGCGCACTTTCCTTCATGGGAGTAATGTCTCAAACAGTGTACGCTTTGATCGTTCCCTGGAAGACCAGTAGTAGTTTCGATGCACATCTGGTGTCATTCTGTAATCTGTGGACTATCAGAGTGTTGATGAAACACAGAAATTACATCGGGATTGAATACAACATTCACCATGCGCACTTTCCTCCATGGGAGTAATGTCTCAAACAGTCTACGCTTTGATCGTTCCGTGCAAGACCAGTAGTAGTTTCCGATGGACATCTGGAGGCATTCTGTAATCTGTGTACCTTCAAAGTGTTAATGAAACACAGAAATTGCTTCGGGATTGAATACAACAGTCATCATGAGCATTTTCCTCCATGGGAGTAATGTCTCAAACAGTCTACGCTTTGATCGTTCCCTGGAAGACCAGTAATAGTTTCCGATGCACATCTGGGGGCATTCTGTAATGTGTGGACCTTCAAAGTGTTGATGAAACACAGAAATTGCATCGTGATTCAATACAACAGTCACTAGGCGCACTTTCCTAAATGGGGGTAATGTCTCAAACAATCTACGCTTTAATCGTTCTCTTTAAGACCAGTAGTAGTTTCTGATGCACATCTGGATGCATTCTGAAATCTTTAAATTGTCAGAGTGTTGTTCAAACACAAAAATTGCATCGGGATTGAATACAACAGTCACCATGCGCTCTTTCCTCCATGGGAGTAATGTCTCTAACAGTCTACGCTTTGATCGTTCCCTGCAAGACCAGTGGTAGCTTCCGATGCACATCTGGAGGCATTCTGCAATCTGTGGACCTTCAAAGTGTTGTTGAAACACAGAAATTGCCTCGGGATTGAATACAACAATCACGATGCGCACTTTCCTCCATGGGAGTAATGTCTCAAACAGTCTACGCTTTGATTGTTCCCTGCATGACCAGTAGTAGTTTCCGATGATCATCTGGGCTCATTCTGTAATGTGTGGACTATCAGAGTGTTGTTGAAACACAGAAATTGCATCGGTATTGAATACAACAGTCACCATGAGCACTTTCCTCCATGGGAGTAATGTCTCAAACAGTTTACGCTTTGATCGTTCCCTGGAAGACCAGTAGTAATTTCCGAAGCACATCGGGGGGCATTCTGTAATCTGTGGACTATCAGAGTGTTGATGGAACACAGAAATTGCATCGGGATTGAATACAACAGTCACCATGCGCACTTTCCTCCATGGGAGTAATGTCTCAAACAGTCTACGCTTTGATCGTTCCCTGCAAGACCACTAGAAGTTTCCGATGCACTTCTGGATTCACTCTGTAATCTGTGGACCTTCAAAGTGTTGATGAAACACAGAAATTGCTTTGGGATTGAATACAACAGTCACCATGCGCACCTTCTTCCATTGGAGTAATGTCTCAAACTGTCTACGCTTTGATCGTTTCCTGGAAGACCAGTTGTAGTTTCCGATGCACATCTGGATGCATTCTGAAATCTTTAAATTGTCAGAGTGTTGTTCAAACACAGAAATTGCATCGGGATTGAATACAACGGTCACCATGCGCACTTTCCTCCATGGGAGTAATGTCTCTAACAGTCTACGCTTTGATCGTTCCCTACAAGACCAGTGGTAGCTTCCGATGCACATCTGGAGGCATTCTGCAATCTGTGGACCTTCAAAGTGTTGTTAAAACACAGAAATTGCCTCGGGATTGAATACAACAATCACGATGCGCACTTTCCTCCATGGGAGTAATGTCTCAAACAGTCTACGGTTTGATCGTTTCCTGGAGGACCAGTAAAAGTTTCCGATGCACAACTGGAGGCATTCTGTAATCTGTAAATTTTCAGAGTGTTGTTGAAACACAGAAATTGCATCGGGATTGAATACAACAGTCACCATGTGCACTTTCCTCCATGAGAGTAATGTCTCACAGTGTTTACGCCTTGACCGTTCCCTGCAAGACCAGTAGTAGTTTCCGATGCACATCTGGGGGCATACTGTAATGTTTGGACTATCAGAGTGTTGATGAAACACAGAAATTGCAACGGAATTGAATACAACAGAGACCATGCGCACCTTCCTCCATGGGAGTAATGTCTCAAACAGTCTACGCTTTGATCGTTCCCTGCAAGACCAGTGGCAGCTTCTGATGCACATCAGGAGGCATTCTGCAATCTGTGGACCTTCAAAGTGTTGTTGAAACACAGAAATTGCCTCGGGATTGAATACAACAATCACGATGCGCACTTTCCTAAATGGGAGTAATGTATCAAACAGTCTACGGTTTGATCGTTTCCTGGAAGACCAGTAGTAGCTTCCGATGCACATCTGGAGGCATTCTGTAATCTTTGGACCATCAAAGTGTTGATGAAACACAGACATTGCATCGTGATTCAATACAACAGTCACCTTGCGCGCTTTCCTCCATGGGAGTAATGTCTCTAACAGTCTACGCTTTGATCGTTCCCTGCAAGACCAGTAGTAGTTTCCGATGCACATCTGGAGGCATTCTGTAATCTGCGGACCTTCAAAGTGTTGTTGAAACACAGAAATTGCATCGGTATTGAATACAACAGTCACCATGAGCACTTTCCTCCATGGGAGTAATGTCTCAAACAGTTTACGCTTTGATCGTTCCCTGGAAGACCAGTAACAATTTCTGATGCACATCGGGGGGCATTCTGCAATCTGTGGACTATCAGAGTGTTGATGAAACACAGAAATTACATCGGGATTGTATACAACAGTCACCATGCGCACCTTCCTCCATTGGAGTAATGTCTCAAACAGGTCTACGCTTTGATCGTTTCCTGGAAGACCAGTTGTAGTTTCCGATGCACATCTGGAGGCATTATGTAACCTGTGGACCTTTAAAGTGTTGATGAAACACAGAAATTGCCTCGGGATTGAATACAACAGTCACCATGCGCACCTTCCTCCATTGGAGTAATGTCTCAAACTGGTCTACGCTTTGATCGTTTCCTGGAAGACCAGTTGTAGTTTCCGATGCACATCTGGAGGCATTCTGTAACCTGTGGACCTTTAAAGTGTTGATGAAACACAGAAATTGCCTCGGGATTGAATACAACAGTCACCATGCGCACTTTCCTCCATGAGAGTAATGTCTCAAACAGTCTACGTTTTGATCGTTTCCTGGAAGACCAGTAGTAGTTTCCAGTGCACATCTGGAGGCATTCTGTAATCTGTGGCGCTTCAAAGTGTTGATGAAACACAGAAATTGCATCGGGAGAGAATACAACAGTCACCATGCGCACTTTCCTCCATGGGAGTAATGTCTCAAACAGTTTACGCTTTTATCGTTCCCTGCAAGACCAGTGTAGTTTCCGATGAACATCTGGGGGCATTCTGTAATCTGTAAACTATCAGAGTGTTGTTCAAACACAGAAATTGCGTCGGGATTGAATACACCATTCATCATGCGCACTTTCCTTCATGGGAGTAATGTCTCAAACAGTGTACGCTTTGATCGTTCCCTGGAAGACCAGTAGTAGTTTCGATGCACATCTGGTGTCATTCTGTAATCTGTGGACTATCAGAGTGTTGATGAAACACAGAAATTACATCGGGATTGAATACAACATTCACCATGCGCACTTTCCTCCATGGGAGTAATGTCTCAAACAGTCTACGCTTTGATCGTTCCGTGCAAGACCAGTAGTAGTTTCCGATGGACATCTGGAGGCATTCTGTAATCTGTGTACCTTCAAAGTGTTAATGAAACACAGAAATTGCTTCGGGATTGAATACAACAGTCATCATGAGCATTTTCCTCCATGGGAGTAATGTCTCAAACAGTCTACGCTTTGATCGTTCCCTGGAAGACCAGTAGTAGTTTCCGATGCACATCTGGGGGCATTCTGTAATGTGTGGACCTTCAAAGTGTTGATGAAACACAGAAATTGCATCGTGATTCAATACAACAGTCACTAGGCGCACTTTCCTAAATGGGGGTAATGTCTCAAACAATCTACGCTTTAATCGTTCTCTTTAAGACCAGTAGTAGTTTCTGATGCACATCTGGATGCATTCTGATATCTTTAAATTGTCAGAGTGTTGTTCAAACACAAAAATTGCATCGGGATTGAATACAACAGTCACCATGCGCACTTTCCTCCATGGGAGTAATGTCTCTAACAGTCTACGCTTTGATCGTTCCCTGCAAGACCAGTGGTAGCTTCCGATGCACATCTGGAGGCATTCTGCAATCTGTGGACCTTCAAAGTGTTGTTGAAACACAGAAATTGCATCGGTATTGAATACAACAGTCACCATGAGCACTTTCCTCCATGGGAGTAATGTCTCAAACAGTTTACGCTTTGATCGTTCCCTGGAAGACCAGTAACAATTTCTGATGCACATCGGGGGGCATTCTGCAATCTGTGGACTATCAGAGTGTTGATGAAACACAGAAATTACATCGGGATTGTATACAACAGTCACCATGCGCACCTTCCTCCATTGGAGTAATGTCTCAAACAGGTCTACGCTTTGATCGTTTCCTGGAAGACCAGTTGTAGTTTCCGATGCACATCTGGAGGCATTATGTAACCTGTGGACCTTTAAAGTGTTGATGAAACACAGAAATTGCCTCGGGATTGAATACAACAGTCACCATGCGCACCTTCCTCCATTGGAGTAATGTCTCAAACTGGTCTACGCTTTGATCGTTTCCTGGAAGACCAGTTGTAGTTTCCGATGCACATCTGGATGCATTCTGAAATCTTTAAATTGTCAGAGTGTTGTTCAAACACAGAAATTGCATCGGGATTGAATACAACAGTCACCATGTGCACTTTCCTCCATGAGAGTAATGTCTCACAGAGTTTACGTCTTGATCGTTCCCTGCAAGACCAGTAGTAGTTTCCGATGCACATCTGGGGGCATTCTGTAATGTTTGGACTATCAGAGTGTTGATGAAACACAGAAATTGCAACGGAATTGAATACAACAGAGACCATGCGCACCTTCCTCCATGGGAGTAATGTCACAAACAGTCTACGCTTTGATCGTTCCCTGCAAGACCAGTGGCAGCTTCTGATGCACATCAGGAGGCATTCTGCAATCTGTGGACCTTCAAAGTGTTGTTGAAACACAGAAATTGCCTCGGGATTGAATACAACAATCACGATGCGCACTTTCCTAAATGGGAATAATGTATCAAACAGTCTACGGTTTGATCGTTTCCTGGAAGACCAGTAGTAGCTTCCGATGCACATCTGGAGGCATTCTGTAATCTTTGGACCATCAAAGTGTTGATGAAACACAGACATTGCATCGTGATTCAATACAACAGTCACCTTGCGCGCTTTCCTCCATGGGAGTAATGTCTCTAACAGTCTACGCTTTGATCGTTCCCTGCAAGACCAGTAGTAGTTTCCGATGCACATCTGGAGGCATTCTGTAATCTGCGGACCTTCAAAGTGTTGTTGAAACACAGAAATTGCATCGGTATTGAATACAACAGTCACCATGAGCACTTTCCTCCATGGGAGTAATGTCTCAAACAGTTTACGCTTTGATCGTTCCCTGGAAGACCAGTAGTAATTTTTGATGCACATCGGGGTGCATTCTGTAATCTGTGGACTATCAGAGTGTTGATGGAACACAGAAATTGATTCGGGATTGAATACAACAGTCACCATGCGCACTTTCCTCCATGAGAGTAATGTCTCAAACAGTCTACGTTTTGATCGTTTCCTGGAAGACCAGTAGTAGTTTCCAGTGCACATCTGGAGGCATTCTGTAATCTGTGGCGCTTCAAAGTGTTGATGAAACACAGAAATTGCATCGGGAGTGAATACAACAGTCACCATGCGCACTTTCCTCCATGGGAGTAATGTCTCAAACAGTTTACGCTTTTATCGTTCCCTGCAAGACCAGTGTAGTTTCCGATGCACATCTGGGGGCATTCTGTAATCTGTAAACTATCAGAGTGTTGTTCAAACACAGAAATTGCGTCGGGATTGAATACACCATTCATCATGCGCATTTTCCTTCATGGGAGTAATGTCTCAAACAGTGTACGCTTTGATCGTTCCCTGGAAGACCAGTAGTAGTTTCGATGCACATCTGGTGTCATTCTGTAATCTGTGGACTATCAGAGTGTTGATGAAACACAGAAATTACATCGGGATTGAATACAACATTCACCATGCGCACTTTCCTCCATGGGAGTAATGTCTCAAACAGTCTACGCTTTGATCGTTCCGTGCAAGACCAGTAGTAGTTTCCGATGGAAATCTGGAGGCATTCTGTAATCTGTGTACCTTCAAAGTGTTAATGAAACACTGAAATTGCTTCGGGATTGAATACAACAGTCATCATGAGCATTTTCCTCCATGGGAGTAATGTCTCAAACAGTCTACGCTTTGATCGTTCCCTGGAAGACCAGTAGTAGTTTCCGATGCACATCTGGAGGCATTCTGTATCTTTGGAACTTCAAAGTGTCGATGAAACACAGATATTGCATCGGGATTCAATACAACAGTCGCCATGAGCACTTTCCTCCATGGGAGCAATGTCTCCAACAGTCTACGATTTGATCGTTCCCTGCAAGACCAGTAGTAGTTTCCGATGCACATCTGGAGGCATTCTGTACTCTGTGGACCTTCAAGGTGTTGATGAAACACAGAAATTGATTCGGGATTGAATACAACGGTCATCATGCGCATTTTCCTCCGTGGGAGTAATGTCTCAAACAGTCTACGATTTGATCGTTTCCTGGAAGACAAGTAGTATTTTCCGATGTACATCTGGAGGCATTCTGTAATCTGTGTACCTTCAAAGTGTTGATGAAACACAGAAATTGCTTCGGGATTGAATACAACAGTCACCATGAGCACTTTCCTCCGTGGGAGTAATGTCTCAAACAGTTTACGCTTTCATCGTTCCCTGGAAGATTAGTAGTAGTTCCCGATGCACATCTGGAGGCATTCTGTAATCTGTGGACCTTCAAAGTGTTGATGAAACATAGAAATTTCCGCGGGATTGAATACAACAGTCATCATGCGCACCTTCCTCCATGGGAGTATTGTCTCAAACTGTCCACTCTTTGATCGTATCCTGGAAGACCAGTAGTGGTTTCCGATGTACATCTGGAGGCATTCTGTAATCTGTGGACTATCAGAGTGTTGTTGAAACACAGAAATTGCATCGGGATTGAATACAACAGTCACCATGAGCACTTTCCTCCATGCGAGTAATGTCTCAAACAGTTTACGCTTTGATCGTTCCCTGGAAGACCAGTAGTAATTTCCGATACACATCGGGGGGCATTCTGTAATCTGTGGACTATCAGAGTGTTGATGAAACACAGAAATTGCATCGGGATTGAATACAACAGTCACCATGCGCACTTTCCTCCATGGGAGTAATGTCTCAAACAGCCTACGCTTTGATCGTTCCCTGCAAGACCACTAGAAGTTTCCGATGCACTTCTGGATTCACTCTGTAATCTGTGGACCTTCAAAGTGTTGATGAAACACAGAAATTGCTTTCGGATTGAATACAACAGTCATCATGCGCATTTTCCTCCGTGGGAGTAATGTCTCAAACTGTCTACGCTTTGATCGTTTCCTGGAAGACCAGTAGTAGTGTCCGATGCACATCTGGAGGCATTCTGTAATCTGTGGACCTTCAAAGTGTTGATTAAACACAGAAAGTGCATCGGGATTGAATACAACAGTCACCATGCGCACTTTCCTCCATGGGAGTAATGTCTCAAACAGTTTACGCTTTTATGGTTCCCTGGAAGACCAGTATAGTTTCCGATGCACATCTGGGGGCATTCTGTAATCTGTGGACTATCAGAGTGTTGATGAAACACAGAAATTTCATCGGCATTGAATACAACGGTCACCATGCGCACTTTACTCCATGGGAGTAATGTTTCAAACAGTCTACGCTTTGATCGTTCCCTGCACGACCACTAGCGGTTTCCGATGCACATCTGGAGGCATTCTGTAACCTGTGGACCTTTAAAGTGTTGATGAAACACAGAAATTGCCTCGGGATTGAATACAACAGTCACCATGCGCACTTTCCCCCATGAGAGTAATGTCTCAAACAATCTACGTTTTTATCGTTTCCTGGAAGACCAGTAGTAGTTTCCGGTGCACATCAGGAGGCATTCTGTAATCTGTGGCGCTTCAAAGTGTTGATGAAACACAGGAATTGCATCGGGAGTGAATACAACAGTCACCATGCGCACTTTCCTCCATGGGAGTAATGTCTCAAACTGTATACGCTCTTATCGTTCCCTGCAAGACCAGTGTAGTTTCCGATGCACATCTGGGGGCATTCTGTAATCTGTAAACTATCAGAGTGTTGTTCAAACACAGAAATTGCGTCGGGATTGAATACACCATTCATCATGCGCACTTTCCTTCATGGGAGTAATGTCTCAAACAGTTTACGCTATGATCGTTCCCTCGAAGACCACTAGTAGTTTCGATGCACATCTGGTGTCATTCTGTAATCTGTGGACTATCAGAGTGTTGATGAAACACAAAAATTGCATCGGGATTGAATACAACATTCACCATGCGCACTTTCCTCCATTGGAGTAATGTATCAAACAGTCTACGCTTTGATCGTTCCCTGCACGACCACTAGTGGTTTCCGATGCACATCTGGAGGCATTCTGTAACCTGTGGACCTTTAAAGTGTTGGTGAAACACAGAAATTGCCTCGGGATTGAATAAAACAGTCACCATGCGCACTTTCCTCCATGGGACTAATGTCTCAAACAGTATACGCTTTTATCGTTCCCTGCAAGACCAGTGTAGTTTCCGATGCACATCTGGAGGCATTCTGTACTCTGTGGACACTCAAGGTGTAGATGAAACACAGAAATTGATTTCGGATTGAATACAACAGTCATCATGCGCATTTTCCTCCATGGGAGTAATGTCTCAAACAGTCTACGCTTTGATCGTTCCCTGGAAGACAAGTAGTATTTTCCGATGTACATCTGGAGGCATTCTGTAATCTGTGTACCTTCAAAGTGTTGATGAAACACAGAAATTGCTTCGGGATTGAATACAACAGTCATCATGCGAATTTTCCTCCATGGGAGTAATGTCTCAAACAGTCTACGATTTGATCGTTCCCTGGAAGACCAGTAGTAGTTTCCGATGCACATCTGGAGGCATTCTGTAATCTGTAAACTATCAGAGTGTTGTTCAAACACAGAAATTGCATCGGGATTGAATACAACAGTCACCATGCGCTCTTTCCTCCATGGGAGTAATGTCTCAATCTGTTTACGCTTTGATCGTTCCCTGCAAGAATAGTAGTTGTTTCCGATGCACATCTGGGGGCATTCTGTAATGTGTGGACCTTCAAAGTGTTGATAAAACACAGAAATTGCATCGTGATTCAATACAACTGTCACTATGCGCACTTTCCTCCATGGGAGTAAATGTCTCTAACATTCTACGCTTTGATCGTTCCCTGCATGACCAGTAGTAGTTTCCGATGCACATCTGGAGGCATTCTGTAATCTGTGGACCATCAAAGTGTTGATGAAACACAGAAATTGCCGCGGGATTGAATACAACAGTCACCATGCGCACTTTCCTCCATGGGAGTAATGTCTCAAACTGTCTACGCTTTGATCGTTTCCTACAAGACCAGTAGTAGTTTCCGATGCACATCTGGAGGCATTCTGTAATCTGTGGACCTTCAAAGTGTTGATGAAACACAGAAATTGCCGCGGGATTGAATACAACGGTCTCCATGCGCACTTTCCTCCATGGGAGTAATGTCTCAAACAGTGTACGCTTTGATCGTTCCCTGGAAGACCTGAAGTAGTTTCCGATGCACATCTAGGGGCATTCTGTAATGTGTGGAGTATCAGAGTGTTGATGGAACACAGAAATTGCATCGGGATTGAATACAACTGTCACCATGCGCACTTTACTCCATGGGAGTAATGTCTCAAACAGTCTACGCTTTGATCATTCCCTGAATGACCTGTTGTAGTTTCCGATGCACATCTGGAGGCATTCTGTAATCTGCGGACCTTCAAAGTGTTGATGAAACCTAGAAATTGCATCGGGATTGAATACAACAGTCACCATGCGCACCTTCCTCCATGGGAGTAATGTCTCAAACTGTCTACGATTTTGATCGTATCCTGGAAGCCCAGTAGTAGTTTCCGATGCACATCTGGAGGCATTCTGTAATCTGCGGACCTTCAAAGTGTTGATGAAACCTAGAAATTGCAACGGGATTGAATACAACAGTCACCATGCGCACCTTCCTCCATGGGAGTAATGTCTCAAACTGTCTACGCTTTGATCGTTTCCTGGAAGACCAGTAGTAGTTTCCGATGCACATCTGGAGGCATTCTGTAATCTGTGGACTATCAGAGTGTTGATGAAACACAGAATTTGCATCAGGATTGAATACAACAGTCAAAATGCGCACTTCCTCCATGGGAGTAATGTCTCAAACAGTTTACGCTTTAATCGTTCCCTGGAATTCCAGTAGTAGTTTCCGATGCACATCTGGGGGCATTCTGTAATGTGTGGACTATCAGAGTTTTGATGGAACACAGAGATTGCATCGGGATTGAATACAACAGTCACCATGCATACTTTCCTCCATGGGAGTAATGTCTCAAACACTCTACGCTTTGATCGTTCCCTGCATGACCAGTAGTAGTTTCCGATGCTCATCTGGAGGCATTCTGTAATCAGTGGACCTTCAAAGTGTTGATGAAACACAGAATTTGCCGCGGGATTGAATACAACAGTCACCATGCGCACTTTTCTCCATGGGAGTAATGTCTCAAACAGTCTACGCTTTGATCGTTCCTTGCACGACCAGTAGTAGTTGCCGATGTAAATATGGAGGCATTCTGTAATCTGTGGACTATCAGAGTGTTGATGAAACACAGAAATTGCATCAGGATTGAATACAACAGTCACCATGCGCACTTCCTCCATGGGAGTAATGTCTCAAACAGTTTACGCTTTGATCGTTCCCTGGAAGACCAGAAGTAGTTTCCGATGCACATCTGGAGGCATTCTGTAATCTGCGGCCCTTCAAAGTGTTGATGAAACACAGAAATTCCATCGGGATAGAATACAACAGTCACCATGCGCACTTTCCTGCATGGGAGTAATGTCTCAAACTGTCCACGCTTTGATCGTATCCTGGAAGACCTGTAGTAGTTTCCGATGCACATCTGGGGACATTCTGTAATGTGTGGACTATCAGAGTGTTGATGGAACACAGATATTACAAAGGGATTGAATACAACAGTCACCATGCGCATTTTCCTCCATGGGAGTAATGTCTCAAACATTCGACGCTTTGATCGTTCATTGCATGACCAGTAGTAGTTTCCTATGCACATTTGGAGGCATTCTGTAATCTGTGGACCTTCAAAGTGTTGATGAAACACAGAAATTGCCGCGGGATTGAATACAACAGTCACCATGTGCACTTTACTCCATTGGAGTAATGTCTCAAACAGTCTACGCTTTGATCGTTCCCTGCACGACAAGTAGTAGTTTCCGATGCACATCTGGAGGCATTCTGTAATCTGCGGACCTTCAAAGTGTTGATGAAGCACAGAAATTGTATCGGGATTGAATACAACAGTCACCATGCGCACTTTCCTCCGTGGGAGTAATGTCCCAAACAGTCTACGCTTTGATCGTTCCCTGGAAGGCCAGTAGTAGTTTCCGATGCACATCTGGAGGCATTCTGTAATCTGTGGACTATCTGAGTGTTGTTGAAACACAGAAATTGCATCGGGATTGAATACAACAGTCACCATGCGCACCTGCCTCCATGGGAGTAATGTCTCAAACTGTCTACGTTTTGATCGTTTCCTGGAAGACCAGTAGTAGTTTCCGATGCACATCTGGAGGCATTCTGTAATCTGAGGACTATCAGATTGCTGATGAAACACAGAAATTGCATTGGGATTGAATACAACAGTCACCATGCGCACTTTCCTCCATGGGAGTAATGTCTGAAACAGTTTACGCTTTGATCGTTCCCTGGAAGACCAGTAGTAGTTACCGATGCTCATCTGGGGGCATTGTGTAATGTGTGGAATGTGAAAAACAGAAATTGCATCGGGATTGAATACAACAGTCACCATGCGCACTTTCCTCCATGGGAGTAATGTCTGAAACAGATTACGCTTTGATCGTTCCCTGGAAGACCAGTAGTAGTTACCGATGCACATCTGGGGGCATTGTGTAATGTGTGGAATGTGAAACACAGAAATTGCATTGGGATTGAATACAACAGTCACCATGCGCACTTTCCTCCATGGGAGTAATGTCTCAAACAGTCTACTCTTTGATCGTTTCCTGGAGGACCAGTAGTAGTTTCCGGTGCACATCTGGAGGCATTCTGTAATCTGTGGACCTTCAAAGTGTTGATGAAACACAGAAATTGCATCGGAATTGAATACAACAGTCACCATGCGCACTTTCCTCAATGGGAGTAATGTCTCAAACAGTCTACGCTTTGATCGTTCCCTGGAAGACATGTAGTAGTTTCCGATGCACATCTGGGGGCATTCTGTAATGTGTGGACTATCAGAATGTTGATGATACACAGAAATTGCATCGGGATTGAATACAACAGACACCATGTGCACTTTCCTCCATGGGAGTAATGTCTCTAACAGTCTACGCTTTGATCGTTCCCTGCAAGACCATTAGTAGTTTCCGATGCACATCTGGAGGCATTCTGTAATATGTGGACCTTCAAAGTGTTGATGAACACAGAAATTGCCTCGGGATTGAATACAACAGACATCATGCGCATTTTCACCCATGGAAATAATGTCTCAAACAGTCTACGCTTTGATCGTTCCCTGGAAGACCAGTAGCAGTTTCCGATGGACATCTGGAGGCATTCTGTAATCTATAAACTATCAGAGTGTTGTTGAAACACAGAAATGGCATCGGGAATGAATACAACAGTCACCATGCGCACTTTCCTCCATGGGAGTAATGTCTCATACAGTTTACGCTTTGATCGTTCCCTGGAAGACCAGTAGTAGTTTCCGATGCACATCTGGGGGCACTCTGTAATGTGTGGACTATCAGAGTGTTGATGAAACACAGAAATTGCATCGGGATTGAATACAACAGACACCATGCGCACTTTCCTCCATTGGAGTAACGTCTCAAACAGTCTACGCTTTGATCGTTCCCTGCAAGACCAGTAGTAGTGTCGGATGCACATCTGGAGGCATTCTGTAATCTGCGGACCTTCAAAGTGTTGATGAAACACAGAAATTGCATCGGGATTGAATACAACAGTCACCATGCGCACTTTCCTCCATGGGAGTAATGTCTCAAACAGTCTACTCTTTGATCGTTTCCTGGAAGGCCAGTAGTAGTTTCCGATGCACATCTGGAGGCATTCTGTAATTGTGGACTATCAGAGTGTTGTTGAATCACAGAAATTGCATCGGGATTGAATACAACAGTCACCATGCGCACCTTCCTCCATGGGAGTAATGTCTCAAACTGTCTACGCTTTGATCGTTTCCTGGAAGACTAGTACTAGTTTCCGATGCACATGTGGAGGCATTCTGTAATCTGTGGACCTTCAAAGTGTTGATGAAACACAGAAATTGCCGCGGGATTGAATACAACAGTCACCATGCGCACTTTCCTCCATGGAAGTAATGTCTCAAACAGTCTACGCTTTGATGGCTCCCTGGAAGACAAGTATAAGTTTCTGATGCACATTTGGTGTCATTCTGTAATCTGTGGACTATCAGAGTGTTAATGAAATACAGAAATTGCATCGGGATTGAATACTACAATCTCCATGCGCACTTTCCTCCATGGGAGTAATGTCTCAAACAGTCTACACTTTGATCGTTCCCTGGAAGACCTGTAGTATTTTCCGATGCACATCTGGGGGCACTCTGTAATGTGTGGACTATCAGAGTGTTGTTGAAACACATAAATTGCATCGGGATTGAATACAACAGTCACCATGCGCACTTTCCTCCATGAGAGTACTTTCTCAAACAGTCTATGCTTTGATCGTTTCCTGGAGGACCAGTAGTAGTTTCCGGTGCACATCTGGAGGCATTCTGTAATCTGTGGAACTTCAAAGTGTTGATGAAACACAGAAATTGCCTCGGGATTGAATACAATAGTCATCATGCGCATTTTCATCCATGGAAGTAACGTCTCAAACAGTCTACGCTTTGATCGTTCAATGGAAGACCAGTAGTAGTTTCCGATGCACATCTGGAGGCATTCTGTAAACTGTAAACTATCAGAGTGTTGTTCAAACACAGAAATTCATCGGGATTGAATACAACAGTCACCATGCGCACTTTCCTCCATGGGAGTAATGTCTCAAACAGTTTACGCTTTGATCGTTCCTGGGAGACCAGTAGTAGATTCCGATGTACATCATGGGGCACTCTGTAATGTGTGGACTATCAGAGTGTTGATGAAACACAGAAATTGCATCGGGATTGAATACAACAGACAACATGCGCCCTTTCCTCCATGGGAGTAACGTCTCAAACAGTCTACGCTTTGATCGTTCCCTGCAAGACCAGTAGTAGTTTCCGATGCACATCTGGAGGCATTCTGTAGTCTGTGGACTTTCAAAGTGTTGATGAAACACAGAAATTCCCTCGGGATTGAATACAACAGTCACCATGCGCACTTTCCTCCATGGGAGTAATGTCTCAGACAGTCTAGGGTTTGATCGTTTCCTGGAAGACCAGTAGTAGTTTCCGATGCACATCTGGAGGCATTCTGTAATCTTTGAACCTTCAAAGTGTTGATGAAACACAGAAATTGCATCGCGATGTAATACAACAGTCACCATGCGCACATTCCTCAATGGGAGTAATGTCTCACACAGTATACGATTTGATCGTTCCCTGGAAGACCAGTAGTAGTTTCCGATGCACATCTGGAGGCATTCTGTAATCTGTGGAATTATCAGAGTGTTGATGAAACACAGAAATTGCATCGGGATTGAACACAACAGTCACCATGGGCACTTTCCTCCATGGGAGTAATGTCTCAAACAGTATACGCTTTGATCGTTAACTGGAAGAGCAGTAGTAGTTTCCGATACACATCTGGGGGCTTTCTGTTATGTGTGGACTATCAGAGTGTTGATGAAACACAGAGATTGCATCAGGATTGAATACAACAGTCACCATGCGCACTTTCCTCCATGGGAGTAATGTCTCAAACAGTTTACGCTTTGATCGTTCCCTGGAAGACCAGTAGTAGTTTGCTATGCACATCTGGAGCATTCTGTAATGTGTGGACTATCAGAGTGTTGATGAAACACACAAATTGCATCGCGATTGAATACAACTGTAACCATGCGCACTTTCCTCCATGGGAGTAATGTCTCAAACAGTCCACAATTTGATCGTTCGCTGGAAGACAAGTATTAGTTTCTCATGCACATCTGGTGTCGTTCTGTAATCTGTAGACTATCAGTGTGTTGATGAAACACAGAAATTGATTCGGGATTGAATGCAACAGTCACCTTGCGCACTTTCCTCCATGGGAGTAATGTCTCATACAGTCTACGCTTTGATCGTTCGCTGGAAGACCAATAGTAGTTTCCGATGCACATCTGGTGGCACTCTGTAATCTGTGGACTATCAGAGTGTTGATGAAACACAGAAATGTAATGGGGATTGATAACAACAGTCACCATGCGAACTTTCCTTCACGGGAGTATTGTCTCAAACAGTGTACGCTATGATCGTTCCCTGGAAGACCAGTAGTAGTTTCCGGTGCACATCTGGAGGCATTCTGTAATCTGTGGACTATCAGAGTGTTGATGAAACACAGAAATTGCATCAGGATTGAATACAACAATCAACATGCGCACTTTCCTCCATGGGAGTAATGTCTCAAACAGTCTACGCTTTGATCGTTCCCTGCAAGACCAGTAGTAGTTTCCGATGCAAATCTGGTGTCATTCTGTATTCTGTGGACCTTCAAAGAGTTGACGAAACACAGGAATTGCCGCGGGATTGAATACGACAGTCACCATGCCCACTTTCCTCCATGGGAGTAATGTCTCAAACAGTTTACGCTTTGATCGTTCCCTGGAAGACCAGTAGTAGTTTCCGATGCACATCTGGGGCCATTCCGTAATGTGTGGACTATCAGTGTGTTGATGATACACAGAAATTGCCTCGGGATTGAATACAACAGTCATCATGCGCATTTTCAGCCATGGAAGTAATGTCTCAAACAGTCTACGATTTGATCGTTCCCTGGAAGACCAGTAGTAGTTTCCGATGCACATCTGGAGGCATTCTGTAAACTGTAAACTATCAGAGTGTTGTTCAAACACATAAATTGCATCGGGATTGAATACAACAGTCACCATGCGCACTTTCCTCCATGGGAGTAATGTCTCAAACAGTTTACGCTTTGATCGTTCCCTGGGAGACCAGTAGTAGATTCCGATGCACATCTGGGGGCACTCTGTAATGTGTGGACTATTAGAGTGTTGATGAAACATAGAAATTGCATCGGGAATGAATACAACAGACACCATGCGCCCTTTCCTCCATATGAGTAACGTCTCAAACAGTCTACGCTTTGATCGTTCCTGGGAGACCAGTAGTAGATTCCGATGTACATCATGGGGCACTCTGTAATGTGTGGACTATCAGAGTGTTGATGAAACACAGAAATTGCATCGGGATTGAATACAACAGACAACATGCGCCCTTTCCTCCATGGGAGTAACGTCTCAAACAGTCTACGCTTTGATCGTTCCCTGCAAGACCAGTAGTAGTTTCCGATGCACATCTGGAGGCATTCTGTAGTCTGTGGACTTTCAAAGTGTTGATGAAACACAGAAATTCCCTCGGGATTGAATACAACAGTCACCATGCGCACTTTCCTCCATGGGAGTAATGTCTCAAACAGTCTAGTGTTTGATCGTTTCCTGGAAGACCAGTAGTAGTTTCCGATGCACATCTGGAGGCATTCTGTAATCTTTGAACCTTCAAAGTGTTGATGAAACACAGAAATTGCATCGCGATGTAATACAACAGTCACCATGCGCACATTCCTCCATGGGAGTAATGTCTCAAACAGTCTACGATTTGATCGTTCCCTGGAAGGCCAGTAGTAGTTTCCGATGCACATCTGGAGGCATTCTGTAATCTGTGGAATTATCAGAGTGTTGATGAAACACAGAAATTGCATCGGGATTGAACACAACAGTCACCATGGGCACTTTCCTCCATGGGAGTAATGTCTCAAACAGTATACGCTTTGATCGTTAACTGGAAGAGCAGTAGTAGTTTCCGATACACATCTGGGGGCTTTCTGTTATGTGTGGACTATCAGAGTGTTGATGAAACACAGAGATTGCATCAGGATTGAATACAACAGTCACCATGGGCACTTTCCTCCATGGGAGTAATGTCTCAAACAGTTTACGCTTTGATCGTTCCCTGGAAGACCAGTAGTAGTTTGCTATGCACATCTGGGGGCATTCTGTAATGTGTGGACTATCAGAGTGTTGATGAAACACACAAATTGCATCGCGATTGAATACAACTGTAACCATGCGCACTTCCCTCCATGGGAGTAATGTCTCAAACAGTCCACAATTTGATCGTTCGCTGGAAGACAAGTATTAGTTTCTCATGCACATCTGGTGTCGTTCTGTAATCTGTAGACTATCAGTGTGTTGATGAAACACAGAAATTGATTCGGGATTGAATGCAACAGTCACCTTGCGCACTTTCCTCCATGGGAGTAATGTCTCATACAGTCTACGCTTTGATCGTTCGCTGGAAGACCAATAGTAGTTTCCGATGCACATCTGGTGGCACTCTGTAATCTGTGGACTATCAGAGTGTTGATGAAACACAGAAATGTAATGGGGATTGATAACAACAGTCACCATGCGAACTTTCCTTCACGGGAGTATTGTCTCAAACAGTGTACGCTATGATCGTTCCCTGGAAGACCAGTAGTAGTTTCCGGTGCACATCTGGTGTCATTCTGTAATCTGTGGACTATCAGTGTGTTGATGAAACACAGAAAATGCACCGGGATTGAATACAACAATCACCATGCGCACTTTTCTCCATTGGAGTAATGTCTCAAACGGTCTACGCTTTGATCGTTCCCTGGAACACCTGTAGTAGTTTCCAGATGCACATCTGGAGGCATTCTGTAATCTGTGGACTATCAGAGTGTTGATGAAACACAGAAATTGCATCAGGATTGAATACAACAATCAACATGCGCACTTTCCTCCATGGGAGTAATGTCTCAAACAGTCTACTCTTTGATCGTTTCCTGGAGGACCAGTAGTAGTTTCCGGTGCACATCTGGAGGCATTCTGTAATCTGTGGACCTTCAAAGTGTTGATGAAACACAGAAATTGCATCGGAATTGAATACAACAGTCACCATGCGCACTTTCCTCAATGGGAGTAATGTCTCAAACAGTCTACGCTTTGATCGCTCCCTGGAAGACATGTAGTAGTTTCCGATGCACATCTGGCGGCATTCTGTAATGTGTGGACTATCAGAATGTTGATGAAACACAGAAATTGCATCGGGATTGAATACAACAGACACCATGTGCACTTTCCTCCATGGGAGTAATGTCTCTAACAGTCTACGCTTTGATCGTTCCCTGCAAGACCATTAGTAGTTTCCGATGCACATCTGGAGGCATTCTGTAATATGTGGACCTTCAAAGTGTTGATGAACACAGAAATTGCCTCGGGATTGAATACAACAGACATCATGCGCATTTTCATCCATGGAAATAATGTCTCAAACAGTCTACGCTTTGATCGTTCCCTGGAAGACCAGTAGCAGTTTCCGATGCACATCTGGAGGCATTCTGTAATCTATAAACTATCAGAGTGTTGTTGAAACACAGAAATGGCATCGGGAATGAATACAACAGTCACCATGCGCACTTTCCTCCATGGGAGTAATGTCTCATACAGTTTACGCTTTGATCGTTCCCTGGAAGACCAGTAGTAGTTTCCGATGCACATCTGGGGGCACTCTGTAATGTGTGGACTATCAGAGTGTTGATGAAACACAGAAATTGCGTCGGGATTGAATTCAACAGCCACCATGCGCACTTTCCTCCATGGGAGTAATGTCTCAAACAGTCTACGCTTTGATCGTTCCCTGCACGACCAGTAGTAGTTTCCGATGCACATCTGGAGGCATTCTGTAATCTGTGGACCTTCAAAGTGTTGATGAAACACAGAAATTGCCGCGGGATCTAATACAACAGTCACCATGCGCACTTTCCTCCTTGGGAGTAATGTCTCAAACAGTCTACGCTTTGATCGTTCCCTGCACGACCATAGTAGTTTCCGATGCACATCTTGAGGCATTCTGTAATCTGTAAACTATCAGAGTGTTGTTCAAACACAGAAATTGCATCGGGATTGAATACAACAGTCACCATGCGCACTTTCCTCAATGGGAGTAATGACTCAAACAGTCTACGCTTTGTTCGTTCCCTGGAAGACAAGTATTAGTTTCCGATGCACATCTGGTGTCATTCTGTAATCTATGGACTATCAGAGTGTTGATAAAACACAGAAATTGCATCGGGATTGAATACAACAGTCACCATGTGAACTTTCCTCCATGGGAGTAATATCTCTAACAGTCTACGCTTTGATCGTTCCCTGCAAGACCATTAGTAGTTTCCGATGCATATCTGGAAGCATTCTGTAATCTGTGGACCTTCAAAGTGTTGATGAAACACAGAAACTGCCTCGGGATTGAATACAACAGACATCATGCGCATTTTCATCCATGGAAGTAATGTCTCAAACAGTCTACTCTTAGATCGTTCCCTGGAGGACCAGTAGTAGTTTCCGATGCACATCTGGAGGCATTCTGTAATCTGTAAACTATCAGAGTGTTCTTTAAACACAGAAATTGCATCGGGATTGAATACAACAGTCACCATGCGCACTTTCCTCCATGGGAGTAATGTCTCAAACAGTCTACTCTTTGATCGTTTCCTGGAAGGCCAGTAGTAGTTTCCGATGCACATCTGGAGGCATTCTGTAATTGTGGACTATCAGAGTGTTGTTGAATCACAGAAATTGCATCGGGATTGAATACAACAGTCACCATGCGCACCTTCCTCCATGGGAGAAATGTCTCAAACTGTCTACGCTTTGATCGTTTCCTGGAAGACTAGTACTAGTTTCCGATGCACATGTGGAGGCATTCTGTAATCTGTGGACCTTCAACGTGTTGATGAAACACAGAAATTGCCGCGGGATTGAATACAACAGTCACCATGCGCACTTTCCTCCATGGAAGTAATGTCTCAAACAGTCTACGCTTTGATGGCTCCCTGGAAGACAAGTATAAGTTTCTGATGCACATTTGGTGTCATTCTGTAATCTGTGGACTATCAGAGTGTTAATGAAATACAGAAATTGCATCGGGATTGAATACTACAATCTCCATGCGCACTTTCCTCCATGGGAGTAATGTCTCAAACAGTCTACACTTTGATCGTTCCCTGGAAGACCTGTAGTATTTTCCGATGCACATCTGGGGGCACTCTGTAATGTGTGGACTATCAGAGTGTTGTTGAAACACATAAATTGCATCGGGATTGAATACAACAGTCACCATGCGCACTTTCCTCCATGAGAGTACTTTCTCAAACAGTCTATGCTTTGATCGTTTCCTGGAGGACCAGTAGTAGTTTCCGGTGCACATCTGGAGGCATTCTGTAATCTGTGGAACTTCAAAGTGTTGATGAAACACAGAAATTGCCTCGGGATTGAATACAATAGTCATCATGCGCATTTTCATCCATGGAAGTAATGTCTCTAACAGTCTACGCTTTGATCGTTCAATGGAAGACCAGTAGTAGTTTCCGATGCACATCTGGAGGCATTCTGTAAACTGTAAACTATCAGAGTGTTGTTCAAACACAGAAATTCATCGGGATTGAATACAACAGTCACCATGCGCACTTTCCTCCATGGGAGTAATGTCTCAAACAGTTTACGCTTTGATCGTTCCTGGGAGACCAGTAGTAGATTCCGATGTACATCATGGGGCACTCTGTAATGTGTGGACTATCAGAGTGTTGATGAAACACAGAAATTGCATCGGGATTGAATACAACAGACAACATGCGCCCTTTCCTCCATGGGAGTAACGTCTCAAACAGACTACGCTTTGATCGTTCCCTGCAAGACCAGTAGTAGTTTCCGATGCACATCTGGAGGCATTCTGTAGTCTGTGGACTTTCAAAGTGTTGATGAAACTCAGAAATTCCCTCGGGATTGAATACAACAGTCACCATGCGCACTTTCCTCCATGGGAGTAATGTCTCAAACAGTCTAGGGTTTGATCGTTTCCTGGAAGACCAGTAGTAGTTTCCGATGCACATCTGGAGGCATTCTGTAATCTTTGAACCTTCAAAGTGTTGATGAAACACAGAAATTGCATCGCGATGTAATACGACAGTCACCATGCGCACATTCCTCCATGGGAGTAATGTCTCAAACAGTCTACGATTTGATCGTTCCCTGGAAGACCAGTAGTAGTTTCCGATGCACATCTGGAGGCATCTTGTAATCTGTGGAATTATCAGAGTGTTGATGAAACACAGAAATTGCATCGGGATTGAACACAACAGTCACCATGGGCACTTTCCTCCATGGGAGTAATGTCTCAAACAGTATACGCTTTGATCGTTAACTGGAAGAGCAGTAGTAGTTTCCGATACACATCTGGGGGCTTTCTGTTATGTGTGGACTATCAGAGTGTTGATGAAACACAGAGATTGCATCAGGATTGAATACAACAGTCACCATGCGCACTTTCCTCCATGGGAGTAATGTCTCAAACAGTTTACGCTTTGATCGTTCCCTGGAAGACCAGTAGTAGTTTGCTATGCACATCTGGGGGCATTCTGTAATGTGTGGACTATCAGAGTGTTGATGAAACACACAAATTGCATCGCGATTGAATACAACTGTAACCATGCGCACTTTCCTCCATGGGAGTAATGTCTCAAACAGTCCACAATTTGATCGTTCGCTGGAAGACAAGTATTAGTTTCTCATGCACATCTGGTGTCGTTCTGTAATCTGTAGACTATCAGTGTGTTGATGAAACACAGAAATTGATTCGGGATTGAATGCAACAGTCACCTTGCGCACTTTCCTCCATGGGAGTAATGTCTCATACAGTCTACGCTTTGATCGTTCGCTGGAAGACCAATAGTAGCTTCCGATGCACATCTGGTGGCACTCTGTAATCTGTGGACTATCAGAGTGTTGATGAAACACAGAAATGTAATGGGGATTGATAACAACAGTCACCATGCGAACTTTCCTTCACGGGAGTATTGTCTCAAACAGTGTACGCTATGATCGTTCCCTGGAAAACCAGTAGTAGTTTCCGGTGCACATCTGGTGTCATTCTGTAATCTGTGGACTATCAGTGTGTTGATGAAACACGGAAAATGCACCGGGATTGAATACAACAATCACCATGCGCACTTTTCTCCATTGGAGTAATGTCTCAAACGGTCTACGCTTTGATCGTTCCCTGGAACACCTGTAGTAGTTTCCAGATGCACATCTGGAGGCATTCTGTAATCTGTGGACTATCAGAGTGTTGATGAAACACAGAAATTGCATCAGGATTGAATACAACAATCAACATGCGCACTTTCCTCCATGGGAGTAATGTCTCAAACAGTCTACGCTTTGATCGTTCCCTGCAAGACCAGTAGTAGTTTCCGATGCAAATCTGGTGTCATTCTGTATTCTGTGGACCTTCAAAGAGTTGACGAAACACAGGAATTGCCGCGGGATTGAATACGACAGTCACCATGCGCACTTTCCTCCATGGGAGTAATGTCTCAAACAGTTTACGCTTTGATCGTTCCCTGGAAGACCAGTAGTAGTTTCCGATGCACATCTGGGTGCATTCCGTAATGTGTGGACTATCAGAGTGTTGATGATACACAGAAATTGCCTCGGGATTGAATACAACAGTCATCATGCGCATTTTCAGCCATGGAAGTAATGTCTCAAACAGTCTACGATTTGATCGTTCCCTGGAAGACCAGTAGTAGTTTCCGATGCACATCTGGAGGCATTCTGTAAACTGTAAACTGTCAGAGTGTTGTTCAAACACATAAATTGCATCGGGATTGAATACAACAGTCACCATGCGGACTTTCCTCCATGGGAGTAATGTCTCAAACAGTTTACGCTTTGATCGTTCCCTGGGAGACCAGTAGTAGATTCCGATGCACATCTGGGGGCACTCTGTAATGTGTGGACTATTAGAGTGTTGATGAAACATAGAAATTGCATCGGGAATGAATACAACAGACACCATGCGCCCTTTCCTCCATATGAGTAACGTCTCAAACAGTCTACGCTTTGATCGTTCCTGGGAGACCAGTAGTAGATTCCGATGTACATCATGGGGCACTCTGTAATGTGTGGACTATCAGAGTGTTGATGAAACACAGAAATTGCATCGGGATTGAATACAACAGACAACATGCGCCCTTTCCTCCATGGGAGTAACGTCTCAAACAGTCTACGCTTTGATCGTTCCCTGCAAGACCAGTAGTAGTTTCCGATGCACATCTGGAGGCATTCTGTAGTCTGTGGACTTTCAAAGTGTTGATGAAACACAGAAATTCCCTCGGGATTGAATACAACAGTCACCATGCGCACTTTCCTCCATGGGAGTAATGTCTCAAACAGTCTAGTGTTTGATCGTTTCCTGGAAGACCAGTAGTAGTTTCCGATGCACATCTGGAGGCATTCTGTAATCTTTGAACCTTCAAAGTGTTGATGAAACACAGAAATTGCATCGCGATGTAATACAACAGTCACCATGCGCACATTCCTCCATGGGAGTAATGTCTCAAACAGTCTACGATTTGATCGTTCCCTGGAAGACCAGTAGTAGTTTCCGATGCACATCTGGAGGCATTCTGTAATCTGTGGAATTATCAGAGTGTTGATGAAACACAGAAATTGCATCGGGATTGAACACAACAGTCACCATGGGCACTTTCCTCCATGGGAATAATGTCTCAAACAGTATACGCTTTGATCGTTAACTGGAAGAGCAGTAGTAGTTTCCGATACACATCTGGGGGCTCTCTGTTATGTGTGGACTATCAGAGTGTTGATGAAACACAGCGATTGCATCAGGATTGAATACAACAGTCACCATGCGCACTTTCCTCCATGGGAGTAATGTCTCAAACAGTTTACGCTTTGATCGTTCCCTGGAAGACCAGTAGTAGTTTGCTATGCACATCTGGGGGCATTCTGTAATGTGTGGACTATCAGAGTGTTGATGAAACACACAAATTGCATCGCGATTGAATACAACTGTAACCATGCGCACTTTCCTCCATGGGAGTAATGTCTCAAACAGTCCACAATTTGATCGTTCGCTGGAAGACAAGTATTAGTTTCTCATGCACATCTGGTGTCGTTCTGTAATCTGTAGACTATCAGTGTGTTGATGAAACACAGAAATTGATTCGGGATTGAATGCAACAGTCACCTTGCGCACTTTCCTCCATGGGAGTAATGTCTCATACAGTCTACGCTTTGATCGTTCGCTGGAAGACCAATAGTAGTTTCCGATGCACATCTGGTGGCACTCTGTAATCTGTGGACTATCAGAGTGTTGATGAAACACAGAAATGTAATGGGGATTGATAACAACAGTCACCATGCGAACTTTCCTTCACGGGAGTATTGTCTCAAACAGTGTACGCTATGATCGTTCCCTGGAAGACCAGTAGTAGTTTCCGGTGCACATCTGGTGTCATTCTGTAATCTGTGGACTATCAGTGTGTTGATGAAACACAGAAAATGCACCGGGATTGAATACAACAATCACCATGCGCACTTTTCACCATTGGAGTAATGTCTCAAACGGTCTACGCTTTGATCGTTCCCTGGAACACCTGTAGTAGTTTCCAGATGCACATCTGGAGGCATTCTGTAATCTGTGGACTATCAGAGTGTTGATGAAACACAGAAATTGCATCAGGATTGAATACAACAATCAACATGCGCACTTTCCTCCATGGGAGTAATGTCTCAAACAGTCTACGCTTTGATCGTTCCCTGCAAGACCAGTAGTAGTTTCCGATGCAAATCTGGTGTCATTCTGTATTCTGTGGACCTTCAAAGAGTTGACGAAACACAGGAATTGCCGCGGGATTGAATACGACAGTCACAATGCGCACTTTCCTCCATGGGAGTAATGTCTCAAACAGTTTACGCTTTGATCGTTCCCTGGAAGACCAGTAGTAGTTTCCGATGCACATCTGGGGGCATTCCGTAATGTGTGGACTATCAGAGTGTTGATGATACACAGAAATTGCCTCGGGATTGAATACAACAGTCATCATGCGCATTTTCAGCCATGGAAGTAATGTCTCAAACAGTCTACGATTTGATCGTTCCCTGGAAGACCAGTAGTAGTTTCCGATGCACATCTGGAGGCATTCTGTAAACTGTAAACTATCAGAGTGTTGTTCAAACACATAAATTGCATCGGGATTGAATACAACAGTCACCATGCGCACTTTCCTCCATGGGAGTAATGTCTCAAACAGTTTACGCTTTGATCGTTCCCTGGGAGACCAGTAGTAGATTCCGATGCACATCAGGGGGCACTCTGTAATGTGTGGACTATTAGAGTGTTGATGAAACATAGAAATTGCATCGGGAATGAATACAACAGACACCATGCGCCCTTTCCTCCATATGAGTAACGTCTCAAACAGTCTACGCTTTGATCGTTCCCTGCAAGACCAGTAGTAGTTTCAGATGCACATCTGGAGGCATTCTGTAGTCTGTGGACCTTCAAAGTGTTGATGAAACACAGAAATTCCCTCGGGATTGAATACAACAGTCACCATGCGCGCTTTCCTCCATGGGAGTAATGTTTCAAACAGTCTACGGTTTGATCGTTTCCTGGAAAACCAGTAATAGTTTCCGATGCACATCTGGAGACATTCTGCAATCTTTGGAATATCATTGTGTTGATGAAACACCGAAATTTCATCGGGATTGAATACAACAATCACTATGCGCACTTTCCTCAATGGGAGTAATGTCTCAAACAGTCTACGCTTTGATCGTTCCGTTCAAGACCAGTAGTAGTTTCCGATGCACATCTGGGGGCATTCTGTAATGTGTGGACTATCAGAGTGTTGATGAAACACAGAAATTGCATCGGGATTGAATTCAACAGTCACCATGTGCACTTGCCTCCATGGGAGTAATATCTCAAACAATCTACGCTTTGATCGTTCCCTGCAAGACCAGTAGTAGTTTCCGATGCATATCTGGAAGCATTCTGTAATCTGTGGACCTTCAAAGTGTTGATGAAACACAGAAACTGCCTCGGGATTGAATACAACAGACATCATGCGCATTTTCATCCATGGAAGTAATGTCTCAAACAGTCTACTCTTTGATCGTTCCCTGGAGGACCAGTAGTAGTTTCCGATGCACATCTGGAGGCATTCTGTAATCTGTAAACTATCAGAGTGTTCTTTAAACACAGAAATTGCATCGGGATTGAATACAACAGTCACCATGCGCACTTTCCTCCATGGGAGTAATGTCTCAAACAGTCTAAGCTTTGATCGTTCCCTGCAAGACCAGTAGTAGTTTCCGATAACCATCTGGAGGCATTCTGTAATCTGCGGACCTTCAAAGTGTTGATGAAACACAGAAATTGCATCGGGATTGAATACAACAGTCACCATGCGCACTTTCCTCCATGGGAGTAATGTCTCAAACAGTCTACTCTTTGATCGTTTCCTGGAAGGCCAGTAGTAGTTTCCGATGCACATCTGGAGGCATTCTGTAATTGTGGACTATCAGAGTGTTGTTGAATCACAGAAATTGCATCGGGATTGAATACAACAGTCACCATGCGCACCTTCCTCCATGGGAGTAATGTCTCAAACTGTCTACGCTTTGATCGTTTCCTGGAAGACTAGTACTAGTTTCCGATGCACATGTGGAGGCATTCTGTAATCTGTGGACCTTCAAAGTGTTGATGAAACACAGAAATTGCCGCGGGATTGAATACAACAGTCACCATGCGCACTTTCCTCCATGGAAGTAATGTCTCAAACAGTCTACGCTTTGATGGCTCCCTGGAAGACAAGTATTAGTTTCTGATGCACATTTGGTGTCATTCTGTAATCTGTGGACTATCAGAGTGTTAATGAAATACAGAAATTGCATCGGGATTGAATACTACAATCTCCATGCGCACTTTCCTCCATGGGAGTAATGTCTCAAACAGTCTACACTTTGATCGTTCCCTGGAAGACCTGTAGTATTTTCCGATGCACATCTGGGGGCACTCTGTAATGTGTGGACTATCAGAGTGTTGTTGAAACACATAAATTGCATCGGGATTGAATACAACAGTCACCATGCGCACTTTCCTCCATGAGAGTACTTTCTCAAACAGTCTATGCTTTGATCGTTTCCTGGAGGACCAGTAGTAGTTTCCGGTGCACATCTGGGGGCATTCTGTAATCTGTGGAACTTCAAAGTGTTGATGAAACACAGAAATTGCCTCGGGATTGAATACAATAGTCATCATGCGCATTTTCATCCATGGAAGTAATGTCTCAAACAGTCTACGCTTTGATCGTTCAATGGAAGACCAGTAGTAGTTTCCGATGCACATCTGGAGGCATTCTGTAAACTGTAAACTATCAGAGTGTTGTTCAAACACAGAAATTCATCGGGATTGAATACAACAGTCACCATGCGCACTTTCCTCCATGGGAGTAATGTCTCAAACAGTTTACGCTTTGATCGTTCCTGGGAGACCAGTAGTAGATTCCGATGTACATCATGGCTCACTCTGTAATGTGTGGACTATCAGAGTGTTGATGAAACACAGAAATTGCATCGGGATTGAATACAACAGACAACATGCGCCCTTTCCTCCATGGGAGTAACGTCTCAAACAGTCTACGCTTTGATCGTTCCCTGCAAGACCAGTAGTAGTTTCCGATGCACATCTGGAGGCATTCTGTAGTCTGTGGACTTTCAAAGTGTTGATGAAACACAGAAATTCCCTCGGGATTGAATACAACAGTCACCATGCGCACTATCCTCCATGGGAGTAATGTCTCAAACAGTCTAGGGTTTGATCGTTTCCTGGAAGACCAGTAGTAGTTTCCGATGCACATCTGGAGGCATTCTGTAATCTTTGAACCTTCAAAGTGTTGATGAAACACAGAAATTGCATCGCGATGTAATACAACAGTCACCATGCGCACATTCCACCATGGGAGTAATGTCTCAAACAGTCTACGATTTGATCGTTCCCTGGAAGACCAGTAGTAGTTTCCGATGCACATCTGGAGGCATTCTGTAATCTTTGAACCTTCAAAGTGTTGATGAAACACAGAAATTGCATCGCGATGTAATACAACAGTCACCATGCGCACTTTCCTCCATGGGAATAATGTCTCAAACAGTATACGCTTTGATCGTTAACTGGAAGAGCAGTAGTAGTTTCCGATACACATCTGGGGGCTTTCTGTTATGTGTGGACTATCAGAGTGTTGATGAAACACAGAGATTGCATCAGGATTGAATACAACAGTCACCATGCGCACTTTCCTCCATGGGAGTAATGTCTCAAACAGTTTACGCTTTGATCGTTCCCTGGAAGACCAGTAGTAGTTTGCTATGCACATCTGGGGGCATTCTGTAATGTGTGGACTATCAGAGTGTTGATGAAACACACAAATTGCATCGCGATTGAATACAACTGTAACCATGCGCACTTTCCTCCATGGGAGTAATGTCTCAAACAGTCCACAATTTGATCGTTCGCTGGAAGACAAGTATTAGTTTCTCATGCACATCTGGTGTCGTTCTGTAATCTGTAGACTATCAGTGTGTTGATGAAACACAGAAATTGATTCGGGATTGAATGCAACAGTCACCTTGCGCACTTTCCTCCATGGGAGTAATGTCTCATACAGTCTACGCTTTGATCGTTCGCTGGAAGACCAATAGTAGTTTCCGATGCACATCTGGTGGCACTCTGTAATCTGTGGACTATCAGAGTGTTGATGAAACACAGAAATGTAATGGGGATTGATAACAACAGTCACCATGCGAACTTTCCTTCACGGGAGTATTGTCTCAAACAGTGTACGCTATGATCGTTCCCTGGAAGACCAGTAGTAGTTTCCGGTGCACATCTGGTGTCATTCTGTAACCTGTGGACTATCAGTGTGTTGATGAAACACAGAAAATGCACCGGGATTGAATACAACAATCACCATGCGCACTTTTCTCCATTGGAGTAATGTCTCAAACGGTCTACGCTTTGATCGTTCCCTGGAACACCTGTAGTAGTTTCCAGATGCACATCTGGAGGCATTCTGTAATCTGTGGACTATCAGAGTGTTGATGAAACACAGAAATTGCATCAGGATTGAATACAACAATCAACATGCGCACTTTCCTCCATGGGAGTAATGTCTCAAACAGTCTACGCTTTGATCGTTCCCTGCAAGACCAGTAGTAGTTTCCGATGCAAATCTGGTGTCATTCTGTATTCTGTGGACCTTCAAAGAGTTGACGAAACACAGGAATTGCCGCGGGATTGAATACGACAGTCACCATGCGCACTTTCCTCCATGGGAGTAATGTCTCAAACAGTTTACGCTTTGATCGTTCCCTGGAAGACCAGTAGTAGTTTCCGATGCACATCTGGGGGCATTCCGTAATGTGTGGACTATCAGAGTGTTGATGATACACAGAAATTGCCTCGGGATTGAATACAACAGTCATCATGCGCATTTTCAGCCATGGAAGTAATGTCTCAAACAGTCTACGATTTGATCGTTCCCTGGAAGACCAGTAGTAGTTTCCGATGCACATCTGGAGGCATTCTGTAAACTGTAAACTATCAGAGTGTTGTTCAAACACATAAATTGCATCGGGATTGAATACAACAGTCACCATGCGCACATTCCTCCATGGGAGTAATGTCTTAAACAGTTTACGCTTTGATCGTTCCCTGGGAGACCAGTAGTAGATTCCGATGCACATCTGGGGGCACTCTGTAATGTGTGGACTATTAGAGTGTTGATGAAACATAGAAATTGCATCGGGAATGAATACAACAGACACCATGCGCCCTTTCCTCCATATGAGTAACGTCTCAAACAGTCTACGCTTTGATCGTTCCCTGCAAGACCAGTAGTAGTTTCAGATGCACATCTGGAGGCATTCTGTAGTCTGTGGACCTTCAAAGTGTTGATGAAACACAGAAATTCCCTCGGGATTGAATACAACAGTCACCATGCGCGCTTTCCTCCATGGGAGTAATGTCTCAAACAGTCTAGGGTTTGATCGTTTCCTGGAAGACCAGTAGTAGTTTCCGATGCACATCTGGAGGCATTCTGTAATCTTTGAACCTTCAAAGTGTTGATGAAACACAGAAATTGCATCGCGGTGTAATACAACTGTCACCATGCGCACTTTCCTCCATGGGAGTAATGTCTCAAACAGTTTTCCCTTTGATCGTTCCCTGGAAGACCAGTAGTAGTTTCCGATGCACATCTGGGGGCATTCTGTAATGTGTGGATTATCAGAGTGTTGTTGAAACACAGAAATTGCATCAGGATTGAATACAACAATCACCATGCGCACTTTCCTCCATGGGAGTAATGTCTCAAACAGTCTACGATTTGATCGTTCCCTGGAAGACCAGTAGTAGTTTCCGATGCACATCTGGAGGCATTCTGTAATCTGTGGACTATCAGAGTGTTGATGAAAATCAGAAATTGCATCGGGATTGAACACAACAGTCACTATGCGCACTTTCCTCCATGGGAGTAATGTCTCAAACAGTTTACGCTTTGATCGTTCCCTGGAAGACCAGTAGTAGATTCCGATGCACATCTGGGGGCATTCTGTAATGTGTGGACTATCAGAGTGTTGATGAAACACAGAAATTGCATCAGGATTGAATACAACAGTCACCATGCGCACTTTCCTCCATGGGAGTAATGTCTCAAACAGTTTAGGCTTTGATCGTTCCCTGGAAGACCAGTAGTAGTTTCCGATGCACATCTGGGGGCATTCTGTAATGTGTGGACTATCAGAGTGTTGATGAAACACAGAAATTGCATCAGAATTGACTACAACAGTCACCATGCGCACTTTCCTCGATGGGAGTAATGTCTCAAACAGTCTAGGGTTTGATCGTTTCCTGGAAGACCAGTAGTAGTTTCCGATGCACATCTGGAGGCATTCTGTAATCTTTGAACCTTCAAAGTGTTGATGAAACACAGAAATTGCATCGCGGTGTAATACAACTGTCACCATGCGCACTTTCCTCCATGGGAGTAATGTCTCAAACAGTTTTCCCTTTGATCGTTCCCTGGAAGACCAGTAGTAGTTTCCGATGCACATCTGGGGGCATTCTGTAATGTGTGGATTATCAGAGTGTTGATGAAACACAGAAATTGCATCGGGATTGAATACAACAATCACCATGCGCACTTTCCTCCATGGGAGTAATGTCTCAAACAGTCTACGATTTGATCGTTCCCTGGAAGACCAGTAGTAGTTTCCGATGCACATCTGGAGGCATTCTGTAATCTGTGGACTATCAGAGTGTTGATGAAAATCAGAAATTGCATCGGGATTGAACACAACAGTCACCATGCACACTTTCCTCCATGGGAGTAATGTCACAAACAGTTTACGCTTAGATCGTTCCCTGGAAGACCAGTAGTAGTTTCCGATGCACATCTGGGGGCATTCTGTAATGTGTGGACTATCAGAGTGTTGATGAAAGACAGAAATTGCATCAGGATTGAATACAACAGTCACCATGCGCACTTTCCTCCATGGGAGTAATGTCCCAAACAGTTTACGATTTGATCTTTCCCTGGAAGACCAGTAGTAGTTTCCGATGCACATCTGGGGGCATTCTGTAATGTGTGGACTATCAGAGTGTTGATGAAACACAGAAATTGCATCAGGATTGAATACAACAGTCACCATGCGCACTTTCCTCCATGGGAGTAATGTCTCAAACAGTTTACGCTTTGATCGTTCCCTGGAAGAGCCGTAGTAGTTTCCGATGCACATCTGGGGGCATTCTGTAATGTGTGGACTATCAGAGTGTTGATGAAACACAGAAATTGCATCAGGATTGAATACAACAGTCACCATGCGCACTTTCCTCGATGGGAGTAATGTCTCAAACAGTCTAGGGTTTGATCGTTTCCTGGAAGACCAGTAGTAGTTTCCGATGCACATCTGGAGGCATTCTGTAATCTTTGAACCTTCAAAGTGTTGATGAAACACAGAAATTGCATCGCGGTGTAATACAACAGTCACCATGCGCACTTTCCTCCATGGGAGTAATGTCTCAAACAGTTTACCCTTTGATCGTTCCCTGGAAGACCAGTAGTAGTTTCCGATGCACATCTGGGGGCATTCTGTAATGTGTGGACTATCAGAGTGTTGATGAAACACAGAAATTGCATCGGGATTGAATACAACAATCACATTGCGCACTTTCCCCCATGGGAGTAATGTCTCAAACAGTCTACATTGTGATCGTTCCCTGGAAGACAAGTATTAATTACTGATGCACATTTGGTGTCATTCTGTAATCTGTGGACTATCAGTGTGTTGATGAAACACAGAAATTGATTCGGGATTGAATACAACAGTCACCACGCTCACATTCCTCCATGGGAGTAATATCTCAAACAGTCTACGATTTGATCGTTCTCTGGAAGACCAATAGTAGTTCCCGATGCACATCTGGTGGCATTCTGTAATCTGTGGACTATCAGAGTGTTGATGAAACACAGAAATGGCATGGGGATTGATAACAACAGTCACCATGCGAACTTACCTTCACGGGTGTAATGTCTCAAACAGTGTACGCTATGATCGTTCCCTGGAAGACCAGTAGTAGTTTCCGATGCACATCTGGAGGCATTCTGTAGTCTGTGGACCTTCAAAGTGTTGATGAAACACAGAAATTCCCGCGGGATTGAATACAATAGTCACCATGCGCACTTTCCTCCATGGGAGTAATGATTCAAACAGTCTACGGTTTGATCGTTTCCTGGAAAATCAGTAGTAGATTCCGATGCACATCTGGAGGCATTCTGTAATCTTTGGAATATCATTGTGTTGATGAAACACAGAAATTGCATCGGGATTGAATACAACAATCACCATGCGCACTTTCCTCAATTGGAGTAATGTCTCAAACAGTCTAGGGTTTGATCGTTTCCTGGAAGACCAGTAGTAGATTCCGATGCACATCAGGAGGCATTCTGTAATCTTTGAACCTTCAAACTGTTGATGAAACACAGAAATTGTATCGCGATGTAATACAACAGTCACCATGCGCACTTTCCTCCATGGGAGTAATGTCTCAAACAGTCTACGATTTGATCGTTCTCTGGAAGACCAGTAGTAGTTTCCGATGCACATCTGGAGGCATTCTGTAATCTGTGGACTATCAGAGTGTTGATGAAAATCAGAAATTGCATCGGGATTGAACACAACAGTCACCATGCGCACTTTCCTCCATGGGAGTAATGTCTCAAACAGTTTACGCTTTGATCGTTCCCTGGAAGACCAGTAGTAGTTTCCGATGCACATCTGGGGGCATTCTGTAATGTGTGGACTATCAGAGTGTTGATGAAACACAGAAATTGCATCAGGATTGAATACAACAGTCACCATGCGCACTTTCCTCCATGGGAGTAATGTCTCAAACAGCTTACGCTTTGATCGTTCCCTGGAAGACCAGTAGTAGTTTCCGATGCACATCTGGGGGCATTCTGTAATGTGTGTACTATCAGAGTGTTGATGAAACACACAAATTGCATCGGGATTGAATACAACAGTCACCATGCGGACTTTCCTCCATGGGAGTAATGTCTCAAACAGTCCACAATTTGATCGTTCGCTGGAAGACAAGTATTAGTTTCTGATGCACATCTGGTGTCATTCTGTAATCTGTGGACTATCCGTGTGTTGATGAAACACAGAAAAAGCACCGGGATTGAATACCACAATCACCATGCGCACTTTCCTCCATGGGAGTAATGTCTCAAACGGTCTACGCTTTGATCGTTCCCTGGAACACCTGTAGTAGTTTCCAGATGCACATCTGGAGGCATTCTTTAATCTGTGGACTATCAGAGTGTTGATGAAACACAGAAATTGCATCAGGATTGAATACAACAATCAATATGTGCACTTTCCTCCATGGAAGTAATGTCTCAAACAGTCTACGCTTTGATCGTTCGCTGGAAGACCGATAGTAGTTTCCGATGCACATCTGGTGGCATTCTGTAATCTGTGGACTATCAGTGTGTTGATGAAACACAGAAATGGCATGGGGATTGATAACAACAGTCACCATGCGATCTTTCCTTCATGGGAGTAATGTCTCAAACAGTGTACGCTATGATCGTTCCCTGGAAGACCAGTAGTAGTTTCCGATGCACATCTGGAGGCATTCGGTAATCTCTAGACAATCAGAGTGTTGTTGAAACACATAAATTGCATCGGGATTGAATACAACAGTCACCATGCGCACTTTCCTCCATGTGAGTAATGTCTCAAACAGTCTATGCTTTGATCGTTTCCTGGAGGACCAGTAGTAGTTTCCGGTGCACATCTGGAGGCATTCTGTAATCAGTGGACCTTCAAAGTGTTGATGAAACACAGAAATTGCATCGGGATTGAATACATCAGACACCATGCGCCCTTTCCTCCATGGGAGTAACGTCTCAAACAGTCTACGCTTTGATCGTTCCCTGCAAGACCAGTAGTAGTTTCCGATGCATATCTGGAGGTATTCTGTAGTCTGTGGACCTTCAAAGTGTTGATGAAACACAGAAATTCCCTCGGGATTGAATACAACAGTCACCATGCGCACTTTCCTCCATGGGAATAATGTTTCAAACAGTCTACGGTTTGATCGTTTCCTGGAAAACCAGTAATAGTTTCCGATGCACATCTGGAGGCATTCTGTAAACTTTGGAATATCATTGTGTTGATGAAACACAGAAATTGCATCGGGATTGAATACAACAATCACTATGCGCACTTCCCTAAATGGGAGTAATGTCTCAAACAGTCTACGCTTTGATCGTTCCGTTCAAGACCAGTAGTAGTTTCCGATGCACATCTGGGGGCATTCTGTAATGTGTGGACTATCAGAGTGTTGATGAAACACACATATTGCATCGGGATTGAATACAACAGACACCATGCGCCCTTTCCTCCATGGGAGTAACGTCTCAAACAGTCTACGCTTTGATCGTTCCCTGCAAGACCAGTAGTAGTTTCCGATGCACATCTGGAGGTATTCTGTAGTCTGTGGACCTTGAAAGTGTTGATGAAACACAGAAATTCCCTCGGGATTGAATACAACAGTCACCACGCGCACTTTCCTCGATGGGAGTAATGTCTCAAACAGTCTACCCCTTGATCGTTCCCTGCACGACCAGTAGTAGTTTCCGATGCACATCTAGAGGCATATTGTAATGTGTGGACCTTCAAAGTGTTGATGAAACCAGAGATTGCTGCGGGATTGAATACAAGAGTCACCATGCGCACTTTATTCCATGGGAGTAATGTCTCAAACAATCTACGATTTGATCTTTCCCTGCAAGACCAGTAGTAATTTCCAATGCACATCTGGAGGCATTCTGTAATCTGTGGACCTTCAAAGTGTTGATGAAACACAGAAATTGCCCCGGGATTGAATACAACAGTCTCCATGCGCACTTGCCTCCATAGGAGTAATGTCTCAAACAGTCTACGATTTGATCGTTCCCTGGAAGACCAGTAGTAGTTTCCGATGCACATCTGGAGGCATTGTGTAATCTGTGGACTATCAGAGTGTTGATGAAACACAGAAATTGCATAGGGATTGAATATAACAGTCACCATGCGCACTTTCCTCCATGGGAGTAATGTCTCAAAGAGATTACGCTTTGATCGTTCCCTGGAAGACCAGTAGTAGTTTCCGATGCACATCTGGGGGCATTCTGTAATGTGTGGACTATCAGAGTGTTGATGAAACACAGAAATTGCATCAGGATTGAATACAACAGTCACCACGCGCACTTTCCTCGATGGGAGTAAAGTCTCAAACAGTGTAGGGTTTGATCGTTTCCTGGAAGACCAGCAGTAGTTTCCGACGCACATCTGGAGGCATTCTGTAATCTTTGAACCTTCAAAGTGTTGATGAAACACAGAAATTGCATCGCGATGTAATACAACAGTCACCATGCGCACTTTATTCCATGGGAGTAATGTCTCAAACAGTTTACGCTTTGATCGTTCCCTGGAAGACCAGTAGTAGTTTCCGATGCACATCTGGGGGCATTCTGTAATGTGTGGACTATCAGAGTGTTTATGAAACACAGAAATTGCATCGGGATTGAATACAACAATCACCATGCGCACTTTCCTCCATGGGAGTAATGTCTCAAACAGTCTACATTATGATCGTTCCCTGGAAGACAAGTATTAGTTACTGATGCACATTTGGTGTCATTCTGTAATCTGTGGACTATCAGTGTGTTGATGAAACACAGAAATTGATTCGGGATTGAATACAACAGTCACCACGCGCACATTCCTCCATGGGAGTAATGTCTCAAACAGTCTACGCTTTGATCGTTCGCTGGAAGACCAATAGTAGTTTCCGATGTACATCTGTTGGCATTCTGTAATCTGTGGACTATCAGAGTGTTGATGAAACACAGAAATGGCATGGGGATTGATAACAACAGTCACCATGCGAACTTACCTTCACGGGAGTAATGTCTCAAAAAGTGTACGCTATGATCGTTCCCTGGAAGACCAGTAGTAGTTTCCGATGCACATCTGGAGGCATTCGATAATCTGTAGACTATCAGAGTGTTGTTCAAACACAGAAATTGCATCGGGATTGAAGACAACTGTCACCATGCGCACTTTCCTAAATGGGAGTAATGTCTCAAATAGTTTACGGTTTGATCGTTCCCTGGAGGACCAGTAGTAATTTCCGATGCACATCTGGGGGCATTCTGTAATGTTTGGACTATCAGAGTGTTGATGAAACACAGAAATTGCATCTGGATTGAATACAACATAGAACATGCGCACTTTCCTCCATGGGAGTAATGTCACAAACAGTCTACGCTTTGTTCGTTCCCTGGAAGACCAGTAGTAGTTTCCGATGCACATCTGGAGAAATTCTGTAATCTCTGGACTATCAGAGTGTTGATGTAACACAGAAATAGCATCGGGATTGAATACAACAGTCACCATGCGCACTTCCCTGCATGGGAGTAATGTCACAAACTGTCTACGCTTTGATCGATTCCTGGAAGACCAGTAGTAGTTTCCGATGCACATCTGGATGCAATCTGTAATCTGTGGACCTTCAAAGTGTTGATGGAAACAGAAATTGCATCAGGATTGAATACAAGAGTCACCATTTGCACTTTCCTATATGGGAGTAATATCACAAACTGTCTACGCTTTGATCGATTCCTGGAAGACCAGTAGTAGTTTCCGATGCACATCTGGATGCAATCTGTAATCTGTGGACCTTCAAAGTGTTGATGGAAACAGAAATTGCATCAGGATTCAATACAACAGTCACCATGCGCACTTTCCTTCTTTGGAGTAGAGTCTCAAACAGTCTACGGCTTGATCCTTTCCTGGAAGACCAGTAGTAGTTTCCGATGCACATCTGGAGGCATTCTGTAATCTTTGGACCTACCAAGTGTTGATAAAACCCAGAAATTGCATCGGGATTCAATGCAACAGTCACCATGCGCACTTTCCACCATCGGAGTTATGTCTCAAACAGTTTACGCTTTGTCGTTCCCTGGAAGACCAGTAGTAGTTTCCGATGCCCATCTTGTGGCATTCTGTAATGTGTGGACTATCAGAGTGTTGATGAAACACAAAAATTGCATCGGGATTGAATACAACAGACACCATGCGCACTTTCCTCCACGAGAGTAATGTCTCAAACAGTCTACGCTTTGATCGTTCCCTGCAAGACCAGTAGTAGTTTCCGATGCACATCTGGAGGCATTCTGCAATCTGTGGACCTTCAATGTGTTGATGAAACAGAGAAATTGCATCGGGATTGATTACAACAGTCATTATGCGCACTTTCCTCCATGGGAGTAATGTCTCAAACAGTCTACGCTTTGATAGTTTCCTGGAAGACCAGTAGTAGTTTCCGATGCACATCTGGAGGCATTCTGTAATCTTTGGACCTTCAAAGTGTTGATGAAACACAGAAATTGCATCGGGATTCAATAGAACAGTCACCATGCGCACATTCCTCCATGGGAGTAATGTCTCAATCAGTCAACGGCTTGATCTTTTCCTGGAGGACCAGTAGTAGTATCCGATGCACATCTGGAGGCATTCTGTAATCTTTGGACCTTCCAAGTGTTGATGAAACACAGAAATCGTATCGGGAATCAATACAACAGTCACCATGCGCACTTCCCTCCATGGGAGTAATGTCACAAACTGTCTACGCTTTGATCGATTCCTGGAAGACCAGTAGTAGTTTCCGATGCACATCTGGATGCAATCTGTAATCTGTGGACCTTCAAAGTGTTGATGGAACACAGAAATTGCATCAGGATTGAATACAACAGTCACCATGCGCACTTTCCACCATGGGAGTAATATCACAGACAGTCTACGCTTTAATAGTTCATGGAAGACCAGTAGTTGTTTCCGATGCACATCTGGAGGCATTTGTAATCTGTGGACTATCAGAGTGTTGATGAAACACAGAAATTTCCTCGGGATTGAATACAACAGTCACCATGCGCACTTTCCTCCATGGGAGTAATGTCTCTAACAGTTTACGCCTTGATCGTTCCCTGGAAGACCAGTAGTAGTTTCCGATGCACGTCTGGGCACATTTTGTAATGTGTGGACTATCAGAGTGTTGATGAAACACAGAAATTGCATCAGGATTGAATACAACAGTCACCATGCGCACTTTCCTCCATAGGAGTAATGTCTCAAACAGTTTACGCTTTGATCGTTCCCTGGAAGACCGGTAGTAGTTTCCGATGTCCATCTGGGGGCATTCTGTAAAGTGTGGACTATCAGAGTGTTGATGAAACACAGAAATTGCATCGGGATTGAATACAACAGACACCATGCGCACTTCCCTCCATGGGAGTAATGTCTCAAACAGTCTACGCGTTGATCGTTCCCTGGAAGACCAGTAGTAGTTTCCGATGCCCATCTGGGGGCATTCTGTAATATGTGGACTATCAGAGTGTTGATGAAACACAGAAATTCCATCGGGATTGAATACAACAGACACCAAGCGCACTTTCCTCCATGGGAGTAATGTCTCAAAGAGTCTAAGCTTTGATCGTTCCCTGCAAGACCAGTAGCAGTTTCCGATGAACACCTGGAGGCATACTGTAATCTGTAGACCTTCAAAGTGTTGATGAAACACTAAAATTGCCTCGGGATTCAATACAACAGTCACCATGCGCACTTTCCTTCATTGGAGTAATGTCTCAAACAGTCTACAGCTTGATCTTTTCCTGGAAGACCAGTAGTAGTTTCCGATGCACATCTGGAGGCATTCTGTAATCTTTGGACCTTCAAAGTGTTGATGAAACCTAGAAATTGCATCGGGATTCAATACAAAAGTCACCATGCGCACTTTCCTCCATGGGAGTTACGTCTCAAACAGTTTACGCTTTGATCGTTCCCTGGAAGACCAGTAGTAGTTTCCGATGCCCATCTGGGGGCTTTCTGTAATGTGTGGACTATCAGAGTGTTGATGAAACACAAAAATTGCATCGGGATTGACTACAACAGACACCATGCGCACTTTCCTCCATGGGAGTAATGTCTCAAACAGTCTACGCTTTGATCGTTCCCTGCAAGACCAGCAGCAGTTTCCGATGCACATCTGGAGGCATTCTGTAATCTGTAGACCTTCAAAGTGTTGATGAAACACAGAAATTGCCTCGGGATTGAATAGAACAGTCACCATGCGCACTTTCCTTCATTGGAGTAATGTCTCAAACAGTCAACGGTTTGATCTTTTCCTGGAAGTCTAGTAGTAGTTTCCGATGCACATCTGGAGGCATTCTGTAATCTTTGGACCTTCAAAGTGTTGATGAAACACAGAAATTGCCTCGGGATTGAATACAACAGTCATCATGCGCATTTTCTTCCATGGGAGTAATGTCTCAAACAGTCTACGCTTTGATCGTTCCCTGCAAGACCAGTAGTAGTTTCCGATGCACATCTGGAGGCATTCTGTAATCTTTGGACCTTCAAAGTGTTGATGAAACACAGAAATTGCATCGGGAATCAATACAACAGTCACCATGCGCACTTTCCTCCATGGGAGTAATGTCTCAAACAGTTTACGCTTTGATCGTTCCCTGGAAGACCAGTAGTAGTTTCCGATGCCCATCTGGGGGCATTCTGTAATGTGTGGACCTTCAAAGTGTTGATGAAACACAGAAATTGCCTCGGGATTGAATACAACAGTCACCATGCGCATTTTATTCCATGGGAGTAATGTCTCAAACAGTCTACGCTTTGATCGTTCCCAGGAAGACCAGAAGTAGTTTCAGATGCACATCTGGAGGCATTCAGTAATCTGTGGACCTTCAAAGTGTTGATGAAACACAGAAATTGCATCGGGATTGAATACAACAGTCACCATGCGCACTTTCCTCCATGGGATAAATGTCTCAAACAGTTTACGCATTTGATCGGTCCCTGGAAGACCAGTAGTTAGTTTCAGATGCACATCTCGGGGCATTCTGTAATGTGTGGAGTATCAGAGTGTTGATGAACACAGAAATTGCATCGGGATTGAATACAACATACACCATGCGCACTTTCCTCCATGGGAGTAATGTCTTAAACAATCTACGCTTTGATCGTTTCCTGCAAGACCAGTAGTAGTTTCAGATGCACATCTGGAGGCATTCTGTAATCTGTGGACCTTCAAAGAGTTGATGAAACACAGAAATTGCCTCGGAATTGAATGCAACAGTCACCATCCGCACTTTCCTCCATGGGAGTATTGTCTCAAAGAGTCTACGGTTTGATCGTTCCCTGGAAGACCAGTAGTAGTTTCCGATGCACATCTGGAGGCATTCTGTAATCTTTGGACCTTCAAAGTGTTGATGAAACACAGAAATTGCATCGGGATTCAATAGAACAGTCACCATGCGCACATTCCTCCATGGCAGTAATGTCTCAAACAGTCAACAGTTTGATCGTTCCCTGGAAGACCAGTAGTAGTTTCCGATGCACATCTGGAGGCATTCTGTAATCTGTGGACTATCAGAGTGTTGATGAAACACAGAAATTGCATCGGGATTGAATACAACAGTCACCATGCGCACTTTCCTCCATGGGAGTAATATCACAAACAGTCTACGCTTTGATCGTTCCCTGGAAGACCAGTAGTAGTTTCCGATGCACATCTGGATGCATTCTCTAATCTGTGGACTATCAGAGTGTTGATGTAACACAGAAAATGTCTCGGGATTGAATACAACAGTCACCATGCGCACTTTCCTCTATGGGAGTAATGTCTCAAACAGTTTACGCTTTGATCGTTCCCTGGAAGACCAGTAGTAGTTTCCGATGCACATCTGGGGACGTTCTGTAATGTGTGGACTAACAGAGTGTTGATAAAACACAGAAATTGCATCAGGATTGAATACAACAGTCACCATGCGAACTTTCCTCCATTTGAGTAATTTCTCATACAGTTTACGCTTTGATCGTTCCCTGCAAGACCAGTAGTAATTTCCGATGCACATCTGTGGGCATTCTGTAATGTGTGGACTATCAGAGTGTTTATGAAACACAGAAATTGCTTCGGGATTGAATAAAACAGTCACCATGCGTACTTTCCTCCATGGGTGTAATGCCTCAAACAGTCTACGATTTGATCGTTCCCTGCAAGACCAGTAGTAGTTTCCTACGCGCATCTGGAGGCATTTTGTAATCTGTGGACCTTCAAAGTGTTGATGAAACACAGAAATTTCTTCGGGATTAAATACAACAGTCACCATGGGCACTTTCCTCCTTGGGAGTAATGTCTCAAACAGTCTACTGCTTTGATCGTTCCCTGGAAGACCAATAGTAGTTTCCGATGCACATCTGGAGGCATTCTGTAATGTGTGGACTATCAGAGTGTTGATGAAACACAGAAATTGCATCGGAACTGAATACAACAGTCACCATGCGCACTTTCCTCCATGGGAGTAATGTCACAAACTGTCTACGCTATGATCGTTTCCTGGAAGGCCAGTAGTAGTTTCCCATGCACATCTGGATTCATTCTGTAATCTGTGGACCTTCAAAGTGTTGATGAAACACAGAAATTGCATCAGGATTGAATACAACAGTCACCATGCGCACTTTCCTCCATGGGAGTAATGTCACAAACAGTCTACGCTTTGATCGTTCCCTGCAAAAACAGTAGTAGTTTCCGATGCACAACTGGAGGCATTCTGTAATCTGTGGACCTTCAAAGAGTTGATGGAACACAGAAATTGCCTCGGGATTGAATACAACAGTCACCATGCGCATTTTCCTCCATGGGATTAATGTCTCAAGCAGTCTACGGTTTGATCGTTTCCTGGAAGACCAGTAGAAGTTTCCGATGCACATCTGGAGGCATTCTGTAATCTTTGGACCTACAAAGTGTTGATGAAATAGAGAAATTGCATCGGGATTCAATACAACAGTCACCATGCGTACTTTCCTAAATGGGAGTATTGTCTTAAACAGTCTACGGTTTGATCGTTCCCTGGAAGACCAGTAGTTGTTTCCAATGCACATCTGGAGGCATTCTGTAATCTGTGGACTATCAGAGTGTTGACGAAACACAGAAATTGCATCGGGATTGAATACAACATACACCATGCGCACTTTCCTCCATGGGAGTAATGTCTTAAACAATCTACGCTTTGATCGTTTCCTACAAGACCAGTAGTAGTTTCCGATGCACATCTGGAATCATTCTGTAATCTGTGGACCTTCAAAGAGTTGATGAAATACAGAAATTGCCTCGGAATTGAATACAACAGTCACCATGCGCACTTTCCTCCATTTGAGTAATGTCTCAAACAGTCTACGCTTTGGTCGTACCCTGCAAGACCAGTAGTAGATTCCGACGCACATCTGGAGGCACTCTGTAATCTGTGGACCTTCAAAGTGTTGATGAAACACAGAAATTGCTTCGGGATTAAATACAACAGTCACCATGGGCACTTTCCTCCTTGGGAGTAATGTCTCAAACAGTCTACTGCTTTGGTCGTACCCTGCAAGACCAGTAGTAGATTCCGACGCACATCTGGAGGCACTCTGTAATCTGTGGACCTTCAAAGTGTTGATGAAACACAGAAATTGCTTCGGGATTAAATACAACAGTCACCATGGGCACTTTCCTCCTTGGGAGTAATGTCTCAAACAGTCTACTGCTTTGATCGTTCCCTGCAAGAACAGTAGTAGTTTCCGAAGCATAACTGGAGGCATTCTGTAATCTGTGGACCTTCAAAGAGTTGATGGAACACAGAAATTGCCTTTGGATTGAATACAACAGTCACCATGCGCATTTTCCTCCATGGGATTAATGTCTCAAACAGTATACGGTTTGATCGTTTCCTGGAAGACCAGTAGAAGTTTCCGATGCACATCTGGAGGCATTCTCTAATCTTTGGACCTTCAAAGTGTTGATGAAACACAGAAATTGCATCGGGATTCAATACAACAGTCACCATGCGTACTTTCCTAAATAGGAGTATTGTCTTAAACAGTCTACGGTTTGATCGTTCCCTGGAAGACCAGTAGTTGTTTCCGATGCACATCTGGGGGCATTCTGTAATCTGTGGACTATCAGAGTGTGGATGAAACACAGAAATTGCATCGGGATTGATTACAACAGTCACCATGCGCACCCTCCTCCATGGGAGTAATGTCTCAAACAGTCTACGCTTTGATCGTTCCCTGCAAGACCAGTAGTAGTTTCCGATGCACATCTGGAGGCATTCTGTAATGTGTGGACTATCAGAGTGTTGATGAAACCCAGAAATTGCATCGTGATTGAATACAACAGTCACCATGCGCACTTTCCTCCGTGGGAGTAATGCGTCAAACAGTTTAAGTTTTGATCGTTCCCTGGAAGACCAGTAGTAGTTTCCGATGCACATCTGGTGTCATTCTGTAATCTGTGGACTATCAGAGTGTTGATGAAACACAGAAATTGCATCAGGATTGAATACAAAAGTCACCATGCTCACTTTCCTCCTTGGGAGTAATGTCTCAAACAGTTTACGCTTTGATCTTTCCCTGGAAGACCAGTAGCAGTTTCCGATGCCCATCTGGGGGCATTCTGTAATGTGTGGACAATCAGAGTGTTGATAAAACACAGATATTGCATTGGGATTGAATACAACAGACACCATGCGCACATTCTTCCATGGGAGTAATGTCCCAAAGAGTCAACGTTTTGATCGTTCCCTGCAAGACCAGTAGCAGTTTCCGATGAACATCTGGAGGCATTCTGTAATCTGTAGACCTTTAAAGTGTTGATGAAACACGGAAATTTCCTCGGGATTGAATAGAACAGTCACCATGAGCACTTTCCTCCATGGGATAAATTTCTCAAACAGTTTACGCATTTGATCGTTCCCTGGAAGACCAGTAGTTAGTTTCAGATGCACATCTCGGGGCATTCTGTAATGTGTGGACTATCAGAGTGTTGATGAACACAGAAATTGCATCGGGATTGAATACAACATACACCATGCGCACTTTCCTCCATGGGAGTAATGTCTTAAACAGTCTACGCTTTGATCGTTCCCTGCAAGAACAGTAGTAGTTTCCGAAGCACAACTGGAGGCATTCTGTAATCTGTGGACCTTCAAAGAGTTGATGGAACACAGAAATTGCCTTTGGATTGAATACAACAGTCACCATGCGCATTTTCCTCCATGGGATTAATGTCTCAAACAGTCTACGGTTTGATCGTTTCCTGGAAGGCCAGTAGAAGTTTCCGATGCACATCTGGAGGCATTCTCTAATCTTTGGACCTTCAAAGTGTTGATGAAACACAGAAATTGCATCGGGATTCAATACAACAGTCACCATGCGTACTTTCCTAAATGGGAGTATTGTCTTAAACAGTCTACGGTTTGATCGTTCCCTGGAAGACCAGTAGTTGTTTCCGATGCACATCTGGGGGCATTCTGTAATCTGTGGACTATCAGAGTGTTGATGAAACACAGAAATTGCATCGGGATTGAATACAACAGTCACCATGCGCACTCTCCTCCATGGGAGTAATGTCTCAAACAGTCTACGCTTTGATCGTTCCCTGCAAGACCAGTAGTAGTTTCCGATGCACATCTGGAGGCATTCTGTAATGTGTGGACTATCAGAGTGTTGATGAAACACAGAAATTGCTTCGGGACTGAATACAACAGTCACCATGCGCACTTTCCTCCATGGGAGTAATGTCTCAAACAGTTTACGCTTTGATCGTTCCCTGCAAGACCCGTAGTAGTTTCCGATGCACATCTGGAGGCATTCTGTAATCTGTAGACCTTCAAAGTGTTGATGAAACACAGAAATTGCCTCGGGATTCAATACAACAGTCATCATGCGCATTTTCTTCCATGGCAGTAATGTCTCAAACAGTCTACGCTTTAATCGTTCCCTGGAAGACCAGTAGTAGTTTCCGATGCACATCTCGGGGTACTCTGTAATGTGTGGACTATCAGAGTGTTGATGAAACACAGAAATTGCATCGGGATTGAATACAACATACACCATGCGCAATTTCCTCCATGGGAGTAATGTCTTAAACAGTCTACGTTTTCATCGTTCACTGCAAGAACAGTAGTAGTTTCCGATGCACAACTGGAGGCATTCTGTAATCTGTGGACCTTCAAAGAGTTGATGGAACACAGAAATTGCCTCGGGATTGAATACAACAGTCACCATGCGCATTTTCCTCCATGGGATTAATGTCTCAAACAGTCTACGGTTTGATCGTTTCCTGGAAGACCAGTAGTAGTTTCCGAGGCACATCTGGAGGCATTCTGTAATCTTTGGACCTTCAAAGTGTTGATGAAACACAGAAATTGCATCGGGATTCAATACAACAGTCACCATGCGTACTTTCCTAAATGGGAGTATTGTCTTAAACAGTCTACGGTTTGATCGTTCAGTGGAAGACCAGTAGTTGTTTCCGATGCACATCTGGAGGCATTCTGTAATCTGTGGACTATCAGAGTGTTGATGAAACACAGAAATTGCATCGGGTTGAATACAACAGTCACCATTAGCACTTTCCTCCATGGGAGTTATGTCTCAAACAGTTTACGCTTTGATCGTTCCCTGGAAGACCAGTAGTAGTTTCCGATGCTCATCTGGGGGCATTCTGTAATGTGTGGACTATCAGAGTGTTAAAGAAACACAGAAATTGCATCGGGATTGAATACAACAGACACCATGCGCACTTTTCTCCATGGGAGTAATGTCTAAAACAGTCTACGCTTTGATCGTTCCCTGCAAGACCAGCAGCAGTTTCCGATGCACTTCTGGAGGCATTCTGCAATCTGTGGACCTTCAATGTGTTGATGAAACACAGAAATTGCATCGGGATTGATTAGAACAGTCACCATGCGCACTTTCCTCCATGGGATAAATTTCTCAAAAAGTTTACGCATTTGATCGTTCCCTGGAAGACCAGTAGTTAGTTTCAGATGCACATCTCGGGGCATTCTGTAATGTGTGGACTATCAGAGTGTTTATGAAACACAGAAATTGCTTCGGGATTGAATACAACAGTCACCATGCGCACTTTTCTCCATGGGAGTAATGTCACAAACAGCCTACGCTTTGATCGTTCCCTGGAAGACCAGTAGTAGTTTCCGATGCACATCTGTGGGCATTCTGTAATATGTGGACTATCAGAGTTATTATGAAACACAGAAATTGCTTCGGGATTGAATACAACAGTCACCATGCGTACTTTCCTCCATCGGAGTAATGCCTCAAACAGTCTACGCTTTGATCGTTCCCTGCAAGACCAGTAGTAGTTTCCGACGCACATCTGGAGGCACTCTGTAATCTGTGGACCTTCAAAGTGTTGATGAAACACAGAAATTGCATCGGGATTGAATACAACAGTCACCATGCGCACTTTTCTCCATGGGAGTAATGTCACAAACAGTCTACGCTTTGATCGTTCCCTGGAAGACCAGTAGTAGTTTCCGATGCACATCTGGAGGCATTCTGTAATCTTTGGACCTTCCAAGTGTTGATGAAACACAGAAATTGCATCGGGATTCAATAGAACAGTCACCATGCGCACATTCCTCCATGGGAGTAATGTCTCAAACAGTCTACGGTTTGATCGTTCCCTGGAAGACCAGTAGTAGTTTCCGATGCACATCTGGAGGCATTCTGTAATGTGTGGACTATCAGAATGTTGATGAAACACAGAAATTGCATCGGGACTGAATACAACAGTCACCATGCGCACTTTCCTGAATGGGAGTAATGCCACAAACTGTCTACGCTTTGATCATTTCCTGGAAGGCCAGTAGTAGTTTCCCATGCACATCTGGATTCATTCTGTAATCTGTGGATCTTCAAAGTGTTGATGAAACACAGAAATTGCATCAGGATTGAATACAACAGTCACCATGCGCACTTTCCTCCATGGGAGTAAAGTCTCAAACAGTTTACGCTTTGATCGTTCCCTGCAAGACCAGTAGTAGTTTCCGATGCACATCTGGAGACATTCTGTAACCATTGGACCTTCAAAGGGTTGATGAAACACAGAAATTGCATCGGGATTCAATACAACAGTCACCATGCGCACATTCCTCCATGGGAGTAATGTCTTTAACAGTCTACGCTGTGATCGTTCGCTGGAAGACCAGTAGTAGTTTCCGATGCACGTCTGGAGGCATTCTGTAATGTGTGGACTGTCAGAGTGTTGATGAAACCCAGAAATTGCATCGGGATTGAATTCAACAGTCACCTTGCACACTTTCCTCCGTGGGAGTAATGCGTCAAATAGTTTAAATTTTGATCGTTCCCTGGAAGACCAGTAGTAGTTTCCGATGCACATCTGTAGGCATTCTGTATTCTGTGGACTATCAGAGTGTTGATGAAACACACAAATTCCATCGGGATTGTATACAACAGTCACCATGCGCACTTTCCTCCATGGGAGTAATGTATCAAACAGTTTACGCTTTGATCGTTCCCTGGAAGACCAGTAGTAGTATCCGATGCACATCTGGGGGCATTCTGTAATGTGTGGACTATCAGAGTGTTGATGAAACACACAAATTCCATCGCGATTGACTACAACAGTCACCATGCGCACTCTCCTCCATGGGAGTAATGTCTCAAACAGTCAACACTTTGATCGTTCCCTGGAAGACAAGTATTAGTTTCTGATGCACATCTGGTGTCATTCTGTAATCTGTAAACTATCAGTGTGTTGCTGAAACACAGAAATTGCATCGGGATTGAATACAACAATCACCATGCGCACTTTCCTCCATGGGAGTAATGTCTCAAACAGTCTGCGCTTTGATCGTTTGCTGGAAGACCTTTAGTACTTTCCGATGCACATCTGGAGGCATTCTGTAATATGTGGACAATCAGAGTGTTGATGAAACACAGAAATTGCATCAGGATTGATTACAACAGTCACCATGCGCACTTTCCTCCATTTAGTAATGTCTCAAACAGTTTACGCTTTGATCGTTCCCTTGAAGACCAGTAGTAGTTTCCGATGCTCATCCGGGGGCATTCTGTAATGTGTGGACTATCAGAGTGTTGATGAAACACACAAATTGCATCGGGATTGAATACAACAGTCACCATGCGCACTTTATTAAATGGGAGTAATGTCTCAAACAGTCAACATTTTAATCGTTCCCTGGAAGACAAGTATTAGTTTCTGATGAACATCTGGTGTCATTCTGTAATCTGTAAACTATCAGTGTGTTGATGAAACACAGAAATTGCATCGGGATTGAATACAACAATCACCATGCGCACTTTCCTCCTTGGGAGTAATGTCTCAAACAGTCTACGCTTTGATCGTTTGCTGGAAGACCTTTAGTAGTTTCCGATCTACATCTGGAGGCATTTTGTAATATGTGGACTATCAGAGTGTTGATGAAACACAGAAATTGCATCGGGATTGAATACAACAGTCACGATGTGCACTTTCCTCCATGGGAGTAATGTATCAAACAGTCTACGCATTGTTCGTTCCCTGCAAGACAAGTAGTAGTTTCCGATGCACATGTGGAGAAATTCTGTAATCTGTGGACCTTCAAAGTGTTGATGATACACAGAAATTGCCTCGGGATTGAATACAACAGTCATCATGCGCATTTTCCTCCATGGGAGTAATGTCTCAAACAGTCTACGCTTTGATCGTTCCCTGGAACACCAGTAGTAGTTTCCGATGCACATCTGGGGCATTCCGTAATGTGTGGACTATCGGAGTGTTGATGAAACACAGAAATTGCATTGGGATTGAATACAACAGACACCATGCGCAGTTTCCTCCATGGGAGTAATGTCTCAAAAAGTCTACGCTTTGATCGTTCCCTCCAAGACCAGTAGTAGTTTCCGATGCACATCTGGAAGCATTCTGTAATGTGTGGACTATCAGAGTGTTGATGAAACACAGAATTTGCATCGGGATTGAATACAACAGTCACCATGCGCACTTTCCTCCATGGGATTAATGTCTCAAACAGTCTACGGCTTGATCTTTTCCTGGAAGACCAGTAGTACTTTCCGATGCACATCTGGAGGCATTCTGTAATCTTTGGACCTTCAAAGTGTTGATGAAACACAGAAATTGCATCGGAATTCAATACAACAGTCACCATGCGCACTTTCCTCCATGGGAGTAATGTCTTTAACAGTCTACGCATTGATCGTTCCCTGCAAGACCAGTTGTAGTTTCCGATGCACATCTGGAAGCATTCTGTAATGTGTGGACTATCAGAGTGTTGATGAAACACAGGATTTGCATCGGGATTGAATACAACAGTCACCATGCGCACTTTCCTCCATGGGATTAATGTCTCAAACACTTTACGCTTTTGATCGTTCCCAGTAAGACCAGTAGTAGTTTCCGATGCACATCTCGGGGCATTCTGTAATGTGTGGACTATCAGAGTGTTGATGAAACACAGAAATTGCATCGGGATTGAACACAACATACACCATGCACACTTTCCTCCATGGGGGTAATGTCTTAAACAGTCTACGCTTTGATCGTTCCCTGCAAGACCAGTAGTAGTTTCCGATGCACATCTGGAGGCATTCTGTAATCTGTGGACCTTCAAAGAGTTGATGAAGCACAGAAATTGCCTCGGGATTGAATATAACAGTCACCATGCGCACTTTCCTCAATGGGAGTAATGTCTCAAACAGTCTACGGTTTGATCGTTTCCTGGAAGACCAGTAGTAGTTTCCGTGCACATCTGGAGACATTCTGTAATCTTTGGACCTTCAAAGTGTTGATGAAACACAGAAATTGCATCGGGATTCAATACAACAGTCACCATGCGCACTTTCCTCCATGGGAGTAATGTCTCAAACAGTCTACGGTTTGATCGTTCCCTGGAAGACCAGTAGTAGTTTCCGATGCTCATCCGGGGGCATTCTGTAATCTGTGGACTATCAGAGTGTTGATGAAACACAGAAATTGCATTAGGATTGAATACAACAGTCACCATGCGCACTTTCCCCCATGGGAGTAATGTCTCAAACAGTCTACGCTTTGATCGTTCCCTGGAAGACCATTAGTAGTTTCCGATGCACATCTGGAGGCATTCTGTAATCTGTGGACTATCAGAGTGTTGATGAAACACAGAAATTGCATTAGGTTTGAATACAACAGTCACCATGCGCACTTTCCTCCATGGGAGTAATTTCTCAAACAGTTTACGCTTTGATCGTTCCCTCGAAGACCAGTAGTAGTTTCCGATGCACATCTGGGGGCATTCTGTAATGTGTGGACTATCAGAGTGTTGATGAAACACAGAAATTGCATTAGGATTGAATACAACGGTCACCTCGCGCACTTTCTTCCATGGGAGTAATGTCTCAAACAGTCTACGCTTTGATCGTTCCCTGGAAGACCATTAGTAGTCTCCGATGCACATCTGGAGGCATTCTGTAATCTGTGGACTATCAGAATGTTGATGAAACACAGAAATTGCATTAGGATTGAATACAACAGTCACCATGCGCACTTTCCTCCATGGAAGTAATTTCTCAAACAGTTTACGCTTTGATCGTTCCCTCGAAGACCAGTAGTAGTTTCCGATGCACATCTGGGGGCATTCTGTAATGTGTGGACTATCAGAGTGTTGATGAAACACAGAAATTGCACCGGGATTGAATACAACAGTCACCATGTGCACTTTACGCCATGGGAGTAATGTCTCAAACAGTCTACGGTTTGATCGTTCCCTTCAAGACCAGTAGTACTTTCCGATGCACATCTGGAGGTATTCTGTAATCTTTGGACATTCAAAGTGTTGATGAAACACAGAAATTGCATCTGGATTCAATACAACAGTCACCATGCGCACTTTCCTCCATGAGAGTAACGTCTCAAACAGTCTACGCTTTGATCGTTCAATGCAAGACCAGTAGTAGTTTGCGATGCACATCTGGAGGCATTCTGTAATCTGTGGACCTTCAAAGTGTTGATGAAACACAGAAATTGCATCGGGATTAAATACAACAGTCACCATGGGAACTTTCCTCCTTGGGAGTAATGTCTCAAACAGTCTATGCTTTGATCGGTCCCTGGAAGACCAGTAGCACTTTCCGATGCACGTCTGGGCACAATCTGTAATGTGTGGACTATCAGAGTGTTGATGAAACACAGAAATTGCATCAGGATAGAATACAACAGTCACCCTGCGCACGTTCCTCCATGGGAGTAATGTCTCAAACAGTCTACGCTTTGATCGTTCAATGCAAGACCAGCAGTAGTTTCCGATGCACATCTGGAGGCATTCTGTAATCTGTGGACCTTCAAAGTGTTGATGACACACAGAAATTGCATCGGGATTAAATGCAACAGTCACCATGCGCACTTTCCTCCATGGGAGTAATGTCTTTACAGTCTACCCTTTGATCGTTCCCTGCAAGACCAGTGGCAGTTTCCGATGCACATCTGGAGGCATTCTGTAATCTGTGGACCTTCAAAGAGTTGATGAAACACAGAAATTGCCTCGGGATTGAATACAACAGACGCCATGCCCACTTTCCTCTATGGGAGTAATGTCTCAAACAGTCTACGGTTTGATCGTTTCCTGGAAGACCAGTAGTAGTTTCCGATGCACATCTGGAGGCATTCTGTAATCTTTGGACCTTTAAAGTGTTGATGAAACACAGAAATTGCATCTGGATTTATTACAACAGTCACCATGCGCACTTTCCTCCATGGGAGTAATGCCTCTAACAGTTTACGCTTTGATCGTTCTCTGCAAGACCAGTAGTAGTATCCGATGCACATCTGGAGGCATTCTGTAATCTGTGGAATATCAGAGTGTTGATGAAACACAGAAATTGCATCGGGATTGAATACAACAGTCACCATGCGCCCCTTCCTCCATGGTAGTAATGTCACAAACAGTCTACGCTTTGATCGTTCACTGGAAGACCAATAGTAGTTTCCGATGCACATCTGGCGGTATTCTGTAATCTGTGGACTATCAGAGTGTTGATGTAACACAGAAATTGAATCGGGATTGAATACAACAGTCACCATGCGCACTTTCCTCCATTTGCGTAATGTCTCAAACAGTTTACGGTTTGATCGTTCCCTGGAAGACCAGTAGTAATCTCCGATGCACATCTGTGGGCATTCTGTAATGTGTGGACTATCAGAGTGTTGATGAAACACAGAAATTGCATCGGGATTGAATACAACAGTCACCATGCGCACTTTCCTCCATGGGAGTAATGTCTCAAACAGTCTACGCTTTGATCGTTCAATGGAAGACCAGTAGTAGTTTCCGATGCACATCTGTAGGCATTCTGTAATCTGTGGACCTTAAAAGTGATGATGAAACACAGGAATTGCAGCGGGATTGAATACAACAGTCACCATGCGCACTTTCCTCCATGGGAGTAATGTCTCAAACAGTCTACGCTTTCATCGTTCTCTGCAAGACCAGTAGTAGTTTCCGATGCACATCTGGAGGCATTCTGTAATCTGTGGACTATCAGAGTGTTGATGTAACACAGAAATTGCCTCGGGATTGAATACAACAGTCACCATGCGCACTTTCCTCCATGGGAGTAATGTCTCAAACAGTTTACGCTTTGATCGTTCCCTGGAGGACCAGTAATAGTTTCCGATGAACATCTGGGGACATTCTGTAATGTGTGGACTAACAGAGTGTTGATGAAACACAGAAATTGCATTAGGATTGAATACAACAGTCACCATGCGCACTTTCCTCCATGGGAGTAATGTCTCTAACAGTTTATGGTTTGAGCGGTCCCTGGAAGACCAGTAGCAGTTTCCGATGCACATCTGGAGGCATTCTGTAATCTGTGGACTTTCAAAGTGATGATGAAACACAGAAATTGCCTCGCGATTTAATACATCAGTCACCATGCACACTTTCATTCATTTGAGTAATGTCTCAAACAGTCTACGGTTTGATCTTTTCCTGGAAGACCAGTAGTAGTTTCCGATGCACATCTGGAGGCATTGTGTAATCTTTGGACCTTCAAAGTGTTGATGAAACACAGAAATTGCATCGGGATTCAATACAACAGTCACCATGCGCACTTTCCTCCATGGGAGTAATGTCTTTAACAGTCTACGCTTTGATCGTTCCCTGCAAGACCAGTAGTAGTTTCCGATGCACATCTGGAGGCATTCTGCAATCTGTGGACCTTCAAAGTGTTGATGAAACACAGAAATCGCATCGGGATTGAATACAACAGGCACCATGTGCACTTTCCTACATGGGAGTAATGTCTCAAACAGTCTACGCTTTGATCGTTCCCTCGAAGACAGGTAGTAGTTTCCGATGCACATCTTATGTCATTCTGTAATCTGTGAACTATCAGACTGTTGATGAAACACAGAAATTGCATCAGGATTGAATGCAACAGTCACCATGCGCACTTTCCTAAATGAGAGTAATGTCTCAAACAGTCTACGTTTTGATCGTTTCAGGGAAGACCAGTAGTAGTTTCCGGTGCACATCTGGAGGCATTTTGTAATCTGTGGCGCTTCAAAGTGTTGATGAAACACAGAAATTGCATCGGGAGTGAATACAACAGCAACCATGCGCACTTTCCCCCATGGGAGTAATGTCTCAAACAGTCTATGCTTTGATCGTTCCCCAGAAGACCAGTAGTAGTTTCCGATGCACATCTGGAGGCATTCTGTAATCTGTGGACCTTCAAAGTGTTGATGAAACACAGAAATTGCATCAGGATTGAATACAACAGTCACCATGCGCACTTACCTCCATGGGAGTAATGTCACAAACAGTCTACGCTTTGATCGTTCATGGACGACCAGTAGTAGTTTCCGATGCACATCTGGAGGCATTCTGTAATCTGTGGACCTTAAAAGTTTTGATGAGACACAGGAATTGCAGTGGGATTGAATACAACAGTCACCATGCGCACATTCCTCCATGGGAGTAATGTCACAAACAGTCTACGCTTTGATCGTTCATGGAAGACCAGTAGTAGTTTCTGATGCACATCTGGAGGCATTCTGTAATCTGGGGACTATCAGAGTGTTGATGTAACACAGAAATTGCCTCGGGATTGAATACAACAGTCACCATGCGGACTTTCCTCCATGGGAGTAATGTCTCAAACAGTTTACGCATTGACCGTTCCCTGGAAGACCTGTAGTAGTTTCCGATGCACATCTGGGGACATTCTGAAATGTGTGGAGTAACAGAGTGTTGATGAAACACAGAAATTGCATCAGGACTGAATACAACAGTGACCATGCGCACTTTCCTCCATGGAAGTAATGTCTCAAACAGTCTACGCTTTGATCGTTCCCTGGAAGACCAGTAGTAGATTCCGATGCACATCTGGAGGCATTCTGTAATCTGTGGACCTTCAAAGAGTTGATGAAACACAGAAATTGCCTCGGGATTGAATACAACAGACGCCATGCCCACTTTCCTCCATGGGAGTAATGTCTCAAACAGTCTACGGTTTGATCGTTCCCTGGAAGACCAGTAGTAGTTTCCGATGCACATTTGTAGGCATTCTGTAATCTGTGGACCTTCAAAGTGTTGATGAAACACAGAAATTGCATCGGGTTTAAATACAACTGTCACCATGGGCACTTTCCTCCTTGGGGGTAATGTCTCAAACAGTCTACGCTTTGATCGTTCCCTGGAAGACCAGTAGTAGTTTCCGATGCACATCTGGAGGCATTCTGTAATCTGTGGAATATCAGAGTGTTGATGAAACACAGAAATTGCATCGGGATTGAATACAACAGTCACCATGCGCACTTTCCTCCATGGGAGTACTGTCACAAACAGTCTACGCATTGATCGTTCCCTGGAAGACCGGTAGTAGTTTCCGATGCACATCTGGAGGCATTCTGTAATCTGTGGACTATCAGAGTGTTGATGTAACACAGAAATTGCCTCGGGATTGAATACAACAGTCGCCATGCGCACTTTCCTCCATCGGAGTAATGTCTCTAACAGTTTACGCTTTGATCGGTCCCTGGAAGACCAGTAGTACGTTCCGATGCACGTCTGGGCACATTCTGTAATGTGTGGACTTTCAAAGTGTTGATGAATCACAGAAATTGCATCAGGATTGAATACAACAGTCACCATGCGCACTTTCCTCCATGGGAGTAATGTCACAAACAGTCTACGCTATGATTGTTCATGGAAGACCAGTAGTAGTTTCCGATGCACATCTGGAGGCATTCTGTAATCTGTGGACTATCAGAGTGTTGATGAAATACAGAAATTGAATCGGGATTGAATACAACAGTCACCATGCGCACTTTCCTCAATGGGATTAATGTCTCAAACAGTTTACGCTTTGATCGTTCCCTGGAAGACCAGTAGTAGTTTCCGATGCTCATCCGGGGGCATTCTGTAATGTGTGGACTATCAGAGTGTTGATGAAACACAGAAATGGCATCGGGATTGAATACAACATACACCATGCGCACTTTCCTCCATGAGAGTAATGTCTTAAACAGTATACGATTTCATCGTTCCCTGCAAGACCAGTAGTAGTTTCCGATGCACATCTGGAGGCATTCTGTAATCTTTGGACCTTCAAAGTGTTGATGAAACACAGAAATTGCTTCGGGATTAAATACAACAGTCACCATGGGCACTTTCCTCCTTGGGAGTAATGTCTCAAACGGTCTACGCTTTGATCGTTCAATGGAAGACCAGTAGTAGTTTCCGATGCACATCTGTAGGCATTCTGTAATGTGTGGACCTTAAAAGTGATGATGAAACACAGGAATTGCAGCGGGATTGAATACAACAGTCACCATGCGCACTTTCCTCCATGGGAATAATGTTTCAAACAGTCTACGCTTTGATCGTTCTCTGCAAGACCAGTAGTAGTTTCCGATGCACATCTGGAGGCATTCTGTAATCTGTGGACTATCAGAGTGTTGATGTAACACAGAAATTGCCTCGGGATTGAATACAACAGTCACCATGCGCACTTTTCTCCATTGGAGTAATGTCTCAAACAGTTTACGCTTTGATCGTTCCCTGGAGGACCAGTAATAGTTTCCGATGAACATGTGGGGACATTCTGTAATGTGTGGACTAACAGAGTGTTGATGAAACACAGATATTGCTTCAGGATTGAATACAACAGTCACCATGAGAACTTTCCTCCATTTGGGTATTGTCTCACACAGTTTACGCTTTGATTGTTCCCTGGAAGACCAGTAGTAATTTCCGATGCACATCTGTGGGCATTCTGTAATGTGTGGACTATCAGAGTGTTGATGAAACACAGAAATTGCATTAGGATTGAATACAACAGGCACCATGCGCACTTTCCTCCATGGGAGTAATGTCTCTAACAGTTTACGTTTTGAGCGGTCCCTGGAAGACCAGTAGCAGTTTCCGATGCATATCTGGAGGCATTCTGTAATCTGTGGACTTTCAAAGTGATGATGAAACACAGAAATTGCCTCGCGATTTAATACATCAGACACCATGCACACTTTCAATCATTTGAGTAATGTCTCAAACAGTCTACGGTTTGATCTTTTCCTGGAAGACCAGTAGTAGTTTCCGATGCACATCTGGAGGCATTCTGTAATCTTTGGACCTTCAAAGTGTTGATGAAACACAGATATTGCATCGGGATTCAAAACAACAGTCGCCATGCGCACTTTTCTCCATGGGAGTAATGTCTTTAACAGTCTACGCTTTGATCGTTCCCTGCAAGACCAGTAGTAGTTTCCGATGCACATCTGGAGGCATTCTGCAATCTGTGGACCTTCAAAGTGTTGATGAAACACAGAAATTGCATCGGGATTGAATACAACAGTCACCATGGGCACTTTCCTACATGTCACAAACAGTCTACGCTTTGATCGTTCCCTCGAAGACAGGTAGTAGTTTCCGATGCACATCTTATGTCATTCTGTAATCTGTGGACTATCAGACTGTTGATGAAACACAGAAATTGCATCAGGATTGAATGCAACAGTCACCATGCGCACTTTCCTCCATGAGAGTAATGTCTCAAACAGTCTACGTTTTGATCGTTTCAGGGAAGACCAGTAGTAGTTTCCAGTGCACATCTGGAGGCATTCTGTAATCTGTGGCGCTTCAAAGTGTTGATGAAACACAGAAATTGCATCGGGAGTGAATACAACAGTAACCATGCGCACTTTCCTCCATGGGAGTAATGTCTCAAACAGTCTACGCTTTGATCGTTCCCCAGAAGACCAGTAGTAGTTTCCGATGCACATCTGGAGGCATTCTGTAATCTGTGGACCTTCAAAGTGTTGATGAAACACAGAAATTGCATCAGGATTGAATACAACAGTCACCATGCGCACTTACCTCCATGGGAGTAATGTCACAAACAGTCTACGCTTTGATCGTTCATGGAAGACCAGTAGTAGTTTCCGATGCACATCTGGAGGCATTCTGTAATATGTGGACCTTAAAAGTTTTGATGAGACACAGGAATTGCAGCGGGATTGAAAACAACAGTCACCATGCGCACTTTCCTCCATGGGAGTAATGTCACAAACAGTCTACGCTTTGATCGTTCATGGAAGACCAGTAGTAGTTTCTGATGCACATCTGGAGGCATTCTGTAATCTGGGGACTATCAGAGTGTTGATGTAACACAGAAATTGAATCGTGATTGAATACAACAGTCACCATGCGGACTTTCCTCCATGGGAGTAATGTCTCAAACAGTTTACGCATTGATCGTTCCCTGGAAGACCTGTAGTAGTTTCCGATGCACATCTGGGGACATTCTGTAATGTGTGGACTAACAGAGTGTTGATGAAATACAGAAATTGCATCAGGACTGAATACAACAGTCACCATGCGCACTTTCCCCCATGGGAGTAATGTCTCAAACAGTCTACGCTTTGATCGTTCAATGCAAGACCAGTAGAAGTTTCCGATGCACATCTGGAGGGATTCTGTAATCTGTGGACCTTCAAAGTGTTGATGAAACACAGAAATTGCATCGGGTTTAAATACAACTGTCACCATGAGCACTTTCCTCCTTGGGGGTAATGTCTCAAACAGTCTACGATTTGATCGTTCCGTGGAAGACCAGTAGTAGTTTCCGATGCACATCTGGAGGCATTCTGTAATCTGTGGAATATCAGAGTGTTGATGAAACACAGAAATTGCATCGGGATTGAATCCAACACTCACCATGCGCACTTTCCTCCATGGGAGTACTGTCACAAACAGTCTACGCATTGATCGTTCCCTGGAAGACCGGTAGTAGTTTCCGATGCACATCTGGAGGCATTCTGTAATCTGTGGACTATCAGAGTGTTGATGTAACACAGAAATTGCCTCGGGATTGAATACAACAGTCGCCATGCGCACTTTCCTCCATGGGAGTAATGTCTTAAACGGTCTACGCTTTGATCGTTTCCTGGAAGACCAGTAGTACTTTCCGATGCACATCTGGAGGCATTCTGTAATCTTTGGACATTCAAAGTGTTGATGAAACACAGAAATTGCATCTGGATTCAATACAACAGTCACCATGCGCACTTTCCTCCATGGGAGTAATGCCTCTAACAGTTTCCGCTTTTGGTCATTCCCTGGAAGACCAGTAGTAGTTTCCGATGCACATCTGTAGGCATTCTGTAATCTGTGGACCTTAAAAGTGTTAATGAAACACAGAAATTGCATCGGGATTGAATACAACAGTCACCATGCGCACTTTCCTCCATGGGAGTAATGTCTCAAACAGTCTACGCTTAAGATCGTTCAATGCAAGACCAGTAGTAGTTTCCGATGCACATCTGGAGGCATTCTGTAATCTGTGGACCTTCAAAGTGTTGATGAAACACAGAAATTGCATCGGGATTAAATACAACAGTCACCATGGGAACTTTTCTCCTTGGGAGTAATCTCTCAAACAGTCTATGCTTTGATCGGTCCCTGGAAGACCAGTAGTACTTTCCGATGCACGTCTGGGCACATTCTGTAATGTGTGGACTATCAGAGTGTTGATGAATCACAGTAATTGCATTAGGATAGAATACAACAGTCACCCTGCGCACTTTCCTCCATGGGAGTAATGTCTCAAACAGTCTACGCTTTGATCGTTCAATGCAAGACCAGTAGTAGTTTCCGATGCACATCTGGAGGCATTCTGTAATCTGTGGACCTTCAAAGTGTTGATGAAACACAGAAATTGCATCGGGATAAAATACAACAGTCACCATGCGCACTTTCCTCCATGGGAGTAATGTCTTAAACAGTCTACGCTTTGATCGTTCCCTGCAAGACCAGTAGCAGTTTCCGATGCACATCTGGAGGCATTCTGTAATCTGTGGACCTTCAAAGAGTTGATGAAACACAGAAATTGCCTCGGGATTGAATACAACAGACACCATGCCCACTTTCCTCCATGGGCGTAATGTCTCAAACAGTCTACGGTTTGATCGTTTCCTGGAAGACCAGTAGTAGTTTCCGATGCACATCTGGAGGCATTCTGTAATCTTTGGACCTTCAAAGTGTTGATGAAACACAGAAATTGCATCTGGATTTATTACAACAGTCACCATGCGCACTTTGCTCCATGGGAGTAATGCCTCTAACAGTTTACGCTTTGATCGTTCTCTGCAAGACCAGTAGTAGTATCCGATGCACATCTGGAGGCATTCTGTAATCTGTGGAATATCAGAGTGTTGATGAAACACAGAAATTGCATCGGGATTGAATACAACAGTCACCATGCGCCCCTTCCTCCATGGGAGTAATGTCACAAACAGTCTACGCTTTGATCGTTCACTGGAAGACGAATAGTAGTTTCCGATGCACATCTGGAGGCATTCTGTAATCTGTGGACTATCAGAGTGTTGATGTAACACAGAAATTGAATCGGGATTGAATACAACAGTCACCATGCGCACTTTCCTCCATTTGGGTAATGTCTCAAACAGTTTACGCTTTGATCGTTCCCTGGAAGACCAGTAGTAATCTCCGATGCACATCTGTGGGCATTCTGTAATGTGTGGACTATCAGAGTGTTGATGAAACACAGAAATTGCATCGGGATTGAATACAACAGTCACCATGCGCACTTTCCCCCATGGGAGTAATGTCTCAAACAGTCTACGCTTTGATAGTTCAATGCAAGACCAGTAGAAGTTTCCGATGCACATCTGGAGGGATTCTGTAATCTGTGGACTATCAGAGTGTTGTTGAAACATAGAAATTGCACTTTCCCCCATGGGAGTAATGTCTCTAACAGTTTACGCTTTGATCGGTCCCTGGAAGACCAGTATTACTTTCCGATGCACGTCTGGGCACATTCTGTAATGTGTGGACTATCAGAGTGTAGATGAAACACAGAAATTGCATCGGGATTGAATACAACAGTCACCATGCGCACTTTCCTCAATGGGATTAATGTCTCAAACAGTTTACGCTTTGATCGTTCCCTGGAAGACCAGTAGTAGTTTCCGATGCACATCCGGGGGCATTCTGTAATGTGTGGACTATCAGAGTGTTGATGAAACACAGAAGTTGCATCGGGATTGAATACAACATACACCATGCGCACTTTCCTCCATGGGAGTAATGTCTTAAACGGTCTACGCTTTGATCGTTTCCTGGAAGACCAGTAGTACTTTCCGATGCACATCTGGAGGCATTCTGTAATCTTTGGACATTCAAAGTGTTGATGAAACACAGAAATTGCATCTGGATTGAATACAACAGTCACCATGCGCACTTTCCTCCATGGGAGTAATGCCTCTAACAGTTTCCGCTTTTGGTCATTCCCTGGAAGACCAGTAGTAGTTTCCGATGCACATCTGTAGGCATTCTGTAATCTGTGGACCTTAAAAGTGTTAATGAAACACAGAAATTGCATCGGGATTGAATACAACAGTCACCATGCGCACTTTCCTCCATGGGAGTAATGTCTCAAACAGTCTACGCTTAAGATCGTTCAATGCAAGACCAGTAGTAGTTTCCGATGCACATCTGGAGGCATTCTGTAATCTGTGGACCTTCAAAGTGTTGATGAAACACAGAAATTGCATCGGGATTAAATACAACAGTCACCATGGGAACTTTTCTCCTTGGGAGTAATCTCTCAAACAGTCTATGCTTTGATCGGTCCCTGGAAGACCAGTAGTACTTTCCGATGCACGTCTGGGCACATTCTGTAATGTGTGGACTATCAGAGTGTTGATGAATCACAGAAATTGCATTAGGATAGAATACAACAGTCACCCTGCGCACTTTCCTCCATGGGAGTAATGTCTCAAACAGTCTACGCTTTGATCGTTCAATGCAAGACCAGTAGTAGTTTCCGATGCACATCTGGAGGCATTCTGTAATCTGTGGACCTTCAAAGTGTTGATGAAACACAGAAATTGCTTCGGGATAAAATACAACAGTCACCATGCGCACTTTCCTCCATGGGAGTAATGTCTTAAACAGTCTACGCTTTGATCGTTCCCTTCAAGACCAGTAGCAGTTTCCGATGCACATCTGGAGGCATTCTGTAATCTGTGGACCTTCAAAGAGTTGATGAAACACAGAAATTGCCTCGGGATTGAATACAACAGACACCATGCCCACTTTCCTCCATGGGCGTAATGTCTCAAACAGTCTACGGTTTGATCGTTTCCTGGAAGACCAGTAGTAGTTTCCGATGCACATCTGGAGGCATTCTGTAATCTTTGGACCTTCAAAGTGTTGATGAAACACAGAAATTGCATCTGGATTTATTACAACAGTCACCATGCGCACTTTGCTCCATGGGAGTAATGCCTCTAACAGTTTACGCTTTGATCGTTCTCTGCAAGACCAGTAGTAGTATCCGATGCACATCTGGAGGCATTCTGTAATCTGTGGAATATCAGAGTGTTGATGAAACACAGAAATTGCATCGGGATTGAATACAACAGTCACCATGCGCCCCTTCCTCCACGGGAGTAATGTCACAAACAGTCTACGCTTTGATCGTTCACTGGAAGACCAATAGTAGTTTCCGATGCACATCTGGAGGCATTCTGTAATCTGTGGACTATCAGAGTGTTGATGTAACACAGAAATTGAATCGGGATTGAATACAACAGTCACCATGCGCACTTTCCTCCATTTGGGTAATGTCTCAAACAGTTTACGCTTTGATCGTTCCCTGGAAGACCAGTAGTAATCTCCGATGCACATCTGTGGGCATTCTGTAATGTGTGGACTATCAGAGTGTTGATGAAACACAGAAATTGCATCGGGATTGAATACAACAGTCACCATGCGCACTTTCCCCCATGGGAGTAATGTCTCAAACAGTCTACGCTTTGATAGTTCAATGCAAGACCAGTAGAAGTTTCCGATGCACATCTGGAGGGATTCTGTAATCTGTGGACTATCAGAGTGTTGTTGAAACATAGAAATTGCATCGGGATTGAATACAGCAGACACCATGCGCACTTTCCTCCATGGGAGTAATGTCACAAACTGTCTACGCTTTGATCGTTCCCTGGAAGACCAGTAATAGTTTCCGATGCACATCTGGAGGCATTCTGTAATCTGTGGACTTTCAAAGTGTTGATGAAACACAGAAATTGCATCAGGATTGAATACAACAGTCACCATGCGCACTTTCCTCCATGGGAGTAATGTCACAAACAGTCTACGCTATGATTGTTCATGGAAGACCAGTAGTAGTTTCCGATGCACATCTGAAGGCATTCTGTAATCTGTGGACTATCAGAGTGTTGATGAAATACAGAAATTGAATCGGGATTGAATACAACAGTCACCATGCGCACTTTCCTCAATGGGATGAATGTCTCAAACAGTTTACGCTTTGATCGTTCCCTGGAAGACCAGTAGTAGTTTCCGATGCTCATCCGGGGGCATTCTGTAATGTGTGGACTATCAGAGTGTTGATGAAACACAAAAATGGCATCGGGATTGAATACAACATACACCATGCGCACTTTCCTCCATGAGAGTAATGTCTTAAACAGTATACGCTTTGATCGTTCCCTGCAAGACCAGTAGTAGTTTCCGATGCACAACTGGAGGCATTCTGTAATCTTTGGACCTTCAAAGTGTTGATGAAACACAGAAATTGCATCGGGATTAAATACAACAGTCACCATGGGCACTTTCCTCCTTGGGAGTAATGTCTCAAACAGTCTACGCTTTGATCGTTCCCTGGAAGACCACTAGTAGTTTCCGATGCACATCTGTAGGCATTCTGTAATCTGTGGACCTTAAAAGTGATGATGAAACACAGGAATTGCAGCGGGATTGAATACAACAGTCACCATGCGCACTTTCCTCCATGGGAGTAATGTCTCAAACAGTCTACGCTTTGATCGTTCTCTGCAAGACCAGTAGTAGTTTCCGATGCACATCTGGAGGCATTCTGTAATCTGTGGACTATCAGAGTGTTGATGTAACACAGAAATTGCCTCGGGATTGAATACAACAGTCACCATGCGCACTTTCCTCCATGGGAGTAATGTCTCAAACAGTTTACGCTTTGATCGTTTCCTGGAGGACCAGTAATAGTTTCCGATGAACATCTGGGGACATTCTGTAATGTGTGGACTAACAGAGTGTTGATGAAACACAGATATTGCATCAGGATTGAATACAACAGTCACCATGCGAACTTTCCTCCATTTGGGTATTGTCTCACACAGTTTACTTTTTGATTGCTCCCTGGAAGACCAGTAGTAATTTCCGATGCACATCTGTGGGCATTCTGTAATGTGTGGACTGTCAGAGTGTTGATGAAACACAGAAATTGCATTAGGATTGAATACAACAGTCACCATGCGCACTTTCCTCCATGGGAGTAATGTCTCTAACAGTTTACGCTTTGAGCGGTCCCTGGAAGACCAGTAGCAGTTTCCGATGCACATCTGGAGGCATTCTGTAATCTGTGGACTTTCAAAGTGATGATGAAACACAGAAATTGCCTCGCGATTTCATACGTCAGTCACCATGCACACTTTCATTCATTTGAGTAATGTCTCAAACAGTCTACGGTTTGATCTTTTCCTGGAAGACCAGTAGTAGTTTCCGATGCACATCTGGAGGCATTCTGTAATCTTTGGACCTTCAAAGTGTTGTTGAAACACAGAAATTGCATCGGGATTCAATACAACAGTCACCATGCGCACTTTCCTCCATGGGAGTAATGTCTTTAACAGTCTACGCTTTGATCGTTCCCTGCAAGACCAGTAGTAGTTTCCGATGCTCATCTGGAGGCATCCTGCAATCTGTGGACCTTCAAAGTGTTGATGAAACACAGAAATTGCATCGGGATTGAATACAACAGTCACCATGGGCACTTTCCTACATGGGAGTAATGTCACAAACAGTCTACGCTTTGATCGTTCCCTCGAAGACTGGTAGTAGTTTCCGACGCACATCTTATGTCATTCTGTAATCTGTGGACTATCAGACTGTTGATGAAACACAGAAATTGCATCAGGATTGAATGCAACAGTCACCATGCGCACTTTCCTCCATGAGAGTAATGTCTCAAACAGTCTACGTTTTGATCGTTTCAGGGAAGACCAGTAGTAGTTTCCGGTGCACATCTGGAGGCATTCTGTAATCTGTGGCGCTTCAAAGTGTTGATGAAACACAGAAATTGCATCGGGAGTGAATACAACAGTAACCATGCGCACTTTCCTCCTTGGGAGTAATGTCTCAAACAGTCTACGCTTTGATCGTTCCCCAGAAGACCAGTAGTAGTTTCCGATGCACATCTGGAGGCATTCTGTTATCTGTGGACCTTCAAAGTGTTGATGAAACACAGAAATTGCATCAGGATTGAATACAACAGTCACCATGCGCACTTACCTCCATGGGAGTAATGTCACAAACAGTCTACGCTTTGATCGTTCATGGAAGACCAGTAGTAGTTTCCGATGCACATCTGGAGGCATTCTGTAATCTGTAGACCTTAAAAGTTTTGATGAGACACAGGAATTGCAGCGGGATTAAATACAACAGTCACCATGCGCACTTTCCTCCATGGGAGTAATGTCACAAACAGTCTACGCTTTGATCGTTCATGGAAGACCAGTAGTAGTTTCTGATGCACATCTGGAGGCATTCTGTAATCTGGGGACTATCAGAGTGTTGATGTAACACAGAAATTGCCTCGGGATTGAATACAACAGTCACCATGCGGACTTTCCTCCATGGGAGTAATGTCTCAAACAGTTTACCCATTGATCGTTCCCTGGAAGACCAGTAGTAGTTTCCGATGCACATCTGGTGACATTCTGTAATGTGTGGACTAACAGAGTGTTGATGAAACACAGAAATTGCATCAGGACTGAATACAACAGTCACCATGCGCACTTTCCTCCATGGAGGTAATGTCTCAAACAGTCTACGCCTTGATCGTTCCATGGAAGACCAGTAGTAGTTTCCGATGCACATCTGGAGGCATTCTGTAATCTGTGGACCTTCAAAGAGTTGATGAAACACAGAAATTGCCTCGGGATTGAATACAACAGTCACCATGCGCACTTTCCTCCATGGGAGTAATGTCTCAAACAGTCTACGGTTTCATTGTTCAATGCAACACCAGTAGTAGTTTCCGATGCACATCTGGATGAATTCTGTAATCTGTGGACCTTCAAAGTGTCGATGAAACACAGAAATTGCATCGGGATTAAATACAAGAGTCACCATCTTCACTTTCCTCCTTGGGAGTAATGTCTCAAACAGTCTACGCTTTGATCGTTCCCTGGAAGACCAGTAGTAGTTTCCGATGCACATCTGGAGGCATTCTGTAATCTGTGGACTATCAGAGTGTTAATGAAACACAGAAATTGCCTCGGGATTGAATACAACAGTCACCTTGCGAACTTTCCTTCATTGGAGTAATGTCTCAAACAGTCTACGGTTTGATCTTTTCCTGGAAGACCAGTAGTAGTTTCCGATGCACATCTGGAGTCATTCTGTAATCTTTGGACCTTCAAAGTTATGATGAAACACAGACATTGCATCGGGATTCAATACAACAGTCACCATGCGCACTTTCCTCCACGGGAGTAATGTCTCAAACAGTCAACGCTTTGATCGTTCCCTGGAAGACCAGTAGTAGTTTCATATGCACATCTGGAGGCATTCTGTAATCTGTGGAATATCAGAGTGTTGATGAAACACAAAAATTGCATCGGGATTGAATACAACAGTCACCATGCGCACTTTCCTCCATGGGAGTACTGTCACAAACAGTCTACGCTTTGATCGTTCCCTGGAGGACCAGTAGTAGTTTCCGATGCACATCTGGAGCCATTCTGTAATCTGTGGACTATCAGAGTGTTAATGTAACACAGAAATTGCCTCGGGATTGAATACAACAGTCACCTTGCGAACTTTCCTTCATTGGAGTAATGTCTCAAACAGTCTACGGTTTGATCTTTTCCTGGAAGACCAGTAGTAGTTTCCGATGCACATCTGGAGTCATTCTGTAATCTTTGGAACTTCAAAGTTATGATGAAACACAGAAATTGCATCGGGATTCAATACAACAGTCACCATGCGCACTTTCCTCCACGGGAGTAATGTCTCAAACAGTCAACGCTTTGATCGTTCCCTGGAAGACCAGTAGTACTTTCATATGCACATCTGGAGACATTCTGTAATCTGGGGACTATCAGAGTGTTGATGAAACACAGAAATTGCATCGAGATGGAATATAAAAGTCACCATGAGCACTTACCTCCATGGGAGTAATGTCTCAAACAGTTTACGCTTTGATCGTTCCAGGAAGACCAGTAGTAGTTTCCGATGCACATCTGGGGGCATTCTGTAATGTGTGGACTATCAGGGTGTTGATGAAACACAGAAATTGCATCAGGATTGAATACAACAGTCACCATGCGCACTTTCCTCCATGGGAGTAATGTCTCAAACAGTCTACGCTTTTATTCGTTTCCTGCAAGACCAGTAGTAGTTTCCGATGCACATCTGGAGGCATTCTGTAATCTGTGGACCTTCAAAGTGTTGATGAAACACAGAAATTGGCGCGGGACTGAATACAACAGTCACCATGCACACTTTCCTCCATGGGAGTAATGTCTCAAACAGTCTACGCGTTGATCGTTTCCTGGATTACCAGTAGTAGTTTCCGATGCACATCAGGAGGCATTCTGTAATCTGTGGACTATCAGAGTGTTGATGTAACACAGAAATTGCCTCGGGATTGAATACAACAGTCACCATGCGCACTTTCCTCCATGGGAGTAATGTCTCAAACAGTTTACGCTTTGATCGTTCCCTGGAAGACCAGTAGTAGTTTCCGATGCTCATCCGGGGGCATTCTGTAATGTGTGGACTATCAGAGTGTTGATGAAACACAAAAATGGCATCGGGATTGAATACAACATACACCATGCGCACTTTCCTCCATGAGAGTAATGTCTTAAACAGTATACGCTTTGATCGTTCCCTGCAAGACCAGTAGTAGTTTCCGATGCACAACTGGAGGCATTCTGTAATCTTTGGACCTTCAAAGTGTTGATGAAACACAGAAATTGCATCGGGATTAAATACAACAGTCACCATGGGCACTTTCCTCCTTGGGAGTAATGTCTCAAACAGTCTACGCTTTGATCGTTCCCTGGAAGACCACTAGTAGTTTCCGATGCACATCTGTAGGCATTCTGTAATCTGTGGACCTTAAAAGTGATGATGAAACACAGGAATTGCAGCGGGATTGAATACAACAGTCACCATGCGCACTTTCCTCCATGGGAGTAATGTCTCAAACAGTCTACGCTTTGATCGTTCTCTGCAAGACCAGTAGTAGTTTCCGATGCACATCTGGAGGCATTCTGTAATCTGTGGACTATCAGTGTGTTGATGTAACACAGAAATTGCCTCGGGATTGAATACAACAGTCACCATGCGCACTTTCCTCCATGGGAGTAATGTCTCAAACAGTTTACGCTTTGATCGTTCCCTGGAGGACCAGTAATAGTTTCCGATGAACATCTGGGGACATTCTGTAATGTGTGGACTAACAGAGTGTTGATGAAACACAGATATTGCATCAGGATTGAATACAACAGTCACCATGCGAACTTTCCTCCATTTGGGTATTGTCTCACACAGTTTACTCTTTGATTGCTCCCTGGAAGACCAGTAGTAATTTCCGATGCACATCTGTGGGCATTCTGTAATGTGTGGACTGTCAGAGTGTTGATGAAACACAGAAATTGCATTAGGATTGAATACAACAGTCACCATGCGCACTTTCCTCCATGGGAGTAATGTCTCTAACAGTTTACGCTTTGAGCGGTCCCTGGAAGACCAGTAGCAGTTTCCGATGCACATCTGGAGGCATTCTGTAATCTGTGGACTTTCAAAGTGATGATGAAACACAGAAATTGCCTCGCGATTTAATACATCAGTCACCATGCACACTTTCATTCATTTGAGTAATGTCTCAAACTGTCTACGGTTTGATCTTTTCCTGGAAGACCAGTAGTAGTTTCCGATGCACATCTGGAGGCATTCTGAAATCTTTGGACCTTCAAAGTGTTGTTGAAACACAGAAATTGCATCGGGATTCAATACAACAGTCACCATGCGCACTTTCCTCCATGGGAGTAATGTCTTTAACAGTCTACGCTTTGATCGTTCCGCAGAAGACCAGTAGTAGTTTCCGATGCACATCTGGAGGCATTCTGTTATCTGTGGACCTTCAAAGTGTTGATGAATCACAGAAATTTGCTTCAGGATTGAATACAACAGTCACCATGTGCACTTACCTCCATGGGAGTAATGTCACAAACAGTCTACGCTTTGATCGTTCATGGAAGACCAGTAGTAGTTTCCGATGCACATCTGGAGGCATTCTGTAATCTGTGGACCTTAAAAGTTTTGATGAGACACAGGAATTGCAGCGGGATTAAATACAACAGTCACCATGCGCACTTTCCTCCATGGGAGTAATGTCACAAACAGTCTACGCTTTGATCGTTAATGGAAGACCAGTAGTAGTTTCTGATGCACATCTGGAGGCATTCTGTAATCTGGGGACTATCAGAGTGTTGATGTAACACAGAAATTGCCTCGGGATTGAATACAACAGTCACCATGCGGACTTTCTTCCATGGGAGTAATGTCTCAAACAGTTTACCCATTGATCGTTCCCTGGAAGACCAGTAGTAGTTTCCGATGCACATCTGGTGACATTCTGTAATGTGTGGACTAACAGAGTGTTGATGAAACACAGAAATTGCATCAGGACTGAATACAACAGTCACCATGCGCACTTTCCTCCATGGAGGTAATGTCTCAAACAGTCTACGCCTTGATCGTTCCATGGAAGACCAGTAGTAGTTTCCGATGCACATCTGGAGGCATTCTGTAATCTGTGGACCTTCAAAGAGTTGATGAAACACAGAAATTGCCTCGGGATTGAATACAACAGACACCATGTGCACTTTCCTCCATGGGAGTAATGTCTCAAACAGCCTACGGTTTGATCGTTTCCTGGAAGACCAGTAGTAGTTTCCGATGCACATCTGTAGGCATTCTGTAATCTTTGGACCTTCAAAGTGTTGATGAAACACAGAAATTGCATCGGGTTTAAATACAACTGTCACCATGGGCACTTTCCTCCTTGGGGGTAATGTCTCAAACAGTCTACGCTTTGATCGTTCCCTGGAGGACCAGTAGTAGTTTCCGATGCACATCTGGAGGCATTCTGTAATCTGTGGAATATCAGAGTGTTGATGAAACACAGAAATTGCATCGGGATTGAATACAACAGTCACCATGCGCACTTTCCTCCATGGGAGTACTGTCACAAACAGTCTACGCATTGATCGTTCCCTGGAAGACCGGTAGTTGTTTCCGATACACATCTGGAGGCATTCTGTAATCTGTGGGCTATCAGAGTGTTGATGTAACACAGAAATTGCCTCGGGTTTGAATACAACAGACACCATGCGCACTTTCCTCCATAGGAGTAATGTCTCAAACCGTTTACGCTTTGATCGTTCCCTGGAAGACCAGTAGTAGTTTCCGATGAACATCTGGGGACATTCTGTAATATTTGGACTAACAGAGTGTTGATGAAACACAGATATTGCATCAGGATTGAATACAACAGTCACCATCCGAACTTTCCTCCATTTGGGTAATGTCTCAAACAGTTTACGCTTTGATCGTTCCCTGGAAGACCAGTAGTAATTTCCGATGCACATCTGTGGGCATTCTGTAATGTGTGGACTATCAGAGTGTTGATGAAACACAGAAACTACATCGGGATTGAATACAACAGTCACCATGCACACTTTCCTCCATGGGAGTAATGTCTCAAACAGTCTACGGTTTCATTGTTCAATGCAACACCAGTAGTAGTTTCCGATGCACATCTGGATGCATTCTGTAATCTGTGGACCTTCAAAGTGTTGATGAAACACAGAAATTGCATCGGGATTAAATACAAGAGTCACCATCTTCACTTTCCTCCTTGGGAGAAATGTCTCAAACAGTCTACGCTTTGATCGTTCCCTGGAAGACCAGTAGTAGTTTCCGATGCACATCTGGAGGCATTCTGTAATCTGTGGACTATCAGAGTGTTAATGTAACACAGAAATTGCCTCGGGATTGAATACAACAGTCACCTTGCGAACTTTCCTTCATTGGAGTAATGTCTCAAACAGTCTACGGTTTGATCTTTTCCTGGAAGACCAGTAGTAGTTTCCGATGCACATCTGGAGTCATTCTGTAATCTTTGGACCTTCAAAGTTATGATGAAACACAGACATTGCATCGGGATTCAATACAACAGTCACCATGCGCACTTTCCTCCACGGGAGTAATGTCTCAAACAGTCAACGCTTTGATCGTTCCCTGGAAGACCAGTAGTAGTTTCATATGCACATCTGGAGGCATTCTGTAATCTGTGGAATATCAGAGTGTTGATGAAACACAAAAATTGCATCGGGATTGAATACAACAGTCACCATGCGCACTTTCCTCCATGGGAGTACTGTCACAAACAGTCTACGCTTTGATCGTTCCCTGGAGGACCAGTAGTAGTTTCCGATGCACATCTGGAGCCATTCTGTAATCTGTGGACTATCAGAGTGTTAATGTAACACAGAAATTGCCTCGGGATTGAATACAACAGTCACCTTGCGAACTTTCCTTCATTGGAGTAATGTCTCAAACAGTCTACGGTTTGATCTTTTCCTGGAAGACCAGTAGTAGTTTCCGATGCACATCTGGAGTCATTCTGTAATCTTTGGAACTTCAAAGTTATGATGAAACACAGAAATTGCATCGGGATTCTATACAACAGTCACCATGCGCACTTTCCTCCACGGGAGTAATGTCTCAAACAGTCAACGCTTTGATCGTTCCCTGGAAGACCAGTAGTAGTTTCATATGCACATCTGGAGACATTCTGTAATCTGGGGACTATCAGAGTGTTGATGAAACACAGAAATTGCATCGAGATGGAATATAAAAGTCACCATGAGCACTTACCTCCATGGGAGTAATGTCTCAAACAGTTTACGCTTTGATCGTTCCAGGAAGACCAGTAGTAGTTTCCGATGCACATCTGGGGGCATTCTGTAATGTGTGGACTATCAGGGTGTTGATGAAACACAGAAATTGCATCAGGATTGAATACAACAGTCACCATGCGCACTTTCCTCCATGGGAGTAATGTCTCAAACAGTCTACGCTTTTATTCGTTTCCTGCAAGACCAGTAGTAGTTTCCGATGCACATCTGGAGGCATTCTGTAATCTGTGGACCTTCAAAGTGTTGATGAAACACAGAAATTGGCGCGGGACTGAATACAACAGTCACCATGCACACTTTCCTCCATGGGAGTAATGTCTCAAACAGTCTACGCGTTGATCGTTTCCTGGATTACCAGTAGTAGTTTCCGATGCACATCAGGAGGCATTCTGTAATCTGTGGACTTTCAAAGTGTTGATGAAACACAGAAATTGCATCGGGATTGAATACAAGAGTCACCATGCGCACATTCCTCCATGCGAGTAATGTCTCAAACAGTCTAAGCTTTGATCGTTCCCTGGAAGACAAGTAGTAGTTTCCGATGCACATCTTGTGTCGTTCTGTAATCTGTGGACTATCAGAGTGTTGATGAAACACAGAAATTGTATCAGGATTGAATACAACAGTCACCATGCGTACTTTCCTCCATGGGAGTAATGGTTCAAACAGTCTACGCTTTGATCGTTTCCTGGAAGACCACTAGTAGTTTCCGATCCACATCTGGAGGCATTCGGTAATCTGTGGACTATCAGAGTGTTGATGAAACACAGATATTGCATCGGGATTGAATACAACAGTCACCATGCGCACTTTCCTCCAAGGGGGTAATGTCTCTAACAGTTTACGATTTGATCGTTCTCTGGGAGACCAGTAGTAGTTTCCGATGCACGTCTGGGCACATTCCGTAATGTGTGGACTATCAGAGTGTTGATGAAACACAGAAATTGCATCAGGATTGAATACAGCTGTCATCATGCGCACTTTCCTCTATGGGAGTAATGTCTCAAACATGTTAGGCTTTGATCGATCCCAGGAAGACCAGTAGTAGTTTCCGATGCCCATCTGGGGGCATTCTGTAATGTGTGGACTATCAGAGTGTTGATGAAACACAGAAATTGCATCGGGATTGAATACAACAGACACCATGCGCACTTTCAACCAGGGGAGCAATGTCTCAAACAGTCTACGCTTTGATCGTTCCTTGCAAGATCAGTAGCAGTTTCCGATGCACATCTGGAGGCATTCTGTAATCTATAGACCTTCAAAGTGTTGATGAAACACAGAAATTGCCTCGGGATTGAATACAACAACCTTGCGCACTTTTCTTCATTGGAGTAATGTCTCAAACAGTCTAAGGTTTGATCTTTTCCTGGAAGACCAGTAGTAGTTTCCGATGCACATCTGGAGGAAGTATGTAATCTTTGGACCTTCAAAGTTATGATGAAGCACAGAAATTGCATCGGGATTCAATACAACAGTCACCATGCGCACTTTCCCCCATGGGAGTAATGTCTCAAACAGTTTATGCTTTGATTGTTCCCTGGAAGACCAGTAGTAGTTTCCGATGCACATCTGGGGGCATTCTGTAATGTGTGGACTATCAGGGTGTTGATGAAACACAGAAATTGCATCAGGATTGAATACAACAGTCACCATGCGCACTTTCCTCCATGGGAGTAATGTCTCAAACACTTTAAGCTTTGATCGATCCCTGGAAGACCAATAGTAGTTTCCGATGCACATCTGGGGCATTCTGTAATGTGTGGACTATCAGGGTGTTGATGAAACACAGAAATTGCATCAGGATTGAATACAACAGTCACCACGCGCACTTTCCTCCATGGGAGTAATGTCTCAAACAGTTTACGCTTCGATCAAACCCTGGAAGACCAGTAGTAGTTTCCGATGCACATCTGGGGCATTCTGTAATGTGTGGACTATCAGAGTGTTGATGAAACACAGAAATTGCATAGGGATTGAATACAACAGTCACCATGCGCACTTTCCTCCATGGGAGTAATGTCTCAAACAGTCTACGCTTTGATCGATCCCTGGAAGACCAATAGTAGTTTCCGATGCACATCTGGGGCATTCTGTAATGTGTGGACTATCAGGGTGTTGATGAAACACAGAAATTGCATCAGGATTGAATACAACAGTCACCACGCGCACATTCCTCCATGGGAGTAATGTCTCAAACAGTTTACGCTTCGATCGAACCCTGGAAGACCAGTAGTAGTTTCCGATGCACATCTGGGGCATTCTGTAATGTGTGGACTATCATAGTGTTGATGAAACACAGAAATTGCATAGGGATTGAATACAACAGTCACCATGCGCACTTTCCTCCATGGGAGTAATGTCTCAAACAGTCTACGCTTTGATCGGTCAGTGCATTACCAGTAGTAGTTTCCGATGCACATCTGGAGGCATTCTGTAAACTGTGGACCTTCAAAGTGTTGATGAAACACAGAAATTGCCGCTTGATTGAATACAACAGTCACCATGCACACTTTCCTCCATGGGAGTAATGTCTCCAACAGTCTACGCTTTGATCGTTTCCTGGATTACCAGTAGTAGTTTCCGATGCACATTTGGAGGCATTCTGTAATCTGTGGACCTTCAAAGTGTTGATGAAACACAGAAATTGCATCGGGATTGAATACAACAGTCACCAAGCGCACATTCCTCCATGCGAGTAATGTCTCAAACAGTCTAAGCTTTGATCCTTCCCTGGAAGACAAGTAGTAGTTTCCGATGCACATCTGGTGTCATTCTGTAATCTGTGGACTATCAGAGTGTTGATGAAACACAGAAATTGTATCAGGATTGAATACAACAGTCACCATGCGTACTTTCCTCCATGGGAGTAATGGTTCAAACAGTCTACGCTTTGATCGTTCCCTGCAAGACCAGTAGTAGTTTCCGATGCACATCTGGAGGCATTCTGTAATCTGTGGACCTTCAAAGTGTTGATGAAACACAGATATTGCCTCGGGATTGAATACAACAGTCATCATGCGCTCTTTCCTCCATGGGAGTATTGTCTCTAACAGTCTACGCTTTGATCGTTCCCTGGAAGACCAGTAGAAGTTTCCGATGCACATCTGGAGGCATTCTGTAATCTGTGGACCTTAAAAGTGTTGATGAAACACAGGAATTGCAGCGGGATTGAATACAACAGTCACCATGCTCACTTTCCTCCATGGGAGTAATGTCACAAACAGTCTACGCTTTGATCGTTCCCTTGAAGGCCAGTAGTAGCTTCTGATGCACATCTGGAGGCATTCTCTAATGTGTGGACTATCAGAGTGTTGATGTAACACGGAAATGGCCTCGGGATTGAATACATCAGTCACCATCCGCACTTTCCTCCATGGGAAAGATGTCTCAAACAGTTTACGCTTTGATCGTTCCCTGGAAGACCAGTAGTAGTTTCCGGTGCACATCTGGGGACATTCTGTAATGTGTTTACTAACAGAGTGTTGTTGAAACACATAAATTGCATCGGGATTGAATACAACAGACACCATTCGCACTTTCCTCCATGGGAGTAATGTCTCTAACAGTTTACGGTTTGATCGTTCTCTGGAATACCAGTAGTAGTTTCCGGTGCACGTCTGGGCACATTCAGTAATGTGTGGACTATCAGAGTGTTGATGAAACACAGAAATTGCATCAGGATTGAATACAGCTGTCACCATGCGCACTTTCCTCCATGGGAGTAATGTCTCAAACAGTTTACGCTTTGATCGTTCCCTGCAAGACCAGTAGTAGTTTCCGATGCCCATCTGGGGGCATTCACTAATGTGTGGACTATCAGAGTGTTGATGAAACACAGAAATTGCATTGGGATTGAATACAACAAACACCATGCGCACTTTCCTCCATGGGAGTAATGTCTCAAACAGTCTACGCTTTGATCATTCCTTGCAAGACCAGTAGAAGCTTCCGATGCACATGTGGAGGCATTCTGTACTCTATAGACCTTCAAAGTGTCGATGAAACACAGAAATTGCCTCGGGATTGAATACAACAGTCACCTTGCGCACTTTCCTTCATTGGAGTAATGTCTCAAACAGTCTAAGGTTTGATCTTTTCCTGGAAGACCAGTAGTAGTTTCCGATGCATATCTGGAGGAATTATGTAATCTTTGGACCTTCAAAGTTATGATGAAACACAGAAATTGCATCGGGATTCAATACAACAGTCACCATGCGCACTTTCCTCCATGTAAGTTATGTCTCAAACAGTCTACGATTTGATCGTTCCCTGCAAGACCAGTAGTAGTTTCCGATGCACATCTGGAGGCATTCTGTAATCTGTGGACCTTCAAAATGTTGATGAAACACAGAAATTGCATCGGGATTGAATACAACAGTCACCTTGCGCACTTTCCTCCATGGGAGTAATGTCTCAAACAGTCTACGCTTTGATCGTTCCCTGGAAGGCCAGTAGTAGTTTCCGATGCCCATCTGGAGCATTCTGTAGTCTGTGGACTATCAGAGTGTTGATGAAACACAGAAATTGCATCGGGATTGTATACAACTGTCACCATGCACACTTTTCTCCATCGGTGTAATGTCTCAAACAGTTTACGCTTTGATCGTTCCCTGGAAGACCAGTAGTAGATTCCGATGCACATCTGGAGGCATTCTGTAATCTGAGGACCTTCAAGGTGTTGATGAAACACAGAAATTGCATCGGGATTAAATACAACAGTCACCATGCGCACATTCCTCCATGCAAGTAATGTCTCAAACAGTCTAAGCTTTGATCGTTCCCTGGAAGACAAGTAGTAGTTTCCGATGCACATCTGGTGTCATTCTGTAATCTGTGGACTATCAGAGTGTTGATGAAACACAGAATTTGTATCAGGATTGAATACAACAGTCACCAATCGTACTTTCCTCCATGGGAGTAATGGTTCAAACAGTCTACGCTTTGATCGTTCCCTGCAAGACCAGTAGTAGTTTCCGATGCACATCTGGAGGCATTCTGTAATTTGTGGACCTTCAAAGTGTTGATGAAACACAGAAATTGCCTCGGGATTGAATACAACAGTCATCATGCGCTCTTTCCTCCATGGGAGTAATGTCTGTAACAGTCTACGCTTTAACCGTTCCCTGGGAGACCAGGAGAAGTTTCCTTTGCACATCTGAAAGCATTCTGTAATCTGTGGACCTTAAAACTGTTGATGAAACACAGGAATTGCAGCGGGAATGAATACAACAGTCACCATGCGCACTTTCCTCCATGGGAGTAATGTCACAAACAGTCTACGCTTTGATCGATCCCTGGAAGTCCAATAGTAGTTTCCGATGCACATCTGGGGGCATTTTGTAATGTTTGGACTTCCAGAGTGTTGATGAAACACAGAAATGGCATCAGGATTGAATACAACAATCACCATGCGCATTTTCTTTCATTGGAGTAATGTCTCAAACAGATTACGGTTTGATCGTTTCCTGGAAGACCAGTAGTAGTTTCCGATCCACATCTGGAGCCATTCTGTAATCTGTGGACTATCAGAGTGTTGATGAAACACAGATATTGCATCGGGATTGAATACAACAGTCACCATGCGCACTTTCCTCCATGGGAGTAATGTCTCTAACAGTTTACGCTTTGATCGTTCTCTGGAAGACCAGTAGTAGTTTCCGATGCACGTCTGGGCACATTCTGTAATGTGTGGACTATCAGAGTGTTGATGAAACACAGAAATTGCATCAGGATAGAATACAGCTGTCACCATGCGCACTTTCCTCCATGGGAGTAATGTCTCAAACAGTTTACGATTTGATCGTTCCGTGGAAGTCCAGTAGTAGTTTCTGATGCCCATCTGGGGGCATTCTCTAATGTGTGGACTATCAGAGTGTTGATGAAACACAAAAATTACATCGGGATTGAATACAACAGACACCATGCGCACTTTCCTCCATGGGAGTAATGTCTCAAACAGTCTACGCTTTGATAGTTCCTTGGAAGACCAGTAGAAGTTTCCGATGCACATCTGGAGGCATTCTGTAATCTATAGACCTTCAAAGTGTTGATGAAACACAGAAATTGCCTCGGGATTGAATACAACAGTCACCTTGCGCACTTTCCTTCATTGGAGTAATGTCTCAAACAGTCTAAGGTTTGATTTTTTAATGGAAGACCAGTAGTAGTTTCCGATGCTCATCTGGAGGAATTATGTAATCTTTGGACCTTCAAAGTTATGATGAAACACAGAAATTGCATCGGGATTCAATACAACAGTCACCATGCGCACTTTCCTCCATGGGAGTAATGTCTCAAACAGTCAACGCATTGATCGTTCCCTGGAAGACCAGTAGTAGTTTCATATGCACATCTGGAGGCATTCTGTAATCTGGGGACTATCAGAGTGATGATGAAACACAGAAATTGCATCGGGATGGAATACAACAGACACCATGCGCACTTTCCTGCATGGGAGGTATGTCTCAAACAGTCTACGCTTTGATCGTTCCCTGCAAGACCAGTAGTAGTTTCCGATGCACATCTGGAGGCATTCTGTAATCTGTGGACCTTCAAAGTGTTGATGAAACACAGAAATTGCATCGGGATTGAATACAACAGTCACCTTGTGCACTTTCCTCCATGGGAGTAATGTCTCTAACAGTCTACGCTTTGATCGTTCCCTGGAAGACCAGTAGTAGTTTCCGATGCCCATCTGGAGCATTCTGTAGTCTGTGGACTATCAGAGTGTTGATGAAACACAGAAATTGCATCGGGATTGTATACAACAGTCACCATGCACACTTTCCTCCACCGGTGTAATGTCTCAAACAGTTTACGCGTTGATCGTTCCCAGGAAGACCAGTAGTAGTTTCCGATGAACATCTGGGGGCATTCTGTAATGTGTGGACTATCAGGGTGTTGATGAAACACAGAAATTGCATCAGGATTGAATACAACAGTCACCATGCGCACTTTCCTTCATTGGAGTAATGTCTCAAACAGTCTAAGATTTGATCGTTTCCTGGAAGACCAGTAGTAGTTTCCGATGCACATCTGGAGGAATTATGTAATCTTTGGACCTTCAAAGTTATGATGAAACACAGAAATTGCATCGGGATTCAATACAACAGTCACCATGCGCACTTTCCTCCATGGTAGTAATGTCTCAAACAGTCTACGCTTTGATCCTTCCCTGGAAGACCAGTAGTAGTTACCGATGCCCATCTGGGGGCATTCTGTAATGTGTGGACTATCAGAGTGTTGATGAAACAACAGAAATTGCATCGGGATTGAATACAACAGACACCATGCGCACTTTCCCCCATTGGAGTAATGTCTCAAACAGTCTACGCTTTGATCGTTCCCTGGAAGACCAGTAGTAGTTTCTCATGCACATCTGGAGGCATTCTGTAATCTGGGGACTATCAGAGTGTTGATGAAACACAGAAATTGCATCGGGATGGAATACAACAGTCACCATGCGCACTTTCCTCCATGGGAGTTATGTCTCAAACAGTCTACGCTATGATCGTTCCCTGCAAGACCAGTAGTAGTTTCCGATGCACATCTGGAGGCATTCTGTAATCTGTGGACCTTCAAAGTGTTGACGAAACACAGAAATTGTCTCGGGATTGAATACAACAGTCATCATGCGCTCTTTCCTCCATGGGAGTAATGTCTCTAACAGTAGTAGTTTCCGGTGAACATCTGGGGGCATTCTGTAATGTGTGGACTATCAGGGTGTTGATGAAACACAGAAATTGCATCAGGATTGAATACAACAGTCACCATGCGCACTATCCTCCATGGGAGTAATGTCTCAAACAGTCTACGCTTTGATCCTTCCCTGGAAGACCAGTAGTAGTTACCGATGCCCATCTGGGGGCATTCTGTAATGTGTGGACTATCAGAGTGTTGATGAAACAACAGAAATTGCATCGGGATTGAATACAACAGACACCATGCGCACTTTCCCCCATTGGAGTAATGTCTCAAACAGTCTACGCTTTGATCGTTCCCTGCAAGGCCAGTAGTAGTTTCCGATGCACATCTGGAGGCATTCTGTAATCTGTAGACCTTCAAAGTGTTGATGAAACGCAGAAATTGCCTCGGGATTGAATACAACAGTCACCATGCGCACTTTCCCTCATTGGAGTAATGTCTCAAACAGTCTACGGTTTGATAATTTCCTGGAAGACTAGTAATAGTTTCCGATGCACATCAGGAGGCATTCTGTAATCTTTGGACCATCAAAGTGTTGATGAAATACAGAAATTGCATCGGGATTCAATACAACAGTCACCATGCGCACTTTCCTATATGGGAGTAACGTCTTTAACAGTCTACGCTTTGATCGTTCCCTGCAAGACCAGTAGTAGTTTCCGATGCACATCTGGAGGCATTCTGTAATCCGTGGACCTTCAAAGTGTTGATGAAACACAGGAATTGCCGCGGGATTGAATACAACAGTCACCTTGCGCACTTTCCTCCTTGGGAGTAATGTCTCAAACAGTCTACGCTTTGATCGTTCAGTGGAAGACCAGTAGTAGTTTCATATGCACATCTGGAGGCATTCTGTAATCTGGGGACTATCAGAGTGTTGATGAAACACACAAATTGCATCGGGATGGAATACAACAGTCACAATGCGCACTTTCCTCCATGTAAGTTATGTCTCAAACAGTCTACGATTTGATCGTTCCCTGCAAGACCAGTAGTAGTTTCCGATCCACATCTGGAGGCATTCTGTAATCTGTGGACCTTCAAAGTGTTGATGAAACACAGAAATTGCATCGGGATTGAATACAACAGTCACCTTGCGCACTTTCCTCCATGGGAGTAATGTCTCAAACAGTCTACGCTTTGATCGTTCCCTGGAAGGCCAGTAGTAGTTTCCGATGCCCATCTGGAGCAATCTGTAGTCTGTGGACTATCAGAGTGTTGATGAAACACAGAAATTGCATCGGGATTGTATACAACTGTCCCCATGCACACTTTTCTCCATCGGTGTAATGTCTCAAACAGTTTACGCTTTGATCGTTCCCTGGAAGACCAGTAGTAGTTTCCGATGAACACCTGGGGGCATTCTGTAATGTGTGGACTATCAGGGTGTTGATGAAACACAGAAATAGCATCAGAATTGAATACAACAGTCACCATGCGCACTTTCCTCCATGGGAGTAATGTCTCAAACAGTCTACGCTTTGATCGTTCCTTGCAAGACCAGTAGCAGTTTCCGATGCACATCTGGAGGCATTCTGTAATCTATAGACCTTCAAAGTGTTGATGAAACACAGAAATTGCCTCGGGAATGAATACAACAGTCACCTTGCGCACTTTCCTTCATTGGAGTAATGTCCCAAACAGTCTAAGGTTTGATCTTTTCCTGGAAGACCAGTAGTAGTTTCCGATGCACATCTGGAGGAATTATGTAATCTTTGGACCCTCAAAGTTATGATGAAACACAGAAATTGCATTGGGATTCAATACAACAGTCACCACGCGCACTTTCCTCCATGGGAGTAATGTCTCAAACAGTTTACGCTTTGATCGATCCCTGGAAAACCAGTAGTAGTTTCCGATGCACATCTGGGGCATTCTGTAATGTGTGGACTATCAGAGTGTTGATGAAACACAGAAATTGCATAGGGATTGAATACAACAGTCACCATGCGCACTTTCCTCCATGGGAGTAATGTCTCAAACAGTTTACGCTTTGATCGTTCCCTGCAAGACCAGTAGTAGTTTCCGATGCACATCTGGAGGCATTCTGTAATCTGTGGACCTTAAAAGTGTTAATGAAACACAGAAATTGCCACGGGACTGAATACAAGAGTCACCATGCACACTTTCCTCCATGGGAGTAATGTCTCAAACAGTCTACGCTTTGATCGTTTCCTGGATTACCAGTAGTAGAATCCGATGCACATCTGGAGGCATTCTGTAATCTGTGGACCTTCAAGGTGTTGATGAAACACAGAAATTGCATCGGGATTGAATACAACAGTCACCATGCGCACATTCCTCCATGCGAGTAATGTCTCAAACAGTCTAAGCTTTGATCGTTCCCTGGAAGACAAGTAGTAGTTTCCGATGCACATCTGGTGTCATTCTGTAATCTGTGGACTATCAGAGTGTTGATGAAACACAGAATTTGTATCAGGATTGACTACAACAGTCACCAATCGTACTTTCCTCCATGGGAGTAATGGTTCAAACAGTCTACGCTTTGATCGTTCCCTGCAAGACCAGTAGTAGTTTCCGATGCACATCTGGAGGCATTCTGTAATCTGTGGACCTTCAAAGTGTTGATGAAACTCAGAAATTGCCTCGGGATTGAATACAACAGTCATCATGCGCTCTTTCCTCCATGGGACTAATGTCTGTAACAGTCTACGCTTTGACCGTTCCCTGGAAGACCAGTAGAAGTTTCCGTTGCACATCTGGAGGCATTCTGTAATCTGTGGACCTTAAAAGTGTTGATGAAACACAGGAATTGCAGCGGGAATGAATACAACAGTCACCATGCGCACTTTCCTCCATGGGAGTAATGTCACAAACAGTCTACGCTTTTATCGTTTCCTTGAAGACCAGTAGTAGTTTCTGATGCACATCTGGAGGCATTCTGTAATCTGTGGACTATCAGAGTGTTGATGTAACACAGAAATGGCCTCGGGATTGAATACAACAGTCACCATGCGCACTTTCCTCCGTGGGAGTAATTCGTCAAACAGTTTACGCTTTGATCGATCCCTGGAAGACCAATAGTAGTTTCCGATGCACATCTGGGGGCATTTTGTATTGTGTGGACTTCCAGAGTGTTGATGAAACACAGAAATGGCATCAGGATTGAATACAACAATCACCATGCGCACTTTCCTTCATTGGAGTAATGTCTCAAATAGCTTCCGGTTTGATCGTTCCCTGGAAGACCAGTAGTAGTTTCCGATGCACATCTGGTGTCATTCCGTAATCTGTGGACTATCAGAGTGTTGTTGAAACACAGAAATTGCATCGGGATTGAATACAACAGACACCATGCGCACTTTCCTCCATGGGAGTAATGTCACAAACTGTCTACGATTTGATCGTGTCGTGGAACACCAGTAGTAGTTTCCGATCCACATCTGGAGGCATTCTGTAATCTGTGGACTATCAGAGTGTTGATGAAACACAGTTATTGCATCGGGATTGAATACAACAGTCACCATGCGCACTTTCCTCCATGGGAGTAATGTCTCTAACAGTTTACGCTTTGATCGTTCTCTGGAAGACCAGTAGTAGTTTCCGATGCACGTCTGGGCACATTCTGTAATGTGTGGACTATCAGAGTGTTGATGAAACACAGAAATTGCATCAGGATTGAATACAGCTGCCACCATGCGCACTTTCCTCCATGGGAGTAATGTCTCAAACAGTTTACGCTTTGATCGTTCCCTGGAAGACCAGTAGTAGTTTCCGATGCCCATCTGGGGGCATTCTCTAATGTGTTGACTATCAGAGTGTTGATGAAACACAGAAATTGCATCGGGATTGAATACAACAGACACCATGCGCACTTTCCTCCATGGGAGTAATGTCTCAAACTGTCTACGCTTTGATAGTTCCTTGCAAGACCAGTAGAAGTTTCCGATGCACATCTGGAGGCATTCTGTAATCTATAGAGCTTCAATGTGTTGATGAAACACAGAAATTGCCTCGGGATTGAATACAACAGTCACCTTGCGCACTTTCCTTCATTGGAGTAATGTCTCAAACAGTCTAAGGTTTGATCTTTTCCTGGAAGACCAGTAGTAGTTTCCGATGCACATCTGGAGGAATTATGTAATCTTTGGACCTTCAAAGTTATGATGAAACACAGAAATTGCATCGGGATTCAATACAACAGTCACCATGCGCACTTTCCTCCATGGGAGTAATGTCTCAAACAGTCAACGCTTTGATCGTTCCCTGGAAGACCAGTAGTAGTTTCATATGCACATCTGGAGGCATTCTGTAATCTGGGGACTATCAGAGTGTTGATGAAACACAGAAATTGCATCGGGATGGAATACACCTGTCACCATGCGCACTTTCCTCCATGGGAGTTATGTCTCAAACAGTCTACGCTTTGATCGTTCCCTGCAAGACCAGTAGTAGTTTCCGATGAACATCTGGGGGCATTCTGTAATGTGTGGACTATCAGGGTTTTGATGAAACACAGAAATTGCATCAGGATTGAATACAACAGTCACCATGCGCACTTTCCTTCATTGGAGTAATGTCTCAAACAGTCTAAGGTTTGATCTTTTCCTGGAAGACCAGTAGTAGTTTCCGATGCACATCTGGAGGAATTATGTAATCTTTGGACCTTCAAAGTTATGATGAAACACAGAAATTGCATCGGGATTCAATACAACAGTCACCATGCGCACATTCCTCCATGGGAGTAATGTCTCAAACAGTCAACGCTTTGATCGTTCCCTGGAAGACCAGTAGTAGTTTCATATGCACATCTGGAGGCATTCTGTAATCTGTGGATCTTCAAAGTGTTGATGAAACACAGAAATTGCATCGGGATTGAATACAACAGTCACCTTGTGCACTTTCCTCCATGGGAGTAATGTCTCAAACAGTCTACGCTTTGATCGTTCCCTGGAAGACCAGTAGGAGTTTCCGTTGCCCATCTGGAGCATTCTGTAGTCTGTGGACTATCAGAGTGTTGATGAAACACAGAAATTGCATCGGGATTGTATACAACAGTCACCATGCACACTTTCCTCCACCGGTGTAATGTCTCAAACAGTTTACGCGCTGATCGTTCCCAGGAAGACCAGTAGTAGTTTCCGATGAACATCTGGGGGCATTCTGTAATGTGTGGACTATCAGGGTTTTGATGAAACACAGAAATTGCATCAGGATTGAATACAACAGTCACCATGCGCACTTTCCTTCATTGGAGTAATGTCTCAAACAGTCTAAGGTTTGATCTTTTCCTGGAAGACCAGTAGTAGTTTCCGATGCACATCTGGAGGAATTATGTAATCTTTAGACCTTCAAAGTTATGATGAAACACAGAAATTGCATCGGGATTCAATACAACAGTCACCATGCGCACATTCCTCCATGGGAGTAATGTCTCAAACAGTCAATGCTTTGATCGTTCCCTGGAAGACCAGTAGTAGTTTCATATGCACATCTGGAGGCATTCTGTAATCTGGGGACTATCAGAGTGTTGATGAAACACAGAAATTGCATCGGGATGGAATACAACAGTCACCATGCGCACTTTCCTCCATGGGAGTTATGTCTCAAACAGTCTACGCTTTGATCGTTCCCTGCAAGACCAGTGGTAGTTTCCGATGCACATCTGGAGGCATTCTGTAATCTGTGGAACTTCAAAGTGTTGACGAAACACAGAAATTGTCTCGCGATTGAATACAACAGTCATCATGCGCTCTTTCCTCCATGCGAGTAATGTCTCTAACAGTAGTAGTTTCCGGTGAACATCTGGGGGCATTCTGTAATGGGTGGACTATCAGGGTGTTGATGAAACACAGAAATTGCATCAGGATTGAATACAACAGTCACCATGCGCACTTTCCTCCATGGGAGTAATGTCTCAAACAGTTTACGCTTTGATCGTTCCCTGGAAGACCAGTAGTAGTTTCCGATGCACATCTGGAGGCATTCTGTACTCTGTAGACCTTCAAAGTGTTGATGAAACGCAGAAATTGCCTCGGGATTGAATACAACAGTCACCATGCGCACTTTCCTTCATTGGAGTAATGTCTCAAAGAGTCTACGGTTTGATCATTTCCTGGAAGACTAGTAATAGTTTCCGATGCACATCAGGAGGCATTCTGTAATCTTTGGACCTTCAAAGTGTTGATGAAACACAGAAATTGCATCGGGATTCAATACAACAGTCACCATGCGCACTTTCCTATATGGGAGTAATGTCTTTAACAGTCTACGCTTTGATCGTTCCCTGCAAGACCAGTAGTAGTTTCCGATGCACATCTGGAGGCATTCTGTAATCTGTGGACCTTCAAAGTGTTGATGAAACACAGGAATTGCCGCGGGATTGAATACAACAGTCACCTTGCGCACTTTCCTCCTTGGGAGTAATGTCTCAAACAGTCTACGCTTTGATAGTTCCCTGGAAGACCAGTAGTAGTTTCCGATGCACATCTGGAGCATTCTGTAATCTGTGGACTATCAGAGTGTTGATGAAACACAGAAATTGCATCAGGATTGAATACAACAGTCACCATGCGCACTTTCCTCCATGGGAGTAATGTCACAAACAGTTTACGCAGTGATCGATCCCTGGAGGACCAGTAGTAGTTTCCGATGCACATCTGGGGGCATTCTGTAATGAGTGAACTATCAGAGTGTTGATGAAACACAGAAATTGCATAGGGATTGAATACAACAGTCACCATGCGCACTTTCCTCAATGGGAGTAATGTCTCAAACAGTCTACCCTTTGATCGTACCCTGCAAGACCAGTAGCAGTTTCCGATGCACATCTGGAGTCATTGTGTATTCTGTGGACTATCAGAGTGTTGATAAAACACAGATATTGCATCGGGATTGAATACAACAGTCACCATGCGCACTTTCCTCCACGGGAGTAATGTCTCAAACAGTTTACGCTTTGATCGTTCCCTGGAAGACCAGTAGTAGTTTCCGATGCACATCTGGGGACATTCCGTAATGTGTGGACTAACAGAGTGTTGATGAAACACAGAAATTGCAGCAGGATTTTATACAAAAGTCACCATGCGCACTTTCCTCCATGGGAGTAATGTCTCAAGCAGTCTACGCTTTGATCGTTCCCTGGAAGACCAGTAGTAGTTTCCGATGCACATCTGGAGGCATTCTGTAATGTCTTGACTATCAGAGTGTTGATGAAATACAAAATTGCATCGGGATTGAATACAACAGTCTCCATGCGCACTTTCCCCCGTGGGAGTAATGCGTCAAACAGTTTACGCTTTGTTAGTTCCCTGGAAGACCAGTAGTAGTTTCCGATGCACATCTGGGGGCATTCTGTAATGTGTGGACTTTCAGAGTGTTGATGAAACACAGAAATTGCATGAGGATTGAATACAACAATCACCATGCGCACTTTCCTTCATTGGAGTAATGTCTCAAACAGTCAACGCTTTGATCTTTCTCTGGAAGACCAGTAGTAGTTTCAAATGCACATCTGGAGGCATTCTGTAATCTGGAGGCTATCAGAGTGTTGATGAAACACAGAAATTGCATCGGTATGGCATACAACAGTCACCATGCGCACTTTCCTCCATGGGAGTAATTTCTCAAAGAGTTTACGCTTTGATCTTTCCCTGGAAGACGAGTAGTAGTTTCCGATGCTCATCTGGAGGCATTCTGTAATCTGTGGACTATCAGAGTGTTGATGAAACACAGAAATTGCATCGGGATTGAATACAACAGGCACCATGCGCACTTTCCTCGATGGGAGTAATGTCTCAAACAGTCTACGATTTGATCGTTCCTTGCAAGACCAGTAGCAGTTTCCGATGCACATCTGGAGGCATTCTGTAATCTATAGACCTTCAAAGTGTTGATGAAACACAGAAATTGCCTCGGGATTGAATACAACAGTAACCATGCGCAATTTCCTTCATTGGAGTATTGTCTCAAACAGTCAACGCTTTGATCGTTCCCTGGAAGACCAGTAGTAGTTTCATATGCACATCTGGAGGCATTCTGTAATCTGTGGACCTTCAATGTGTTGATGAAACACAGAAATTGCCGCGGGATTGAATACAACAGTCACCATGCGCACTTTCCTCCATGGGAGTAATGGTTCGAACAGTCTACGATTTGATCGTTCCCTGCAGGACCAGTAGTAGTTTCCCATACACATCTGGAGGCATTCTGTAATCTGTGGACTTTCAAAGTGTTGATGAAGCACAGAAATTGCCTCGGGATTGAATACAACAGTCATCATGCGCATTTTCCTCCATGGGAGTAATGTCTCAAACAGTCCACGCTTTGATCGTTCCCTGGACGACCAGTAGTAGTTTCCGATGCACGTCTGTGGGCATTCTCAAATGTGTGGACTATCAGAGTGTTGATGAAACACAGAAATTGCATCGGGATTGAATACAACTGTCACCATGCGCACTTTCCTCCATGGGAGTTATGTCTCAAACAGTCTACGCTTTGATCGTTCCCTGCAAGACCAGTAGTAGTTTCCGATGCACATCTGGAGGCATTCTGTGATCTGTGGACCTTCAAAGTGTTGATGAAACACAAAAATTGCATCGGGATTGAATACAATAGTCACCATGCGCACTTTCTTCCATGGGAGTAGTGTCACAAACAGTCTACGATTTGATCGCTCATGGAAGACCAGTAGTAGTTTCCGATGCACATCTGGAGGCATTCTGTAATCTGTGGACTATCAGAGTGTTGATGAAACACAGAAATTGCATCGGGATTGAATACAACAGTCACCATGCGCACTTTCCTCCATGGGAGTAATGTCTCTAACTGTTTACGCTTTGATCGTTCCCTGGATGACCAGTAGTAGTTTCCGATGCACGTCTGGGCACATTCTGTAATGTATGGACAATCACAGTGTTGATGAAACACAGATATTGCATCGGGATTGAATACAACAGTCACCATGCGCACTTTCCTACATGGGAGTGATGTCTCTAACTGTTTACGCTTTGATCGTTCCCTGGAAGACCAGTAGTAGTTACCGATGCCCATCTGGGGGCATTCTGTAATGTGTGGAATATCAGAGTGTTGATGAAACAACAGAAATTGCATCGGGATGGAATACAACAGTCACCATGCGCACTTTCCTCCATGGGAGTGATGTCTCAAACAGTTTACGCTTTGATCGTTCCCTGGAAGACCAGTAGTAGTTTCCGATGCTCATCTGGGGGCATTCTGTAATGTGTGGACTACCAGAGTGTTGATGAAACACAGAAATTGCATCGGGATTGAATACAACAGGCACCATGCGCACTTTCCTCGATGGGAGTAATGTCTCAAACAGTCTACGATTTGATCGTTCCTTGCAAGACCAGTAGCAGTTTCCGATGCACATCTGGAGGCATTCTGTAATCTATAGACCTTCAAAGTGTTGATGAAACACAGAAATTGCCTCGGGATTGAATACAACAGTAACCATGCGCAATTTCCTTCATTGGAGTATTGTCTCAAACAGTCAACGCTTTGATCGTTCCCTGGAAGACCAGTAGTAGTTTCATATGCACATCTGGAGGCATTCTGTAATCTGGGGACTATCAGAGTGTTGATGAAACACAGAAATTGCATCGGGATGGAATACAACTGTCACCATGCGCACTTTCCTCCATGAGAGTAATGTCTCAAAGAGTTTACGCTTTGATCTTTCCCTGGAAGACCAGTAGTAGTTTCCGATACACATCTGGATGCATTCTGTAATCTGTGGACCTTCAAACTGTTGATGAAACACAGAAACTGCATCGGGATTGAATACAACAGTCATCATGCGCATTTTCCTCCATGGGAGTAATGTCTCAAACCGTCTACGCTTTGATCGTTCCCTGGAAGACCAGTAGTAGTTTCCGATGCACATCTGTGGGCATTCTCAAATGTGTGGACTATCATAGTGTTGATGAAACACAGAAATTGCATCGGGATTGAATACAACAGTCACCATGCGCACTTTCCTCCATGGGAGTTATGTCTCAAACAGTTTACGCTTTGATCTTTCCCTGCAAGACCAGTAGCAATTTCCGATGCACATCTGGAGGCATTCTGTGATCTGTGGACTATCAGAGTGTTGATGAAACACAGAAATTAAATCTGGATTGAATACAACAGTCACCATGTGCACTTTCCTCTATGGGAGTAATGTCAAAAACTGTCTACGCTTTGATCGTTTCCTGGAAGACCAGTAGTAGTTTAGGATGCACATCAGGAGGCATTCTGTAATCTGTGGACCTTCAAAGTGTTGATGAAACACAGAAATTGCATCGGGATTGAATAAAACAGTCACCATGCGCACTTTCTTCCATGGGAGTAATGTCGCAAACAGTCTACGATTTGATCGTTCATGGAAGACCAGTAGTAGTTTCCGATGCACATCTGGAGGCATTCTGTAATCTGTGGACTATCAGAGTGTTGATGAAACACAGAAATTGCATCGGGTTTGAATACAACAGTCACCATGCGCACTTTCCTCGATGGGAGTAATGTCTCAAACAGTTTACGCTTTGACCGTTCCCTGGAAGACCAGTAGTAGTTTCATATGCACATTGGAGGAATTCTGTAATCTGGGGACTATCAGAGTGTTGATGAAACACAGAAATTGCATCGGGATGGAATACAACAGTCACCATGCCCACTTTCCTGCATGGGAGTAATGTCTCAAAGAGTTTACGCTTTGATCTTTCCCTGGAAGACCAGTAGTAGTTTCAGATGCACATCTGGGGGCATTCTGTAATGTGTGGACTATCAGGGTGTTGATGAAACACAGAAATTGCATCAGGATTGAATACAACAGTCACCATGCGCACTTTCCTCCATGGGGGTAATGTCTCAAACAGTTTATGCTTTGATCGATTCCTGGAAGACCAGTAGTAGTTTCCGATGCACATCTGGGGAATTCTGTAATGTGTGGACTATCAGAGTGTTGATGAAACACAGAAATTGCATAGGGATGGAATACAACAGTCACTACGCGCACTTTTTTCCATGGGAGAATTGTCTCAAACAGTCTACGATTTGATCGTTCCCTGCAAGACCAGTAGTAGTTTCCGATACACATCTGGAGGCATTCTGTAATCTGTGGACCTTCAAAGTGTTGATGAAACACAGAAATTGTGTCGGGATTGAATACAACATTCATCATGGGCAATTTCCTCCATGGGAGTAATGTCTCAAACAGTCTACGCTTTGATCGTTCCCTGGAAGAACAGTAGTAGGTTCCGATGCACATCTGTGGGCATTCTCAAATGTGTGGACTATCAGAGTGTTGATGAAACACAGAAATTGCATCGGGATTGAATACAACAGTCACCATGCGCACATTCCTCCATAGGAGTAATGTCTCAAACAGTCTACGCTTTGACCGTTCCCTGCAATAGCAGTAGTAGTTTCCGATGCACATCTGGAGGCATTATGTAATCAGTAGACCTTCAAATTGTTGATGAAACACAGAAATTGCCTCGGGATATAATACAACAGTCACCATGCGGACTTTCCTTAATTGGAGTAATGTCTCAAACAGTCTACGGTTTGATCATTTCCTGGAAGACTAGTAATAGTTTCCGATGCACATCAGGAGTCATTCTGTAATCTTTGGACCTTCAAAGTGTTGATGAAACACAGAAATTGCATCGGCATTCAATACAACAGTCACCATGCGCACTTTCCTCCATGGGAGTAATGTCTTTAACAGTCTACGCTTTGATCGTTCCCTGCAAGACCAGTAGTAGTTTCCGATGCACATCTGGAGGCATTCTGTAATCTGTGGACTTCCAAAGTGTTGATGAAACACAGGAATTGAGTCGGGATTGAATACAACAGTCACCTTGCGCACTTTCCTCCATGGGAGTAATGTCTCAAACAGTCTACGCTTTGATCGTTCACTGTAAGACCAGTAGTAGTTTCCGATGCACATCTGGAGCATTCTGTAATCTGTGGACTATCAGAGTGTTGATGAACCACAGAAATTGCATCGGGTTTGAATACAACAGTCACCATGCGCACTTTCCTCGATGGGAGTAATGTCTCAAACAGTTTACGCTTTGACCGTTCCCTGGAAGAATAGTAGTAGTTTCCGATGAACATCTGGGGGTATTCTGTATGGTGTGGACTATCAGGGTGTTGATGAAACACAGAAATCGCATCAGGATTGAATACAACAGTCACCATGCGCACTTTCCTCCATGGGAGTAATGTCTCAAACAGTTTACGCTTTGATAGATTCCTGGAAGAAAAGTAGTAGTTTCCGATGCACATCTGGGGGCATTCTGTAATGTGTGGACTATCAGAGTATTGATGAAACACAGAAATTGCATAGGGATTGAATACAACAGACACGATGCGCACTTTCCTCCATGGGAGTAATATCTCAAACAGTCTACGCTCTGATCGTTCCCTGGAAGACCAGTAGTAGTTTCCGATGCACATCTGGAGGCATTCTGTAATCTGTGGAGCTCCAAAGTGTTGATGAAACACAGAAATTGCATAGGGATTGAATACAACAGTCACCATGTCCACTTTCTTCCATGGGAGTAATGTCACAAACAGTCTATGATTTGATCGTTCATGGAAGACCAGTAGTAGTTTCCGATGCACATCTGGAGGCATTCTGTAATCTGTGGGCTATCAGAGTGTTGATGAAACACAGAAATTGCATCGGGATTTAATACAACAGTCACCATGCGCACTTTCCTCCATGGGAGTAATGTCTCTAACAGTTTACGCTTTGATCGTTCCCTGGATGACCAGTAGTAGTTTCCGATGCACATCTGGAGGCTTTCTGTAATCTGTAGACCTTCAAAGTGTTGATGAAACACAGAAATTGCATCGGGATTGAATACAACAGACACCATGCGCACTTTCCTCCATGGGTGTAATGTCTCAAACAGTCGACGATTTGATCGTTCCTTGCAAGACCAGTAGCAGTTTCCGACGCACATCTGGAGGCATTCTGTAATCTATAGACCTTCAAAGTGTTGATGAAACACAGAAATTGCCTCGGGATTGAATACAACAGTAACCATGCGCACTTTCCTTCATTGGAGTAATGTCTCTAACAGTCAACGCTTTGATCGTTCCCTGGAAGACCAGTAGTAGTTTCATATGCACATTGGACGAATTCTGTAATCTGGGGACTATCAGAGTGTTGATGAAACACAGAAATTGCATCGGGATTTAATACAACAGTCACCATGCCCACTTCCCTGCATGGGAGTAATGTCTCAAAGAGTTTACGCTTTGATCGTTCCCTGGAAGACAAGTAGTAGTTTCCGATGCACATCTGATGTCATTCTGTAAACTGTGGACTATCAGAGTGTTGATGAAACACAGATATTGTATCAGGATTGAATACAACAGTCACTATGCGCACTTCCCTCCATGGGAGTAATGGTTCAAACAGTCTACGCTTTGATCGTTCCCTGCAATAGCAGTAGTAGTTTCCGATGCACATCTGGGGGCATTCTGTAATGTGTGGACTATCAGAGTATTGATGAAACACAGAAATTGCATAGGGATTGAATACAACAGACACGATGCGCACTTTCCTCCATGGGGGTAATATCTCAAACAGTCTAGGCTTTGACCGTTCCCTGCAATAGCAGTAGTAGTTTCCGATGCACATCTGGAGGCATTCTGTAATCTGTGGACTATCAGAGTGTTGATGAAACACAGAAATTGCATCGGGATTTAATACAACAGTCACCATGCGCACTTTCCTCCATGGGAGTAATGTCTCTAACAGTTTACGCTTTGATCGTTCCTTGGATGACCAGTAGTAGTTTCCGATGCACATCTGGAGGCTTTCTGTAATCTGTAGACCTTCAAAGTGTTGATGAAACACAGAAATTGCATCGGGATTGAATACAACAGTAACCATGCGCACTTTCCTTCATTGGAGTAATGTCTCTAACAGTCAACGCTTTGATCGTTCCCTGGAAGACCAGTAGTAGTTTCATATGCACATTGGACGAATTCTGTAATCTGGGGACTATCAGAGTGTTGATGAAACACAGAAATTGCATCGGGATTGAATACAACAGTCACCATGCCCACTTTCCTGCATGGGAGTAATGTCTCAAAGAGTTTACGCTTTGATCTTTCCCTGGAAGACCAGTAGTAGTTTCAGATGCACATCTGGGGGCATTCTGTAATGTGTGGACTATCAGGGTGTTGATGAAACACAGAAAATGCATCAGGATTGAATACAACAGTCACCATGCGCACTTTCCTCCATGGGGGTAATGTCTCAAACAGTTTATGCTTTGATCGATTCCTGGAAGACCAGTAGTAGTTTCCGATGCACATCTGGGGAATTCTGTAATGTGTGGACTATCAGAGTGTTGATGAAACACAGAAATTGCATAGGGATGGAATACAACAGTCACTACGCGCACTTTTTTCCATGGGAGTAATGTCTCAAACAGTCTACGCTTTGATCGTTCCGTGCAAGACCAGTAATAGTTTCCGATGTACATCTGGAGGCATTGTGTAATCTGTGGACCTTCAAAGTGTTGATGAAACACAGAAATTGCCGCGGGATTGAATACAACAGTCACCATGCACACTTTCCTCCATGGTAGTAATGTCTCAAGGAGTCTACGCTTTGATCGTTCCCTGGAAGACAAGTAGTAGTTTCCGATGCACATCTGATGTCATTCTGTAAACTGTGGACTATCAGAGTGTTGATGAAACACAGATATTGTATCAGGATTGAATACAACAGTCACTATGCGCACTTTCCTCCATGGGAGTAATGGTTCAAACAGTCTACGCTTTGATCGTTCCCTGCAAGACCAGTAGTAGTTTCCGATACACATCTGGAGGCATTCTGTAATCTGTGGACCTTCAAAGTGTTGATGAAACACAGAAATTGTCTCGGGATTGAACACAACAGTCATCATGCGCATTTTCCTCCATGGGAGTAATGTCTCAAACAGTCTACGCTTTGATCGTTCCCTGGAAGACCAGTAGTAGTTTCCGATGCACATCTGTGGGCATTCTCAAATGTGTGGACTATCAGAGTGTTGATGAAACACAGAAATTGCATCGGGATTGAATACAACAGTCACAATGCGCACATTCCTCCATAGAAGTTATGTCTCAAACAGTCTACGCTTTGATCGTTCCCTGCAATAGCAGTAGTAGTTTCTGATGCACATCTGGAGGCATTATGTAATCAGTAGACCTTCAAATTGTTGATGAAACACAGAAATTGCCTCGGGATATAATACAACAGTCACCATGCGCACTTTCCTCCATGGGAGTAATGTCTTTAACAGTCTACGCTTTGATCGTTCCCTGCAAGACCAGTAGTAGTTTCCGATGCACATCTGGAGGCATTCCGTAATCTGTGGACCTCCAAAGTGTTGATGAAACACAGGAATTGAGTCGGGATTGAATACAACAGTCACCTTGCGCACTTTCCTCCATGGGAGTAATGTCTCAAACAGTCTACGCTTTGATCGTTCCCTGTAAGACCACTAGTAGTTTCCGATGCACATCTGGAGCATTCTGTAATCTGTGGACTATCAGAGTGTTGATGAAACACAGAAATCGCATCAGGATTGAATACAACAGTCACCAAGAGCACTTTCCTCCATGGGAGTAATGTCTCAAACAGTTTACGCTTTGATAGATACCTGGAAGAAAAGTAGTAGTTTCCGATGCACATCTGGGGGCATTCTGTAATGTGTGGACTATCAGAGTGTTGATGAAACACATAAATTGCATCGGGATTGAATACAACAGTCACCATGCGCACTTTCCTCGATGGGAGTAATGTCTCAAACAGTTTACGCTTTGATCGTTCCCTGGAAGACCAGTAGTAGTTTCCGATGCACATCTGGAGGCATTCTGTAATCTGTAGACCTTCAGAGTGTTGATGAAACACAGAAATTGGCGCGCGATTGAATACAACAGTCACCATGCGCACATTCTTCCATGGGAGTAATGTCACAAACAGTCTACGATTTGATCGTTCATGGAAGACCAGTAGTAGTTTCCGATCCACATCTGGAGGCATTCTGTAATCTGTGGACTATCAGAGTGTTGATGAAACACAGAAATTGCATCGGGATTGAATACAACAGTCACCATGCGCACTTTCCTCCATGGGAGTTATGTCTCAAACAGTCTACGCTTTGATCGTTCCCTGGAAGACCAGTAGTAGTTTCCGATGCACATCTGGAGGCATTCTGTAATCTGTGGAGCTCCAAAGTGTTGATGAAACACAGAAATTGCCGCGGGATTGAATACAACAATCACCATGCGCACTTTCTTCCATGGAAGTAATGTCACAAACAGTCTACGATTTGATCGTTCATGGAAGACCAGTAGTAGTTTCCGATGCACATCTGGAGGCATTCTGTAATCTGTGGACTATCAGAGTGTTGATGAAACACAGAAATTGCATCGGGATTTAATACAACAGTCACCATGCGCACTTTCCTTCATGGGAGTAATGTCTCTAATAGTTTACGCTTTGATCGTTCCCTGGATGACCAGTAGTAGTTTCCGATGCACATCTGGAGGCATTCTGTAATCTGTAGACCTTCAGAGTGTTGATGAAACACAGAAATTGGCGCGCGATTGAATACAACAGTCACCATGCGCACATTCTTCCATGGGAGTAATGTCACAAACAGTCTACGATTTGATCGTTCATGGAAGACCAGTAGTAGTTTCCGATCCACATCTGGAGGCATTCTGTAATCTGTGGACTATCAGAGTGTTGATGAAACACAGAAATTGCATCGGGATTGAATACAACAGTCACCATGCGCAGTTTCCTCCATGGGAGTAATATCTCAAACAGTCTTCGCTTTGATCGTTCCCTGGATGACCAGTAGTAGTTTCCGATGCACGTCTGGGCACATTCTGTAATGTGTGGACAATCAGAGTGTTGATGAAACACAGAAATTGCATCAGGATTGAATACAACAGGCACCATGCGCACTTTCCTACATGGGAGTAATGTCTCAAACAGTTTACGCTTTGATCGTTCCCTGGAAGACCAGTAGTAGTTACCGATGCCATCTGGGGGCATTCTGTAATGTGTGGACTATCAGAATGTTGATGAAGCAACAGAAATTGCATCGGGATTGAATACAACAGACACCATGCGCACTTTCCCCCATGGGAGTAATGTCTCAAACAGTCTACGCTTTGATCGTTCCCTGCAATAGCAGTAGTAGTTTCCGATGCACATCTGGATGCATTATGTAATCTGTAGACCTTCAAATTGTTGATGAAACACAGAAATTGCCTCGGGATATAATACAACAGTCACCATGCGCACTTTCCTTAATTGGAGTAATGTCTCAAACAGTCTACGGTTTGATCATTTCCTGGAAGACTAGTAATAGTTTCCGATGCACATCAGGAGGCATTCTGTAATCTTTGGACCTTCAAAGTGTTGATGAAGCACAGAAATTCCACCGGCATTCAATACAACAGTCACCATGCGCACTTTCCTCCATGGGAGTAATGTCTTTAACAGTCTACGATTTGATCGTTCATGGAAGACCAGTAGTAGTTTCCGATGCACATCTGGAGGCATTCTGTAATCTGTGGACCTCCAAAGTGTTGATGAAACACAGGCATTGAGTCGGGATTGAATACAACAGTCTCCTTGCGCACTTTCCTCCATGGGAGTAATGTCTGAAACAGTCTACGCTTTGATCTTTCCCTGTAAGACCAGTAGTAGTTTCCGATGCACATCTGGAGTATTCTGTAATCTGTGGACTATCAGAGTGTTGATGAAACACAGAAATTGCATCGGGATTGAATACAACAGTCACCATGCGCACTTTCCTACATGGGAGTAATGTCTCAAACAGTTTACGCTTTGATAGATTCCTGGAAGACCAGTAGTAGTTACCGATGCACATCTGGGGGCATTCTGTAATGTGTGGACTATCAGAGTGTTGATGAAACACAAAAATTGCATAGGGATTGAATACAACAGACACCATGCGCACTTTCCTCCATGGGAGTAATATCTCAAACAGTCTACGCTCTGATCGTTCCCTGGAAGACCAGTAGTAGTTTCCGATGCACATCTGGAGGCATTCTGTAATCTGTGGAGCTCCAAAGTGTTGATGAAACACAGAAATTGCATAGGGATTGAATACAACAGTCACCATACGCACTTTCTTCCATGGGAGTAATGTCACAAACAGTCTACGATTTGATCGTTCATGGAAGACCAGTAGTAGTTTCCGATGCACATCTGGAGGCATTCTGTAATCTGTGGACTATCAGATTGTTGATGAAACACAGAAATTGCATCGGGATATAATACAACAGTCACCATGCGCACATTCCTCCATCTGAGTAATGTCTCTAACAGTTTACGATTTGATCGTTCCCTGGATGACCAGTAGTAGTTTCCGATGCACATCTGGAGGCATTCTGTAATCTGTAGACCTTCAAAGTGTTGATGAAACACAGGAATTGCCGCGGCATTGAATACAACTGTCACCTTGCGCACTTTCCTCCATGGGAGTAATGTCTCAAACAGTCTACGCTTTGATCGTTTCCTGGAAGACCAGTAGTAGTTTCCGATGCACATCTGGAGGCATTCTGTAATCTGTGGACTATCAGAGTGTTGATGAAACACAGAAATTCCATCGGGATTGAATACATCAGTCACCATGCGCACTTTCCTCCATGGGAGTAATGTCTCAAACAGTTTAGGCTTTGATCGTTCCCTGGAAGACCAGTAGTAGTTTCCGATGCACGTCTGGGCACATTCTGTAACCTGTGGACTATCAGTGTGTTGATGTAACACAGAAATTACCTCGGGATTGAATACAACAGTCACCATGCGCACTTTCCTCCATGGGAGTAATGTCTCAAACAGTCTACGCTTTGATCGTTCAGTGGAAAACCAGTAGTAGTTTCCGATGCACATCTGGAGGCATTCTGTAATGTGTGGACTATCAGAGTGTTGATGAAATACAAAATTGCATCGGGATTGAATACAACAGTCACCATGCGCACTTTCCTCCGTTGGAGTAATGCGTCAAACAGTTTACGCTTTGTTAGTTCCCTGGAAGACCAGTAGTAGTTTCCGATGCACATCTGGGGGCATTCTGTAATGTGTGGACTTTCATAGTGTTGATGAAACACAGAAATTGCATCAGGATTGAATACAACAATCACCATGCGCACTTTCCTTCATTGGAGTTATGTCTCAAACAGTTTACGCTCTGATCGTTTCCTGGAAGACCAGTAGTAGTTTCCGATCCACATCTGGAGGCATTCTGTAATCTGTGGACCTTCAAAGTGTTGATGAAACACAGAAAGTGCATCGGGATTGAATACATTAGTCACCATGCGCACTTTCTTCCATGGGAGTAATGTCACTAACAGTGTACGATTTGATCTGTCATGGAAGACCAGTAGTAGTTTCCGATGCACATCTGGGGGCATTCTGTAATCTGTGGACTATCAGAGTGTTGATGAAACACAGAAATTTCATCGGGATTGAATACAACAGTCACTATGCGCACTTTCCTCCTTGGGAGTAATGTCTCAAACAGTTTACGCTTTGATCGTTCGCTGGAAGACCAGTAGTAGTTTCCGATGCACATCTGTGGGCATTCTCTAATGTGTGGACTATCAGAGTGTTGATGAAACACAGAAATTGCATCGGGATTGAATGCAAAAGTCACCATGCGCACTTTCCTCCATAGGAGTAATGTCTCTAACAGTTTACGCTTTGATCATTTCCTGGAAGACAAGTAATAGCTTCCGATGCACATCAGGAGACATTCTGTAATCTTTGGACCATCAAAGTGTTGATGAAACACAGAAATTGCATCGGGATTCCATACAACAGTCACCGTGCGCACTTTCCTCCATGGGAGTAATGTCTTTAACAGTCTACGCTTTGATCGTTCCCTGGAATACCAGTAGTAGTTTCCGATGCACATCTGGAGGCATTCTGTAATCTGTTTACCTTCAAAGTGTTGATGAAACACAGGAATTGCCGCGGGATTGAATACAACAGTCACCATGCGCACTTTCCTCGATGGGAGTAATGTCTCAAACAGTCTACGCTTAGATCGTTCCCTGCAAGACAAGTAGTAGTTTCCGATGCACATCTGGAGATATTATGTAATCTTTGGACCTTCAAAGTTATGATGAAACACAGAAATTGCATCGGGATTGTATACAACAGTCACCATGCGCACTTTCCTCCATGGGAGTAATGTCTCAAACAGTCAACGCTTTGATCGTTCCCTGGAAGACCAGTAGTAGTTTCATTTGCACATCTGGAGGCATTCTGTAGTCTGGGGACTATCAGAGTGTTGATGAAACACAGAAATTGCATCGGGATGGAATACAACAGTCACCATGCGCACTTTCCTCCATGGGAGTAATGTCTCAAAGAGTTTACGTTTTGATCTTTCAATGGAAGACCAGTAGTAGTTTCCGATGCACATCTGGGGGCATTCTGTAATGTGTGGACTATCAGGGTGTTGATGAAACACAGAAATTGCATCAGGATTGAATACATCAGTCACCATGCGCACTTTCCTCCATGGGGGTAATGTCTCAAACAGTTTACGCTTTGATCGATCCCTGGAAGACCAGTAGTAGTTTCCGATACACATCTGCTGCATTCTGTAATGTGTGGACGATCAGAATGTTGATGAAACACAGAAATTGCATCGGGATTGAATACAACAGCCACCATGCGCACTTTCCTTCATGGGAGTCACGTCTCAAACAGTTTACGCTATGATCGTTGCCCGGAAGACCAGTAGTAGTTTCCGTCACGCATCTATAGGCATTCTGTAATCTGTGGACCTTCAAAGTGTTGATGAAACACAGAAATTGCCTCGGGATTGAATACAACAGTCATCATGCGCATTTTCCTCCATGGGAGTAATGTCTCAAACAGTCTACGCTTTGATCGTTCCCTGGAAGACCAGTAGTAGTTCCCGATGCACATCTGGAGGCATTCTGTAATCTGTACAATATCAGAGTGTTGTTCAAACACAGAAATTGCATCGGGATTGAATACAACAGTCAACATGCGCACTTTCCTCCTTGGGAGTAATGTCTCAAACAATTTACACTTTGATCGTACCCTGGAAGACCAGTAGTAGTTTCCGATGCACATCTGCTGGCATTCTCTAATGTGTGGACTATCAGAGTGTTGATGAAACACAGAAATTGCATCGGGATTGAATACAACAATCACCATGCGCACTTTCCTCCATGACAGTAATGTCTCAAACAGTATACGCTTTGATCGTTCCTGCAAGACCAGTACTAGTTTCCGATGCACATCTGGAGGCATTCTGTGATCTGTGGACCTTCAAAGTGTTGATGAAACACAGAAATTGCATCGGGATTGAATAAAACAGTCACCATGCGCACTTTCCTCTATGGGAGTAATGTCACTAGCAGTCTACGCTTTAATCGTTCCCTGGAAGACCAGTAGTAGTTTCCGATGCACATCTGGAGGCATTCTGTAATCTGTGGACTATCAGAGTGTTGATGAAACACAGAAATTGCATCGGGATTGAATACAACAGTCACCATGCGCACTTTCCTCCTTGGGAGTAATGTCTCAAACAGTTTACGCTTTGATCGTTCGCTGGAAGACCAGTAGTAGTTTCCGATGCACATCTGCTGGCATTCTCTAATGTGTGGACTATCAGAGTGTTGAGGAAACACAGAAATTGTATCGGGATTGAATACAACAATCACCATGCGCACTTTCCTCCATGGCAGTTATGTCTCAAACAGTCTACGCTTTGATCGTTCCCTGCAAGACCAGTATTAGTTTCCGATGCACATCTGGAGGCATTCTGTGATCTGTGGACCTTCAAAGTGATGATGAAACACAGAAATTGCATCGGGATTGAATAAAACAGTCACCATGCGCACTTTCCTCTATGGGAGTAATGTCACAGTCTACGTTTTGATCGTTGCGTGCAAGACCAGTAGTAGTTTCCGATGCACATCTGGAGGCATTCTGTAATCTGTGGACTATCAGAGTGTTGATGAAACACAGAAATTCCATCTGGGTTGAATACAACAGTAGCCATGTGCACTTTCCTCCATGGGAGTAATCTCAAAAACTGACTACGATTTGATCGATTCCTGGAAGACCAGTAGTAGTTTCCGATGCACATCTGGAGGCATTCTGTAATCTGTGGACCTTCAAAGTGTTGATGAAACATAGAAATTGCATCGGGGTTGAATAAAACAGTCAACATGCACACTTTCTTCCATGGAAGTAATGTCACAAACAGTCTACGCTTTGATTGTTCAGTGGAAAACCAGTAGTAGTTTCCGATGCACATCTGGAGGCATTCTGTAATGTGTGGACTATCAGAGTGTTGATGAAATACAAAATTGCATCGGGATTGAATACAACAGACACCATGCGCACTTTCCTCCATGGGAGTAATGTCTCAAACAGTCTACGCTTTGATCGTTCCTTGCAAGACCAGTAGCAGTTTCCGATTCACATCTATAGGCATTCTGTAATCTATAGACCTTCAAAGTGTTGATGAAATACAGAAATTGCCTCGGGATTGAATACAACAGTCACCATGCGCACTTTCCTCCATGGGGGTAATGTCTCAAACAGTTTACGCTTTGATCGATCCCTGGAAGACCAGTAGTAGTTTCCGATGCACATCTGGAGGCATTCTGTAATCTTTGGACCTTCAAAGTTGTGATGAAACACAGAATATGCATCGGGATTCAATACAACAGTCACCATGCGCACTTTCCTCCATGGGAGTAATGTCTCAAACAGTCAACGCTTTGATCGTTCCCTGGAAGACCAGTAGTAGTTTCATATGCACATCTGGAGGCATTCTGTAATCTGGGGACTATCAGAGTGTTGATGAAACACAGAAATTGCATCGCGATGGAATACAACAGTCACCATGCGCACTTTCCTCCATGGGAGTAATGTCTCAAAGAGTTTACGCTTTGATCTTTACCCGGAAGACCAGTAGTAGCTTCCGATGCACATCTGGGGGCATTCTGTAATGTGTGGACTATCAGGGTGTTGATGAAACACAGAAATTGCATCAGGATTGAATACAACAGTCACCATGCGCACTTTCCTCCATGGGGGTAACGTCTAAAACAGTTTACCCTTTGATCGATCCCTGGAAGACCAGTAGTGGTTTCCGATGCATATCTGGGGCATTCTGTAATGTGTGGACTATCAGAGTGTTGATGAAACACAGAAATTGCATAGGGATTGAATACAACAGTCAACATGCGCACTTTCCTCCATGGGAGTAATGTCTCAAAGAGTCTACGCTTTGATCGTTCCCTTAAAGACCAGTAGTAGTTTCCGATGCACATCTGGAGGCATTCTGTAATCTGTGGACTTTCAAAGTGTTGATGAAACACAGAAATTGCCGCGGGATTGTATACAATAATCACCAAGCGCACTTTCCTCCATGGGGGAAGTGTCTCAAACAGTTTACGCTTTGATCGATCCCTGGAAGACCAGTAGTAGTTTCCGATGCACATCTGGAGACATTCTGTAATCTGTGGACCTTCAAAGTGTTGATGAAACACGGAAATTGCATCGGGATTGAATACAACAGTCACCATGTGCCCTTTCCTCCATGGGAGTAATGTCTCAAACAGGTAACGATTTGATCGTTCCCTGGAAGCCCAGTAGTATTTTCCGATGCACATCTGGGGCATTCTGTAATGTGTGGACTATCGGAGTGTTGATGAAACACAGAAATTGCATAGGGTTTGAATACAACAGTCACCATGCGCACTTTCCTCTATGGGGGTAATGTCTCAAACAGTTTACGCTTTGATCGATCCCTGGAAGACCAGTGGCAGTTTCCGATGCACATCTGGAGGCATTCTGTAATCTATAGACCTACAAAGTGTTGATGAAACATAGAAATTGCCTCGGGATTGCATACAATAGTCACCTTGCGCACTTTCCTCCATGGGGGTAATGTCTCAAACAGTTTACGCTTTCATCGATCCCTGGAAGACCAGTAGTAGTTTTCGATGCACATCTGGAGGCATTCTGTAATCTTTGGACCTTCAAAGTTATGATGAAACACAGAAATTGCATCGGGATTGTATACAACAGTCACCATGCGCACTTTCCTCCATGGGAGTAATGTCTCAAACAGTCAACGCTTTGATCGTTCCCTGGAAGACCAGTAGTAGATTCATATGCACATCTGGAGGCATTCTGTAATCTGGGGACTATCAGAGTGTTGATGAAACACAGAAATTGCATCGGGATGGAATACAACAGTCACCATGCGCACTTTCCTCCATGGGAGTAATGTCTCAAAGAGTTAACGCTTTGATCTTTCAATAGAAGACCAGTAGTAGTTTCCGATGCACATCTGGGGGCATTCTGTAATCTGTGGACTATCAGAGTGTTGATGAAACACAGAAATTTCATCGGGATTGAATACAACAGTCACTATGCGCACTTTCCTCCTTGGGAGTAATGTCTCAAACAGTTTACGCTTTGATCGTTCGCTGGAAGACCAGTAGTAGTTTCCGATGCACATCTGTGGGCATTCTCTAATGTGTGGACTATCAGAGTGTTGATGAAACACAGAAATTGCATCGGGATTGAATGCAAAAGTCACCATGCGCACTTTCCTCCATAGGAGTAATGTCTCTAACAGTTTACGCTTTGATCATTTCCTGGAAGACAAGTAATAGCTTCCGATGCACATCAGGAGACATTCTGTAATCTTTGGACCATCAAAGTGTTGATGAAACACAGAAATTGCATCGGGATTCCATACAACAGTCACCGTGCGCACTTTCCTCCATGGGAGTAATGTCTTTAACAGTCTACGCTTTGATCGTTCCCTGGAATACCAGTAGTAGTTTCCGATGCACATCTGGAGGCATTCTGTAATCTGTTTACCTTCAAAGTGTTGATGAAACACAGGAATTGCCGCGGGATTGAATACAACAGTCACCATGCGCACTTTCCTCGATGGGAGTAATGTCTCAAACAGTCTACGCTTAGATCGTTCCCTGCAAGACCAGTAGTAGTTTCCGATGCACATCTGGAGATATTATGTAATCTTTGGACCTTCAAAGTTATGATGAAACACAGAAATTGCATCGGGATTGTATACAACAGTCACCATGCGCACTTTCCTCCATGGGAGTAATGTCTCAAACAGTCAACGCTTTGATCGTTCCCTGGAAGACCAGTAGTAGTTTCATTTGCACATCTGGAGGCATTCTGTAGTCTGGGGACTATCAGAGTGTTGATGAAACACAGAAATTGCATCGGGATGGAATACAACAGTCACCATGCGCACTTTCCTACATGGGAGTAATGTCTCAAAGAGTTTACGCTTTGATCTTTCAATGGAAGACCAGTAGTAGTTTCCGATGCACATCTGGGGGCATTCTGTAATGTGTGGACTATCAGGGTGTTGATGAAACACAGAAATTGCATCAGGATTGAATACATCAGTCACCATGCGCACTTTCCTCCATGGGGGTAATGTCTCAAACAGTTTACGCTTTGATCGATCCCTGGAAGACCAGTAGTAGTTTCCGATGCACATCTGCTGCATTCTGTAATGTGTGGACGATCAGAATGTTGATGAAACACAGAAATTGCATCGGGATTGAATACAACAGCCACCATGCGCACTTTCCTTCATGGGAGTCACGTCTCAAACAGTTTACGCTATGATCGTTGCCCGGAAGACCAGTAGTAGTTTCCGTCACACATCTATAGGCATTCTGTAATCTGTGGACCTTCAAAGTGTTGATGAAACACAGAAATTGCCTCGGGATTGAATACAACAGTCATCATGCGCATTTTCCTCCATGGGAGTAATGTCTCAAACAGTCTACGCTTTGATCGTTCCCTGGAAGACCAGTAGTAGTTCCCGATGCACATCTGGAGGCATTCTGTAATCTGTACAATTTCAGAGTGTTGTTCAAACACAGAAATTGCATCGGGATTGAATACAACAGTCAACATGCGCACTTTCCTCCTTGGGAGTAATGTCTCAAACAATTTATACTTTGATCGTACCCTGGAAGACCAGTAGTAGTTTCCGATGCACATCTGCTGGCATTCTCTAATGTGTGGACTATCAGAGTGTTGATGAAACACAGAAATTGCATCGGGATTGAATACAACAATCACCATGCGCACTTTCCTCCATGACAGTTATCTCTCAAACAGTATACGCTTTGATCGTTCCCTGCAAGACCAGTACTAGTTTCCGATGCACATCTGGAGGCATTCTGTGATCTGTGGACCTTCAAAGTGTTGATGAAACACAGAAATTGCATCGGGATTGAATAAAACAGTCACCATGCGCACTTTCCTCTATGGGAGTAATGTCACTAGCAGTCTACGCTTTAATCGTTCCCTGGAAGACCAGTAGTAGTTTCCGATGCACATCTGGAGGCATTCTGTAATCTGTGAACTATCAGAGTGTTGATGAAACACAGAAATTGCATCGGGATTGAATACAACAATCACCATGCGCACTTTCCTCCATGGCAGTTATGTCTCAAACAGTCTACGCTTTGATCGTTCCCTGCACGACCAGTATTAGTTTCCGATGCACATCTGGAGGCATTCTGTGATCTGTGGACCTTCAAAGTGATGATGAAACACAGAAATTGCATCGGGATTGAATAAAACAGTCACCATGCGCACTTTCCTCTATGGGAGTAATGTCACAGTCTACGTTTTGATCGTTGCGTGCAAGACCAGTAGTAGTTTCCGATGCACATCTGGAGGCATTCTGTAATCTGTGGACTATCAGAGTGTTGATGAAACACAGAAATTCCATCTGGGTTGAATACAACAGTAGCCATGTGCACTTTCCTCCATGGGAGTAATCTCAAAAACTGACTACGATTTGATCGATTCCTTTAAGACCAGTAGTATTTTCCGATGCACATCTGGAGGCATTCTGTAATCTGTGGACCTTCAAAGTGTTGATGAAACATAGAAATTGCATCGGGATTGAATAAAACAGTCAACATGCACACTTTCTTCCATGGAAGTAATGTCACAAACAGTCTACGATTTGACCGTTCATGGAAGACGGGTAGTAGTTTCCGATGCACATCTGGAGGAATTCTGTAATCTGTGGACCTTCAAAGAGTTGATGAAACACTGAAATTGCATCGGGATTGAGTACAACAGTCACAATGAGCTCTTTCCTCCATGGGAGTAATGTCTCAAACAGTTTACGCTTTGATCGTTCCCTGGAAGACCAGTGGTAGTTTCCGATGCACATCCTGGCACACTCTGTAATGTGTGTTCTATCTGGGTGTTGATGAAACACAGAAATTGCATAGGGATGTAATACAACAGTCACCATGCGCACTTTCCTCCATGGGAGTAATGTCTCAAACAGTCTACGCTTTGATCGTTCCCTGGAAGACCTGTAGTAGTTTCCGATGCACATCTGGTGTCATTCTGTAATCTGTGGACTATCAGAGTGTTGATGAAACACAGAAATTGCATCAGGATTGAATACAAAAGTCACCATGCGCACTTCCCGTCATGGGAGTAATGTCTCAAACAGTTTACGCTTTGATCGTTCCCTGGAAGACCAGTGGTAGTTTCCGATGCACGTCTGGGCACACTCTGTAATGTACGTACTATGTGGGTGTTGATGAAACACAGGAATTGCATCAGGATTGAATACAACAGTCACCATGCGCACTTTCCTCCATGGGAGTAATGTCTCAAATAGTTTACGCTTTGATCGTTGACTGGAAGACCAGAAGTAGTTTCCGATGACCATCTGGGGCATTCTGTAATGTGTGGACTATCAAAATGTTGATGAAACACAGAAATTGCATCGGGATTGAATACAACAGTCACCATGCGCACTTTCCTCCATGGGAGTAATGTCTCTAACAGTCTACGGTTTGATCCTTCCCTGGAAGACCTGTAGTAGTTTCCGATGCACATCTGGTGTCATTCTGTAATCTGTGGACCTTCAAAGAGTTGATGAAACACAGAAATTGCATCGGGATTGAATACAACAGCCACTATGCGCACTTTCCACCATGGGAATAATGTCTCAAACAGTCTACGATTTGATCCTTCCCTGGAAGACCTGTAGTAGTTTCCGATGCACATCTGGTGTCATTCTGTAATCTGTGGACTATCAGTGTGTTGATGAAACACAGAAATTGCATCGGGATTGAATACAACAGTCACCATGCGCACTTTCCTCCATTGGGAGTAATGTCTCAAACAGTTTACGCTTTCATCGTTCCCTGGAAGACCAGTAGTAGTGTCCGATGCACATCTGGGGGCATTCTGTAATGTGTGGACTATCAGGGTGTTGATGAAACACAGAAATTGCATCAGGATTGAATACAACAGTCACCACGGGCACTTTCCTCCATGGGAGTAATGTCTCAAACAGTTTACGCTATGATCGGACCCTGGAAGACCAGTAGTAGTTTCCGATGCACATCTGGGGGCATTCTGTAATGTGTGGACTATCAGAGTGTTGATGAAACACAGGAATTGCCGCGGGATTGAATAAAACAGTCACCATGCCCACTTTCCTCCATGGGAGTAATGTCTCAAACAGTCTACGGTTTGATCGTTTCCTGGAAGACCAGTAGTAGTTTCCGATGCACATCTGGAGGAATTCTGTAATCTGTGGACCTTCAAAGAGTAATGAAACACAGAAATTGCATCGGGATTGAATACAACAGTCACAATGCGCACTTTCCTCCATGGGAGTAATGTCTCAAACAGTTTACGCTTTGATCGTTCCCTGGAAGACCAGTGGTAGTTTCCGATGCACGTCTGGGCACACTCTGTAATGTGTGTACTATCTGGGTGTTGATGAAACACAGAAATTGCATCGGGATGTAATACAACAGTCACCATGCGCACTTTCCTCCATGGGAGTAATGTCTCAAACAGTCTACGCTTTGATCGTTCCCTGGAAGACCTGTAGTAGTTTCCGATGCACATCTGGTGTCATTCTGTAATCTGTGGACTATCAGAGTGTTAATGAAACACAGAAATTGCATCAGGATTGAATACAAAAGTCACCATGCGCACTTTCCTCCATGGGAGTAATGTCTCAAACAGTTTACGCTTTGATCGCTCCCTGGAAGACCAGTGGTAGTTTCCGATGCACGTCTGGGCACACTCTGTAATGTACGTACTATCTGGGTGTTGATGAAACACAGAAATTGCATCAGGATTGACTACAACAGTCACCATGCACACTTTCCTCCATGGGAGTAATGTCTCAAACAGTTTACGCTTTGATCGTTCCCTGGAAGAGCAGTAGTAGTTTCCGATGACCATCTGGGGCATTCTGTAATGTGTGGACTATCAGAGTGTTGATGAAACACAGAAATTGCATCGGGATTGAATACTACAGTCACCATGCGCACTTTCCTCCATGGGAGTAATGTCACAAACAGTCTACGCTTTGATCGTTCCCTGGAAGGCCAGTAGTAGTTTCCGATGCACATCTGGAGGCATTCTGTAATCTGTGGACTATCAGAGTGTTGATGAAACACAGAAAATGCATCGGGATTGATTACAACAGTCAACATGTGCCCTTTCCTCCATGGGAGTAATGTCTCAAACAGTTTAGGCTTTGATCGTTCCCTGGAAGACCAGTAGTAGTTTCCGATGCACATCTGGGGACATTCTGTAATGTGTGGACTAACAGAGTGTTGATGAAACACAGAAATTGCATAAGGATTGATTACAACAGTAACCATGCGCACTTTCTCCATGGGAGTAATGTCTCAAACAGTTTACGCTTTGATCGTTCCCTGGAAGACCAGTAGTAGTTTCCGATGCACATCTGTGGGCATTCTCTAATGTGTGGACTATCAGATTGTTGATGAAACACAGAAATTGCATCGGGATTGAATACAACAGTCACCATGCGCACTTTCCTCAATGGGAGTAATGTCTCAAGCAGTCTACGCTTTGATCGTTCCCTGCAAGACCAGTAGTAGTTTCCGATGTACATCTGGAGGCATTCTGTAATCTGTGGACCTTCAAAGTGTTGATGAAACACAGAAATTGCATCGGGATTGAATACAACACTCACCATGCGCACTTTCTTCCATGGAAGTAATGTCACAAACAGTCTACGCATTGATCGTTCATCTGGAAGACCAGTAGTTGTTTCCAATGCACATCTGGACGCATTGTGTAATCTTTGGACTTTCAAAGTGTGGATGAAACACAGAAATCGCATTGCGATTCAATACAACAGTCACCATGCGCACTTTCCTCCATTGAAGTAATGTCACAAACAGTGTACGCTTCGATCGTTCCCTGGAGGACCAGTAGTAGTTTCCGATGCACATCTGGAGGCATTCTGTAATCTGTGGACCTTCAAAGAGTTGATGAAACACAGAAATTGCATCGGATTGAATACAACAGTCACTATGCGCACTTTCCACCATGGGAATAATGTCTCAAACAGTCTACGCTTTGATCGTTCCCTGGAAGACCTGTAGTAGTTTCCGATGAACATCTGGTGTCATTCTGTAATCTGTGGACTATCAGTGTGTTGATGAAACACAGAAATTGCATCGGGATTGAATACAACAGTCACCATGCGCACTTTCCTCCATTGGGAGTAATGTCTCAAACAGTTTACGCCTTCATCGTTCCCTGGAAGACCAGTAGTAGTGTCCGATGCACATCTGGGGGCATTCTGTAATGTGTGGACTATCAGGGTGTTGATGAAACACAGAAATTGCATCAGGATTGAATACAACAGTCACCATGGGCACTTTCCTCCATGGGAGTAATGTCTCAAACAGTTTACGCTTTGATCGAACCCTGGAAGACCAGTAGTAGTTTCCGATGCACATCTGGGGGCATTCTGTAATGTGTGGACTATCAGAGTGTTGATGAAACACAGGAATTGCCGCGGGATTGAATACAACAGTCACCATGCCCACTTTCCTCCATGGGAGTAATGTCTAGAACAGTCTACGGTTTGATCGTTTCCTGGAAGACCAGTAGTAGTTTCCGATGCACATCTGGAGGAATTCTGTATTCTGTGGACCTTCTAAGAGTTGATGAAACACAGAAATTGCATCGGGATTGAATACAACAGTCACAATGCGCACTTTCCTCCATGGAAGTAATGTCTCAAACAGTTTACGCTTTGATCGTTCCCTGGAAGACCAGTGGTAGTTTCCGATGCACGTCTGGGCACACTCTGTAATGTGTGTACTATCTGGGTGTTGATGAAACGCAGAAATTGCATCGGGATGTTATACAACAGTCACCATGCGCACTTTCCTCCATGGGAGTAATGTCTCAAACAGTCTACGCTTTGATCGTTCCCTGGAAGACCTGTAGTAGTTTCCGATGCACATCTGGTGTCATTCTGTATTCTGTGGACTATCAGAGTGTTGATGAAACACAGAAATTGCATCAGGATTGAATACAAAAGTCACCATGCGCACTTTCCTCCATGGGAGTAATGTCTCAAACAGTTTACGCTTTGACCGTTCCCTGGAAGACCAGTGGTAGTTTCCGATGCACGTCTGGGCACACTCTGTAATGTACGTACTATCTGGGTGTTGATGAAACACAGAAATTGCATCAGGATTGAATACAACAGTCACCATGCGCACTTTCCTCCATGGGAGTAATGTCTCAAACAGTTTACGCTTTGATCGTTCCCTGGAAGACCAGTAGTAGTTTCCGATGACCATCTGGGGCATTCTGTAATGTGTGGACTATCAGAGTGTTGATGAAACACAGAAATTGCATCGGGATTGAATACAACAGTCACCATGCGCACTTTCCTCCATGGGAGTAATGTCACAAACAGTCTACGCTTTGATCGTTCCCTGGAAGGCCAGTAGTAGTTTCCGATGCACATCTGGAGGCATTCTGTAATCTGTGGACTATCAGAGTGTTGATGAAACACAGAAAATGCATCGGGATTGAATACAACAGTCAACATGCGCCCTTTCCTCCATGGGAGTAATGTCTCAAACAGTTTAGGCTTTGATCGATCCCTGGAAGACCAGTAGTAGTTTCCGATACACATCTGAGGACATTCTGTAATGTGTGGACTAACAGAGTGTTGATGAAACACAGAAATTGCATCAGGATTGATTACAACAGTCACCATGCGCACTTTCTCCATGGGAGTAATGTCTCAAACAGTGTACGATTTGATCGTTCCCTGGAAGACCAGTAGTAGTTTCCGATGCACATCTGTGGGCATTCTCTAATGTGTGGACTATCAGAGTGTTGATGAAACACAGAAATTGCATCGGGATTGAATACAACAGTCACCATGCGCACTTTCCTCCATGGGAGTAATGTCTCAAACAGTCTACGCTTTGATCGTTCCCTGCAAGACCAGTAGTAGTTTCCGATGTACATCTGGAGGCATTCTGTAATCTGTGGAACTTCAAAGTGATGATGAAACATAGAAATGGCATCGGGATTGAATACAACAGTCACCTTGCGCACTTTCTTCCATGGAAGTAATGTCACAAACAGTCTACGCATTGATCGTTCATCTGGAAGACCAGTAGTAGTTTCCGATGCACATCTAGAGGCATTCTGTAATCTGTGGACTATCAGAGTGTTGATGAAACACAGAAATTGCATCTGGATTGAATACAACAGTCACCATGTGCACTTTCCTCCATGGGAGTAATATCTCAAACAGTCTACGCTTTGATCGTTCCCTGCAAGACCAGTAGTTGCTTCCGATGCACATCTGGAGGCATTATGTAATCTGTGGACCTTCAAAGTGTTGATGAAACTCAGAAATTGCCTCGGGATTGAATACAACAGTCATCATGCGCATTTTCCTCCATGGGAGTAATATCTCAAACAGACTACGCTTTGATCGTTCCCTGCAAGACCAGTAGTAGTTTCCGATGCACATCTGGAGGCATTCTGTAATCTGTGGACCTTCAAAGTGTTGAAGAAACACAGAAATTGCCTCGGGGGTTGAATACAACTGTCACCATGCGCTCTTTCCTCCATGCGAGTAATGTCTCAAACAGTCTACGGTTTGACTGTTTCCTGGAAGACCAGTAGTAGTTTCCGATGCACATCTGGAGGCATTCCGTAATCTGTAAACTATCAGAGTGTTGTTCAAACACAGAAATTGCATCGGGATTGAATACAACAATCACCATGCGCACTTTCCTCCATGGGAGTAATGTCTCAAACAGTTTACGCTTTGATCGTTCCCTGGAAGACCTGTAGTAGTTTCCGATGCACATCTGGAGGCATTCTGTAATCTGTGGACCTTCAAAGTGTTGATGAGACACAGAAATTGCATCGGGATTGAATACAACAGTCACCATGCGCACTTTCCTATATGGGAGTAATGTCACAAACAGTCTACGCTTTGATCGTTCCCTGGAAGACCAGTAGTAGTTTGCGATGCACATCTGGAGGCATTCTGTAATCTGTGGACTTTTAAAGTGTTGATGAAACACAGGAATTTCCTCGGGATTGAACACAACAGTCTCCATGCGCACTTTTCTACATGTCAGTAATGTCTTAAACAGTCTACGCTTTGATCGTACTCTGGAAGACCAGTAGTAGTTTCCGATGCACATCTGGAGGCATTCTGTAATCTGTGGACTTTCAGAGTTTTGATGAAACACAGAAACTGCATCGGGATGAATGCAACAGTCACCATGCGCACTTTCCTCCATGGGAGTAATATCTAAAACAGTTTATACTTTGATCGTTCCCTGGAAGACCAGTAGTAGTTTCCGATGCACATCTGGGGACATTCTGCAATGTGTGGACTAACAGAGTGTTGATGAAACACAGAAATTGCATCAGGATTGATTACAACAGTCACCATGCGCACTTTCCTCCATGGGAGTAATGTCTCAAACAGTTTACGCTTTGATCGATCCCTGCAAGACCAGTATTAGTTTCCGATGCACATCTGGAGGCATTCTGTAATCTGTGGACCTTCAAAGTGTTAATTAAACACAGGAACTGCCGCGGGATTGAATACAACAGTCACCATGCGCACTTTCCTCCATGGGAGTAATGTCTCAAACAGTTTACGCTTTGATCGTTTCCTGGAGGACCAGTAGTAATTTCCGATGCACATCTGGAGGCATTCTGTAATCTGTGGATATTCAAAGTGTTGATTAAACACAGAAATTGCCGTGGGATTGAATACAACAGTCACCATGCGCACTTTCCTATATGGGAGTAATGTCACAAACAGTCTACGCTTTGATCGTTTCCGGGAAGACCAGTAGTAGTTTCCGATGCACATCTGGAGGCATTCATAATCTGTGGACTTTCAAAGTGTTGATGAAACACAGGAATTTCCTAGGGATTGAACACAACAGTCACCATGCGCACTCTCCTCCATGGGAGTAATGTCACAAACAGTTTACGCTTTGATCATTCCCTGGAAGACCAGTAGTAGTTTCCGATGCACATCTTGGGGCATTCTGTAATGTGTGGACTATCAGAATGTTGATGAAACACAGAAATTGTATCAGGATTGAATACGACAGTCACCATGCGCACTTTCCTCCATGCGAGTAATGTCTCAAACACTTTACGCTTGGATCGTTCCCTGCAAGACCAGTAGTAGTTTCCGATGCACACCTGGAGGCATTCTGTAATCTGTGGACCTTTAGAGTGTTGACTAAACACAGAAATTGCCTCGGGGGTTGAATACAACTGTCACCATGCGCTTTTTCCTCCATGGGAGTAATGTCTCAAACAGTCTACGGTTTGACTGTTTCCTGGAAGACCAGTAGTAGTTTCCGATGCACATCTGGAGGCATTCCGTAATCTGTAGACTATCACAGTGTTGTTCAAACCCAGAAATTGCATCGGGATGAATACAACAGTCACCATGCGCACTTTCCTCCATGGGAGTAATGTGTCAAACAGTTTACGCTTTGATCGTTTCCTGGAAGGCCAGTATTAGTTTCCGATGCACATCTGGAGGCATTCTGTAATCTGTGGACCTTCAAAGTGTTGATTAAACACAGGAATTGCCGCGGGATTGAATACAACAGTCACCATGCGCACTTTCCTCCATGGGAGTAATGTCTCAAACAGTCTACGCTTTGATCGTTTCCTGGAGGACCAGTTGTAGTTTCCGATGCACATCTGGAGGCATTCTGTAATCTGTGGACATTCAAAGTGTTGATGAAACACAGGAATTTTCTCGGGATTGAACACAACAGTCTCCATGCGCACTTTTCTCCATGTCAGTAATGTCTTAAACAGTCTACGCATTGATCGTTCCCTGGAAGACCAGTAGTAGTTTCCGATGCACATCTGGAGGCATTCTGTAAAATGTGGGCTATCAGAGTGTTGATGAAACACAGAAATTGTATCAGGATTGAATACAACAGTCACCATGCGCACTTCCCTCCATGCGAGTAATGTCTCAAACACTTTACGCTTTGATCGTTCCCTGCAAGACCAGTAGTAGTTTCCGATTCACATCTGGAGGCATTCTGTAATCTGTGGACCTTCAAAGTGTTGACGAAACACAGAAATTGCCGCGGGATTGAATACAACAGTAACCATGAGCACTTTCCTCCACGGGAGTAATGTCTCAAATAGTCCACGCTTGGATCGTTTCCTGGAGGACCAGTAGTAGTTTCCGATGCACATCTGGGGGCATTCTCTAATGTGTGGACAATCAGAGAGTTGATGAAACACAGAAATTGCATCAGGATTGAATACAACAGTCACCATGCGCACATTCCTCCATGGGAGTAATGTCTCAAACAGTTTACGCTTTGATCGATCCCTGGAAGACCAGTAGTAGTTTCCGATGCACATCTGGGGGTATTCTATAATGTGTGGACCATCAGAGTGTTGATGAAACACAGAAATTGCATCGGGATTGAATACAACAGTCACCATGCGCACTTTCCTCCATGGGAGTAATGTCTCAAACAGTTTACGCTTTGATCGTTCCCTGGAAGACCAGTAGTAGTTTCCGATGCACATCTGGAGGCATTCTGTAATCTGTGGACTATCAGAGTGTTGATGAAACACAGAAAATGCATCGGGATAGAATACAACAGTCACCATGCGCACTTACCTCCAAGGGAGTAATGTCACAAACAGTCTACGCTTTGATCGTTCCCTGGAGGACCAGTAGTAGTTTCCGATGCACATCTGCAGGCATTCTGTAATCTGTGGACCTTCAAAGAGTTGATGAAACACAGAAATTGCATCGGATTGAATACAACAGTCACTATGCGCACTTTCCACCATGGGAATAATGTCTCAAACAGTCTACGCTTTGATCGTTCCCTGGAAGACCTGTAGTAGTTTCCGATGAACATCTGGTGTCATTCTGTAATCTGTGGACTATCAGTGTGTTGATGAAACACAGAAATTGCATCGGGATTGAATACAACAATCACCATGCGCACTTTCCTCCATTGGGAGTAATGTCTCAAACAGTTTACGCCTTCATCGTTCCCTGGAAGACCAGTAGTAGTGTCCGATGCACATCTGGGGGCATTCTGTAATGTGTGGACTATCAGGGTGTTGATGAAACACAGAAATTGCATCAGGATTGAATACAACAGTCACCATGGGCACTTTCCTCCATGGGAGTAATGTCTCAAACAGTTTACGCTTTGATCGAACCCTGGAAGACCAGTAGTAGTTTCCGATGCACATCTGGGGGCATTCTGTAATGTGTGGACTATCAGAGTGTTGATGAAACACAGGAATTGCCGCGGGATTGAATACAACAGTCACCATGCCCACTTTCCTCCATGGGAGTAATGTCTAGAACAGTCTACGGTTTGATCGTTTCCTGGAAGACCAGTAGTAGTTTCCGATGCACATCTGGAGGAATTCTGTATTCTGTGGACCTTCTAAGAGTTGATGAAACACAGAAATTGCATCGGGATTGAATACAACAGTCACAATGCGCACTTTCCTCCATGGAAGTAATGTCTCAAACAGTTTACGCTTTGATCGTTCCCTGGAAGACCAGTGGTAGTTTCCGATGCACGTCTGGGCACACTCTGTAATGTGTGTACTATCTGAGTGTTGATGAAACGCAGAAATTGCATCGGGATGTTATACAACAGTCACCATGCGCACTTTCCTCCATGGGAGTAATGTCTCAAACAGTCTACGCTTTGATCGTTCCCTGGAAGACCTGTAGTAGTTTCCGATGCACATCTGGTGTCATTCTGTATTCTGTGGACTATCAGAGTGTTGATGAAACACAGAAATTGCATCAGGATTGAATACAAAAGTCACCATGCGCACTTTCCTCCATGGGAGTAATGTCTCAAACAGTTTACGCTTTGACCGTTCCCTGGAAGACCAGTGGTAGTTTCCGATGCACGTCTGGGCACACTCTGTAATGTACGTACTATCTGGGTGTTGATGAAACACAGAAATTGCATCAGGATTGAATACAACAGTCACCATGCGCACTTTCCTCCATGGGAGTAATGTCTCAAACAGTTTACGCTTTGATCGTTCCCTGGAAGACCAGTAGTAGTTTCCGATGACCATCTGGGGCATTCTGTAATGTGTGGACTATCAGAGTGTTGATGAAACACAGAAATTGCATCGGGATTGAATACAACAGTCACCATGCGCACTTTCCTCCATGGGAGTAATGTCACAAACAGTCTACGCTTTGATCGTTCCCTGGAAGGCCAGTAGTAGTTTCCGATGCACATCTGGAGGCATTCTGTAATCTGTGGACTATCAGAGTGTTGATGAAACACAGAAAATGCATCGGGATTGAATACAACAGTCAACATGCGCCCTTTCCTCCATGGGAGTAATGTCTCAAACAGTTTAGGCTTTGATCGATCCCTGGAAGACCAGTAGTAGTTTCCGTTTGCACATCTGAGGACATTCTGTAATGTGTGGACTAACAGAGTGTTGATGAAACACAGAAATTGCATCAGGATTGATTACAACAGTCACCATGCGCACTTTCTCCATGGGAGTAATGTCTCAAACAGTTTACGATTTGATCGTTCCCTGGAAGACCCGTAGTAGTTTCCGATGCACATCTGTGGGCATTCTCTAATGTGTGGACTATCAGAGTGTTGATGAAACACAGAAATTGCATCGGGATTGAATACAACAGTCACCATCCGCACTTTCCTCCATGGGAGTAATGTCTCAAACAGTCTACGCTTTGATCGTTCCCTGCAAGACCAGTAGTAGTTTCCGATGTACATCTGGAGGCATTCTGTAATCTGTGGACCTTCAAAGTGATGATGAAACATAGAAATTGCATCGGGATTGAATACAACAGTCACCTTGCGCACTTTCTTCCATGGAAGTAATGTCACAAACAGTCTACGCATTGATCGTTCATCTGGAAGACCAGTAGTAGTTTCCGATGCACATCTAGAGGCATTCTGTAATCTGTGGACTATCAGAGTGTTGATGAAACACAGAAATTGCATCTGGATTGAATACAACAGTCACCATGTGCACTTTCCTCCATGGGAGTAATATCTCAAACAGTCTACGCTTTGATCGTTCCCTGCAAGACCAGTAGTTGCTTCCGATGCACATCTGGAGGCATTATGTAATCTGTGGACCTTCAAAGTGTTGATGAAACACAGAAATTGCCTCGGGATTGAATACAACAGTCATCATGCGCATTTTCCTCCATGGGAGTTATATCTCAAACAGTCTACGCTTTGATCGTACCCTGGAAGACCAGTAGTAGTTTCCGATGCACATCTGCTGGCATTCTGTAATGTGTGGACTAACAGAGTGTTGATGAAACACAGAAATTGCATCAGGATTGAATACAACAGTCACCAAGCGCACTTTCCTCCATGGGAGTAATGTATCAAACAGTTTACGCTTTGATCGTTCCCTGGAAGACCAGTAGTAGTTTCTGATGCACATCTGGGGGTATTCTGTAATGTGTGGACTATCAGAGTGTTGATGGAACACAGAAATTGCATCGGGAATGAATACAACAGTCACCATGCGCACTTTCCTCCATGGGAGTAACATCTAAAACAGTTTATACTTTGATCGTTCCCTGGAAGACCAGTAGTAGTTTCCGATGCACATCTGGGGACATTCTGTAATCTGTGGACATTCAAAGTGTTGATGAACCACAGGAACTGCTGCGGGATTGAATACAACAGTCACCATGCGCACATTCCTCCATGGGAGTAATGTCTAAAACAGTCTACGCTTTGATCGTTTCCTGGAGGACCAGTAGTAGATTCCGATGCACATCCGGAGGCATTCTGTAATCTGTGGACATTCAAAGTGTTGATTAAACACAGAAATTGCCTTTTGATTGAATACAACAGTCACCATGCGCACTTTCCTCCATGGGAGTAATGTCACAAACAGTCTACGCTTTGATCGTTCCCTGGAAGTCCAGTAGTAGTTTCCGATGCACATCTGGAGGCATTCTGTAAAATGTGGGCTATCAGAGTGTTGATGAAACACAGAAATTGCATCGGGATTGAATACAACAGTCACCATGCGCACTTTCCTCCATGGGAGTAATGTCTCAAACAGTTTACGATTTGATCGTTCCCTGGAAGACCAGTAGGAGTTTCCGATGCACATCTGGAGGCATTCTGTAATCTGAAAACTATCAGAGTGTTGATGAAAGACAGAAATTGCATCGGGATTGAATACAACAGTCACCATGCGCACTTTCCTCCATGGGAGTAATGTCTCAAACAGTCTACGCTTTGATCGTTCCCTGCAAGACCAGTAGTAGTTTCCGATGCACATCTGGAGGCATTCTGTAATCTGTGGACCTTCAAAGTGTTGAAGAAACACAGAAATTGCCTCGGGGGTTGAATACAACTGTCACCATGCGCTCTTTCCTCCATGCGAGTAATGTCTCAAACAGTCTACGGTTTGACTGTTTCCTGGAAGACCAGTAGTAGTCTCCGATGCACATCTGGAGGCATTCCGTAATCTGTAAACTATCAGAGTGTTGTTCAAACACAGAAATTGCATCGGGATTGAATACAACAATCACCATGCGCACTTTCCTCCATGGGAGTAATGTCTCAAACAGTTTACGCTTTGATCGTTCCCTGGAAGACCAGTAGTAGTTTCCGATGCACATCTGGAGGCATTCTGTAATCTGTGGACCTTCAAAGTGTTGATGAGACACAGAAATTGCATCGGGATTGAATACAACAGTCACCATGCGCACTTTCCTATATGGGAGTAATGTCACAAACAGTCTACGCTTTGATCGTTCCCTGGAAGACCAGTAGTAGTTTGCGATGCACATCTGGAGGCATTCTGTAATCTGTGGACTTTTAAAGTGTTGATGAAACACAGGAATTTCCTCGGGATTGAACACAACAGTCTCCATGCGCACTTTTCTACATGTCAGTAATGTCTTAAACAGTCTACGCTTTGATCGTACTCTGGAAGACCAGTAGTAGTTTCCGATGCACATCTGGAGGCATTCTGTAATCTGTGGACTTTCAGAGTTTTGATGAAACACAGAAACTGCATCGGGATGAATGCAACAGTCACCATGCGCACTTTCCTCCATGGGAGTAATATCTAAAACAGTTTATACTTTGATCGTTCCCTGGAAGACCAGTAGTAGTTTCCGATGCACATCTGGGGACATTCTGCAATGTGTGGACTAACAGAGTGTTGATGAAACACAGAAATTGCATCAGGATTGATTACAACAGTCACCATGCGCACTTTCCTCCATGGGAGTAATGTCTCAAACAGTTTACGCTTTGATCGATCCCTGCAAGACCAGTATTAGTTTCCGATGCACATCTGGAGGCATTCTGTAATCTGTGGACCTTCAAAGTGTTGATTAAACACAGGAACTGCCGCGGGATTGAATACAACAGTCACCATGCGCACTTTCCTCCATGGGAGTAATGTCTCAAACAGTTTACGCTTTGATCGTTTCCTGGAGGACCAGTAGTAATTTCCGATGCACATCTGGAGGCATTCTGTAATCTGTGGATATTCAAAGTGTTGATTAAACACAGAAATTGCCGTGGGATTGAATACAACAGTCACCATGCGCACTTTCCTATATGGGAGTAATGTCACAAACAGTCTACGCTTTGATCGTTTCCGGGAAGACCAGTAGTAGTTTCCGATGCACATCTGGAGGCATTCATAATCTGTGGACTTTCAAAGTGTTGATGAAACACAGGAATTTCCTAGGGATTGAACACAACAGTCACCATGCGCACTCTCCTCCATGGGAGTAATGTCACAAACAGTTTACGCTTTGATCATTCCCTGGAAGACCAGTAGTAGTTTCCGATGCACATCTTGGGTCATTCTGTAATGTGTGGACTATCAGAATGTTGATGAAACACAGAAATTGTATCAGGATTGAATACGACAGTCACCATGCGCACTTTCCTCCATGCGAGTAATGTCTCAAACACTTTACGCTTGGATCGTTCCCTGCAAGACCAGTAGTAGTTTCCGATGCACACCTGGAGGCATTCTGTAATCTGTGGACCTTTAGAGTGTTGACTAAACACAGAAATTGCCTCGGGGGTTGAATACAACTGTCACCTTGCGCTTTTTCCTCCATGGGAGTAATGTCTCAAACAGTCTACGGTTTGACTGTTTCCTGGAAGACCAGTAGTAGTTTCCGATGCACATCTGGAGGCATTCCGTAATCTGTAGACTATCACAGTGTTGTTCAAACCCAGAAATTGCATGGGGATGAATACAACAGTCACCAAGCGCACTTTTTTCCATGGGAGTAATGTCTCAAACAGTTTACGGTGTGATCGATCCCTGCAAGACCAGTACTTGTTTCCGATTCACATCTGGAGTCATTCTGTAATCTGTGGACCTTCAATGTGTTGATGAAACACAGAAATTGCCGCGGGATTGAAACAACGGTCACCATGAGCACTTTCCTCCATGGGAGTAATGTCTCAAATAGTCCACGCTTTGATCGTTTCCTGGAGGACCAGTAGTAGTTTCCGATGCACATCTGTGATCATTCTGTAATCTGTGGACCTTCAAAGTGTTGATGAAACACAGGAATTGCATCGGGATTGAATACAACAGTCACCATGCGCACTTTCCTCCATGGGAGTAATATCTAAAACAGTTTATACTTTGATCGTTCCCTGGAAAACCAGTGGTAGTTTCCGATGCACATCTGGGGACATTCTGCAATGTGTGGACTAACAGAGTGTTGATGAAACACAGAAATTGCATCAGGATTGAATTCAACAGTCACCATGCGCACTTTTTTCCATGGGAGTAATATCTCAAACAGTTTACGCTTTGATCGTTCTTTGGAAGACCAGTAGTAGTTTCCGATGCACATCTGGGGGCATTCTGTAATGTGTGGACTATCAGAGTGTTGATGAAACACAGAAATTGTATCAGGATTGAATACAACAGTCACCATGCGCACTTTCCTCCATGGGAGTAATGTCTCAAACAGTCTACGCTTTCATCGTTTCCTGGGGGACCAGTAGTAGTTTCCGATGCACATCTGGAGGCATTCTGTAATCTGTGGACATTCAAAGTGTTGATTAAACACAGAAATTGCCGCGGGATTGAATACAACAGTCACCATGCGCACTTTCCTCCATGGGAGTAATGTCACAAACAGTCTACGCTTTGATCGTTCCCTGGAAGACCAGTAGTAGTTTCCGATGCACATCTGGAGGCATTCTGTAATCTGTGGACTTTCAAAATCTTGATGAAACACAGTAATTGCCTCGGGATTGAATACAACATTCACCATGCGCACTATCCTCCATGGGAGTAATGTCTCAAATAGTCCACGCTTTTATCGTTTCCTCTAGGACCAGTAGTAGTTTCCGATGCACATCTGTGATCATTCTGTAATCTGTGGACTATCAGAGTGTTGATGAAACACAGAAATTGTTCAGGATTGAATACAACACTTACCATGCGCACTTTCCTCCATGGGAGTAATGTCTCAAACAGTCTACGCTTTGATCGTTCCCTGCAAGACCAGTTGTAGTTTCCGATGCACATCTGGAGGCATTCTGTAATCTGTGGACCTTCAAAGTGTTGATGAAACACAGAAATTGCCTCGGGATTGAATGCAACAGTCATCATGCGCATTTTCCTCCATGGGAGTAATGTCTCAAACAGTCTACGCCTTTATCGTTCCCTGGAAGACCAGTAGTAGTTTCCGATGCACATCTGGAGGCATTCTGTAATCTGTGGACCTTCAAAGTGTTGAAGAAACACAGAAATTGCCTCGGGGGTTGAATACAACGTCGCTCTTTCCTCCATGGGAGTAATGTCTCAAACAGTCTACGGTTTGACTGTTTCCTGGAAGACCAGTAGTAGTTTGCGATGCAAATCTGGGGGCATTCTCTAATGTGTGGACTATCAGAGAGTTGATGAAACACAGAAATTGCATCAGGATTGAATACAACAGTCACCATGTGCACATTCCTCCATGGGAGTAATGTCTCAAACAGTTTACGCTTTGATCGATTCCTGGAAGACCAGTAGTAGTTTCCGATGCACATCTGGGGGTATTCTGTAATGTGTGGACTATCAGAGTGTTGATGAAACACAGAAATTGCATTGGGATTGTATACAACAGTCACCATGCGCACTTTCCTCCATGGGGGTAATGTCTCAAACAGTTTACGCTTTGATCGTTCCCTGGAAGACCAGTAGTAGTTTCCGATGCACATCTGGAGGCATTCTGTAATCTGTTTACTATAAGAGTGTTGATGAAACACAGAAATTGCATCGGGATAGAATACAACAGTCACCATGCGCACTTACCTCCATGGGAGTAATGTCACAAACAGTCTACGCTTTGATCGTTCCCTGGAAGACCAGTAGTAGTTTCCGATGCACATCTGGAGGCATTCTGTAATCTGTGGACTATCAGAGTGTTGATGAAACACAGAAATTTCATCGGGATTGAATACAACAGTCACCATTCGCACTTTCCTCCATGGGAGTAATATCTAAAACAGTTTATACTTTGATCGTTCCCTGGAAGACCAGTGGTAGTTTCAGATGCACATCTGGGGACATTCTGCAATGTGTGGACTAACAGGTTGTGATGAAACACAGAAATTGCATCAGGATTGAATTCAACAGTCACCATGCGCACTTTTTTACATGGGAGTAATGTCTCAAACAGTCCACGCTTTGATCGTTCCCTGGAAGACCAGTAGTAGTTTCCGATGCACATCTGGTGTCATTCTGTAATCTGTGGACTATCAGAGTGTTGATGAAACACATAAATTGTTCAGGATTGAATACAACACTTACCATGCGCACTTTCCTCCATGGGAGTAATGTCTCAAACAGTCTACGCTTTGATCGTTCCCTGCAAGACCAGTTGTAGTTTCCGATGCACATCTGGAGGCATTCTGTAATCTGTGGACCTTCAAAGTGTTGATGAAACACAGAAATTGCCTCGGGATTGAATGCAACAGTCACCATGCGCATTTTCCTCCATGGGAGTAATGTCTCAAACAGTCTACGCTCTTATCGTTTCCTGGAAGACCAGTAGTAGTTTCCGATGCACATCTGGAGGCATTCTGTAATCTGAAAACAATCAGAGTGTTGATGAAACACAGAAATTGCATCGGGATTGAATACAACAGTCACCAAGCGCACTTAACTCCATGGGAGTAATATCTCAAACAGTCTACGCTTTGATCGTTCCCTGCAAGACCAGTAGTAGTTTCCGATGCACATCTGGAGGCATCTGTATTCTGTGGACCTTCAAAGTGTTGAAGAAACACAGAAATTGCCTCAGGGGTTGAATACAACATCGCTCTTTCCTCCATGGGAGTAATGTCTCAAACAGTCTACGGTTTGACTGTTTCCTGGAAGACCAGTAGTAGTTTCCGATGCACATCTGGAGGCATTCCGTAATCTGTAGACTATCAGAGTGTTGTTCAAACACAGAAATTGCATCGGGATGAATACAACAGTCACCATGCGCACTTTCCTCCATGGGAGTAATGTGTCAAACAGTTTACGCTTTGATCGTTCCCTGGAAGACCCCTAGTAGTTCCCGATTCACATCTGGGGGCATTCTCTAATGTGTGGACTATCAGAGAGTTGATGAAACACAGAAATTGCATCAGGATTGAATACAACAGTCACCATGCGCACTTTCGTTCATGGGAGTAATGTCTCAAACAGTTTACGCTTTGATCGATACCTGGAAGACCAGTAGTAGTTTCCGATGCACATCTGGGGGCATTCTGTAATGTGTGGACTATCAGAGTGTTGATGAAACACAGAAATTGTATCAGGATTGAATACAACAGTCACCATGTGCACTTTCCTCCATGGGAGTAATGTCTCGAAGAGTTTACGCTTTGATCGTTCCCTGCAAGACCAGTAGTAGTTTCAGATTCACATCTGGAGGCATTCTATAATATGTGGACCTTCAAAGTGTTGATGAAACACAGAAATTGCCGCGGGATTGAATACAACAGTCACCATGAGCACTTTCCTCCATGGGAGTAATGTCTCAAACAGTCCACGTTTTGATCGTTTCCTGGAGGACCAGTAGTAGTTTCCGATGCACATCTGTGATCATTCTGTAATCTGTGGACCTTCAAAGTGTTGATTAAACACGGGAATTGCCGCGGGAGTGAATACTACAGTCATCATGCGCACTTTCCTCCATGGGAGTAATGTCACAAACAGTCTACGCTTTGATCGTTCCCTGGAAGACCAGTAGTTGTTTCCGATGCACATCTGGAGGCATTCTGTAATATGTTTACTTTCAAAGTGTTGATGAAACACAGGAATTGCCTCGGGATTGAACACAACAGTCACCATGCGCACTTTCCTCCATAGGAGTAATGTCTTAAACAGTCTACGCTTTGATCGTACCCTGGAAGACCAGTAGTAGTTTCCGATGCACATCTGGAGGCATTCTGTAAAATGTGGACTATCAGAGTGTTGATGAAACACAGAAATTGCATCAGGATTGAATACAACAGTCACCATGCGCACTTTCCTCCATGGGAGTAATGTCTCAAACAGTTTACGCTTTGATCGTTCCCTGGAAGACCAGTAGTAGTTTCCGATGCACATCTGGGGGCATTCTGTAATGTGTGGACTATCAGAGTGTTGATGAAACACAGAAATTGTATCAGGATTGAATACAACGGTCACCATGTGCACTTTCCTCCATGGGAGTAATGTCTCGAAGAGTTTACGCTTTGATCGTTCCCTGCAAGACCAGTAGTAGTTTCAGATTCACATCTGGAGGCATTCTATAATATGTGGACCTTCAAAGTGTTGATGAAACACAGAAATTGCCGCGGGATTGAATACAACAGTCACCATGAGCACTTTCCTCCATGGGAGTAATGTCTCAAACAGTCCACGTTTTGATCGTTTCCTGGAGGACCAGTAGTAGTTTCCGATGCACATCTGTGATCATTCTGTAATCTGTGGACCTTCAAAGTGTTGATGAAACACAGAAATTGCATCGGGATTGAATACAACAGTCACCTTGTGCACTTTCCTCTATGGGTGTAATGTCTCAAACAGTCTACCCTTTGATCGTTCCCTGCAAGACCAGTAGTAGTTTCCGATGCACATCTGGAGGCATTCTGTAATCTGTGGACCTTCAAAGTGTTGAAGAAACAAAGAAATTGCCTCGGGGGTTGAATACAACTGTCACCATGCGCTCTTTCCTTCATGGGAGTAATGTCTCAAACAGTCTACGGTTTGACTGTTTCCTGGAAGACCAGTAGTAGTTTCCGATGCACATCTAGAGGCATTCCTTAATCTGTAGACTATCAGAGTGTTGTTCAAACACAGAAATTGCGTCTGGATGAATACAACAGTCACCATGCACACTTTCCTCCATGGGAGTAATGTGTCAAACAGTTTACTCTTTGATCGTTCCCTGGAAGACCAGTAGTAGTTCCCGATGCACATCTGGGGGCATTCTCTAATGTGTCGACTATCAGAGAGTTGATGAAACACAGAAATGGCATCAGGATTGAATACAACAGTCACCATGCGCACTTTCCTTCATGGGAGTAATGTCTCAAACAGTTACGCTTTGATCGATCCCTGGAAGACCAGCAGTAGTTTCCGATGCACATCTGTGGGTATTCTGTAATGTGTGGACTATCAGAGTGTTGATGAAACACAGAAATTGCATCGGGATTGAATACAACAGTCAACATGCGCACTTTCCTCCATGGGAGTAATGATTCAAAAAGTTTACGCTTTGATCGTTCCCTGGAAGACCAGTAGTAGTTTCCGATGCTCATCTGGAGGCATTCTGTAATGCGTGGACCTTCAAAGTGTTGATGAGACACAGGAATTGCCGCGGGATTGAATACAAAAGTCACCATGGGCACTTTCCTCCATGGGAGTAATGTCTCAAACAGTTTACGCTTTGATCGTTCCCTGGAAGACCAGTAGTAGTTTCCGATGCACATCTGGAGGCATTCTGTAATCTGTGGACTATCAGAGTGTTGATGAAACACTGACATCGCATCGGGATTGAATACAACAGTCACCATGCGCACTTATCTCCATGGGAGTAATGTCACAATTAGTCTACGAATTGATCGTTCCCTGGAAGACCAGTAGTAGTTTCCGATGCACATCTGGAGGCATTCTGAAATCTGTGGACTTTCAGAGTGTTGATGAAACACAGAAATTGCATCGGGATGAATACAACAGTCACCATGCGCACTTTCCACCATGTTAGTAATGTCTCAAACAGTTTACGCTTTGATCGATCCCTGCAACACCAGTATTAGTTCCCGATGAACATCTGGAGGCATTCTGTAATCTGTGGACCTTCAAAGTGTTGATTAAACACAGGAATTGCCGCGGGAGTGAATACAACAGTCACCATGCGCACTTTCCTCCATAGGAGTAATGTCTCAAACAGTCTACGCTTTGGTCGTCTCTTGGAGGACCAGTAGTAGTTTCCGATGCACATCTGGAGGCATTCTGTAATCTGTGGCCATTCAAAGTGTTGATTATACACAGAAATTGCCGCGGGATTGAATACTACAGTCATCATGCGCACTTTCCTCCATGGGAGTAATGTCACAAACAGTCTACGCTTTGATCGTTCCCTGGAAGACCAGTAGTAGTTTCCGATGCACATCTGGGGGCATTCTGTAATGTGTGGACTATCAGAGTGTTGATGAAACACAGATATTGTATCAGGATTGAATACAACGATCACCACGCGCACTTTCCTCCATGGGAGTAATGTCTCAAAGAGTTTACGCTTGGATCGTTCCCTGCAAGACCAGTAGTAGTTTCAGATTCACATCTGGAGGCATTCTATAATCTGTGGACCTTCAAAGTTTTGATGAAACACAGAAATTGCCTCGGGATTGAATACAACAGTCACCATGAGCACTTTCCTCCATGGGAGTAATGTCTCAAACAGTCCACGGTTTGATCGTTTCCTGGAGGACCACTAGTAGTTTCCGATGCACATCTGTGATCATTCTGTAATCTGTGGACCTTCAAAGTGTTGATGAAACACAGAAATTGCATCGTGATTGAATACAACAGTCACCATGCGCACTTTCCTCCATGGGTGTAATGTCTCAAACAGTCTACGCTTTGATCGTTCCCTGCAAGATCAGTAGTAGTTTCCGATGCACATCTGGAGGCATTCTGTAATCTGTGGGCCTTCAAAATGTTGACGAAACACAGAAATTGCCTTGGGGGTTGAATACAACAGTCACCATGCGCACTTTCCTCCATGGGAGTAATGTCTCAAACAGTTTACGCTTTGATCGATCCCTGGAAGACAAGTAGTTGTTTCCGATGCACATCTGGTGTCATTCAGTAATCTGTGGACTACCAGAGTGTTGATGAAACACAGAAATTGCATCAGGATTGAATGCAACAGTTACCATGCGCACTTTGATCCATGGAAGTAATGTCTCAAACAGTCTACGCTTTGATCGTTCCCTGCAAGACCAGTAGTAGTTTCCGATGCACATCTGGAGGCATTCTGTAATCTGTGGACCTTCAAAGTGTTGACGAAACACAGATATTGCCTCGGGGGTTGAATACAACTGTCACCATGCGCTCTTTCCTCCATGGGAGTAATGTCTCAAACAGTCTACGGTTTGACTGTTTCCTGGAAGACCAGTAGTAGCTTCCGATGCACATCTGGAGGCATTCTGTAATCTTTGGACCTTCAAAGTGTTGATGAAACACAGAAATTGCATCGGGATTGAATACAAGTCACCACGCGCACTTTCCTCCATGGGAGTAATGTCTCTAACAGACTACGCTTTAATCGTTCTCTGGAAGACCAGTAGTAGTTTCCGATGCACATCTGGAGGCATTCTGTAATCTGTGGACTATCAGAGTGTTGATGAAACACAGAAATTGCATCGAGATTGAATACAACAGTAACCATGCGCACTTTCCTACATGGGAGTAATGTTTCAAACAGTTTACGCTTTGATCGTTCCCTGGAAGACCAGTAGTAGTTTCCGATCCACATCTGGGGACATTCTGTTATGTGTATACTAACAGAGTGTTGATGAAACACAGAAATTGCATAATGATCGAATACAACAGTCACCATGCGCACTTACCTCCATGGGAGTAATGTCTCAAACAGTTTACGCTTTCTTCGTTCCCTGGAAGGCCAGTAGTAGTTTCCGATGCACATCTGTGGGCATTCTGTAATGTGTGGACTATCTGAGTGTTGATGAAAAACTGAAATTGCATCGGGATTGAATACAACAGTCACCATGCGCACTTCCCTCCATGGGAGTAATGTCTCAAACAGTCTACGCTTTGATCGTTCTCTGCCTGCAAGACCAGTAGTAGTTTCCGATGCACATCTGGAGGCATTCTGTAATCTGTGGACCTTCAAGGTGTTGATCAAACACAGAAATTGCATCGGGAATGAATACAACAGTCACCATGCGCTCGTTCCTCCATGGGAGTAATGTCTCAAACAGTTTACGCTTTGATCGTTCCCTGGAAGACCTGTAGTAGTTTCCGATGCACATCTGGAGGCATTCTGTAATCTGTCGACTATCAGAGTGTTGATCAAACACAGAAATTGCATCGGGATTGAATACAACAGTAACCATGCACACTTTCCTCCATGGGAGTAATGCCTCAAACAGTTTACCCTTTGATCTTTCCCTGCAAGATCAGTAGTAGTTTCCGATGCACATCTGTGGGCATTCTGTAACAGTGGACCTTCAAAGTGTTGATGAAACACTGAAATTGCATCGGGATTGAATACAACAGTCACCATGCGCACTTCCCTCCATGGGAGTAATGTCTCAAACAGTCTACGCTTTGATCGTTCCCTGAAAGACAAGTGGTAGTTTCCGATGCACATCTGGTGCCATTCTGTAATCTGTGGACTATCAGAGTGTTGATGAAACACAGAAAATCCATCGGGGTTGAATACAACAATCGCCATGCGCACGTTCCTCCATGGGAGTAATGTCTCAAACAGTCTACGCTTTGATCGTTCACTGGAAGACCTGTGGATGTTTCCGATGCACATCTGGAGGCATTCTGTAATCTGTGGACTATCAGAGTGTTGATGAAACACAGAAATTGCATCGGGATTGAATACAACAGTCATCATGCGCACTTCCCTCCATGGGAGTAATGTCACAAACAGACAACGCTTTGATCGTTCCCTGCAAGACCAGTAGTAGTTTCCGATGCACATCTGGAGGCATTCTGTATTCTGTGGACCTTCAAAGTGTTGATGAAACACAGAAATAGCCGCGGGATTGAAGACAACAGTCACCATGCGCACTTTCCTCCATGGGAGTAATGTCTCAAACAGTCTACGTTTTGATCGTTTCCTGGATGACCAGTAGTAGTTTCCGATGCACATCTGTGGGTATTCTGGAACCTGTGGTCCTTCAAAGTGTTGATGAAACACAGAAATTGAATCGCGATTGAATACAACAGTCAGCATGCGCACTTTCCTCCATGGGAGTAATGTCTCAAACAGTTTACGCTTTGATCGTTCCCTGGAAGACAAGTGGTAGTTTCCGATGCACATCTGGTGCCATTCTGTAATCTGTGGACTATCATAGTGTTGATGAAACACAGAAATTGCATCGGGATTGAATACAACAGTCACCATTCGCACTTCAATCCATGGGAGTAATGTCTCAAACAGTCTACGCTTTGATCGTTTCCTGCAAGACCAGTAGTAGTTTCCGATGCACATCTGGAGGCATTCTGTAATCTGTAAGCTATCTGAGTGTTGTTCAAGAACAGAAATTGCATCGGGATTGAATACAACAGTCACCATGCGCACCTTCCTCCATGTGAGTAAAGTCTCAAACAGTTTACGCTTTTATCGTTCTCTGGAAGACCAGTATAGTTTCCGATGCACATCTGGAGGCATTCTGTAATCTTTGGACCTTCAAAGTGTTGATGAAACACAGAAATTGCATCGGGATTCAATACAACAGTCACCATGCGCACTTACCTCCATGGGAGTAATGTCTCAAACAGTCTACGCTTTGATCGCTCCCTGCAAGACCAATAGTAGTTTCCGATGCACATCTGGAGGCATTCTGTAATCTGTGGATCTTCAAAGTGTTGAAGAAACACAGCAATTGCATCGGGATTGAATACAACAGTCACCATGCGCACTTTCCTCCATGGGAGTAATGTCTCAAACAGTCTACGCTTTGATCGTTCCCTGAAAGACAAGTGGTAGTTTCCGATGCACATCTGGTGCCATTCTATAATCTGTGGACTATCAGAGTGTTGATGGAACACAGAAATTGCATCGGGATTGAATACAACAGTCGCCATGTGCACGTTCCTCCATGGGAGTAATGTCTCAAACAGTCTACCCTTTGATCGTTCCCTGGAACACCAGTAGTAGTTTTAGATGCACATCTGGGGGCATTCTGTAATCTGTGGACTATCAGAGTGTTGATGAAACACAGAAATTGCATCGGGATTGAATACAACAGTCACCATGCGCACTTTCCTCCATGGGAGTAATATCTCAAATAGCTTACGCTTTGATCGTTCCCTGGAAGACAAGTGGTAGTTTCCGATGCACATCTGGTGCCATTCTGTAATCTGTAAGCTATCAGAGTGTTGTTCAAGAACAGAAATTGCATCGGGATTGAATACAGCAGTCACCATGCGCACTTTCCTCCATGGAAGTAATGTCTCAAACAGTTTACGCTTTTATCGTTCTGTGGAAGACCAGTATAATTTCCGATACACATCTGGAGGCATTCTGTAATCTTTGGACCTTCAAAGTGTTGATGAAACACAGAAATTGCATCGGGATTCAATACAACAGTCACCATGCGCACTTTCCTCCATGGGAGTAATGTCTCTCACAGTCTACGCTTTGATCGTTCCCTGCAAGACCAGTAGTAGTTTCCGATGCACAACTGGAGGCATTCTGCAATCTGTGGACCTTCAAAGTGTTGATGAAACACAGGAATTGCCGCGGGAGTGAATACAACAGTCACTATGCGCACTTTCCTCCATGGGAGTAATGTCTCAAACAGTTTACGCTTTTATCGTTCCCTGAAAGACCAGTATAGTTTCCGATGCACATCTGGGGGCATTCTGTAATCTGTAAGCTATCAGAGTGTTGTTCAAACACAGAAATTGCATCGGGATTGAATACAACATTCACCATGCGCACTTTATTCCATTGGACTAATGTCTCAATCAGTCTACGCTTTGATCGTTCCTTTTAAGACCAGTAGTAGTTCCCATTGCACATCTGGAGGCATTCTGTAATCTGTAAACTATCAGACTGATATTCAAACACAGAAATTGCATCGGGATTGAATGCAACAGTCACCATGCGCACTTTCCTCCATGGGAGTAATGTTTAAACAGTCTACGCTTTGATCGTTTCCTGGATTACCAGTAGTAGTTTCCGATGCACATCTGTGGGCATTCTGTAATCAGTGGACCTTCAAAGTGTTGATGAAAAAGTGAAATTGTATCGGGATTGAATACAACAGTCACCATGCGCACTTTCCTCCATGGGAGTAGTGTCTCAAACAGTCTACCCTTTGATCGTTCCCTGGAACACCAGTAGTAGTTTTAGATGCACATCTGGGGGCATTCTGTAATCTGTGGACTATCAGAGTGTTGATGAAACACAGAAATTGCATCGGGATTGAATACAACAGTCACCATGCGCACTTTCCTCCATGGGAGTAATATCTCAAATAGCTTACGCTTTGATCGTTCCCTGGAAGACAAGTGGTAGTTTCCGATGCACATCTGGTGCCATTCTGTAATCTGTAAGCTATCAGAGTGTTGTTCAAGAACAGAAATTGCATCGGGATTGAATACAACATTCACCATGCGCACTTCCCTCCATGGGAGCAATGTCTCAAACAGTCTACGCTTTGATCGTTCCCTGAAAGACAAGTGGTAGTTTCCGATGCACATCTGGTGCCATTCTGTAATCTGTGGACTATCAGAGTGTTGATGGAACACAGAAATTGCATCGGGATTGAATACAACAGTCACCATGCGCACGTTCCTCCATGGGAGTAATGTCTCAAACAGTCTACGCTTTGATCGTTCACTGGATGAGGTGTGGATGTTTCCGATGCACATCTGGAGGCATTCTGTAATCTGTGGACTATCAGAGTGTTGATGAAACACAGAAATTGCATCGGGATTGAATACAACAGTCACCATGCGCACTTTCCTCCATGGGAGTAATGTCTCAAACAGTCTACGCTTTGATCGTTCCCTGCAAGACCAGTAGTAGTTTCCGATGCACATCTGGAGGCATTCTGTAATCTGCGAACGTTCAAAGTGTTGATGAAACACAGAAATTGCATCGGGATTGAATACAACAGTCACCATATGCACTTTCCTCCATGGGAGTAATGTCTCAAACAGTCTACGATTTGATCGTTCCCTGCAAGACCAGTAGTAGTTTCCGATGCACATCTGGAGGCATTCTGTAATCTGCGGACGTTCAAAGTGTTGATGAAACACAGAAATTGTATCGGGATTGAATACAACAGTCACCATGCGCACTTTCCTCTATTGGAGTAATGTCTCAAACAGTCTACCCTTTGATCGTTCACTGGATGAGGTGTGGATGTTTCCGATGCACATCTGGAGGCATTCTGTAATCTGTGGACTATCAGAGTGTTGATGAAACACAGAAATAGCCGCGGGATTGAATTCAACAGTCGCCATGTGCACGTTCCTCCATGGGAGTAATGTCTCAAACAATCTACGCTTTGATCGTTTCCTGGCGGACCAGTAGTAGATTCCGATGCACATCTGGAGGCGTTCTGTAATCTGTGGACCTTCAAAGTTTTGATGTAACACAGAAATTGCATCGCTATTGAATGCAACAGTCACCATGCGCACTTTCCTCCATGGGAGAAATGTCTCAAACAGTTTACGATTTGATCGTTCCCTGGTAGACAAGTAGTAGTTTCCGATGCACATATGGTGTCATTCTGTAATCTGTGGACTATCAGAGTGTTGATGAAACACAGAAATTGCATCAGGATTGAATACAAGAGTCACCAAGGGCACTTTCCATAATGGGAGTTATGTCTCAAACAGTCTACGCTTTGTTCGTTCCCTGCAAGACCAGTAGTAGTTTCCGATGCACATCTGGAGGCGTTCTGTAATCGGTGGACTATCAGAGTGTTGATGAAAAACAGAAATTGCATCGGGATTGAATACAACAGTCACCATGCGCACTTTCCTCCATGGGAGTAATGTCTCAAACAGTCTACGCTTTGATCGTTCCCTGGAAGACCAGTAGTAGTTTCCGATGCACATCTGGAGACATTCTGTAATGTGTGGACTAACGGAGTGATGATGAAACACAGAAATTGCATCAGGATTGAATACAACAGTCACAATGCGCGCTTTGCTCCATGCGAGTAATGTCTCAAACAGTTTACGCTTTGTTCGTTCCCTGGAATACCAGTAGTAGTTTCCGATGCACATCTGTGGGCATTCTGTAATCTGTGGACTAACAGAGTGTTGATGAAACACAGAAATTGCATCGGGATTGAATACAACAGTCACCATGCGCACTTTCCTCCATGGGAGTAATGTCTCTAACAGTTTACGCTTTGATCGTTCCCTGGAAGACCACTAGTTGTTTCCGATGCACATCTGTAGGCGTTCTGTAATCTGTGGACTATCAGAGTGTTGATGAAACACAGAAATTGCATCGGGATTGAATACAACAGTCACCATGCGCACTTTCCTCCATGGGAGTAATGTCTCAAACAGTCTACGCTTTGATCGTTCCCTGCAAGACCAGTAGTAGTTTCCGATGCACATCTGGAGGCATTCTGTAATCTGAGGATCTTCAAACTGTTGATGAAACACAGAAATGGCATCGGGATTGAATACAACAGTCACCATGCGCACTTTCCTCCATGGGAGTAATGTCTCAAACAGTCTACGTTTTGATCGTTTCCTGGATGACCAGTAGTAGTTTCCGATGCACATCTGTGGGTATTCTGTAATCTGTGGACCTTCAAAGTGTTGATGAAACACAGAAATTGAATCGCGATTGAATACAACAGTCACCATGCGCACTTTCCTCCATGGGAGTAATATCTCAAATAGTTTACGCTTTGATCGTTCCCTGGAAGACAAGTGGTAGTTTCCGATGCACATCTGGTGCCATTCTGTAATCTGTAAGCTATCAGAGTGTTGTTCAAGAACAGAAATTGCATCGGGTTTGAATACAACAGTCACCATGCGCACTTTCCTCCATGGGAGTAATGTCCCAAACAGTTTACGCTTTGATCGTTCCCTGGAAGACCAGCTGTAGTTTCCGATGCACATCTGGAGTCATTATGTAATCTGTGTACCTTCAAAGTGTTGATGAAACACAAAAATTGCATCGGCATTGAATACAACAGTCACCATGCGCACTTTCCTCCATGGGAGTAATGTCTCAAACAGTCTAGGCTTTGATCGTTCCCCGGAAGACAAATGGTAGTTTCCGATGCACATCTGGTGCCATTTTGTAATCTCTGGACTATCAGAGTGTTGATGAAACACAGAAATTGCGTTGGGATTAAATACATCAGTCACCATTCGCACTTTAATCCATGGGAGTAATGTCTCAAACAGTCTACGCTTTGATCGTTCCCTGCAAGACCAGTTGTAGTTTCCGATTCACATCTGGAGGCATTCTGTAATCTGTAAGCTATCAGAGTGTTGTTCAAACACAAAAATTGCATCGGGATTGAATGCAACAGTCACCATGCGCACTTTCCTCCATGGGAGTAATGTCTCAAACAGTTTACGCTTTTATCGTTCCCTGGAAGACCAGTATAGTTTCCGATGCACATCTTAGGGCATTCTGTAATCTGTGGACTATCAGAGTGTTGATGAAACACAGAAATTGCATCGGGATTGAATACAACAGACACCATGCGCACTTTCCTCCATGGGAGTAATGTCTCAAACAGTCTACGCTTTGATCGTTCCCTGCAAGACCAGTAGTAGTTTACGATGCACATCTGGAGGCATTCTGTATTCTGTGGACCTTTAAAGTGTTGATGAATTACAGTAAATGCCTCGGGATTGAATACAACAGTCACCATGCGCAATTTTCCTAAATGGGAGTAATGTCTCAAACAGTCTACGCTTTGATCGGTCCCTGGAAGACCAGTAGTAGTTTCAGATGCACATCTGGAGGCATTCTGTAATCTGTGGACTATCAGAGTGTTGTTGGAACACAGAAATTGCATCGGGATTGAATACAACATTCACCATGCGCAATTTTCCTCCATGGGAGTAATGTCTCTAACAGTTTACGCTTTTATCGTTCCCTGGAAGACCAGTATAGTTTCCGATGCACATCTGGGGGCATTCTGTAATCTGTAAGCTATCAGAGTGTTGTTCAAACACAGAAATTGCATCGGGATTGAATACAACATTCACCATGCGCACTTTATTCCATGGGAGTCATGTCTCAAACAGTCTACGCTTTGATCGTTCCTTTTAAGACCAGTAGTAGTTCCCATTGCACATCTGGAGGCATTCTGTAATCTGTAAACTATCAGACTGATATTCAAACACAGAAATTGCATCGGGATTGAATACAACAGTCACCATGCGCACTTTCCTCCATGGGAGTAATGTCCCAAACAGTCTACGGTTTGATCGTTTCCTGCAAGACCAGTAGTAGCTTCCGATTCACATCTGGTGTCATTCAGTAATCTGTGGAGTATCAGAGTGTTGATGAAACACAGAAATTGCATCGGGATTGAATACAACAGTCACCATGCATACTTTCCACCATGGGAGACATGTCTCAAACAGTCTACGCTTTGATCTTTCCCTGCAAGACCACTAGTAGTTTCCGATGCTCATCTAGAGGCATTCTGTAACCTGTGGACCTTCAAAGTGTTGATGAAACACAGAAATTGCCTCGGGATTGAATACAACAGTCATCATGCGCATTTTCCTGCATGGGATTAATGTCTCAAACAGTCTACGCTTTGATCGTTCCCTTTAAGACCAGTATTAGTTTCCGATGCACATATGGAGGCATTCTGTAGTCTGTAAACTATCAGAGTGTTGTTCAAACACAGAAATTGCATCGGGATTTTATGCAACAGAAACCATGCGCACTTTCCTCCATGGGAGTAATGTATCAAACAGTTTACGCTTTGATCGTTCCCTGGAAGACCAGTTGTAGTTTCCAATGCACATCTGGAGTCATTCTGTAATCTGTGTACTTTCAAAGTGTTGATGAAACACAAAAATTGCATCGGCATTGAATACAACAGTCACCATGCGCACTTTCCTCCATGGGAGTAATGTCTCAAACAGTCTAGGCTTTGATCGTTCCCTGGAAGACAAGTGGTAGTTTCCGATGCACATCTGGTGCCATTCTGTAATCTCTGGACTATCAGAGTGTTGATGAAACACAGAAATTGCATCGGGATTAAATACATCAGTCACCATTCGCACTTTAAGCCATGGGAGTAATGTCTCAAACAGTCTACGCTTTGATCGTTCCCTGCAAGGCCAGTTGTAGTTTCCGATTCACATCTGGAGGCATTCTGTAATCTGTAAGCTATCAGAGTGTTGTTCAAACACAGAAATTGCATCGGGATTGAATACAACAGTCACCATGCGCACTTTCCTCCATGGGAGTAATGTCTCAAACAGTTTACGCTTTTATCGTTCCCTGGAAGACCAGTAGTAGTTTCCGATGCACATCTGTGGGCATTCTGTAATGTGTGGACTATCTGGGTGTTAATGAAACACTGAAATTGCATCGGGATTGAATACAACAGTCACCATGCGCACTTCCCTAGATGGGAGTAATGTCTCAAACAGTCTACGCTTTGATCGTTCTCTGCCTGCAAGACCAGTAGTAGTTTCCGATGCACATCTGGAGGCATTCTGTAATCTGTGGACCTTCAAGGTGTTGATCAAACACAGAAATTGCATAGGGAATGAATACAACAGTCACCATGCGCACGTTCCTCCATGGGAGTAATGTCTCAAACAGTTTACGCTTTGATCGTTCCCTGGAAGACCTGTAGTAGTTTCCGATTAACATCTGGAGGCATTCTGTAATCTGTGGACTATCAGAGTGTTGATGAAACACAGAAATTGCATCGGGATTGAATACAACATTCACCATGCACAATTTTCCTAAATGGTAGTAATGTCTCAAACAGTCTACGCTTTGATTGTTAGCTGAATGACCAGTAGTAGTTTCCGATGCACATCTGGAGTCATTCTGTAACCTGTGAACCTTTAAAGTGTTGATGAAACACAGAAATTTCATCGCGATTGTATACAACAGTCACCATACGCACTTTCCTCCATGGGAGTAATGTCTCAAACAGTTTACGCTTTTATCGTTCCCTGGAAGACCAGTATAGTTTCCGATGCACATCTGGGGGCATTCTGTAATCTGTGGACCTTCAAAGTGTTGATGAAACAAAGAAATTGAATCGCGATTGAATACAACAGTCACCATGCGCACTTTCCTCCATGGGAGTAATGCCTCAAACAGGGTACGCTTTGATCGTTTACTGGAAGACCAGTAGTAGTTTCCGATGCACATCTGGTGTAATTCTGTAATCTGTTGACTATCAGAGTGTTCATGAAACACACAAATAGCATCGGGATTGAATACAACAGTCACCATGAGCACTTTCCTCCATGGGAGTAATATCTCAAACTGTCTACGGTTTGATCGTTCCCTGCAAGGCCAGTAGTAGTTTCCGATGCACATCTAGAGGCATTCTGTAACCTGTGGACCTTCAAAGTGTTGATGAAACACAGAAATTGCCTCGGGATTGAATAAAACAGTTATAATGCGCATTTTCTTCCATGGGAGTAATGTCTCAAACAGTCTACGCTTTGATCGTTCCCTTTAAGACCAGTAGTAGTTTCCGATGCACATCTGGAGGCATTCTGTAATCTGTAAAAAATCAGAGTGTTGTTGAAACACAGAAATTCCATCGGGATTGAATACAACAGTCACCATGCGCAATTTCCTCCATGGGAGTAGTGTCTCAAACAGTTTACGCTTTGATCGTTCCCTGGAAGACCAGTTGTAGTTACCGATGCACATCTGGAGTCATTCTGTAATCTGTGGACCTTCAAAGTGTTGATGAAACACAGAAATTGCATCGGCATTGAATACAGCAGTCACCATGCGCACCTTCCTCCATGGGAGTAATGTCTCAAACAGTCTACGCTTTGATCGTTCCCTGCAAGACCGGTAGTAGTTTCCGATGCACATCTGGAGGCATTCTGTAATCTGTGGACTTTCAAAGTGTTGATGAATCACAGAAATTGCCTCGGGATTGAATACAACAGTAACCATGCGCAATTTCCTCCATGGGAGTAATATCTCAAACTGTCTTCGCTTTGATCGTTCCCTGCAAGGCCAGTAGTAGTTTCCGATGCACATCTAGAGGCATTCTGTAACCTGTGGACCTTCAAAGTGTTGATGAAACACCAGAAATTGCCTCGGGATTGAACAAAACAGTCAACATGCGCATTTTCTTCCATGGGAGTAATGTCTCAAACAGTCTACGCTTTGATCGTTCCCTTTAAGACCAGTAGTAGTTTCCGATGCACATCTGGAGGCATTCTGTAATCTGTAAAGGATCAGAGTGTTGTTCAAACACAGAAATTGCATCGGTATTGAATACAACAGTCCCCATGCGCAACTTCCTCCATGGGAGTAATGTCTCAAACAGTTTACGCTTTGATCGTTCCCTGGAAGACCAGTAGCACTTTCCGATGCACATCAGGAGGCAATCTGTAATATGTGGACTATCAGAGTGTTGATGAAACACAGAAATTGCCTCGGGATTGAATACAAATGTAACCATGCGCACTTTCCTCCATGGGAGGAATGTCTCAAACAGTTTACGCTTTGATCGTTCACAGCAAGACCAGAAGTAGCTTACGATGCACATCTGGAGGCATTCTGTAATCTGTGGACCTTTTAAGTGTTGATGAAACACAGATATTGCCTCGGGACTGAATACAACAGCCAACATGCGCAATTTACCTAAATGGGAGTAATGTCTCAAACAGTCTACGCTTTGATCGTTCCCTGGAAGACCAGTAGTTGTTTCCGATGCACATCTGGAGGCATTCTGTAATCTGTGGACTATCAGAGTGTTGTTGGAACACAGAAATTGCATCGGGATTGAATACAACATTCACCATGCGTAATTTTCCTAAATGGTAGTAATGTCTCAAACAGTCTACGCTTTGATCGTTAGCTGAAAGATCAGTAGTAGTTTCCGATGCACATCTGGAGTCATTCTGTAACCTGTGAACCTTTAAAGTGTTGATGAAACACAGAAATTTCATCGCGATTGAATACAACAGTCACCATGCGCACTTTCCTCCATGGGAGTTATGTCTCAAACAGTTTACTCTTTTATCGTTCCCTGGAAGTCCAGTAGTAGTTTCCGATGCACATCTGGTGTAATTCTGTAATCTGTGGACTATCAGAGTGTTGATGAAACACAGAAAATGCATCGGGATTGAATACAACAGTCACCATGCGCACTTTCCTCCATGGGAGTAATGTCTCAAACTGTCTACGATTTGATGGTTCCCTGCAACGCCAGTAGTAGTTTCCGATGCACATCTAGAGGCATTCTGTAACCTGTGGACCTTCAAAGTGTTGATGAGACACAGAAATTGCCTCGGGATTGAATAAAACAGTTATAATGCGCATTTTCTTCCATGGTAGTAATGTCTCAAACTGTCTACGCTTTGATCGTTCCCTTTAAGACCAGTAGTAGTTTCCGATGCACATCTGGAGGCATTCTGTAATCTGTAAAGAATCAGAGTGTTGTTCAAACACAAAAATTGCATCGGGATTGAATACAACAGTCACCATGCGCAATTTCCTCCATGGGAGGAATGTCTCAAACAGTTTACGCTTTGATCGTTCGCTGGAAGACCAGTTGTAGTTTCCGATGCACATCTGGAGTCATTCTGTAATCTGTGGACCTTCAAAGTGTTGATGAAACACAGAAATTGCATCGGCATTGAATACAGCAGTCACCATGCGCACCTTCCTCCATGGGAGTAATGTCTCAAACAGTCTACGCTTTGATCGTTCCCTGCAAGACCGGTAGTAGTTTCCGATGCACATCTGGAGGCATTCTGTAATCTGTGGACTTTCAAAGTATTGATGAAACACAGAAATTGCCTCGGGATTGAATACAACAGTAACCATGCGCACTTTCCTCCATGGGAGTAATGTCTCAAACAGTTTACGCTTTGATCGTTCCCAGCAAGACCAGTAGTAGTTTACGATGCACATCTGTAGGCATTCTGTAATCTGTGGACCTTTAAAGTGTTGATGAAACACAGATATTGCCTCGGGATTGAATACAACAGTCACCATGCGCAATTTACCTAAATGGGAGTAATGTCTCAAACAGTCTACGCTTTGATCGTTCCCTGGAAGACCAGTTGTAGTTTCCGATGCACATCTGGAGTCATTCTGTAATCTGTGGACCTTCAAAGTGTTGATGAAACACAGAAATTGCATCGGCATTGAATACAGCAGTCACCATGCGCACCTTCCTCCATGGGAGTAATGTCTCAAACAGTCTACGCTTTGATCGTTCCCTGCAAGACCGGTAGTGGTTATCGATGCACATCTGGAGGCATTCTGTAATCTGTGGACTTTCAAAGTGCTGATGAAACACAGAAATTGCCTCGGGATTGAATTCAACAGTAACCATGCGCAATTTCCTCCATGGGAGTAATATCTCAAACTGTCTACGCTTTGATCGTTCCCTGCAAGGCCAGTAGTAGTTTCCGATGCACATCTAGAGGCATTCTGTAACCTGTGGACCTTCAAAGTGTTGATGAAACACCAGAAATTGCCTCGGGATTGAACAAAACAGTAATCATGCTCATTTTCTTCCATGGGAGTAATGTCTCAAACAGTCTACGCTTTGATCGTTCCCTTTAAGACCAGTAGTAGTTTCCGATGCACATCTGGAGGCATTCTGTAATCTGTAAAGGATCAGAGTGTTGTTCAAACACAGAAATTGCATCGGGATTGAATACAACAGTCACCATGCGCAACTTCCTCCATGGGAGTAATGTCTCAAACAGTTTACGCTTTGATCGCTCCCTGGAAGACCAGTAGCACTTTCCGATGCACATCAGGAGGCATTCTGTAATGTGTGGACTATCAGAGTGTTGATGAAACACAGAAATTGCCTCGGGATTGAATACAACAGTAACCATGCGCACTTTCCTCCATGGGAGTAATGTCTCAAACAGTTTACGCTTTGATCGTTCACAGCAAGACCAGTAGTAGTTTACGATGCACATCTGGAGGCATTCTGTAATCTGTGTACCTTCAAAGTGTTGATGAAACACAAAAATTGCATCGGCATTGAATACAACAGTCACCATGCGCACTTTCCTCCATGGGAGTAATGTCTCAAACAGTCTAGGCTTTGATCGTTCCCCGGAAGACAAGTGGTAGTTTCCGATGCACATCTGGTGCCATTCTGTAATCTCTGGACTATCAGAGTGTTGATGAAACACAGAAATTGCATCGGGATTAAATACATCAGTCACCATTCGCACTTTAATCCATGGGAGTAATGTCTCAAACAGTCTACGCTTTGATCGTTCCCTGCAAGACCAGTTGTAGTTTCCGATTCACATCTGGAGGCATTCTGTAATCTGTAAGCTATCAGAGTGTTGTTCAAACACAAAAATTGCATCGGGATTGAATGCAACAGTCACCATGCGCACTTTCCTCCATGGGAGTAATGTCTCAAACAGTTTACGCTTTTATCGTTCCCCGGAAGAGCAGTATAGTTTCCGATGCACATCTGGGGGCATTCTGTAATCTGTGGACTATCAGAGTGTTGATGAAACACAGAAATTGCATCGGGATTGAATACAACAGACACCATGCGCACTTTCCTCCATGGGAGTAATGTCTCAAACAGTCTACGCTTTGATCGTTCCCTGCAAGACCAGTAGTAGTTTACGATGCACATCTGGAGGCATTCTGTATTCTGTGGACCTTTAAAGTGTTGATGAAATACAGTAAATACCTGGGGATTGAATACAACAGTCACCATGCGCAATTTTCCTAAATGGGAGTAATGTCTCAAACAGTCTACGCTTTGATCGTTCCCTGGAAGACCAGTAGTAGTTTCAGATGCACATCTGGAGGCATTCTGTAATCTGTGGACTATCAGAGTGTTGTTGGAACACAGAAATTGCATCGGGATTGAATACAACATTCACCATGCGCAATTTTCCTCCATGGGAGTAATGTCTCAAACAGTTTACGCTTTTATCGTTCCCTGGAAGACCAGTATAGTTTCCGATGCACATCTGGGGGCATTCTGTAATCTGTGGACTATCAGAGTGTTGATGAAACACAGAAATTGCATCGGGATTGAATACAACAGTCACCATGCGCACTTTCCTCCATGGGAGTAATATCTCGAACTGTCTCTGCTTTTATCGTTCCCTGGAAGACCAGTATAGTTTCCGATGCCCATCTGGGGGCATTCTGTAATCTGTAACCTATCAGAGTGTTGTTCAAACACAGAAATTGCATCGGGATTGAATACAACATTCACCATGCGCACTTTATTCCATGGGAGTCATGTCTCAAACAGTCTACGCTTTGATCGTTCCTTTTAAGACCAGTAGTAGTTCCCATTGCACATCTGGAGGCATTCTGTAATCAGTAAACTATCAGACTGATATTCAAACACAGAAATTGCATCGGGATTGAATACAACAGTCACCATGCGCACTTTCCTCCATGGGAGTAATGTCCCAAACAGTCTACGGTTTGATCGTTTCCTGCAAGACCAGTAGTAGCTTCCGATTCACATCTGGTGTCATTCAGTAATCTGTGGAGTATCAGAGTGTTGATGAAACACAGAAATTGCATCGGGATTGAATACAACAGTCACCATGCGCACTTTCCACCATGGGAGTCATGTCTCAAACAGTCTACGCTTTGATCGTTCCCTGCAAGACCACTAGTAGTTTCCGATGCTCATCTAGAGGCATTCTGTAACCTGTGGACCTTCAAAGTGTTGATGAAACACAGAAATTGCCTCGGGATTCAATACAACAGTCATCATGCGCATTTTCCTGCATGGGATTAATGTCTCAAACAGTCTACGCTTTGATCGTTCCCTTTAAGACCAGTATTAGTTTCCGATGCACATATGGAGGCATTCTGTAGTCTGTAAACTATAAGAGTGTTGTTCAAACACAGAAATTGCATCGGGATTTCATGCAACAGTCACCATTCGCACTTTCCTCCATGGGAGTAATGTCTCAAACAGTTTACGCTTTGATCGTTCCCTGGAAGACCAGTTGTAGTTTCCGATGCACATCTGGAGTCATTCTGCAATCTGTGTACTTTCAAAGTGTTGATGAAACACAAAAATTTAATCGGCATTGAATACAACAGTCACCATGCGCACTTTCCTCCATGGGAGTAATGTCTCAAACAGTCTAGGGTTTGATCGTTCCCTGGAAGACAAGTGGTAGTTTCCGATGCACATCTGGTGCCATTCTGTAATCTCTGGACTATCAGAGTGTTGATGAAACACAGAAATTGCATCGGGATTAAATACATCAGTCACCATTCGCACTTTAAGCCATGGGAGTATTGTCTCAAACAGTCTACGCTTTGATCGTTCCCTGCAAGACCAGTTGTAGTTTCCGATTCACATCTGGAGGCATTCTGTAATCTGTAAGCTATCAGAGTGTTGTTCAAACACAGAAATTGCATCGGGATTGAATACAACAGTCACCATGCGCACTTTCCTCCATGGGAGTAATGTCTCAAACAGTTTACGCTTTTATCGTTCCCTGGAAGACCAGTAGTAGTTTCCGATGCACATCTGTGGGCATTCTGTAATGTGTGGACTATCTGGGTGTTGATGAAACACTGAAATTGCATCGGGATTGAATACAACAGTCACCATGCACACTTCCCTAGATGGGAGTAATGCCTCAAACAGTCTACGCTTTGATCGTTCTCTGCCTGCAAGACCAGTTGTAGTTTCCGATGCACATCTGGAGGCATTCTGTAATCTGTGGACCTTCAAGGTGTTGATCAAACACAGAAATTGCATCGGGAATGAATACAACAGTCACCATGCGCACGTTTCTACATGGGAGTGATGTCTCAAAGAGTTTACGCTTTGATCGTTCCCTGGAAGACCTGTAGTAGTTTCCGATTAACATCTGGAGGCATTCTGTAATCTGTGGACTATCAGAGTATTGATGAAACACAGAAATTGCATCGGGATTGAATACAACATTCACCATGCGCAATTTTCCTAAATGGTAGTAATGTCTCAAACAGTCTACGCTTTGATTGTTAGCTGAATGACCAGTAGTAGTTTCCGATGCACATCTGGAGTCATTCTGTAACCTGTGAACCTTTAAAGTGTTGATGAAACACAGAAATTTCATCGCGATTGTATACAACAGTCACCATACGCACTTTCCTCCATGGGAGTAATGTCTCAAACAGTTTACGCTTTTATCGTTCCCTGGAAGACCAGTATAGATTCCGATGCACATCTGGGGGCATTCTGTAATCTGTGGACCTTCAAAGTGTTGATGAAACACAGAAATTGAATCGCGATTGAATACAACAGTCACCATGCGCACTTTCCTCCATGGGAGTAATGCCTCAAACAGTCTACGCTTTGATCGTTCCCTGGAAGACCAGTAGTAGTTTCCGATGCACATCTGGTGTAATTCTGTAATCTGTTGACTATCAGAGTGTTGATGAAACACACAAATAGCATCGGGATTGAATACAACAGTCACCATGAGCACTTTCCTCCATGGGAGTAATATCTCAAACTGTCTACGGTTTGATCGTTCCCCGCAAGGCCAGTAGTAGTTTCCGATGCACATCTGGAGGCATTCTGTAACCTGTGGACCTTCAAAGTGTTGATGAAACACAGAAATTGCCTCGGGATTGAATAAAACAGTTATAATGCGCATTTTCTTCCATGGGAGTAATGTCTCAAACAGTCTACGCTTTGATCGTTCCCTTTAAGACTAGTAGTAGTTTCCGATGTACATCTGGAGGCATTCTGTAATCTGTAAAGAATCAGAGTGTTGTTCAAACACAGAAATTGCATCGGGATTGAATACAACAGTCACCATGCGCAATTTCCTCCATGGGAGTAGTGTCTCAAACAGTTTACGCTTTGATCGTTCCCTGGAAGACCAGTTGTAGTTACCGATGCACATCTGGAGTCATTCTGTAATCTGTGGACCTTCAAAGTGTTGATGAAACACAGAAATTGCCTCGGGATTGAATACAACAGTAACCATGCGCAATTTCCTCCATGGGATTAATATCTCAAACTGTCTACGCTTTGATCGTTCCCTGCAAGGCCAGTAGTAGTTTCCGATGCACATCTAGAGGCATTCTGTAACCTGTGGACCTTCAAAGTGTTGATGAAACACCAGAAATTGCCTCGGGATTGAACAAAACAGTCAACATGCGCATTTTCTTCCATGGGAGTAATGTCTCAAACAGTCTACGCTTTGATCGTTCCCTTTAAGACCAGTAGTAGCTTCCGATGCACATCTGGAGGCATTCTGTAATCTGTAAAGGATCAGAGTGTTGTTCAAACACAGAAATTGCATCGGGATTGAATACAACAGTCACCATGCGCAACTTCCTCCATGGGAGTAATGTCTCAAACAGTCTACGCTTTGATCGTTCCCTTGAAGACCAGTAGTTGTTTCCGATGCACATCTGGAGGCATTCTGTAATCTGTGGACCATCAGAGTGTTGTTGGACCACAGAAATTGCATCGGGATTGAATACAACATTCACCATGCGCAATTTCCCTAAATGGTAGTAATGTCTCAAACAGTCTACGCTTTGATCGTTAGCTGAAAGATCAGTAGTAGTTTCCGATGCACATCTGGAGTCATTCTGTAACCTGTGAACCTTTAAAGTGTTGATGAAACACAGAAATTTCATCGCGATTGAATACAACAGTCACCATGCGCACTTTCCTCCATGGGAGTAATGTCTCAAACAGTTTACGCTTTTATCGTTCCCTGGAAGACCAGTATAGTTTCCGATGCACATCTGGTAGCATTCTGTAATCTGTGGACCTTCAAAGTGTTGATGAAACACAGAAATGTAATCGCGATATGAATACAACAGTCACCATGCGCACTTTCCTCCATGGGAGTAATGTCTCAAACAGTCTACGCTTTGATCGTTCCCTTTAAGACCAGTAGTAGTTTCCGATGCACATCTGGAGGCATTCTGTAATCTGTAAAGAATCAGAGTGTTGTTTAAACACAAAAATTGCATCGGGATTGAATACAACAGTCACCATGCGCAATTTCCTCCATGGGAGGAATGTCTCAAACAGTTTACGCTTTGATCGTTCGCTGGAAGACCAGTTGTAGTTTCCGATGCACATCTGGAGTCATTCTGTAATCTGTGGACCTTCAAAGTGTTGATGAAACACAGAAATTGCATCGGCATTGAATACAGCAGTCACCATGCGCACCATCCTCCATGGGAGTAATGTCTCAAACAGTCTACGCTTTGATCGTTCCCTGCAAGACCGGTAGTAGTTTCCGATGCACATCTGGAGGCATTCTGTAATCTGTGGACTTTCAAAGTGTTGATGAAACACAGAAATTGCCTCGGGATTGAATACAACAGTAACCATGCGCACTTTTCTCCATGGGAGTAATGTCTCAAACAGTTTACGCTTTGATCGTTCCCAGCAAGACCAGTAGTAGTTTACGATGCACATCTGGAGGCATTCTGTAATCTGTGGACCTTTAAAGTGTTGATGAAACACAGATATTGCCTCGGGATTGAATACAACAATCACCATGCGCAATTTACCTAAATGGGAGTAATGTCTCAAACAGTCTACGCTTTGATCGTTCCCTGGAAGACCAGTTGTAGTTTCCGATGCACATCTGGAGTCATTCTGTAATCTGTGGACCTTCAAAGTGTTGATGAAACACAGAAATTGCATCGGCATTGAATACAGCAGTCACCATGCGCACCATCCTCCATGGGAGTAATGTCTCAAACAGTCTACGCTTTGATCGTTCCCTGCAAGACCGGTAGTAGTTTCCGATGCACATCTGGAGGCATTCTGTAATCTGTGGACTTTCAAAGTGTTGATGAAACACAGAAATTGCCTCGGGATTGAATACAACAGTAACCATGCGCAATATCCTCCATGGGAGTAATATCTCAAACTGTCTACGCTTTGATCGTTCCCTGCAAGGCCAGTAGTAGTTTCCGATGCACATCTAGAGGCATTCTGTAACCTGTGGACCTTCAAAGTGTTGATGAAACACCAGAAATTGCCTCGGGATTGAACAAAACAGTCATCATGCTCATTTTCTTCCATGGGAGTAATGTCTCAAACAGTCTACGCTTTGATCGTTCCCTTTAAGACCAGTAGTAGTTTCCGATGCACATCTGGAGGCATTCTGTAATCTGTAAAGGATCAGAGTGTTGTTCAAACACAGAAATTGCATCGGGATTGAATACAACAGTCACCATGCGCAACTTCCTCCACGGGAGTAATGTCTCAAACAGTTTACGCTTTGATCGCTCTTTGGAACACCAGTACCACTTTCCGATGCACATCAGGAGGCATTCTGTAATGTGTGGACTATCAAAGTGTTGATGAAACACAGAAATTGCCTCGGGATTGAATACAACAGTAACCATGCGCACTTTCCTCCATGGGAGTAATGTCTCAAACAGTTTACGCTTTGATCGTTCACAGCAAGACCAGTAGTAGTTTACGATGCACATCTGGAGGCATTCTGTAATCTGTGGACCTTTAAAGTGTTGATGAAACACAGAAATTGAATCGCGATTGAATACAACAGTCACCATGCGCACTTTCCTCCATGGGAGTAATGTCTCAAACAGTTTACGCTTTGATCGTTCATAGCAAGACCAGTAGTAGTTTACGATGCACATCTGGAGGCATTCTGTAATCTGTGGACCTTAAAGTGTTGATGAAACACAGATATTGCCTTGGGACTGAATACAACAGTCAACATGCGCAATTTACCTAAATGGGAGTAATGTCTCAAACAGTCTACGCTTTGATCGTTCCATGGAAGACCAGTAGTTGTTTCCGATGCACATCTGGAGGCATTCTGTAATCTGTGGACTATCAGAGTGTTGTTGGAACACAGAAATTGCATCGGGATTGAATACAACATTCACCATGCTCAATTTTCCTAAATGGTAGTAATGTCTCAAACAGTCTACGCTTTGATCGTTAGCTGAAAGACCAGTAGTAGTTTCCGATGCATATCTGGAGTCATTCTGTAACCTGTGAACCTTTAAAGTGTTGATGAAACACAGAAATTTCATCGCGATTGAATACAACAGTCACCATGCGCACTTTCCTCCATGGGAGTAATGTCTCAAACAATTTACGCTTTTATCGTTCCCTGGAAGACCAGTATAGTTTCCGATGCACATCTCGTAGCATTCTGTAATCTGTGGACCTTCAAAGTGTTGATGAATCACAGAAATTGAATCGCGATTGAATACAACAGTCACCATGCGCACTTTCCTCCATGTGAGTAATGTCTCAAACAGTCTACGCTTTGATCGTTCCCTGGAAGACCAGTAGTAGTTTCCGATGCACATCTGGTGTAATTCTGTAATCTGTTGACTATCAGAGTGTTGATGAAACACAGAAATTGCATCGGGATTGAATACAACAGTCACCATGCGCACTTTCCTCCATGGGAGTAATATCTCAAACTGTCTACGATTTGATCGTTCCCTGCAAGGCCAGTAGTAGTTTCCGATGCACATCTAGAGGCATTCTGTAACCTGTGGACCTTCAAAGTGTTGATGAGACACAGATATTGCCTCGGGATTGAATAAAACAGTTAAATGCGCATTTCCTTCCATGGTAGTAATGTCTCAAACAGTCTACGCTTTGATCGTTCCCTTTAAGACCAGTAGTAGTTTCCGATGCACATCTGGAGGCATTCTGTAATCTGTAAAGTATCAGAGTGTTGTTCAAACACAAAAATTGCATCGGGATTGAATACAACAGTCACCATGCGCAATTTCCTCCATGGGAGGAATGTCTCAAACAGTTTACGCTTTGATCGTTCCCTGGAAGACCAGTTGTAGTTTCCGATGCACATCTGGAGTCATTCTGTAATCTGTGGACCTTCAAAGTGTTGATGAAACACAGAAATTGCATCGGCATTGAATACAGCAGTCACCATGCGCACCTTCCTCCATGGGAGTAATGTCTCAAACAGTCTACGCTTTGATCGTTCCCTGCAAGACCGGTAGTAGTTTCCGATGCACATCTGGAGGCATTCTGTACTCTGTGGACTTTCAAAGTGTTGATGAAACACAGAAATTGCCTCGGGATTGAATACAACAGTAACCATGCGCAATTTCCTCCATGGGATTAATATCTCAAACTGTCTACGCTTTGATCGTTCCCTGCAAGGCCAGTAGTAGTTTCCGATGCACATCTAGAGGCATTCTGTAACCTGTGGACCTTCAAAGTGTTGATGAAACACCAGAAATTGCCTCGGGATTGAACAAAACAGTCAACATGCGCATTTTCTTCCATGGGAGTAATGTCTCAAACAGTCTACGCTTTGATCGTTCCCTTTAAGACCAGTAGTAGCTTCCGATGCACATCTGGAGGCATTCTGTAATCTGTAAAGGATCAGAGTGTTGTTCAAACACAGAAATTGCATCGGGATTGAATACAACAGTCACCATGCGCAACTTCCTCCATGGGAGTAATGTCTCAAACAGTCTACGCTTTGATCGTTCCCTTGAAGACCAGTAGTTGTTTCCGATGCACATCTGGAGGCATTCTGTAATCTGTGGACCATCAGAGTGTTGTTGGACCACAGAAATTGCATCGGGATTGAATACAACATTCACCATGCGCAATTTTCCTAAATGGTAGTAATGTCTCAAACAGTCTACGCTTTGATCGTTAGCTGAAAGATCAGTAGTAGTTTCCGATGCACATCTGGAGTCATTCTGTAACCTGTGAACCTTTAAAGTGTTGATGAAACACAGAAATTTCATCGCGATTGAATACAACAGTCACCATGCGCACTTTCCTCCATGGGAGTAATGTCTCAAACAGTTTACGCTTTTATCGTTCCCTGGAAGACCAGTATAGTTTCCGATGCACATCTGGTAGCATTCTGTAGTCTGTGGACCTTCAAAGTGTTGATGAAACACAGAAATGTAATCGCGATATGAATACAACAGTCACCATGCGCACTTTCCTCCATGGGAGTAATGTCTCAAACAGTCTACGCTTTGATCGTTCCCTGGAAGACCAGTAGTAGTTTCCGATGCACATCTGGTGTAATTCTGTAATCTGTTGACTATCAGAGTGTTGATGAAACACAGAAATTGCATCGGTATTGAATACAACAGTCACCATGCGCACTTTCATCCATGGGAGTAATATCTCAAACTGTCTACGATTTCATCGTTCCCTGCAAGGCCAGTAGTAGTTTCCGATGCACATCTAGAGGCGTTCTGTAACCTGTGGACCTTCAAAGTGTTGATGAGACACAGAAATTGCCTCGGGATTGAATAAAACAGTTATAATGCGCATTTCCTTCCATGGTAGTAATGTCTCAAACAGTCTACGCTTTGATCGTTCCCTTTGAGACCAGTAGTAGTTTCCGATGCACATCTGGAGGCATTCTGTAATCTGTAAAGAATCAGAGTGTTGTTTAAACACAAAAATTGCATCGGGATTGAATACAACAGTCACCATGCGCAATTTCCTCCATGGGAGGAATGTCTCAAACAGTTTACGCTTTGATCGTTCGCTGGAAGACCAGTTGTAGTTTCCGATGCACATCTGGAGTCATTCTGTAATCTGTGGACCTTCAAAGTGTTGATGAAACACAGAAATTGCATCGGCATTGAATACAACAATCACCATGCGCAATTTACCTAAATGGGAGTAATGTCTCAAACAGTCTACGCTTTGATCGTTCCCTGGAAGACCAGTTGTAGTTTCCGATGCACATCTGGAGTCATTCTGTAATCTGTGGACCTTCAAAGTGTTGATGAAACACAGAAATTGCATCGGCATTGAATACAGCAGTCACCATGCGCACCATCCTCCATGGGAGTAATGTCTCAAACAGTCTACGCTTTGATCGTTCCCTGCAAGACCGGTAGTAGTTTCCGATGCACATCTGGAGGCATTCTGTAATCTGTGGACTTTCAAAGTGTTGATGAAACACAGAAATTGCCTCGGGATTGAATACAACAGTAACCATGCGCAATATCCTCCATGGGAGTAATATCTCAAACTGTCTACGCTTTGATCGTTCCCTGCAAGGCCAGTAGTAGTTTCCGATGCACATCTAGAGGCATTCTGTAACCTGTGGACCTTCAAAGTGTTGATGAAACACCAGAAATTGCCTCGGGATTGAACAAAACAGTCATCATGCTCATTTTCTTCCATGGGAGTAATGTCTCAAACAGTCTACGCTTTGATCGTTCCCTTTAAGACCAGTAGTAGTTTCCGATGCACATCTGGAGGCATTCTGTAATCTGTAAAGGATCAGAGTGTTGTTCAAACACAGAAATTGCATCGGGATTGAATACAACAGTCACCATGCGCAACTTCCTCCACGGGAGTAATGTCTCAAACAGTTTACGCTTTGATCGCTCTTTGGAAGACCAGTACCACTTTCCGATGCACATCAGGAGGCATTCTGTAATGTGTGGACTATCAGAGTGTTGATGAAACACAGAAATTGCCTCGGGATTGAATACAACAGTAACCATGCGCACTTTCCTCCATGGGAGTAATGTCTCAAACAGTTTACGCTTTGATCGTTCACAGCAAGACCAGTAGTAGTTTACGATGCACATCTGGAGGCATTCTGTAATCTGTGGACCTTTAAAGTGTTGATGAAACACAGAAATTGAATCGCGATTGAATACAACAGTCACCATGCGCACTTTCCTCCATGGGAGTAATGTCTCAAACAGTTTACGCTTTGATCGTTCATAGCAAGACCAGTAGTAGTTTACGAAGCACATCTAGAGGCATTCTGTAATCTGTGGACCTTAAAGTGTTGATGAAACACAGATATTGCCTTGGGACTGAATACAACAGTCAACATGCGCAATTTACCTAAATGGGAGTAATGTCTCAAACAGTCTACGCTTTGATCGTTCCATGGAAG